>NC_041410.2:99580775-100217667 GCF_900747795.2 Erpetoichthys calabaricus | reverse complement strand
TGGCTGGAGTTGATTGTGAAGTGGAGGTCGTTCCTATTGTAGTAGTGGTTGATTCTGTTGTTGTTGAAGTTGTTGTTTCCGTTGTTGCTGGATTGGTTGTTTCCGATTTTGTTTGAGTGGTTGTTGTTGTTGTTGTTGTTGTTTTTGTTTCAGTGGCTGGAGTTGATTGTGAAGTGGAGGTGGTTCCAATTGTAGTAGTGGTTGATTCCGTTGTTGTTGTAGTGGTTGTTTCTGTTGGAGTGGTTGTTTCCGATTTTGTTTGAGTGGTTGTTGTTGTTGTTGTTGTGTCAGTGGCTGGAGTTGATTGTGAAGTGGAGGTGTTTCCTATTGTAGTAGTGGTTGATTCTGTTGCTGTTTGAGATGTTGTTTCTGTTGTTGTTGGAGTGGTTGTTGTTGTTGTGTCAGTGGATGGAGATGATTGTGAAGTGGAGTTCGTTCCTATTGTAGTAGTTTTTGTTTCCGTTGTTGTTGGAGTGGTTGTTTCCGTTGTTGTTGGAGTGGTTGATGTTGTTGTTGTTGTGTCAGTGGCTGGACTTGATTGTGAAGTAGAGGTCGTTCCTATTGTAGTAGTTGTTGTTTCCGTTGTTGTTGGAGTGGTTGTTGTTGTTGTTGTTGTGTCAGTGGCTGGAGTTGATTGTGAAGTGGAGGTGGTTCCTATTATAGTAGTGGTTGATTCCGTTGTTGTTTCAGTTGTTGTTTCCGTTGTTGTTGGAGTGGTTGTTGTTGTGTCAGTGGATAGAGATGATTGTGAAGTGGAGGTCGTTCCTATTGTAGTAGTTGTTGTTTCCGTTGTTGTTGGAGTGGTTGTTTCCGTTGTTGTTGGAGTGGTTGTTGTTGTTGTTTTTGTGTCAGTGGCTGGAGTTGATTGTGAAGTGGAGGTCGTTCCTATTGTAGTGGTGGTTGATGCTGTTGTTGTTGGAGTTGTTGTTTCTGTTGTTGTTGGAGTGGTTGTTGTTGTTGCTGTGTCAGTGGCTGGAGATGTTTGTGAAGTTGAGGTCGTTCCTATTGTAGTAGTTGTTGTTTCCGTTGTTGTTGGAGTGGTTGTTGTTATTGTTGTTGTGTTAGTGGATGGAGATGATTGTGAAGTGGAGATCGTTCCTATTGTAGTAGTTTTTGTTTCCGTTGTTGTTGGAGTGGTTGTTTCTGTTGTTGTTGGAGTGGTTGATGTTGTTGTTGTTGTGTCAGTGGCTGGACTTGATTGTAAAGTAGAGGTCGTTCCTATTGAAGGAGTTGTTGTTTCCGTTGTTGTTGGAGTAGTTGTTGTTGTTGTTGCTGTGTCAGTGGCTGGAGTTGATTGTGAAGTGGAGGTGGTTCCTATTATAGTAGTGGTTGATTCCGTTGTTGTTTCAGTTGTTGTTTCCGTTGTTGTTGGAGTGGTTGTTGTTGTGTCAGTGGATAGAGATGATTGTGAAGTGGAGGTCGTTCCTATTGTAGTAGTTGTTGTTTCCGTTGTTGTTGGAGTGGTTGTTTCCGTTGTTGTTGGAGTGGTTGTTGTTGTTGTTTTTGTGTCAGTGGCTGGAGTTGATTGTGAAGTGGAGGTCGTTCCTATTGTAGTGGTGGTTGATGCTGTTGTTGTTGGAGTTGTTGTTTCTGTTGTTGTGGGAGTGGTTGTTGTTGTTGCTGTGTCAGTGGCTGGTGATGTTTGTGAAGTTGAGGTCATTCCTATTGTAGTAGTTGTTGTTTCCGTTGTTGTTGGAGTGGTTGTTGTTATTGTTGTTGTGTCAGTGGATGGAGATGATTGTGAAGTGGAGGTCGTTCCTATTGTAGATGTTGTTTCCGTTGTTGTTGGAGTGGTTGTTTCTGTTGTTGTTGGAGTGGTTGATGTTGTTGTTGTTGTGTCAGTGGCTGGACTTGATTGTAAAGTAGAGGTCGTTCCTATTGAAGGAGTTGTTGTTTCCGTTGTTGTTGGAGTAGTTGTTGTTGTTGTTGCTGTGTCAGTGGCTGGAGTTGATTGTGAAGTGGAGGTGGTTCCTATTGTAGTAGTGGTTGATTCCGTTGTTGTTTGAGTTGTTGTTTCCGTTGTTGTTGGAGTGGTTGTTGTTGTGTCAGTGGATAGAGATGATTGTGAAGTGGAGGTCGTTCCTATTGTAGTAGTTGTTGTTTCCGTTGTTGTTGGAGTTGTTGTTTCTGTTGTTGTTGGAGTGGTTGTTGTTGTTGCTGTGTCAGTGGCTGGAGATGTTTGTGAAGTTGAGGTCGTTCCTATTGTAGTAGTTGTTGTTTCCGTTGTTGTTGGAGTGGTTGTTGTTATTGTTGTTGTGTCAGTGGATGGAGATGATTGTGAAGTGGAGGTCGTTCCAATTGTAGATGTTGTTGTTTCCGTTGTTGTTGGAGTGGTTGTTGTTGTTGTTGTGTCAGTGGCTGGAGTTGTTTGTGAAGTGAAGGTCGTTCCTATTGTAGTAGTGGTTGATTCTGTTGTTATTGGAGTTGTTGTTTCTGTAGTTGCTGGAGTGGTTGTTTCCAATTTTGTTTGAGTGGTTGTTGTTGTTGTTGTTGTGTCAGTGGCTGGTGTTGATTGCGAAGTGGATGTGGTTCCAATTGTAATAGTGGTTGATTCCGTTGTTGTTGTAGTGGTTGTTTCCGTTGTAGTTGGAGTGGTTGTTGTTGTTGTTGTGTCAGTGGCTGGAGTTGATTGTGAAGTGGAGGTCGTTTCTATTGTAGTAGTGGTTGATTCTGTTGTTGTTGGAGTTGTTGTTTCCATTGTTGGAGTGGTTGTTTCCGATTTTGTTTGAGTGGTTGTTGTTGTTGTTCTTGTGTCAGTGGCTGGAGTTGATTCTGAAGTGGACGTGGTTCCTATTGTAGTAGTGGTTGAATCCGTTGTTGTTTCAGTTGTTGTTTCCGTTGTTGTTGGAGTGGTTGTTGTTGTTGTTGTTGTGTCAGTGGATGGAGATGATTGTGAAGTGGAGGTAGTTCCTATTGTAGTAGTTGTTGTTTCCGTTGTTGTAGTGGTTGTTTCTGTTGTTGTTGGAGTGGTTGTTGTTGTTGTTGTGTCAGTGGCTGGAGTTGATTGTGAAGAGGAGGTCGTTCCTATTGTAGTGGTGGTTGATGCTGTTGTTGTTGGAGTTGTTGTTTCCATTGTTGTTGTAGTGGTTGTTGTTGTTGTTATGTCAGTGGCTGGAGATGATTGTGAAGTGGAGATCGTTCCTATTGTAGTGGTGGTTGATGCTGCTGTTGTTGGAGTTGTTGTTTCCATTGTTGTTGTAGTGGTTGTTGTTGTTGTTATGTCAGTGGCTGGAGATGATTGTGAAGTGAAGGTTGTTCCTATTGTAGTAGTTGTTGTTTCCGTTGTTATTGTAGTGGTTGTTTCCGTTGTTGTTGGAGTGGTTGTTTTTGTTGTTGTGTCAGTGGCTGGAGTTGATTGTGAAGTGGAGGTCGTTTCTATTGTTGTAGTGGTTAATTCTGTTATTGTTGGAGTTGTTTCCGTTGTCGTTGAAGTGGTTGTTGTTGTTATTGTGTCAGTGGCTGGAGTTGATTCTGAAGAGGAGGTTGTTCCTATTGTAGTAGTGGTTGATTCTGTTGTTGTTGGAGTTGTTGTTTCCGTTGTTGTTGGAGTGGTTGTTTCCGATTTTGTTTCAGTGGTTGTTGTTGTTTTTGTTGTTGTGTCAGTGGCTGGAGTTGATTGTGAAGTGGAGGTGGTTCCTATTGTAGTAGTGGTTAATTCTGTTGTTGTTTGAGTTGTTGTTTCCATTGTTGTTGGAGTGCTTGTTGTTGTTGTTGTGTCAGTGGCTGGAGATGATTGTGAAGTGGAGGTCGTTCCTATTGTAGTGGTGGTTGATGCTGTTGTTTTTGGAGTTGTTGTTTCCATTGTTATTGGAGTGGTTGTTGTTGTTGTTGTGTCAGTGGCAGGAAATGATTGTGAAGTGGAGGTCGTTCCTATTGTAGTAGTTGTTGTGTCCGTTGTTGTTGGAGTGGTTGTTGTTGTTGTTGTGTCAGTGGCTGGAGATGATTGTGAAGTGGAGGTTGTTCCTATTGTAGTAGTTGTTTCCGTTGTTGTAGTGGTTGTTTCCGTTGTTGTTGGAGTGGTTGTTGTTGTTGTTGTGTCAGTGGCTGGAGTTGATTGTGAAGTGGAGGTCGTTCCTATTGTAGTGGTGGTTGATGCTGTTGTTGTTGGAGTTGTTGTTTCCATTGTTGTTGTAGTGGTTGTTGTTGTTGTTATGTCAGTGGCTGGAGATGATTGTGAAGTGGAGGTTGTTCCTATTGTAGTAGTTGTTGTTTCCGTTGTTGTTGTAGTGGTTGTTTCCGTTGTTGTTGGAGTGGTTGTTTTTGTTGTTGTGTCAGTGGCTGGAGTTGATTGTGAAGTGGAGGTCGTTTCTATTGTTGTAGTGGTTGATTCTGTTGTTGTTGGAGTTGTTGTTTCCATTGTCGTTGCAGTGGTTGTTGTTGTTGTTGTGTCAGTGGCTGGAGTTGATTGTGAAGTGGAGGTCGTTCCTATTGTAGTAGTGGTTGATTCTGTTGTTGTTGGAGTTGTTTTTTCCGTTGTTGTTGGAGTGGTTGTTTCCGATGTTGTTTGAGTGGTTGTTGTTGTTGTTGTTTTGTCAGTGGCTGGATTTGATTGTGAAGTGGAGGTGGTTCCAATTGTAGTTGTAGTTGATTCCGTTGTTGTTGTAGTGGTTGTTTCTGTTGTTGTTGGAGTGGTTGTTGTTGTGTCAGTGGCTGGAGTTGATTGTGAAGTGGAGGTTGTTCCTATTGTAGTAGTTATTGTTTCCGTTGTTGTTGGACTGGTTGTTTCCGTTGTTGTTGGAGTGGTTGTTGTTGTTGTTGTTGTGTCAGTAGCTGGAGTTGATTGTGAAGTGGAGGTCGTTCCTATTGTAGTAGTTGTTGTTTCCGTTGTTTTTGGAGTGGTTGTTGTTATTGTTGTTGTGTCAGTGGCTGGAGTTGATTGTGAAGTGGAGGTCGTTCCTATTGTAGTAGTGGTTGATTCTGTTGTTGTTTGAGTTGTTGTTTCCGTTGTTGTTGGAGTGGTTGTTGTTGTTGTTGTTGTGTCAGTGGATGGAGATGATTGTGAAGTGGAGATCGTTCCTATTGTAGTAGTGGTTGATTCTTTTGTTGTTTGAGTTGTTGTTTCCGTTGTTGTTGGAGTGGTTGTTGTTGTTGTTGTGTCAGTGGCTGGAGATGATTGTGAAGTGGAGGTTGTTCCTATTGTAGTAGTTGTTGTTTCCGTTGTTATTGTAGTGGTTGTTTCCGTTGTTGTTGGAGTGGTTGTTTTTGTTGTTGTGTCAGTGGCTGGAGTTGATTGTGAAGTGGAGGTCGTTTCTATTGTTGTAGTGGTTGATTCTGTTGTTGTTGGAGTTGTTGTTTCCGTTGTCGTTGCAGTGGTTGTTGTTGTTGTTGTGTCAGTGGCTGGAGTTGATTGTGAAGTGGAGGTCGTTCCTATTGTAGTAGTGGTTGATTCTGTTGTTGTTGGAGTTGTTTTTTCCGTTGTTGTTGGAGTGGTTGTTTCCGATGTTGTTTGAGTGGTTGTTGTTGTTGTTGTTTTGTCAGTGGCTGGATTTGATTGTGAAGTGGAGGTGGTTCCAATTGTAGTTGTAGTTGATTCCGTTGTTGTTGTAGTGGTTGTTTCTGTTGTTGTTGGAGTGGTTGTTGTTGTGTCAGTGGCTGGAGTTGATTGTGAAGTGGAGGTTGTTCCTATTGTAGTAGTTTTTGTTTCCGTTGTTGTTGGACTGGTTGTTTTCGTTGTTGTTGGAGTGGTTGTTGTTGTTGTTGTTGTGTCAGTAGCTGGAGTTGATTGTGAAGTGGAGGTCGTTCCTATTGTAGTAGTTGTTGTTTCCGTTGTTTTTGGAGTGGTTGTTGTTATTGTTGTTGTGTCAGTGGCTGGAGTTGATTGTGAAGTGGAGGTCGTTCCTATTGTAGTAGTGGTTGATTCTGTTGTTGTTTGAGTTGTTGTTTCCGTTGTTGTTGGAGTGGTTGTTGTTGTTGTTGTGTCAGTGGATGGAGATGATTGTGAAGAGGAGATCGTTCCTATTGTAGTAGTGGTTGATTCTGTTGTTGTTTGAGTTGTTGTTTCCGTTGTTGTTGGAGTGGTTGTTGTTGTTGTTGTGTCAGTGGATGGAGATGATTGTGAAGTGGAGGTCGCTCCTATTGTAGTAGTTGTTGTTTCCCTTGTTGTTGGAGTGGTTGTTGTTGTTGTTGTTCTGTCAGTGGCTGCAGTTGATTGTGAAGTGGAGGTCGTTCCTATTGTTGTAGTGGTTGATTCTGTTGTTGTTGGAGTTGTTGTTTCCGTTGTTGTTGGAGTGGTTGTTGTTGTTGTTGTGTGAGTGGCTGGAGTTGATTGTGAAGTGGAGGTCGTTCCTATTGTAGTAGTGGTTGATTCTGTTGTTGTTGGAGTTGTTGTTTCCGTTGTTGTTGGAGTGGTTGTTTCCGATGTTGTTAGAGTGGTTGTTGTTGTTGTTGTTGTGTCAGTGGTTGGATTTGATTGTGAAGTGGAGGTGGTTCCAATTGTAGTTGCGGTTGATTCCATTGTTGTTGTAGTGGTTGTTTCCGTTGTTGTTGGAGTGGTTGTTGTTGTTGTTGTTGTGTCAGTGGCTGGAGTTGATTGTGAAGTGGAGGTCGTTCCTATTGTAGTGGGGGTTGATGCTGTTGTTGTTGGAGTTGTTGTTTCTGTTATTGTTGGAGTGGTTGTTGTTGTTGTTGTGTCAGTGACTGGAGATGTTCGTGAAGTGGAGGTCGTTCCTATTGTAGTAGTTGTTGTTTCCGTTGTTGTTGGAGTGGTTGTTTCCGTTGTTGTTGGAGTGGTTGTTGTTGTTGTTGTTGTGTCAGTGGCTGGAGTTGATTGTGAAGTGGAGGTCGTTCCTATTGTAGTGGGGGTTGATGCTGTTGTTGTTGGAGTTGTTGTTTCTGTTATTGTTGGAGTGGTTGTTGTTGTTGTTGTGTCAGTGACTGGAGATGTTCGTGAAGTGGAGGTCGTTCCTATTGTAGTAGTTGTTGTTTCCGTTGTTGTTGGAGTGGTTGTTTCCGTTGTTGTTGGAGTGGTTGTTGTTGTTGTTGTTGTGTCAGTGGCTGGAGTTGATTGTGAAGTGGAGGTCGTTCCTATTGTAGTGGGGGTTGATGCTGTTGTTGTTGGAGTTGTTGTTTCTGTTATTGTTGGAGTGGTTGTTGTTGTTGTTGTGTCAGTGGCTGGAGATGTTCGTGAAGTGGAGGTCGTTCCTATTGTAGTAGTTGTTGTTTCCGTTGTTGTTGGAGTGGTTGTTGTTGTTGTTGTTGTGTCAGTGGCTGGAGATGATTGTGAAGAGAAGGTTGTTCCTATTGTAGTAGTTGTTGTTTCCGTTGTTGTTGTAGTGGTTGTTTCCGTTGTTGTTGGAGTGGTTGTTGTTGTTGTTGTGTCAGAGGCTGGAGTTGATTGTGAAGTGGAGGTCGTTCCTATTGTAGTAGTGGTTGATTCTGTTGTTGTTTGAGTTGTTGTTTCCGTTGTTGTTGGAGTGGTTGTTGTTGTTGTTGTGTCAGTGGATGGAGATGATTGTGACGTGGAGATCTTTCCTATTGTAGTAGTTTTTGTTTCCGTTATTGTTGGAGTGGTTGTTTCCGTTGTTGTTGGAGTGGTTGTTGTTGTTGTTGTTGTGTCAGTGGCTGGAGTTGATTGTGAAGTGGAGGTCGTTCCTATTGTAGTAGTGGTTGATTCTGTTGTTGTTGGAGTTGTTCTTTCCGTTGTTACAGGAGTGGTTGTTTCCGATTTTGTTTGAGTGGTTGTTGTTGTTGTTGTGTCAGTGGCTGGAGTTGATTGTGAAGTGGAGGTGGTTCCTATTGTAGTAGTGGTTGATTCCGTTGTTGTTTGAGTTGTTGTTTCCGTTGTTGTTGGAGTCGTTGTTTTTGTTGTTGTGTCAATGGATAGAGATGATTGTGAAGTGGAGGTCGTTCCTATTGTAGTAGTTGTTGTTTCCGTTGTTGTTGGAGTGGTTGTTTCCGTTGTTGTTGGAGTGGTTGTTGTTGTTGTTGTTGTGTCAGTGGCTGGAGTTGATTGTGAAGTGGAGGTCGTTCCTATTGTAGTAGTGGTTGATTCTGTTGTTGTTGGAGTTGTTCTTTCCGTTGTTACAGGAGTGGTTGTTTCCGATTTTGTTTGAGTGGTTGTTGTTGTTGTTGTGTCAGTGGCTGGAGTTGATTGTGAAGTGGAGGTGGTTCCTATTGTAGTAGTGGTTGATTCCGTTGTTGTTTGAGTTGTTGTTTCCGTTGTTGTTGGAGTCGTTGTTTTTGTTGTTGTGTCAATGGATAGAGATGATTGTGAAGTGGAGGTCGTTCCTATTGTAGTAGTTGTTGTTTCCGTTGTTGTTGGAGTGGTTGTTTCCGTTGTTGTTGGAGTGGTTGTTGTTGTTGTTGTTGTGTCAGTGGCTGGAGTTGATTGTGAAGTGGAGGTCGTTCCTATTGTAGTGGTGGTTGATGCTGTTGTTGTTGGAGTTGTTGTTTCTGTTATTGTTGGAGTGGTTGTTGTTGTTGTTGTGTCAGTGGCTGGAGATGTTTGTGAAGTGGAGGTCGTTCCTATTTTAATAGTGGTTGATTCTGTTGTTGTTGGAGTTGTTGTTTCCGTTGTTGCTGGAGTTGTTGTTTCCGTTGTTGTTGGAGTGGTTGTTGTTGTTGTTGTGTCAGTGTCTAGAGATGATTGTGAAGTGGAGGTTGTTCCTATTGTAGTAGTTGTTGTTTCCGTTGTTGTTGTAGTGGTTGTTTCCGTTGTTGTTGGAGTGGTTGTTGTTGTTGTTGTGGCAGTGGCTGGAGTTGATTGTGAAGTGGAGGTCGTTTTTATTGTAGTAGTGGTTGATTCTGTTGTTGTTTGAGTTGTTGTTTCCGTTTTTGTTGGAGTGGTTGTTGTTGTTGTTGTGTCAGTGGAAGGAGATGATTGTGAAATGGAGATCGTTCCTATTGTAGTAGTTTTTGTTTCCGTTATTGTTGGAGTGGTTGTTTCCGTTGTTATTGGAGTGGTTGTTGTTGTTGTTGTTGTGTCAGTGGCTGGAGTTGATTGTGAAGTGGAGGTCGCTCCTATTGTAGTAGTTGTTGTTTCCGTTGTTGTTGGAGTGGTTGTTGTTGTTGTTGTTGTGACAGTGGCTGGAGTTGATTGTGAAGTGGAGGTCGTTCCTATTGTAGTAGTCGTTGATTCTGTTGTTGTTGGAGTTGTTGTTTCTGTTGTTGCTGGAGTGGTTGTTTCCGATTTTGTTTGAGTGGTTTTTGTTGTTGTTCTTGTGTCAGTGGCTGGAGTTGATTGTGAAGTGGAGGTGGTTCCTATTGTAGTAGTGGTTGATTCCATTGTTGTTTGAGTTGTTGTTTCCGTTGTTGTTGGAGTGGTTGTTGTTGTTGTTGTGTCAGTGGATAGAGATGATTGTGAAGTGGAGTTCGTTCCTATTTTAGTAGTTGTTGTTTCCGTTGTTGTTGGAGAGGTTGTTTCCGTTGTTGTTGGAGTGGTTGTTATTGTTGTTTTGTCAGTGGCTGGAGTTGATTGTGAAGTGGACGTTGTCCCTATTTTAGTGGTGGTTGATGCTGTTGTTGTTGGAGTTGTTTTTTCTGTTGTTGTTGGAGTGGTTGTTGTTGTTGTTGTGTCAGTGGCTGGAGATGTTTGTGAAGTGGAGGTGGTTCCTATTGTAGTAGTTGTTGTTTCCGTTGTTGGAGTGGTTGTTGTTGTTGTTGTGTCAGTGGCTGGAGTTGATTGTGAAGTGGAGGTCGTTCCTATTGTTGTAGTGGTTGATTCTGTTGTTGTTGGAGTTTTAGTTTCCGTTGTTGTTGGAGTGGTTGTTGTTGTTGCTCTGTTAGTGCCTGGAGTAGTTTGTGAAGTGGAGGTTGTTCCTGTTGTAGTAGTTGTTGTTTCCGTTGTTTTTGGAGTGGTTGTTGATGTTGTTGTGTCAGTGGCTGGAGTTGATTGTGAAATGGAGGTTGTTCCTATTGTAGTAGTGGTTGATTCTGTTGTTGTTGGAGTTGTTGTTTCTGATTTTGTTTGAGTGGTTGTTGTTGTTGTTGTTGTGTCATTGGCTGGAGTTGATTGTGAAGTGGAGGTTGTTCCTATTGTAGTAGTGGTTGATTCTGTTGTTGTTGGAGTTGTTGTTTCTGATTTTGTTTGAGTGGTTGTTGTTGTTGTTGTTGTGTCATTGGCTGGAGTTGATTGTGAAGTGGAGGTTGTTCCTATTGTAGTAGTGGTTGATTCTGTTGTTGTTGGAGTGGTTATTTCCGATTTTGTTTCAGTGGTTGATGTTGTTGGGTCAGTGGCTGGAGTTGATTGTGAAGTGGGGGTGGTTCCTATTGTAGTAGTGGTTGATTCTGTTGTTGTTTGAGTTGTTGTTTCCGTTGTTGTTGGAGTTGTTGTTTCCGTTGTTGTTGGAGTGGTTGTTTCCATTGTTGTTGGAGTGGTTGTTATTGTTGTTGTGTCAGTGGCTGGAGTTGATTGTGAAGTGGAGGTCGTTCCTATTGTAGTAGTGGTTGATTCCGTTGTTGTTTGAGTTGTTATGTCCGTTGTTGTTGGAGTGGTTGTTGTTGTTGTTGTGTCATTGCCTGGAGTATTTTTTGAAGTGACGGTCAGTCCTGTTGTAGTTGTCGTTGATTCCGTTATTGTTGGAGTTTTTATTGTTGTTGTGTCGGTACCTGAAGTTGTTTGTGAAGTGGAGGTTGTGCCTTTTGTTATAATAGTTGATTCAGTTGTTGTTGGTGTTGATCCTTTTGTTATAGTAGGTGTTATGTTGTTTGTTGTTGTTGTACTCACTGTTTTTGATTTTGTTTGATATGTAGATGTTAATTGTGAGGATGTTGTTGTACTCACAGCTGTTGATGTTGTGGTTGTTGTTGTTGAAGTTGGTTGTTTGCTGTTGGTTGTTGTAGTATTGTCTGTAGGTCCTTCTCCTGTTATTGTGAATTTTCCCATCATAACTGTGAAATGAAACACAATTCTCTTTATTAATTTCAGGTTATTTTGTCTCAATCTCAGATTGTTGTAAATTTTTTGTTTTTTATCTCCCCTAAATCTGTTTGTTCCTATTTTACTTTTTGTTTTTTCCTGATTCTGGTTTTATTTTTAATTTTTATTCTCATGTTTGTCTGCATCTTGGATGTCCTGTCCTTATTGTGATGACCCTCCACCCCCCCCCCCACCCCCCCCCCCTTTCTCCAATTTCATGTGTGTCACATGTCTCTGTCATTAGTGGTCCTCTGCTGTTCATTCACAATGGAGGTCTAATGTCTCCTGATTTCACTTCTTTTACAGACCCTCACACTCCTGGGTGAAGTTCATCCTGAGTTTAGGTGTGGCAGCAGCTTGGGCTGAGCAGAGCAGAGCCAAATCATTCCTACTCACCTGAGGACATCAGGACCAGCAGCATTAGGACTCTTGTCTCCATTGTTGCAGATGAGTTCTGTCGATATGCGGCTCAATGCTCTGTAAAGGAGGAAGAGGAGCGCTTGTCATTTTAGGTGACACAGATAAGGTCACATGAAGTTGGACATGTTATAAATTTTTGCAAACTGAGAAGTAAACACCATCACAAAACCTGGCCACACAATATTAATACTTATTACAGAAACATTAATGAAAAGGAAAATTCAAAAAATGGTTCAAAATGTAAATTTCAAAATGACTTCATCAGCCGTAACTAAATTCAAAAGATGGAGACCACAAATCACGTCCTCTGATCTGATAACTGAGCAAGCAGAGAATCAGACACAATGGACCAAAGGTCTCAGAGTTTTACACTCACAGTGGAGATCATCAAAGGGAACTTCACGGAACAATCAAACAATGAAGGAAACAAACAAAGAAATAAACATCAAAACACAACACAAGGATGAAACACAAACAATACAAAAACTAAACTCATGGGCACCACCCATACCAAACCCCTGCAGGACATCACACTCTGCTCTCATAGAGCCACCTCAACTTCGACATGAAGCTCTGTCCTGGATGGACATCGTGCAGGTGACTCTTTGTGGGTGGCCCTTAAGTTCAGAGGTGCCAGGGGGACAAGAGGTGACCAAGAGGGACCAAAGTCAGCTGCAATGGTTCAAATATGAGGAGACCTCTTAGGAATGGCACTGGTCACTTGGGAGTCACAGAGCCCCTTAGGTGGTCACCCAAGAAGAGTTGACCCATTACCATTTCTAGCATTGTAATGGCAGGTGAAAGTGGGACTGGCACTACTGCCTGGTGAGAGGCTTGAGGTGCAGCATTGGTGGGTGGCATAACTCACCTGACTTGAGAGTCTGAAGTCACAATGGGTGACATCTCACAGGTTAGGATGTGCACTTGATTTTCCATCATTGTGAAGCCCACTCTTTGTTGACTCAGTGGCAATTTGGACATTTTCCGCCCTGGTTAACACACCTGCTGAGAGCAGCACCACAGGGAGACCCCTCTGACTATTTTTGGCTCCTTGTCCTCTGACAGGAGGCGTTGATCTGATTGTTAAATGACAGTGGCGAGTGGTGTGGCCACACAAGTTTGGGGGCAGCTTATTCCCAAGTCCCTGAAGGTTTACACCCTCTGATGCATTCCCTCTTCTTATTGAGGACTTCCTCACCACCTCGTCTTGCACAGTGGCACTGCCTGGGCATTTTCTTATTATGCCATTTTCTCACTTCTCCAGTGCTTCTATCTCTTTTCAGGTTCAAGGTGGACTAGGAGGACTTTAGCAGGGACATTCAGGCCAGTCTTTATGGGAGGACACGCCAGCTGAGCCAAAGTCAAGTCTTTGTGACACGTCTGCATCGGCATAAGTGGGATAAGCAAGAAAAGAAGAACGATGGAGACCCCATTCGCTGTCTAAGAGCGTGCAGGCTTCTGCTCTGAGCTGTAATGGTTCTCCTCTTTTTCCAGATGGGATGTCTGTAGGGAACTGTCTTATTAGGTATAAAACAGATTTGGGAGGTTCCTGAAGGATCAAACTTTATGTCCCAATTACTGAAGGTGTAACGGAACTGCCAACATTAGTCAGACTACCGCAAGGGATCATGGAGTGTTTGTGTAGTTCTTAAGGGAAATGTCAGGAACAGAGCATTTGGGACAACCAGGGGACACTCCAGGAAGAGGACTCTGGAACATCTGTGGGCTTCTTGGTGACCCAGAGGTGCTATGTGTCTGGATTACCATGACACCAGGCCACAGCTGGGTCCACCATTAGAGAGGTCTCAGATTGTCAGTTTGATAAAGTTGGACCAAAGGTACTTATTAGCAGGTGGGGATCTGTGGGTACGGGAGGTCACCCTGAAAGCAAGCCTAAGGCAGCCTTAGATGAGAACCAGCCTTTACACTTGAAGACAAATAAACCACTGCTAAAGGCACTCTTAAGTTTGCTTGAGACCAAAGGGGCATGAAGACCCTCTGCCTGGTCTAGATCTTTAGTGGTGTACCTCTCTTAAAGACCCCTCTGATGGAATTTGACTTTTGTTAATAAATCTCCTTCCTGTGGAACTGGTACTTCATGATTTGAGTTCAGCCCAGGAGTGGTCCTGTCAGGAGAAGTTCAAGCCACCTGCTGTAGATGTCTGCCTGATGGCTCAGAGTTCTCCTCAGGCCTTTAAAAGTCCTTGACCTCCCATCAAACAGAATTGGCGCTGCTACTGACCTCTTTGCAATGACAATTTCATGAAGCTGATGTACTTGGTGAAAAGGCGGTCACTTCCAGAAGACCAGGTGATGAAGCTCGAGTAGATCAAATCAAAGGTCCAGCGATAAACTGGCAGGACTATCGAGAGCCTGCTGTTACGGTCGACCAAAAAAGACCTCAAAAACATCCATCAAGGCCACAGCCAAGGAGAGATTCCTTTAAGTCAACGGGGCCTTGTAAAGTCACCAAAGATGGCAGGTCGTGTGACTGGCACCTCTTTTTAATATCATTTTATAAATGTTGACTCTGTTTTCTTAGGCGCTGTTCTCTTGTAATGTCGATGCTAAGTTAAGTAGTGTAGTCGATGGGATACTCACCATCGTGATGGTAGAAAAGCCACATCAGCTTGTCTGCTTGTGAATGTGAACCATTGGCAGAACTGGCAGAGCAGCCAGCATGCTGGGAAGTCTTGCAGGGCTTGAATGGTGTGAGGGGGGCAAACCAAGTGACAAGAGTGACAAGAGTGACCTAGAAGGAGTAGGCCTCTGTCACAGTGACACTGAGTGCCACAAGAAGGAAGAAACATCCACTAATGTGGAGTGACAGTAGTAACGGTAGACCATGATGGGTCTTCTCCAGTATGCCATGCTGGAAGGTACCAATAATGTGTCTGCTCCTTGTTGTTGGCCTACTGTTTGAGAGTCCCACCCACAGCCATCTCTCTCTGTTACCATTCGCCATCTGATTGTGAGAATCTTTTGTGGGCACAATGCCATGCTAAGCAGTAGGTGCCAGTTTAGATGCCATGCCTGTCTTCTTTGGTTCATTTTGTCATATCTGAGTGGGTTACATGTTGGCATCAATGAGAAAGCAATGGGGCTTTGACTGCTGGGTGGTCTGCAGGTTATGGCCGCTCGTCTGTCACACCCTACAATGAACAGTGCGGTATTTGGGCACTCGGCTGAACTTCCACCTTGGCACTTCACTTTCCTTCTTTAATTGCATCCACATAATCTTTCTGGGACGGCCTGGTGCCCCCTTTAGGTCTGTTTTCTGCTCTTCAGCCCTGTCTGCTTTTTCCTAATTTCACTCATTCATTTAAACATTAGGCTGGTGGAGGACTGAATGGCATAGCAGGGTTAAATCCCACCAAGGACAACTTCTGGCCACACATTCTCACTGCTCATGGCTGATGCCCATTCTGTGCACCCCTGGCACTGCCCACAGCAAAAGAGACCAAATATCAGTATGGGATCAGCAAAAGATGGCACCTGTTCAGCATTGGTTAAGCTCTAGTGAACCTGAAGTGAATCAGGGAATGATGGACGTGCGTTCAAGTGCTCAGGCACATTTCAAGTGTCACTTTAATCACAGGGAGACAGCAAAGTGAAGGATATCATAGGTCACAAATGGTACAGGGCACAAATGACTCTTTGTAGGATGCCAGTCAATTTAGAGTCACATATGAAAGGGGTAGTCATGCCATAGGGCTGTGGGGGGAACACGTCATGTCTCAAGAGGAGAAGTCGAACATTAAACAAAATGGAAAGAAGAAAAAGCCTTAAGAAGAACAGGAACTGAAACACAACACAACTGGACTTCACACAGCCAGTCATCTTATTAAAGCCCTTAGAATGCGATCGCAGCTGGCAGCGCACTGATGGGCACAAACAATTCAGCGCTGCATCAGACCAGCAGAGGAGCCACGGACACGGTGGGTCTACCAGCTTTGGTCTCGTCACATCTGCACCTGTCCTGCTGATTCTGGGCAGATGAGGACACAACGTCAATGCGGACGCCTTTTCCAAATTTGCTATCTGATTCCACCAAAGCTCCCAGTACTGTCTGTTGTCTGTTATAAAGCAGTGGTGTCTGACAGATGAAGCAGGATAGCAAGAGAATAAAAAGAAGGAAACAGTCGGAATATTCGTGACGAGCCGAGACAGGAGCGCAGAAACGCCACAGCGCCCCCTGCTGTCCAGGTTATGACACACACTCATCGTGCCGTGCAGTGGAGCTGTGCTCCGGGGGCAGACATCCAGATGACACAGTGGCTTGTCACGGGTTAGGCTGGACGGACTGGTAAGAGACGGTGAACCATCAGATCTTCTAGTGGGGCATTCAAGAGCCCCCCACGAGTGTCGGAGTTCAGGGCTGAGGCTTTCCTGTGCGATCCCTGTGTGTGTGGAATACAGAAGTGTGCTTCACTTAAACACTAAAGTCCTAAACAGTAAGCGCTTGAATGTATCCATTTGAATCTCAGACTTTCACCTCCGCAGTTCCCGACTGGCTGCCCCCAAACAGCCCCACAGACTGCGCCTTACTCGAGTCACACGCAGCCCACTCAGCCCCCTTTCGTGCCATGCGGTTGGTTGTTCTTAAGTTTTCAACACAGAAGTCGCTCTTTGAGGAAAACTCCTGAAAATACAAAGAAGCGAATCGCACGTGCCGGTGTGCCTGTGACTGCAGTGACAAAGAGGGGATCGCAAAGTTCGAGTTATTCACCGAGGTGGTCGGCACGTATCAGTTAGCCCATCGTACCTTGACGAGCCCACCGACAGGCGCCATTAGCGGCTAGGTCAGCCCGGTCAGAAAGAGAGAGAACGGCGACACAGAAACGTCTTGAACAGTCGCACGGGACCCCAGGCGGCCATGGCGCTCTGCACGGGTTCGGCTCGACTCTCGAGGTGGGCAGAGGACGGCGTCTTTATCTGATCGGTGCTGCTGATGGAGACGTCAAAGGGGGGCAGGCTGTCGTTTTGGGGTTCTGACAAAAATGTAGATGGTGTCCAAAATAAGAGGAGGGAGGTGCGTGCAGCCGTCGCCCCTTGAGCCCACTTCATAGCCCGAGTGGTAAGGCGTCCGTGAAAGACAACGCCGCTCGTTCGACTGCCCTGCGCACAGGTGGATCTCCAGAGCGATGATATAAGAAGAACTTCGGACATGAAGGTCCGAGAAAGAACCTTTAGATCCAAAACTGAGTTCATAAATAATCATACCAGATAATAACAGATTTGTAGAATCGCAATGAGACTGTGATTTTCAAACGCGGGCTAAGGTCAGTTTGCCTTGAGCTGTGAGTATCTTGCTCGTCTCCTAGACATTAAAGATTTCTATTTGTCCACAACCTTTTAAAGCCAAAGAACCGACAAAATACGCAAAGAGCCCTCCGGAATGGGTCTTTATCGAGCAGTGGTGTATACGAGGAAACACACAAAGGACAACAAGGACGAAAAAGTGTGGCGCGACTGCACTTGGACTGGCACACGGGCGGCGAGGTGGCGCAGTCGTCAGCCTTCCTGTCTCCGCGAGTCCGCGTCGGTTTTCGGGTACGCCAGTGTCCTTCTACATTTCAACTTTGGATATATTTAGAAAGGACTGTCAGCAGTAAGAAAAGTATGAGTCGGGTTTTATTTATTTAACTTGTGCATTTAGTGAAAGTGAAGGGGCATCAGAAGTGCGAGCAGACGTTAGTTCACTGATAAAGCGCCTTCCTTTTAAGGCTAGTGGGCACCTTTTAGCGCAGTGCCATGGGACAGACGATCGAGGGGACTGTGTGCACACAGGTGAGGGTCCTCGAGTGTCGCCTAACGTCCCTTTCTTTTCTTTACACTCTCACATGTCCAGATGCTGCATGCGTGCGTTCAGCTGATTTGAGTTTAAATTCGTGCATTCAAAGATAAAGGAAAAAGCACACGACTTTGTTTTCTAAATGGATCAGAAGTCAGACAGGTGACGAAAGTGTACTCCTGAATAACTGATGGACGTCCGATCGGCTAACGAAAAGTGCAGACGGCGCAAAGCCACCAAAGCGACACATAAAATGTATGAATTGTGAATTTCCCATTGGGATTAATAAAGTATCTATCTATCTATCTATCTATCTATCTATCTATCTATCTATCTATCTATCTAAAAATGACACTCTGCAAATATTTCCCGGCAAAAACATCACAATAAAGCGAAATTATAAATCATACCGGAAAAATGCACGGCCTGAGGACGAACTGCAGAATTCATCATTCAATTTGTGTAGAACGGGAAAGAAAGAAAGAAAGAAAGAAAGAAAGAAAGAAAGAAAGAAAGAAAGAAAGAAAGAAAGAAAGAAAGAAAGAAAATCCTTACACCTGCATATCCCGTCTAAGATCCCGGGAAAAAATCGTTAAACAAAGAAATAAAAATAAATACACCAGCGGCTTTAGCTGTAAGGATAAACTACGATATTGTGTGTTCAAATTGTTTGAAAATACACGATACAAGTCAGATTCTAAGTAACTTGAACACATTCCGGACAGCAGATAACAATGAACTGTTTGTTGTTATTATTACTATTAATCATAACAATACATTTAAACAATACCTTCACATTATAATAATCCTAATTATCATTAAAAACATGTTTGATATAGCGCCTTCCCATAATCGTAATAATAAATAGCATCTTCCCATCAATATTATTATTATAAATAATGATACATTGTATATAGCCTTCAATAATAATAATCATAAAAAAATTTGTATAAAGCACCTTTCCATTATTATAATCATCATCATTAATAATGCGTCTTATATAGCACCTTCCCACTATTATAATCATTATCAATATTAATGGTACATTTTATATAGCGCCTTCCGATTACTCTTATGATGACGATTAAGCCCCTGCCCCAGACCCCGAAACCCATCACACACCTTTCTCTTGCGGTGTCCCGGGTCACTCGAGCGCGGAGTAAATCCCGAGCACAGACGCGGCGCCTGCAGTTTCCTTTCCCAGTTGCGCCACTCGTTTGACAGCTGATGTCGCGTTCCTCGGGTGTCTTATGTAGAAGTGGTTTGAGGGGGCCGGCGGGGGAGGGGGGGCGGAGCAACGCCGTGCGTAATTGCTGATTTTTGTTACTGACATTAACATTCCGTGAGAGTCCTTATCTGAGGATCTGCCTCACAACGCCTAGTTTTGTTATTTCTCAGCTCGCTCGGTTATTGTTGATTTACAACGAGAATTTCGGAGTCCGAACGCCTACCGTGAAGTGGACAGTCAAGTGGTCAGCGTCGAGGTCAGCGCGTTTGCTTCGCCGTCGTTTTATGAGCGGCCATAATGCTCACCGACTCCTAATGGAACTGTCGCTAAAGATCCTTTAAAGACTTGCTGAGAGTTTCCCTTTCGGCTCCATCTGTTTAGGCGAGAAGCGCATGTGGTCGTCCACAAAACAAAGCCAGTGCCAAATCCCATAAAATTCATTACATTAACCACATAGTTTCACAGTACACAATGTAATAAAATAAACGGTTAGAAGAATGGTTTGAAACCTATCAATGCACATATGTATATATAGTGCGACTCTGCGCTACTATAAAGTTCTTTTCTTACTTTAATAACTCAGTTGCTCTTCATTTGGCCTGATAAAGGCAACAACAACAACAACAACAACATTTATTTATATAGCACATTTTCATACAAAAAGTAGGCGCCATACTTTCACTATTTCTTACAGTAAACGTGATTTGGGGGTCAGTCGTTTTACAAGATGTTCATAACGTCTGGTGTGTGATGTGCTTCTCCTCAGACTCGTCTATACTGTATATTGAATTCCGCTCTTACACTCCTAACAGTGCTGGCTCTTTAAGAGCACTTTATGGTTCTTTACTGGGTCTCTTAACTGATGAGGTGTCATTTCATTCTGGGAAGGGGGCTTTACATATGAAATGTGTCCGTTGTGCTCTGAAGAACTTCATAATATGCAGATAAACCGATTAAGAAAAACAGCACACAGCCTGAGTTATTATACAAAGCAGGAGTCCTTTTCAAATCAGAACCCAATGGGATTTCACAAATCTTTCGCCATCTCTTCCTGGTTTTTCACTGGAGCCTGTGATGGATCTAAAGGTTCGTTCTGGAACTTTTGATTATTTGGAGCAGTGCGGCTACCGGCGGCGTTAGATGTGAAGTGAAGCGGCGATTGTGCTGAGATGGGTGGCGAGACGGAGGGCGAGGATGAGATTTGGTCTTCTAAGTCTGACAAGCCAGTAAAAAAGAAACTGAAACCTTCAACATCTTTCAGTAATAAAATGAAAACTACACAGCTAAATAAAGTATCTATCTATCTATCTATCTATCTATCTATCTATCTATCTATCTATCTATCTATCTATCTATCTATCTATCTATCTATCTATCTATCTATCTATCTATCTATCTATCTATCTATCTATCTATCTATCTATCTATCTATCTATCTATCTATCGCCAAGCCCAGGTGATCCACTTTCTGCTACTTGCTCCTTATGCTCTGTTCAAATTGTGGTTAATCACGAGGGTGACTCCGCTTTGGATGACCACACTAAAACATAAACAGCAGAATCACATTCAAATCGCTCGGCAAACCAAAGCAGTTTCATCATTCATCATCAAGAAAGACAAAATGGTTGTATCCAAATTAACAGCCACTTACCACGGTGTGTGACATGGCCACAGCTACGTGTCCCCTGACTGCGACAGTGAGGTCAATGTGACAATATTCAGGGGCTCTCGTGTTCCAACTAAGATGTCCTGTGGCAGACCTAAGAGTGAGGCCTTAGCTGAGAATGTGTTGGCACCATTTAGTCAGGAGAGATAGCAGCAGAGCTGCAGAACCCGCAGCCTTCTTGAATTCTATGACGCCAGTTTATGGTCAATATGACCACGTCCAGGTTTAAAGTCAGACATAGGTGGCACCGTAGTCAAGGGAATGAGAAGCAATGGGGACTCAAAGAGCGCCAGCACTGACGTTCATTTCACACTCCTAACAAGCATATAGATGGAGGGTCTCATAAACAAGTAAATTAAACCAGGGGTCCAATACTGTGATGTTATTTCGTTACAAATCCGATTGGCGTCCCGTCCACGGTGTGGCTGCCTGCTGCTGCTGCTTCGAGTGATGAATGACAAGTTCAAAGCAAATCTCCTGCTCTGACATTTGCTCAGCTACTCTCAGTCCGGTGGGCTCGGATACCCCATGAAGAGCCCAGTTTCAGGGACAGTTTGGCTTCCTGAATACGTGAGCAGCGGGTGTGAGTGTGCCATGTCATGGACTACGGGATGGGAAGGTCAAGGGGGCCTTCTGCTGCGTGGAGCCTCTTGGTCCTCACACTTGTGAGATGAGGCGTTGGCTTCCCGTCAGGTTGTGGTAGTGAAGATCGTCGAATGCAGCACAACACGGGCATCTTGAAAACTGTCGATTGCACAAGTGAAGCCTTCTCATTTGTGGTTCTCCCTGCACTGTTGGCAGCATTAACTAAAAACACAGCCTTTGTTTGACTGCTTTGTAAAACACACCGATGGTCATTAGGGGGCTTTTTTAACATAACTGCAGGGCAGAGGAAAGTGACGACCACGAGCAGCTTTAATAGCCTTGATAGGACTCAGGATGTGCTGAGGATGCATTTAAAGACCCCCCTACTAGGGGCGGCCTATCATTTTGGGGTACTTAGCATGGCCTCTTGATGTAAACCCGACTGAGACCCCTGCTCCAATGTGAAAGAGTACAGCAGTAGCCAGGTGGACCAGAGGTTGACCTGATACTTAAAATGTCCAGTGCTAATCTATGAGGATGATAACAATGTTGTGATACATTACATGACCATTTATATAGCGCCTTTCCTATACTCAAAACACATCACAAAAAAAAAAACGAAAGATGAACTTCAGGAATAAAAGAAGGAAAAGATGAAACACAAAACACTCTGCATGTCTTTGGACTTCAGAACACCAGGAGAAACCCACAGGAGCAAACTGAAGAAGGAGGACTTGAACCCGGGTCTTCATTTTACAAGACAGCAGTGCTACCAGTGTGCCAACAAATTACACAAAAGAATATGATAGATACATTTAGAAACCACAAAGCTTCACAGTAGAAGAACAGACAATAAACTGGAATCATCACACAAATGACATTACAGTGGTGCCTCGTACTTTGAGCTTAATTCGTTTCAGGGGGGCTGTTTGAACTCTGACCCTAACCCTAACCCTAACCCTAAGTCCGACTCAGTCTTCCCATTTGAAATAATGGAAAGTGAATGAATGGGGTGACAAAGCATTCAACTCTAGCAATGCCCCTCATCCAAAGAGCACAGGTGAGTTTTGAGGTGCAACGAGATGGCCGGAGTCAGTGGACCTTAGTAGGCAGACAGGAGCACAGTGATGGAGGAGGCCATTTAAAACTTTACAGGTCAGTAAAAGAATTTTACATTCAAACCCATAAGAGGCAGGAGCAGTGAAGGCACAGCAAGAGGGGTGTGTTGTGTCCGCTGTTGGGGTCCGCATCACGATCTTTCTAACAGAGCTTTGAACAACTGCAGCTGAGATAACAGATCAACACGGGTACCTTACAGGAGTCGATGCGGGATGACGAAGAAGTGTGGACAAGTGTGCCAACCTCAGGAAAGGAGAGGAATGAGCGAACACGAGGTGTGATACAGAAATGGAAGGGGAAACATCTCTCAATGTGATTTATGTGACTACAGTCAGACATGGTCAGTGCGCGTGCCCTCACACCAACCACACAATGAAACACCTCAGGATCCCAGTTGGCAACCCCCCAGGCAGACACATGGTCCAGTCCCACCTTCCGGAAATGACCCTCTATCTGCCACAGCAAGATGTTACACGGGCGTCCCCTTGGCCTGGTCCCCAACAATGAGGGTCCACAAGACCCCCGGGTAATCACGCCACATGGCCGTAGTGCTGTAACTGACGCTCTCTCACAATGCAGGGGTCATGTGCCTCATTCAGGACTCCATGAGCAACTCCAGAGAGACACAGGACCAAAGGAGTGCCGTCCTCTACTCAGGTCACTGGATTCCGTCCATCTCTCACAATCATATAGTAAAACAGGGAGCACCAGGACTTCGTCCTTTTGTGCCACACACCCTTTGCCAGCGACCTCATGACCCCCCAAGATCTCCCAATCCGTCTACTGACTTCATAGGAAGACATGAATGTCACTGCTGAGGTAAGTAAACCTCTCAATGACGAGGTCGACACTCTCTCCTGCGGATGGCCGTGCCCAAGTGGTCACTAAAGGCCAGGACCCTGTTTTTCATACAGGACGCTGGTAAGCTCAGTCTCTCGAGAGCCCCGATTAGAGCTTTCATTGACTCGGAGAAGATCACGGCATCATCAGCAAAGTCAACATCTGTGAATCTCTCTGCCTTACAGCCGCTGGACCCCATAACCCTGCCTAACACCAAGTCCATGCACAGAGCAGGAGCAGAACACACCGCTGACGGACCCCAGAATCAACTGAGAAGAACCCAGAGGGTCTGCCGGTACTCAGCACAGCACTCACAGTACGGTGTGCAGGCCGGTCACGATATCCAGCAACTGTGGGGGGATCCTGCAAAGTCTACAAGGCAGCTCAATCAACTGAGTCAAACGCTATACAAAAATCGACAAAAGCTGCCAGGAGTAGCCAGCCCAGCGGTCACAACTGCACGTCATCTGTAAGGGCCGTTTCATCACTCACCTTGACCGCGACTTTCCAAGAAACAGAGTTGGACGTGCATAATGCTTCATTCGATTCCTCTGTAAGCAGGAAGCGAGTCACTAGGCCATAGATGGTGTGTCACGTGCTCACAGTTCCTCTGACAAACACCTCAGAGCCCTCACAGCCACCCTGCTCAGTTCCCAGTACAGACTGGAGTTGCCATCAAGCCATGCACTGCGACTCCTCTCAATGATATCCAGAGTGCACTGAGAGATGAAACATCTCCTTCTGGGGACACTGATAACTCTGATATAACCTTCAGCAACCTTAAGGGTCTTGTCATGGAGGGTCTCCCACATCACATTAGGATCAACAGTCACACCCAAGTCTGCAAGCTCCTTACACAAACTGGGTGCAGACTCATTAGAAACAGCCTGACCATGGAGTCTGGCCCGGTCTAGCCTCATTCTCCTACTAGGCAGTAGCCTACTGGACCTCAGCTGGATCTTCAGAGTAGCAACAAGTCTGTGGTCGGAATTCACCAACTGGGCCTTTCTGTGCACCCTGCAGTTCTGTAGGAACCTCCAGCATCTGTCCATGAGGTTGTCATCGATCTCCTTCAATTGAAGTACCATATCCAACAATGCGGCTCGAGGCACTGGAACCAGGATTCAGCGATCCACAGACTCTGAACTTCTGCAAAGTCAAGGAACATGGGAACCACTTTCACCACGGTTGCCAGATCAGTGGGGACCTACACAATCCTCATAGCCAGCCCTGTCAGTGCCATTGGTTGCACTGAAGTCACCCATGACCAGAAGAGTGTCACCTCATGGGTACCCATCAACTATCGAGCACAGTTGCCAATAAAATGTCTCCCTCACTAAGACGTCACTCACCACACTGGGACAACAGACAAGGCACCCAGAGAGTGCTGTAATCTGAGTCTCATAATACACTCGTTGAAAGAAGTGACACTGGACACCATCTGAAGGAGCCGATCCACCACCGCAACACCTACTCCTGGAGTATGACAGCCATCAGAGCGACCAGACTGGTAAAAGGTGTACCCACCTACAGAGAACTGTGCACCTCAGAGAGTGCCGCCACTGAAATGCGGAGTTTACGCAGCTCCTCCGACAGCAGAGGAAGATCACCATCATGCCGGAGAGACAAGACGTTCCATATGCCTACCCAGGTGCGCTGCATCAGACTGAGTCCCAAGTGCTGCCGGGCAGCAGGTGACACCTCAGCACCCACAGCAGTGCCACTCCCCAACAGGCCTGACACCATTGGCTCTCCTACGGTTTTGACTCTTCCAGAGATGAGTTTCCCGAGTCTTTTCCTCATCCTCTTCATAATACGAGCAGACCTCCTATGGGCGGCTGCAGCACAGCTACTCCTGTGGAGAGCAGAAAGGATTCCTGTTTGCTGTTCCAGAGCCATGTGATATATTTTATGGTGGCTGGAGTGCTAATCCTGCCACCAACACCCAAGTTTTTCCTACAAGTTGTAGTAATCAGACATGGAGGAATCAGAAATGACCCCAAGATTTGTTTCCTAAGAAGAAGGTCTGATGAGAAGAACAGAGATGGAGCTCATTCTCTAAAAGTGAGTTTCAGTGTCGATTCGCTTGTCTTCAGTTGTGTTGCAGTTTGATTTTAAATTCTTGAATTCCATCCTGCTGCTACTTTCTCTGAGGCAAGTTGTGAATATTTCCACTTTTAACACTGACCCTGATCCGAGGATCTCCACATCAAAATGAAAGCCCTGACCAAAGCTACAAGCAACATGACCAAGAGGAGGTATGTGGAGTGCCAAGGACAGAGCGGTGAGGACGTCCTCGAGTGACTGGTGCCGAGATGGACCTGCCAATGCCAAAGCACACAAATCCTGGGATATCCGTCAGACTGGACTTGAGCTCAGGAGGTCACTGCCAGATGATCCCACACATCACTTTAGATGACTTTAACATTAGAGGAATGTGGCACTACTGTATATAAAATAAGACTTATTTACGCTCAGCTACCTAATAAAAATCTGAGTGATACATCAGTGAGCTAAAACAGGCCAGACGCATCGATGAAGCAGGTTTGAAGAAGACAACCATTATCTCACAGCCTCCTCATGGACATCTGGGAACACGAGACTCCCTTTAGGTCCTGCTGCTGTGCTGTCTCCTTACAACACGGGGAAGTCTGCTCCGATGGACTCCTTCTCTCCCTGACCTGTAGATCCTCTGGTTGGAGCAAAGGTCAGATAACTAGAGCTGCCATCATGAGCTCAGGAAATGTCACTTTTGGTGAGTCTGGAGAGTGATGACAGACCAACGAGGACAAGAATGATCTCAAGGCTCTCACAGGACTATCTGAGGTGGCAGACGTTTGTGTCTCCAGGCCCATGCTTGTGGCAGGATGCCTCACAGCTCTACGACCTTGGCATCAAATCCTCTGGGTGGTGTGGGCACCCTCTCCACATGTCTACTTAGGTGTTTCTCCAGGTTTACCACCCCATCCCAAACTGGTAGATTTTAGAGACCTGAAATTACCATTGTTTGACTGAGTGTGACTGTACATACAAGTGTGTCCCTGCGATGGCCTGATGCTCAACTCCAAGTGGTTTCCTGGTCCACTCTCCAAGCTTCCAAGATAACCAAAAGCTGACCACTGAACCTAAATGTAATGAGAAATGAAATGCTGACTGACCTCTTAACAGGCATCTTCTCAAAACCTTGTCATGAATTTGGACTCAGGACAGAAAGTGACGACGCTCATCAACGTAACCTTAGAGCAGGTGCCACGGAGAATCAGACCTGCAGAATGTGGGCCTGTGAGGAGGTTCAGAAAAGGACTGCAGCTGACATGAGACACGGTCAGCATCAACGTGCCCAGCAGAAAAGGGCTTTATGGCGGCCATTCAGCTGGTCAAAGGTCTGATCAGCAGCACCCTTCAGACATTTTGAGTCATTATGAATGAGCAAAGGTCTCATTGGCCTTATTACACACTTGAGTGAGCACACACACACACACACACACACACACACACACACACACACACACACACACACACACACACAGACACACACACACAAACACACACACACACACACTCTGTCATGGTGTACCACTAGATGTGCCGCCATGTGCTCAACTCAGGAGCTACAGGTTACTTCTGAAGCCCGAGATGATCTACCTGGATGGACCGAGGTGTCAGTGGGCACTCTAGACACTCAACAGGATAAGCCCCCCTTACAGATCAGGTCTAGTGATGGTGCCAGTAGAGCGGTCGTGAGGGACAGACAGCTCCATCAGTGTCTGCCCAGGTCTGAACCCAGGTTTGCGCCACAGTCCATTACAGCATGGACATCTGTTTAATGGTACAAACCTCAATAAAGTGAGCAAGGGAAGGTCAGTTATGGTCACAAGACGGTCAAGCAGGCTAATGAGCAGCCAACCCAAAGTACCAGAGGGCCTTTAAATAAATAAGTTCTTTAAAACTCCAAAGGCCAACAGAGGGAGACGCAGCCCAGAGTGCCCTGGTGGTCCACCTGTGAAGTCGTAGCCACAAGGAGACAGAGAGGCAATGCAGGAGGTGGGTACTCTACCATGTTGCCCCTTCACTCACTACGGATAAATGTATCATGGAATAAAGAGAACCAAAATAAGGTAATGAAGACATTGAGAAGGCCACGTCATGCCAGGAGGTGACTTGAAACACAGTGTGTAACACATGACATGCGAGTGATCAGGGGAGAGACGAGCCTTCAAGTGACCAGGCAAAGCGAAGAGAAAGAACAGAAAAAAAGAAAAGCTGCTCATTCAAGTCATGCAAAGAAAATATGAAAGGAGTGTGAAGGGCGGAGAAGGGAAGAAAACGAATCTCACGCCTCAGGCAGAGCAGCCAACATGAAAGACAAGTTGTGTGGGTCTCGGCTGGTGCCAGGGCGTGCTTCTGGAACTCTCTGATGCCAACTTCATCAGCTGTCTCATTTCATCCACTGCTTCATGTCCTGTCCAGTCTACATTTGACAAAGATGGACAACACAATGCCAACCACCTGTAGCAGTCACCACACTAACTGACCCCTGATGCAGGTGAAGACTGCAGTTAGAAACAAGGCTGATGAAATGGGACTCTGGACCACCTATGGACTTGGAGGAGGCTGAGCCATGCCAAGGAGCTTGTGAGTCTCACTTCCATATGCACATGTATGCTTAGGGCGGCTTAGTGGTAATGGATGAGGCCTCAATACTCCAGCTGCCCCAGTATAAAGTGTCAGCGTGGGCATTGCATCTGGTCTCGTGGAGTTTTACCCCCTGCTGCTCTGACTTCCTCACACAACTCAAAACCATGAACATCAGGCTAATGGAGAACTGGTGTGCAGCAGTGTGACCCGTGATGGACTAGCACCCATGCTGGGTTAATGCCCACCTCTGTGACCAATTTCATCAGAATATGCTGCACCTTCCTGGATAAGCAGATGTGTGGATGGATGGACTGAAACTGTGAAGTGAAAAGGAGAATCAAAAACAGAACTGAGAAAGAAATCTGAGGATGGAGTGCAGAGGCTGGCCATCTCAAACTGGCATAATCAGTAATAGGGTGGCAACAGGACTGGGCACAGGACAGGAACTGGCCCTTAATGGGGTGCCAGGCCATCAGATGGCACACCTGCACTATAATCGTTAAGTTAACGTCACCTGCCTTTGGGGATGTGTGAAGGAAACTGGCGTACCGAGAAAAAAGGCACACGGACATTAAGAAGAACACGCAAACATCAAGTGGAGAACAACCAGGAACAGGATTTGAGGATGATGAAGCTATGAGGCAGCACTACTCTTCATACCAGCAGGCCTTCTATAAGGAATAAAAAGCAAAAAAATAAAAATAAAAAACCTGAAAGTCAGGAGCCGATGACCCAGAGAGGGCCACAATAATAGAAAGCAAAGACAAGTTGTGAGGATCGAGTGTAAAAACGAGGCAGAGGTGAAATCTGACCTGGAGCCATGATGGGCTGCACGTGAGCCAACACTCAGTGTGATTGCGCTCAAGTCCATCCAGGGTCAAAGCAGCACTAAAGGCACTGCCCGTCTTCATGATGTCACTTCACTGACTGCGGCCTCGAGCCCCCTTTACGATGTGCTCACCTTTTCTGCCAAACTAGACCTGTCTGCATGAGACTCAGAAAGCTTGTGGACCACGGATCTCGGCCAAGTGGAGATTTTTAATGCAGTCTTCAAAGAGCCTCGTCACCAAAACAGCAAGTAAAGACAATGGAGGCTTAGTGGAGCAGCACAATGCACATGTCACCAGCTGTCACAGCGACACTTATTTTAAATTAGAAACATTGGTGACACTCCATTTTTTGGTTAAATGGCCGCTGCTCTGTCTGTGATCAAACCTTTAGTGGAGCCCAGCATGGCATGAAGAGAAAGGGAAGAGGACACATGAGAATGGCTTATGGTACTGTGAGGGATCACCTTGGGTATGTGACAGTCCTCAAACACCCCGAGTCACTCTTTAAATACGTCCTCATAATGTGATGAGAGCCGATGGAAAGCTGCATGGTTTGGATCTATTCCTGTGCTTTGGGATGATGTGATCTTTGAATGGTGGCACATAAATCCAGACCACATGTCTCGATGACCACCACTGTGACAAATACTCTTAGACCTAAGGCAGTCGATAGATCCTGATAGATAAGGATGGTGTTGTTATATTTGCCCCAATTTGTGATAGGAGGATTGCCAGACCTGTGGTTATTACAATGAACTCTACTCATTTGGAGGCTGTCAAGAGGAAGCCATGGAGCTCTACTCAAACTGGAACTCATCAAAGCATTTCTCTGCTGTCCCGTTACGACTCTCCTTCAGATTACACAATCCCGTGATGACCCGTCTGAACTAATCAGGTCCCTGATGCTAAACGGACATTTACAGTTAGGTACTTAAATATTTGGACAGAGACAATGTTTTTTCTAATTTTAGTTCTCTACATTACCACAATGAATTTTAAATGAAACAACAATGCTTTAGTTGTCTCACATTTTTATGCAATCGTTTTGTTCACCCCACTGAAATAAAGCTGAAAGTCTGCACTTCAACTGCATCTGAGTTGTTTCATTTAAAATTCATTGTGGAAATGTACAGAACCAAAATTAGAAAAAAGTTGTCTCTGTCCAAATATTTATGGACCTAACTGTATGTGAGGTCAGCCACCACACTGCACTCCTCCAGCTCAGGACACCAACGTAGCCCCGATGGTCACACGGCTGCCACATGGAGCACCTGAAGCAGGTGAGTGCGTCTCCAGTGACAACGCTGACCCCCCCCCGCCCAATGTGCACATTTTGTGTAGTTTGTCTTGTGAGCCGCCTTCTAATTATTTCCAGAAACTCAATAAACACGGCTTGTTCCTCATTCATTACAAATAACTAATATATGTTCATAATGACGTCTGCACAACCATTTTTTAATAATTACCGAGTCTGGATCTGAGGTATTCAAATCAAAATAAGGAAGAAGAAGGAAAAAACAAACGAAAATAACAGCATGAAGAACACAGCGATGATAAGCCAAAGAAAAAGTGAAAGTGAGAACACCAACCGTATTTTAGTGCTTGTCCAAAATTCTGTTTTACTAAAATGAACAACAACAACAACGTCTACTTCTAGATCACATTTTCATACAAATGATGAGCTCAAAGTGCTTTACATGATGAAGGAAGAGAAAAAAGACAAAACAAATAAGAATTAAAATTAGGGAACACTAATTAACATAGAATAAAAGTAAGGTCAGATGGTCAGGGAGGACTGAAATAACAAAATAAAAACTGGAGAAAAAAAATAAAATCTGCAGGGGGTTTGAGACACGAGACCACCCAGCCTCCTCTAGGCCTTCTACCTCACATCAATGACCTCAATCAGTCCTCATGGTATTCAGGAAACAACAAAACGGAGACGGACAGAAATGTGTTGCTTCCCTCATAACTTACTGAGAAGGTGCCGTCTACCTCCTGAAAACTGATGGAATGAAAAGCGATTGTCCTCTGTGCACCTGCACGCCTTTCACATGTCATCAAGTACAGCAAAGCAAGTGTGACAGGGGAGCTTATTCAACAAAGACCTTCTAAATTGGCTTGGACACATTTGCTGGACCCCCAGAGTCATTTTTGAAACTCAGTTTTCTTCAGTTGATATCAGATATGTCTGCGCCTGATGACCCCGACTCTCTTGATTCACTGACACAATGTCTTACTTGTGTTTCTGAGTGGATGAATAGTAATTTTCTCAAGATAAATAAAGATAAAACTGAAATTTTAGTGATAGGCAATAATGGACATAATGAGGTTATTAGAAATAAACTTGATGCATTAGGATTAAAAGTCAAGAAGGAGGTAAAGAATTTAGGGGAAACTGTTGACTGTGACCTGAATTTTAAATCACATATTAATCAGATCACTAGGACAGCAAAGTCAGACCTCTTATATCATTGAAAGATGCTGAAAAATTAGTTCACGCTTTAGTTTTCAGTCGACTAGATTACTGTAATGCACTCCTCTCAGGACCACCCAAAAAAGACATCAATCGATTACAACGAGTGCAGAAAGGAGCTGCTGGAATCCTAATTAGGAAAAGAAAATCCGAGCACATTTCTCCAGTTTTGATGTCACTACACTGGTTACCTGTGTCATTCAGAATTGACTTTAAAATACTGCTCATGGTTTATAATCCCTTAAATAATCTCACTCCATTTTATATATCGGAATGTCTGACATCTTATATTCCAAATCGTAACTTTAGATCCTCAAATGAGTGTCTGCTTAGAATTCCAAGAGCTAAACTTATAAACGTAAAGTTAAACTTATTAACTAATTATTAATTATTACTAATTATTATAAATTCTTAATTATTATTAAGTTAAACTTAGTGGCGAGGTGGGCAGCCTTCTGCTGTTATACACCTAAAATCTGGAATAGCCTACCAATAGGAATTCGCCAGGCTAATACAGTGGAGCACTTTAAAAATCAGCTGAAAACACATTACTGTAACATGGCCTTCTCATAACTTCATTATAATTTAATCCTGATGCTCTGCATATTCAATTAATTATCATTACTATTCATACTGGCTCCAAAATCTGTACTAACCCCTCCTTTCTCTTCTGTTCTTTTTCCTGTTTTCTATGGTGGCGACCTGCACCACCACCACCTGATCAAAGCACCATGATGTCCAGAAGTCCATGTGACCGTCATCATCAAGTCCTTCCATGAAAACCCTGAATACAATGAGGACTGATCATTTATGTTAGGTAGAATGCCTAGAGGCGGCCTGGGTGGTCTTGTGGCCTCGGACCCCCTGCACATTTAATTTTTTTTCTCCAGCCGTCTGGAGTTTTTTTTCTGTCCTCCCTGCCTGGCCATCGGACCTTACTTTTATTCTATGTTAATTAGTGTTCTCTTATTTTAATTCCTACTTTGTCTTTTTTCTTTTTCTTCATCATGTAAAGCACTTTGAGCTCATTATTTGTATGAAAGTGTGCTATAGAAATAAATGTTGTTGTTGTTGTTGTTGTTGTCTGCAGTTGTATTTAAATGGAAAAAAGTCATCACTCTGCTGTGGTATCATCATGTGTCACACAATGAACATGGACCAGAGAAAGCAAAAGAGAGAAATCTGAGGGGATCACAAGGAAAATGACAAACATGTTGAAGGCAAAGGCTAGAAGTCCACCTCCAAGCAGCTTGATGTTCCTGTGACTACAGCTGCAAATATCATTAAGAAGTTGAAGGTACATAGTACAGTAGCCAACCTCCCTGGATGAGGCCACAAGAGGAACATCAACTGTAGAATGGGCAGAAGGACACTGAGAATGGCAGATAAAGAGCCAAGGAGAACTTCCAAAGAGGTATGAGATGAACTCCAAGGTCTGTCAGTGTCTGATCGCATGATCTGTCACTTTTTAGTAACAGTGAGCTGAATGGAAGAAGACACGCAACACAAAATGTATCTGGGAGAATGTCCTTTGGACAGAGGAGACAGAACTGGAGCTTTTCAGCAAGTCACACCAGCTCTCTGTACACCGACGATAAACTGAACAGCAGACTGACTGACTGACAGAGGAGGCTCACTTATGTTTGGAGGCTGCTTTGCTGTGCCTGTCACGAGGGTCTTTGAGGACTTGAAAAGGAAATCTCAAGTCTTATCGAGACATTCTGGAGTGAAACGTTCTGCCCGGTGTCATAAAGTTCTGTCTCAGTCACAAGTCATGGATCCTCCAACAGCATAAAGAGCCAAAACACACAGCTAACAGGACCCAGAAACAACGCCAGCCAGTTCTGAAGTGGCCTTCTGAGGGCCCTGATTTGAATCTTAGGAAACATCCATGGAAACAACTGACACATGCAGTCTGGAGAAGACCCCTTCAAGCCTGGCACAGCTGGAGCAGGTGGCAAGGGAAGAGTGGAGAAGCGCAGAAGTCTCATGGAGAGCTCCAGGAATCGTTTGTGTGCAGGGACTTTAAACTCTAAAGGCTGAGCAATGAAAGATTACGTTAAGGGTCCTGTCATTTTTAGCAGTGCCATTTCATGTTGTTATTTGAAAGATTCTGTTGAATTAAAACTCCAAAGCAAAGTCTGATTTTATTAAATGCAGAATAGACAATGATGGGTGCCAAGTACCTTTGTCAGTTCAAGTTATTTTATGGAGGGATACCAACAAATCTGTCCTGACCCGTAAAAATGGCCTAGAAGGGAATGAGCAGGCAGCACTGAGATGCCAACTCAGGTCACCCCCATGGCAGGACTGTGCGTTATATCAGAGCCCATTTGGGACCTACCTGTGTGTTAGCTTGGTGCTGGTATGGGCTTCATCAGCCAACCATATTAAATTAAATGAACCGATGACATGGATGGCAGCATCAATTTAAGGCACTCTAGACAGATGAATGTGGCGGACATGACATCATATACAGATTGTAGGTTGATAGATAGAATATGGAAAATGATATCAATAGTAAACATATATATGAATGGCACCTCATGATAGATAATTTCAAAGGCACTCTATAACAGACATGGCCAACATCATTACTCCATATCACAGCAGCCTTGTGCCAGTCCATCCTGCGGCACCATCATGCACACCAGTCAACTTTACAAAATCTGTGGAGGCTTCATAAATGCAAGCAGTAAAAGCACATCCACTTTTCAAATGAACGCGGGTTTAAGGCCAAATGCAGTCCTGATGGGAGCTCTGGAAGGAGCTCTGGACCCAAGAATTTAGCTTGATTTCAAATCAGAGTCTGCGTGAACCTGCCTGTTGTTCACCCTGCACGTTCTCTCCACCAGGACCCCCTTCTACATAAGGTCCCTCTCAATTCCCCCCGTGTGTGTGAGTGGTTGTCCTCTAAAAGACTGTCTGGCCACAGCACTCGCCCTTAACCTTTTATCATAGGCTTGTGTAAGGTGTCACAGAACATGAAGTCCAAGCGGGCGTAGTTCTTCTTGCGGCCTTTAGTGCTAGAAGGCTAGACGCTGATGGACAAAGTCCCTCTGTGGTGTAAAGGCCAAACTCACGTCACTTCATGTCACAAAGCGTGACTTCACCCTGGCCTAGTGGTCAGTAAGAAGGTTAAACTGTAATGAACTTGACAGCGGTGGAAAAAGGTCTCATCTCTCCTCCTCAATTCTTATAAAAAAAAAGAGTGTGTATATTTATTTATTTATTTATTTATTTATTTATTTATTTATACACACACAAGGAAAAGAACGATAAACATGGAATAAGACATGTCTGAAGATACAAGAATGAACTGAATGGAGCGGAGCTGATAAGATACAATGCTTTATGAAAGGTCATTTGGACACATCAGGTCAAGGGCCATGGACAGTAAACCTCAAGGCCACATGACCTGCGAGAGTGAGTGACCTGTTGTGCACACAAATGAAGAATACAATGGCCAAGATTAGTCTGAAAGACACTACAGGTTTATATAAAAAGTCTTCACCATTTCCAGGCCCGAGCCATGTACTCAGGTCAGGCCTGTGCTGTCCGTGCTCGCCAGTTACCTCCAGGATCTGAGTGTGTGAGCAGACAGCACTGCAAGGGTTTGGCCACTTTGGGTAGATGAACTTTGAGAACCGAGCTGTCAGGTGGGTGCACTCCTGGACCTATCTATCTATCTATCTATCTATCTATCTATCTATCTATCTATCTATCTATCTATCTATCTATCTATCTATCTATCTATCTATCTATCTATCTATCTATCTATCTATCTATCTATCTATCTATCTATGAGGATGTTCTTGTTTAGCTGTGGCCGTCTGTACAGCAGCTTCATTAACAACATCAGCACGACACGAATAGCAGAAGTGGGTTCTGCAAAAATGCCGGAAGGAGTGAAAGTGGAATGAAGTTCATAGTTCGTGGTCAGTTTTCGCTTTGATTTTTCCTTGTAGGTGAGATGTACTCTCCAACCTTTATCCTAAGTCTTGGCCTTAGTGTCTGCCTGTTTGGGTAACTGCAGGACAGTACAGTCTTTTAATGTTCCCTCCATTCTCAAGGAGCACATTTTACGAGAACTTTAGAGGTTTGACAAATAGGAGGTGACCATTCAAATCTGTATCTCCTGTTGTTACCTCGATCATCTCTGTCTCACATTCCAATCCTTTTTAAAGTTATCAAGGCTTCTGCTTTAACTGCCAAACTCTTCACTTTGTTCTGGAGTCCCATGATTCCCACGTGCATCTCTCCCCTTACTGCCCACTTGGTGTTCTCCATGATGTGCTTTCTATTTAGGTGAAAGAATTCTCCTAGATCAGTGGTCCTTAAGTTCATTCCACAGAGGCCCCTGTGGCTGCAGCCAACAAGTTTCTCAATCAGATCCCAGTTGCTTCAAGGATGAATATTTTTACAATGAGCTTCTAAGGAACTAGAGAAGACCATAAAGAAAACTCCTTTAAAGTCACTTTTCAAAAGGCACTATGGTGATTATAAATCCATTCCACGGATGGTAGCACTCGCCACCAGGTCCCAAATGCCACACAGCAATGTGATCATCAACATCCTTCCCATTTCTGTCTAAGAAGCCACTCAATGTTATGAAGTCTATAAAACCAGGATACATGTACATACATATATATTGTGGAGAGCGACTGGGGGTGGTACCCAGCCGGGACGCTGAGAAGGACTGGAGGAGGGATTATGCCTCCTCCAGACCACGATGGGGCAACCACCCTGGTGTCTTTGGGGGCCACGGGATCAGAGCTTAGAAGCTCAACCCTATAAGGACCTGTGGTTACTGTCAGGGGGTGCCCGAATGCCTGAGGAGCCCTGGCCCTCAGCACTTCTGCCACACCTGGAGGTGCTGAGAGAAAGAAGACCAGAGACACCTGGAGTGCTTCTGGGTGCACAGCCGGCAATTCTGCCACACCTGGGAGGGCCGGCAGAAGGTTATCAGGACGCACCTGGAGCACATCTGGGTGAACATTCGATAGCTGGAGTCGGGTGGAAGAGGACAGAGCTTGGAGGAGAGGAGTGGAGGCGGCCAGGAGAAGACAAAGGCATTCTGTAAGGGCCTGGACTTGAGGGTGATTGGTGCTGCGGAACTGGGTTGTGTGTGGCACAATTGTGTAAATACTGTAAATAAACGTGTGTGGGTTGAAACCAACGATGTCTACCTGTCTGTGTCCGGGCTGATTCCCCCAATATATCTATATCTCCTGTCCCTGTGTCAGATGTGACCAAATGTAAAGGAGGGATACAAAGAATTAACATGACTTGTTTTTCAATACGTTCATTTATGTTGATTTAAAATTTGTCATTACCTGCTGCTTGCTGGCCACTGAAAGTTTCTGGCCCAGCTAAATTTCTTGGTTTGAAAATCTGTCCCAACTGAGTCTGTAAAACAACTTAAGAAGAAGGAGAGCAATGACCAAGGAGAGCAGGGCCTGGTCATGAGACGCTCTCCCTGACTGGATAGCCAGCCACTAGCAGGCCCCTGTTGTTGTGAGTGATGACTTCCTCGAGTATCCCTTTTCCATAACACACATTCGCTAGCGCAGACGGATTCTGCCACCTGAAATGTTCCTCATAACAAGAAACTTGGGCTTTTCAGGCTGAAGTGTTTTTAGGTTCTACAGGCCAACTCCGCTCTTGTGAACTTGATGCCCTGTGAGACTCCATCATGGAGCTGCATTATAACAGAGATCTGTGGGTGGCCATGTGTTACTCTAGGAGACAAACATTCACTTGGCACAATGGGTAACCTGCCCTTTGGGTTAAGAGGGTTGAACTGAAGCAGTACACACTTGTTCACATTGTGAACACAATAAGAAGTTCAACTACCTTTGGGGAGGATTCCTAAAGATATTTAGCTCTTTATGGAAAGTCCAAGTGTCACAACACCTTTTATGACGCTTTGCTCAAATCAAACAAATGTGGTGTTTTCCAGCCCAGACAGGCGCCAATTTCCTAAAAAAAGTCAGGCATTAAGCCAGAAAACTGAACTAAAAAATCACCGTACACTGTGAACTAAATGATATTTAAATATACAGCACAGCCATTAAATTATGAGAGAGCAGGGCAGGGAGACTCTGATGAGATCCTTAAAGGGAGGGCAGCTGAAGGTCTGCTCCATGTCTCCCTCTCTCCATACTCCATCTTCCACTCTGGGATGGCGCACAGCGAGGTATCCCTGCTTGAGGTGGCTACTCACTAGGATACTGAAGAGAGGGACTGCCAAGATGAAAGCCCTGGACACCACAAGGACTGCAACAGTGAGGGAAGGGAGAGGCTTCAATGTCAGTATATTGGATGAATCTGGAAAAATACAAAGCAATAACAGTGAGGATCTGTATTTACATTAATAACAAGACAAACTGGTTACACTGCGCTATTATTCTAAGAGGAGAAGAAATCTGCGTTCATTGTTAGACACCCATCTCTATGAACATCAGAAATATTCCACCCATAGATTGTCAAGAAAGAAAAAGGATCTTTGAATATATAAATGAACAGTACTACGTGAACGAGAGATAGACAGGTGTGAATGGTACTCTACAACACAAAGACAGACGGACAAGCAGATGCAAAGGGCACTTCATGACAGACAGGCACTCTAACATACATGTGAACATTATGTGACAGATGTGAAAGACGCTATAAAATTGATAAACAGGGAACTATATGAGCAATGATAAAAAAGGACAGGCAGCCACAGTAAGTTCTGTTACCTAATTCAGAACATTCTGGAAGGCATGAAATGTTAGGGTTAGGGTGGCAGACCTCCATGTGATAAAAGAGGGCAAGTCACTGGGGGGGCTGATTGACAAGGCGTAGCTGCCAGCTTAACCCGAGGCACAGCTCACCTACAGTCGTGTAGAAGCCAAGTGATGAGCGGCCACATCAGCTCGTGTGGTGTAGGCAGGTAAGAACGTGAACTCAGTTCTGGTGCTGACAGAGCCATTACTGACAGGGGACGAGGACATATTACAAATGTCACACACACATAAAGGTGGCACCAGGTACCTAAAACACAAGACTCAAGCAGCAGGCAGCACTTACGTCATGCCAGTGATGCAGACATCTGTTAACCCTTTGTGGTGTTCAAAGAGATCGGAGCTGTGAAGAGGAAAGTCAGATTACAGCTCTGCTGAAGTGGACATTTAACTACATGTTGACCAGCAGTGAAAGTTGTCTCCGTCCTGCGCATCCCAAGATGATGTTAAATGTGTTGGCCGCCCTCCAATGTGCAGATGTTGTTGCCAAATTCACTAAACTGCACCGATGATCTGATTTCCATTGTGTTGAGGAATTCCTTGTTCAGTATTCTCGGTGTCCATGGGCTAATACTGGACAAAGTGCTTACTGACACCGACCACAAGAGTCTTTCAAGGAGACTACCTGAAACTGATGAAGAACGAGCCTGGTAGAGGGGTCTTGAAATAGTGTCACAAGATAGAGCACAACTGGAAAATAATCAAATTAAAAAAAGGATAAAATACTCAAACAATCTGAATGTGCCAAAGAAGAGAGAATGAAGGGTTTCAGACCACTGACCACCACAGCAGACACCAGAAAGGAAGTGCAGGGCATTGAAGGCATTTGACACACAGACTTGGATAAACTGTGATGGGAAAATCACAAGGAAGAGAAATAAGAAAAGCGACAAAGAACACTCTGGAAAACAGAAGAGAGATCTGACACAAAGGCACCGGGTGGAAGCACAAGATACCACTGAAGAAAAAAGTCAAAGATCATCACCATCAGTGGAGACCACAACCTGTCAGTGAGCACCTTGGAAATGCAACATTCAGAGATGAGCGAATGTTTAACGCAATTATTGATTTAGTCTCGAAGGTGAAGAGAAGGTGAAGAGAAGGTGCTGATATGTTGGACTGAATGGCCTCCTCTTTACCTTCTGATCGACGTTAAAGACGCAGAGCCGCTCGTGGCTGCTTGACAGGCGCTCTGAGAAACGCTCCACTCACGTAAAGTCGCTCGCTAGTCGGCCGTGGAGCTTCACGAGGTTGTGCTCCGCACGGGCCACACGAGGGCGCGCCGCCACCAAAGGTGAGGGATGATCTCACGTGTCTCTCATTTCAGTCTTTCGCTTGTTTTTTGGGACACCTCGGAGGTGACGCAGTGGCAGTGGGTAGAAAGAGCTGGAAAATGACTGGGAAAGAGCGATCAGCGGGCATCAGAGGACAGCGAACACACCGGGGGCTTCAGTAGCCTGCGTGTACCTGTAGATGGGGGGGCTGCACGGGTGATTGACGGCGAAACGTCACCCGAGCACGTTGAGCGCTGCACCCCATGGAATGTTACATTTTATAAACCGAGAAGGTTCAAGAAGGCAGGGGAGACCCCCGGGGATTAAATAAACAGAGAAGATAAGGGGGCGTCACGAAGAAATAGCACGGCAAGGTGGGAGCCGCTTGGGGACGCAGGGAGAGCCATCGTGACCTGAGAAACAGCGGCGGGATCAGCGCAGGTAGCGTCATTAAAACTGCGACTTCACCAGGCGCCTCGTTCGGCGTCGATCGTTCAGGGGTCCACAAACGTACTCGGTGCTCATGGCTGGAATATTGTTAGAGATGGAGAACACTGCTATTTTAGAAATCGATAATGAATAAGGAGACATGGGTTCGCTTCCCGGGTCCTTCCTGCGTGGAGTTTGCTTGTTATTCCCGTGTCTGCGTGGGTTTCCTCCCACAGTCCAAAGACATGCAGGTTAAGTGCATTGGCGATGCTAAATTGGCATGTGTGTGTGTGTATGTGTGTCCTGTGGTGGGCTGGCGCCCTGCCCGGGATTTGTTTCCTGCCTTGTGCCCTGTGTTGGCTGGGATTGGCTCCAGCAGATCCCCGTGACCCTGTGTTTGGATTTAGCGGGTTAGAAAATGGATGCATAGATGGAATATAAAATAAATAAATTCTGCAATAAAGAATATAAATTAATTAAATTGCAATCATCATTTCAGTAAGAAAATATAAAGCAGTGCATTTCTTTATCAAAAGAGCCAGCCGCCATTGTCAGCCCCTCGGGAGGACACTTGAGGAGCCTTCACTTCTACAAGCCCCTCCGTCAAAGTCTGACGAGACACCAAAGCCCAGAGTTTGAATTCTTTTGTAAACGCGACGTTTCCTGAGGTGTGGAGTTCTGCTCAATTTCAAAGAAGAAGGCAGTGAGTTGATCAAAGTGGCCACCTTCATCCATCTGTCCATCACAGTCCCTTAGACGTGTAGGTACCAGCCAGGGTGCTCCTCAACTCCATATTTGCCCACAATACTTCATGATAAGCGGAGCTCCTGGCAGGTCAGAGGACATCAGTGCAGATTCACAAGCTTGTCGGCTACTCGAAGGCCTGCAAGACAAAAAGACACAAAGCTGAGGACACCAAATCACTGCGGGCTCCTTCTGCTTGCACCCCTGACTCCATGCTGCTCTTACGTCTCATCTGTCTATCTGTTAGGGGGCTTGGGTGACATGACAGGATCGAGAAGAGATGCAAGAGGTATTTTGAAGAGCCGAATAAGGAAAATCCAAGGGTAGTATTTGAGGATGGAGCCCCAAAGGACGGGCGAGATGAAGTAAAGGAGACACTGAAGAGAATGAAAAATGGAAAGTCAACAGGACCCCTGAAACACCAGCAGAAGTGTGGAAGAGGGAGTAGATGTGTGGTGGGACCTCATGCAGAAGATCTCTGAAGAGGACAGACGACCAGATTAGTGGAGGAACACTGGGATTGTGCCCATTTATCAGGAGAAGGGGGATATTCAGGATTGTGGAAACTACAGGGGCATAAAGCTGATGTCACACAGTAAGACATTTGGAGAAAGGGTTATGAAGAGAAGAGACCACCACAGGGGAGGAACACATTGGTGTTATGCCAGGGAGATGAACAACTACATGATGCAGTCTTAGAACTGAGGCAGCTGATAGAGAAACATGGACAAGAACAGAAAGGACTGCATATGGTGGTCACCGACTTGAAGAAGGCTTAGGATGGAGTGCCACGTCAAGAGGTCTGGAGGTGCATGAGACAGAAAGGAAGGCCAGAGAAGTGTGTGAGGACTGTCCAGGATACGCTGGAGGGAGTAAGGACTCAGGATAAAGGTGGTCTAAAGGGGAGCAGACAAGATCTCAGTTGGAGGAGGTCTGCAGCAGGAGTCTTCTTTAAGTCCTCACCTCTGGTTACGGATCGGTTGGGTCTTGGGATTAAAGAGCAATCCCCCTGGTGCAGACGTTTTGTGAAGGAGGAAGTGGAGAAGAAGTTGGAAGAATGGAGAAAGGCTATGAAGATAGAGGACTGAAGTTAAATAGAAGAAGACAGAATGGCTGAAGTTTAATGATGATCAGGATTCAGAAGTTAGCATGCAGGGAGGGCCATTGAAAAGAGTGGATAAGCTTAAATATTGAACTTCAGTGGTGGATCAACATGGAGAATTAGAAGCAGAGATCATCCGTATAGTGTAGCGTGGAGGGAACAATTGGAAGAAGGTATGAGGAGTGTTTTGTGATCGGGTGTGAGAGGGTGAGGTTTATTGGTGAGACCGGCAGTGATGTACGGAGCTGAGACATGGGCAGGAAAGGGAGAGCAGGAGAAGAAGTTGGATTTGTGGAGTTACAGAAGAGGACAGAATAAGAAATGAGACAATCAGAAGTACAGGAAAGTCAGCTGAATGAGGTATGGACATCTAACAAGGACAGACAAGGAACATGTGGGAATGGAGAAGAGAAAGTGAGGCTGAGGTGGATAGATAAAGAAAAAGAAGATCAAAAGGAAACGTGTCTGACTGGCACAGAGCAGCACAACCAGGCTGTATGGAGAAGGATGATCAGGCACTTCATCCCCACACAGAAGATGATGACCATAAGTTACATTCTGGTAAGATCAAAGTGCCATGGTGGGGGGCCCAGCAGAGGGTGCTCCAGAGCTGCGAGCTGCACACTTACCTCGTAAAGATGAGTGCGAAGGTCGAAGGAGTCAGGTGACCTAAGGGAGCAGGCTCGTGCCAACTTCTTGAACAGGCGGGTCTTCAGGGCCTGAGGAGGGAGAAGGAAAAGGACATCAGGAGGGAAATGACGAGCCAGCAAAGTGTGACACAAGGGACTCAGACAGAAGACAATTCAACGAGCTTGGAGACGCTGGCAAGAAAGCTGCTGCATCTGTGAGGCCATCTGACTGTAGTAAAAGGCGCTATATTAGGGGGGCTCCCATATACTGAGGCTGTAGAGAAAGGCACTCTGTTAGGGTGGTCACCTGCCTTTACTGTAAAGCTCTATATCTGTGTGGCCATCTGCTGCCAGTGTTATGATCTGGTGACAATTGGGCTCCACTATGTTGGCACAGCCCTGTGACTCCAGTTGTTAGGACTGATTACTCTGCTAATTCACTCATTGACTATGGTGGGCTCCCAGCATTGCTCAGGCACTGCCCCTTAGATGTGACGTTTTCAGTGAATTAAAAATACTCATCAGCTCATAAAAGCACAACAAGCTGAGACAGAGGGACATAAGTAGAGGAGCTGGGTGACACAAACTGACACTAGATGGCCTCCCTAAGGTCAAAGCTGTGAAAGGCACTGCAAGTGTAGAAACCTCAGAAAGAGCAGACAGCACAACAGAGATGGATATGAAACGAGCTCCATGACAGGGAGGTCCACCTGAACTGCACTTACCACCACAAGGACCACTGGGATCAGGATGATGAGCAAGCTACAGAGCACAATGATGGCGATGGCATAGCCTGGGAAGGGCGTTTGAGCTGGTGGGACCGGGGTGGCTGGAGGAAAACCAAAATCAAGGTTACCAATGGGACATTCTCAAGACCCTGTACACTTTCAGGTCTCACTTGTCCCTGCCCGCTGAACTCACCACTGCTCACTATGGACCAGGGGTCCAGCTGTATTCCCTGTAGGTTGACCTGAGAGATTCCACTCAGGAGGGTGTTGGTCACATCGCTGCTGGTGGTTGTGTCTGGTGTGTACATGAAGGTGGTGGTGGTGATCACTGAGCCCATCCTGCAAAGAGAAGTGGACAGCTGGTGTGATGGGTGGGCTCTGGCGCGAGTGCAAGCCATGGAGAAAGAGGTCAGCACGAGGCGGTCACTTACTTCATGTCCGTGACGTAGAGGTCAGTAAAGCCGTTCTTGATTTGGAAGAGCGGCAGGAGCTGCCAAAAATAAAAGGAGACAGCAGATTAACAACTTCAGGGCGGACGTGCGACCGCAGACAAAGAATCGGGTGCTAGAAAGCTGCACTTTGTGCCCTGCAGTGGCTCCTTCGTCTTTTATAGCTCCTTACACTCTCAGTAGGCACACAGCCAAACACTCTGCATACATGACATTGATATGACTGTAGGGGCCGTAGTGGAGACCCTCTTGTTTGGAGATCGGCTTGTTCAGCCATTATGAAAGGTGCTATATAACATAACAAGGGGTCCGTTAGCGAGGTGTCCATGCAATCAAAGAACTTCTTACCGCTTGTTTCAGTTGAGCTCTGAGCTCAGCAAACTCTGCTGATGACCGGTTACTCATGGCACTAGAGAACTGCTTGTTGAGAATCCTCAGATAGTAGGTGAAGATGATGAAAGTGACTGGCACGGCTGGCACAGCTGTGGAAGACAAGAGAATTCCATAAGAAAGCTCGGAGCTCCAAGTGCTAAAATTGTGCCACACGAGCACATTGAGAATTACACCGAGGGGGACACAAAGCAATTCCAGGTACGTACCATTGACGGTCAGCGTGTACTTGACCAGTGGGACAGGACTGCTGCTCTGCAGGATGTTGGTGATGAGGACCGTTGTGCTGACAAACACAGTCGTGTTGAACTGAAGCTGGACACTCGTGGAGACCCAGTTGGAGTTGTTACTGGTAATTGAGAGAGAACAACGGTTAGCATAATGGTCCTCAGATATGGGCAGACAGCCTACTGTGGGACCCCCGACCTCCTCCAGGACTCCAGTGCCACACTGTGATGTGTGTGAGTGTGTGGTCAATCACAGCTGGATGGCGCACTGCCACTACACCAAACTGGTAATCTCTGCTGCTCACCTGACCTGCTCATATCAGCTGATATCAAAGCCCACTTCTACAGAGGACACTTGCCAACCTGCCATTTAGTGCCTGCTGATGCCCTGGTTAATGATCAGGGGGTGGACATCCACACATCTATTGATGCAGAATTCCAAACCCCACCACAAATATGACTGCCCGTCTGTTGCCCAATGCTCAGCTCTCAGCTGCCCACTAGGTGTGCATGTCCACTTCATCTCCCAGGGTAAGTGACATTAGACATTGTTGGGCAGACAAACAATGATGGCCATGTCATACCTGAAGTTCAATGCCGACTGCACCGGGTCACCGTAGTACGGCTTCAGGATGGACAGAAACTGGGAAAGAAAGATAAAAATACAAATGTAAGGGCCATGATGGCGCAGGTCACCTGAATATGACACTTCCTCTAACTTGGTGCCCAGGCTCTGCTTTCAGCCCCCATTGGCACAGAAACAGCCAGGCACTATGTGGATGGCACTTACCCACACGAGGGTCTTATTCTCCAGCTGATGGTAAGCCACACTTGTATTGTTATATAAATCTGAAATGAAGCCATCTTGAGTCTGGAATGCCACTGAGGTGGTGGACCAGAGGAAGCTGCTGTATGGTGACCGCTGTGAAGAAGAGGACAGACAAGAAGCCATTATGAGGTGCTAGGAAGGAAGCACGAAGCCCACTGAGATGCCCTTCACTTACTGTTAGACTGAACGCTCAATCGGTCCACAGGCAGGACTCCCACGTCGCCGAATGAATTGATCGCCTTGTAAAAAATTCGAACGGCATCTGCACTCTGAGGGGCATCAGCAGCTGTGGCATTGGAGGTGAACTCCAGTTGTGTTTCTGCGATGACAGATCCTTTTCTGGGGGATATAAAGAAGAGGGTCTTATTATAGAGGGGACATGGAGGACTGGCACTGCAGCTGGACATGTTGGGGTATACCACAAAGTGGGCCAACACGGAAGATGCCCAAGGAGCCAAGGTGTAGGTCAGCAGGACTCACGTGAATTTGTCGACTATCACTCTGTTCAGGGTGTTTGGGTACAGCGGGTGGAACACTTTGTAAACCTGAAAGACAAGAAGAAGAAGAAACAATGACATCAGTTATGGAGCCTCACGGGTGGCTAACACAAAGGGGCTTAAGTCTTCAGTTCAGACACCACCTTGGGTCTGGAAGGGGGGACAAGGAGCACTGTGGCCTGCACCAGTGAAATATGGGTAAGGCGTAGCGTGTCAGGCTGCCTCCTTGACCTTATGATTGGGGGTCTGGAGGTGTGGAGAGTCCATTTCTGTTGTCTGTTTTGTTCATCTCATGATATTCAAATGTTATCATTTATTATCATTGTGTTTTTAAAGTCATCGTCCGGCCATGTTGAGTTAGTCATAGCCATGTCGTTGTCAGATATGGCGCCTGTTACTACCTTGTGACAACTGAAGTGGTGAAGAGTGACGTCACTGCATTGCTGGTATAAAAGACGGTGACCTGCTGCTAACAGCCTGCGACTTGGTGGATACTTGATGGGTCATCTGACAGTCTGGAATCGCATATGGAGGTCTCCACAGTGGTCCTTGGAGTGTCGGCCTATTGGAGTTGACCCCGGTCCATGACTCCCTGTTCATCTCCTGGTCCACTTCTGCGGCTTCTTGCCTGTCATTACCTTATTCACGGTTTGAGGATGGTGACTCCTTGGCCAGCCAGGCCAAGTCGTTAAACTGAGCTACACGTGAAGATACTAAATGAGAACAGTGAGTCCGTGTCTAACCTCTCTGAAGATGTCACTGAGACAGCAGACTTGTGTGGAGATGATGACGCAGCTAAAGGGCTTGAATGAGGGAAACACCAAGCCAGATGGGGATGTGGCAGATTGCACTGATTCTTGTTCTTGCTTTTCTGCAGATCTCTCATGGGAAAGTCTGCCTGGCCCTGTTGACGTCACTTCCGGTCACAGTCCCTTTGACGTCACTTCCTATACTGACCTTTAAAGGCGCCTACTTTCCTCCATCCCCTCAGTTCTGTTATGGACTACAATCTCTACACATCAGTACAAATCTTTAACTCTTTTGCAGCCAGGGAATAATACACGGGTGGCTGCCCCAAACCTTTCTGTGGCTTCTTTGATTTTTGTGACAGTGTGTTGTTGTCTCTTGTACATGCGGTGGTCCGGAGCTCCTGCTGATCTGTTAAACGAGGTGCTCCTTCACAGTACGTCTCAGTCACTCCTGAAATCGGTCCCCATGGACCATCATCTTGTAACATTCCTTATCTCACAGATACTGGCATCTCTGTGGTGGCAGCGTATGTGGGCAAGCGTGGGTTGTGATGGCCTGGCGTCCTGTCCAGGTGTGGCTGAAGATTAGCATTTAAAGTGGTCCTGAAATGGACAATCCTGTCACCTGATATTAGGAATTGGTTGGTTTTAAACACATTTCCCTGCTCAATTTTCAGTTTTTTTTTTAAATTTTTGGCACTGCCTCAGTTCTTATTGGGGGCCATTGGTTTCATTTTGGTGTGGCTGATGCTTTTTATTACACAAACCCATTTTGTTTTTTTGTTATGAGGTGTTGATGGGATGGACCTGCATTGCTAGCAGATGAAACCCCAAAAGATTCACCTGGTGACATTGCAGCGAGTATTTATGATAGCAGAACATTGCATTTTGCATCCATTTTTTGCAGTGTTTGTTAGTAGCTTATTGAATCGATTATTCGTCAGATGGGGTTCTGGGTTTGGCGTTGTGTGTTTTGACTTTCTGATTTGGATGTTAGCACATCTAAAGACTTTGTGTTTCTGTTGTCCCTTTTGCACTCCTTACAGTCCACCTTGCTAAAATTTGTCATTTGGGCGCAGATGAACTTCATCAAACCCAACAACCGTACTGGAAGTGGACCTGACTAAAAGAGAGAGTAAGTCACCAGGACAAGGAGATGAAAACCACAAAGGATGAAAGTGAACATAATGACTGGGAAAATCTGAAATCAAAAGGCAAAAAACGAAGAGCAGAAGAGCAGGAAGAAGTCCTCACTGGCACCTCAGTTGCTAATGGCGACACATCGGGCAGACTTTATATTATTTAAATCAAAATCTGTGTCGCAACGCCATGTGCACCACCATGTTACACAGAGGTGGTGCAAATATGTACAACATCATGTGACTTCCTCATCACATGACTTACAACATGTGTAGCAACCATAAACAACATGGCCACCTCCAGAAATGGCAGCAACCAAGAAATGAAAAAAAAAAAACGAATGCCAAGAAAACATAAAATTAGATAAAGTAAAAATTAACATAATTCATACCATGTTGACAATGGAAAAGACACATAATGTAAAACAATTGTGCTAAAAAACTGAGAATTCAGTTAAATGAAGCAAATTACAAAACAGACAAAGGGATGTAAATCAATTAACACTCCTTGTATGACACCTGTGACACTGCGAGTGCCCCCAATGCCCACCTCTGGGCACTGCCTTGGGCTCAGTGCCACTACTCCCTCAACCGTGAAATGGAAGAAGAGGATTCAGGAAATTGAAGGTAAAAGAAAATGAAAGAAAAGTGCTGATGAAATTTTACAAAGAAAAAACAAAAACATGGATTGGAATGGAAACAAGCTTCTCTAACGATGAAGAAGAAAGAAGGACGAGTTCTTGGTGTAAAGCAAATTGATACAAAGACACTCACCTCTTGTGAAACTGTATTACTGAGCTGGATGAAATCAGGAGATGACTTGTTACCCAGTTGGTCTGAGTAATTCAGGAGCATTCTGAAGATGAGTGGCACCGTTGGCATACTTTGGGAGTTCTTGGTAGTGGAGGTAGTACGCACTGTGGATGGTGTAGCTGTGGCAGAGGAGGAACTTGAAGGAGCAGATGAGTGTGTGGAACTTATAGAAACATTTGAGGAAGAAGATGAATTTGGAGAAACAGATGATTGTGCAGAAATTGTAGAAGAATTAAATATGGAAAAAGAGGAAGTAGTTGAGTGTATAGAAACTGTAGATGAATTTGTTGTAGAAGAAACTGGAGCAGCAAATGTCTGAGTTGAAACTGAAGATGAATTCAAGGAAAAAGGAGAACTTATAGAAATTGCTGAATGTGAAGAAATTGTAGAACAATTTATTGAAGTAGAACTTGGAGAAGCAGATGATTGTGTTAGAACTGCGGAATAAGAAGGATATGGAGAAGACGATGATTGTGTAGAAACTGTAGTTGAATTTGTAGTAGAAGAACCTGGAGCAGCAGATGCTTGTGTTGAAATTGAAGAAGAATTTGTTGAAGTACTGGTTGATTCCGTTGATGTTGGAGTTGTTATTGTTGTGTCGGTGCCTGAAGTAGTTTGTGAAGTGGAAGTCACTCCTGTTATAGAAATGGTTGATTCCGTTGTTCTTGGAGTGGTTGTTGTTCTTTCAGATGATGCAGCACTTTGTGAAATGGAAGTCGCTCCTGTTGTAGTAGTGGTTGATTCCGTTGTTGTTGGAGTTGTTGTTGTTGTGTCGGTGCCTGAAGTAGTTTGTGAAGTGGAGGTTGTTCCTGTTGTAGTAGTGATTGATTCCGTTGTTGTTGGAGTGGTTGTTGTTGGTGTTGTTGTGTCAGTGCCTGGAGTAGTTTGTGAAGTGGAGGTAGATCCTGTTCTAGAAGTGGTTGATTCCGTTGTTGTTGGAGTGGTTGTTGTTGTTTCAGATGCCGCAGCACTTTGCGAAATGGAAGTCGCTCCTGTTGTAGTAGTGGTTGATTCCGTTGTTGGAAATGTTGTTGTTGTTGTGTGGGTGCCTGAAGTAGTTTGTGAAGTAGCAGTCATTCCTGTTGTAGTAGTGGTTGATTCCGTTGTTGTTGGAGTGGATGTTGTTGTTGTGTCAGTGCCTGAAGTAGTTGTGAAGTGGAGGTCGATCCTGTTCTAGAAGTGGTTGATTCCGTTGTTGTTGGAGTGGTTGTTATTGTTTCAGATGCTGCAGCACTTTGTGAAATGGAAGTCGCTCCTGTTTTAGTATAGGTTGATTCCGTTGTTGTTGGAGTGGTTGTTGTTGTTGTGTCGGTGCCTGAAGTAGTTTGAGAAGTGGAGGTCATTCCTGTTGTAGTAGAGGTTGATTCCGTTGTTGTTGGAGTGGTTGTTGTTGTTGTGTCGGTGCCTGAAGTAGTTTGTGAAGTGGAGGTCGTTCCTGTTGTAGTAGAGGTTGATTCCGTTGTTGTTGGAGTTGTTGTTTTTGTTTTGTCGGTGCCTGAAGTAGTTTGTGAAGTGGAGGTCGTTCCTGTTGTAGTAGTGGTTGATTCCGTTGTTGTTGGATTTGTTATTTTTGTTGTTGTGTCGGTGCCTGGAGTAGTTTGTGAATTGGAGATTGATTCTGTTGTAGTAGTGGTTGATTCCGTTGTTGTTGGAACTGTTGTTGTTGTTGTTGTGTCAGTGCCTGCAGTAGTTTGTGAAGTGGAGGTTGATTCTGTTGTTGTTGGAGTGGTTGTTTCCGTGTTTTTTGGAGTGGTTGTTGTTGTTGTGTCGGTGCCTGGAGTAGTTTGTGAAGTGGAGGTTGTTCCTGTTGTACTAGTGGTTGATTCCGTTGTTGTTGGAGTGGCTGTTGTTGTTGTGTCGGTGCCTGGAGTAGTTTGTGAAGTGGAGGTCGGTCCTGTTCTAGAAGTGGTTGATTCCGTTGTTGTTGGAGTGGTTGTTGTTGTTTGAGATGCTGCAGCACTTTGTGAAATTGAAGTCGCTCCTGTTGTAGTAGTGGTTGATTCCGTTGTTGTTGGAAATGTTGTTGTTGTTGTGTTGTTGCCTGAAGTAGTTTGTGAATTGGAAGTCATTCCTGTTGAAGTAGTGGTTGATACTGTTGTTGGTGGAACTGTTGTTGTTGTTGTGTCAGTGCCTGAAGTAGTTTGAGAAGTGGACGTCGTTCCTGTTTTAGTAGTGGTTGATTCCATTATTGTTGGAGTGGTTGTTGTTGTGTCAGTTACTGAAGTAGTTTCGGAAGTGGAAGTCGTTCCTGTTTTAGTAGTGGTTGATTGAATTGTTGTTGGAGTTGTTGTTGGAGTGGTTGTTATTGTGTGGGTGCCTGAAGTCGTTTCTGAAGTGAAGGTTGTTACTGTTGTAGTAGAGGTTGATTCCATTGTTGTTGGAGTGGTTGTTGTTGTTGTGTTACTTCCTAAAGTAATTTGTGATGTGGAGGTCATTCCTGTTATAGTAGAGGTTGATTCCGTTGTTGTTGGAGTGGTTGTTGTTGTGTGGGTGCCTGAGGTAGTTTGTGATGTGAAAGTCGTTCCTGTTGTAGTAGTGGTTGATTCGGTTGTTGTTGGAATTGTTGTTGTTGTGTCAGTGCCTGAAGTAGTTTGTGAAGTGGAAGTCATTCCTGATGTAGTAGTGGTTGATTCAGTTGTTGTTGGAGAGTTTGTTGTTGTTGTTGTGTCAGATCCTAGAGTAGTTTGTGAAGTAGAGGTCGTTCCTGTTTTAGTAGTGGATGATCCCGTTGTTGTTGGAGTGGTTGTTGTTGTTGTGTTCGTGCCTGAAGTAGTTTTTGAAGTGGAAGTCATTCCTGATGTAGTAGTGGTTGATTCAGTTGTTGTTGGAGTAGTTGTTTCAGTTGTTGTTGGAGTGGTTGTTGTTATTGTGTGGGTGCCTGATGTTCTTTTCGAAGTGGAAGTCATTTCTGATGTAGTAGTGGTTGATTCTGTTGTTGTTGGAGTGGTTGTTGTTGTTGTTGTGTCAGTTCCTGGAGTAGTTTGTGAAGTGGAGGTCGTTCCTGTTGTAGTAGTGGTTGATTCTGTTGTTGTTAGAGTGGTTGTTGTTGTAGTTTGGTTGCCTGAAGTAGTTTCTGAAATGAAAGTCATTCCTGTTGTAGTAGTGGTTGATTCCGTTGTTGTTGGAGTGGTTGTTTCTGTTGTTGTTGGACTGGTTTTTGTTGTTGTTGTGTCAATGCCTGGAGTAGTTTGTGAAGTGGAGGTTGTTCCTGTTGTAGTAGTGGATGATCCCGTTGTTGTTTTAGTGGTTGTTGTTGTTGTGTGGGTGCCTGAAGTCGTTTCTGAAGTGGAAGTCGTTCCTGTTGTAGTACTTGTTGATTCCGTTGTTGTTGAAGTGCTAATTCTTGTTGTTGTGTCAGTTCCTGGAGTAGTTTGTGAAGTGGAGGTCATTCCTGCTGTAGTACTGGTTGATTCCGTTGTTGTTGGAGTGGTTGTTTCGGTTGTTGTTGGAGCGGTTGTTGTTGTTGTTGTTGTGTCAGTTCCTGGTGTAGTTTGTGAACTGGAGGTCGTTCCTGTGGTAGTAGTGGTTGATTCTGTTGTTGTTAGAGTGTTTTTTGTTGTAGTTTGGGTGCCTGAAGTAGTTTCTGAAATGAAAGTCATTCCTGTTGTGGTAGTGGTTGATTCCGTTGTTGTTGTTGTGTCGGTGCCTGAATTAGTTTGTGAAGTGGAGGTCGTTCCTTTTGCAGTAGTGGTTGAATCCGTTATTGTTGGAGTGCTTGTTTCTGTTGATGTTGGAGTGCTTGTTGTTGTGTAGGTGCCTGAAGTACTTTCTGAAGTGGAAGTCATTCCTGTTGTAGTAGTGGTTGATTCCGTTGTTGTTAGAGTGGTTGTTGTTGTAGTTTGGGTGCCTGACGTAGTTTCTGAAATGAAAGTCATTCCTGTTGTGGTAGTGGTTGATTTCGTTGTTGTAGGAGTTGTTGTTGTTGTTGTGTCAGTTCCTGGAGTAGTTTGTGAAGTGGAGGTCATTCCTGTTGTATTAGTGGTTGATTCTGTTGTTTTTGGAGTGGTTGTTTCCGTTTTTGTTGTTGTGTCAGTTCCTGGAGTAGTTTGTGAAGTGGATGTCATTCCTGTTTTAGTAGTGGTTGATTCTGTTGTTGTTGGATTGGTTGTTGTTGTTGTGTGGATGACTGAAGTAGTTTTTGAAGTGGAAGTTGTTCCTGTTGCAGCAGTGGTTAATTCCATTGTTGTTTGAGTTGTGGTTGTTGTTGTGTTGGTGCCTGAATTAGTTTGTGAAGTGGATGTAGTTCCTCTTGTAGTACTGGTTGTTTCCGTTGTTGTTGGAGTGGTTGTTGTTGTTGTTGTTGTTGTTGTGTCAGTTCCTGGAGTAGTTTCTGAAATGGAGGTCGTTCCTGTTTTAGTAGTGGTTATTTCAATTATTGTTGGATTTGTTCTTGTTGTTGTGTTCATGCCTGAAGTAGTTCTTGAAGTGGAAGTCGTTTCTGTTGTAGTAGTGGTTGATTCCGTTGTTGTTTGAGTTTTGGTTTTTGTTGTGTTGGTGCCTGAATTAGTTTGTGAAGTGGGTGTAGTTCCTGTTGTAGTACTGGTTGTTTCCGTTGTTGTTGGAGTGGTTGTTGTTGTTGTTGTTGTGTCAGTTCCTGGAGTAGTTTGTGAAGTGGTGGTTGTTCCTGTTGTATTAGTGGTTGATTCTGTTGTTGTTGGAGTTTTTGTCGTTGTTGTGTCCATGCCTGAAGTAGTTTGTGAAGTGGAGGTTGTTCCTGTTTTAGTAGTGGTTGATTCCATTGTTGTTGGAGTGGTTGTTTCCGTTGTCGTTGGAGTGGTTGTTGTTGTTGTGTCAGTGCCTGGAGTACTTTGTGAAGTGGAGGTCGTTTCTGTTGTATTAGTGGTTGATTCTGTTGTTGTTGGAGTGGTTGTTGTTGTTGTTGTGTCAATGCCTGGAGTCGTTTGTGAAGTGGAGGTCGTTCCTGTTGTAGTAGTGGTTGATTCCATTGTTGTTTGAGTTGTGGTTTTTGTTGTGTTGGTGCCTGAATTAGTTTGTGAAGAGGGTGTAGTTCCTGTTGTAGTACTGGTTGTTTCCGTTGTTGTTGGAGTGGTTGTTGTTGTTGTTGTTGTGTCAGTTCCTGGAGTAGTTTGTGAAGTGGAGGTCGTTCCTGTTGTAGTAGTGGTTGATTCCGTTGTTGTTGGTGTTGATCCTTGTGTTGTAGTAGGTGTTATGTTGTTTGTTGCTGTGGTACTCTCTGTTTTTGATGTTTTTTGATATGTAGATGTCAATTGTGAGGATGTTGTTGTACTCTCAGTTGTAGTTGTTGTGGTTGTTGTTGTTAAAATTGGTTGGTAGCTGTTGGTTGTTCTAATGATGTCTGTAGATGATGCTGTTCCTTGTCCGGTTGTCGTGAATTTTCCCGTCATAACTGTGAAATGAAACACAATTCCCTTTATTTAATTTCAGATTTTTTTGTCTCATTCTCATATTGTTGTAAATTTTCTGTTTTTTATCTCCCTTAAATCTTTTCATTTCTATTTTACTTTGTGTTCTTTCCTGAAGCTGGTTTTATTTTTAAGTATTTTTCTCATTTTTGACTCCATCCTGGATGTCCTCCCCTCATTGTGTTGCCTCCTCCCCCCCATCCCATTTTCTCCATTGTCACTTGTGCACATGTCTCTGTCAGCAATGGTACTCTATTGTTCATTCACAATGAAGGTCTAATGTCTCCTGATTTCACTTCATTTACAGACCCTCACACTCCTGGGTGAAGTTCATCCTGACTTTAGGTGTGGCAGCAGCATGGGCTGAGCAGAGCAGAACCAAATCATCTCTACTCACCTGAGGACATCAGGACCAGCAGCAGTCGGACTCTTGTCTCCATTGTTCCAGAGGAGTTCTTTCAATATGCGGTTCAATGCTTTGTAAAGGAGGAAGAGGAGCGCTTGTCATTTTAGATGACACGGAGAAAGTCACATGAGGTTGGAAATGTTATAATTTTTGGCAAAGTAAGAAGGAAACACCATCACAAAACCTGACCACACAATAAAAATACTTATTACAGAAACCTTAATGAAAAGGGAATTTCAAAAAATGGTTTAAATTTCAAAATGACTTCATCAGCCGTAACTAAATTCAGAAGATGGAGACCACAAATCACGTCCTCTAATCTGATAACTGAGCCAGCAGAGAATCAGACACAATGGACCAAAGGTCTCCGAGTTTTACACTCACAGTGGAGATCATCAAAGGGAACTTCACAGAACAATCAAACAATGAAGGAAACAAACAAAGAAATAAACATCAAAACACAACACAAGGATGAAACACAAACAATACAAAAACTAAACTCATGGGCACCACCCATACCAAACCCTGGCAGGACATCACACTCTGGTCTCCTAGTGCCACCTGAACTTCGACATGAAGCTCTGTCCTGGATGGCCATCGTGCAGGTGACTCATTGTGGGTGGCCCTTAAGTTAAGAGGTGCCAGGGGGACAAGATGTGACCAAGAGGGACCAAAGTCAGCAGCAGTGGTTCAAATTTGAAGAGACTTTTTAGGAATGGCACTGGTCACTTGGGAGTCACAGAGCCCCTTAGGTGGTCACCCAAGAAGAGTTGACCCATTACCATTTCTAGCATTGCAATGGCAGGTGAAAGTGGGACTGGCACCACTGACTGGTGAGAGGGCTTGTGGGGCAGCATTGGTGGGTGGCATAACTCACCTGACTTGAGAGTCTGAAGTCACAATGGGTGACATCTCACAGGTTAGGATGTGCACTTGATTTTCCGTCATTGTGAAGCCCACTCTTTGTTGACTCAGTGGCACTTTGGACATTTTCTGCCCAGGTTAACACCTGCTGAGAGCAGCACCACAGGGAGACCCCTCTGACTATTTTTGGCTCCTTGTCCTCTGACAGGAGGCGTCCATCTGATTGTTAAATGACAGTGTCGTGTGGTGTGGCCACACAAGTTTGGGGGCAGCTTATTTCCAAGTCCCTGAAGGTTTACACCCTCTGATGCATTCCCTCTTCTTATTGAGGACTTCCTCACCACCTCGTCTTGCACAGTGGCACTGCCTGGGCATTTTCTTATTATGCCATTTTCTCACTTCTCCAGTGCTTCTAACTCTTTTCAGGTTCAAGGTGGCCTCTGAGGACTTTAGCAGGGACATTCAGGCCAGTCTTTATGGGAGGACACGCCAGCTGAGCCAAAGTCAAGTCGTTGTGACACGTCTGCATCGGCATAAGTGGGATAAGCAAGAAAAGAAGAACGATGGAGACCCCATTCGCTGTCTAAGAGAGTGCAGGCTTCTGCTCTGAGCTGTAATGGTTCTCCTCTTTTTCCAGATGGGATGTCTGTAGGGAACTGTCTTATTGGGTAGAAAACAGATTTGGGAGGTTCCTGAAGGATCAAACTTTATGTCTCAATTACTGAAGATGTAACGGAACTGCCAACATTAGTCAGACTCCTGCAAGGGATCATGGAGTGTTTGTGTAGTTCTTAAGGGAAACATCAGGAACAGAGCATTTGGGATAACCAGGGGACACTCCAGGAAGAGGACTCTGGAACATCTGTGGGCTTCTTGGTGACCCAGAGGTGCTATGTGTCTGGATTACCATGACACCAGGCCACAGCTGGGTCCACCATTAGAGAGGTCTCAGATTGTCAGTTTGATAAAGTTGGACCAAAGGTACTTATTGGCAGGTGGGGATCTGTGGGTACAGGGGGTCACCCTGAAAGCAAGCCTAAGGCAGCCTTAGATGAGAACCAGCCTTTACACTTGAAGACAAGTAAACCACTGCTAAAGGCACTCTTAAGTTTGCTTGAGACCAAAGGGGCATGAAGACCCTCTGCCTGGTCTAGATCTTTAGTGGTGTACCTCTCTTAAAGACCCCTCTGATGGAATTTGACTTTTGTTAATAAATCTCCTTCCTGTGGAACTGGTACTTCATGATTTGAGTTCAGTCAAGAAGTGGTCCCATCAGGAGCAGGTCAAGCCACCTGCTGTAGATGTCTGCCTGATGGCTCAGAGTTCTCCTCAGGCCTTCAAAAGTCCTTGACCTCCCATCAAACAGAATTGGCGCTGCTACTGTCCTCTTTGCAATGACAATTTCATGAGGCTGATGGACTTGGTGAAAAAGCGGTCACTTCCAGAAGACCAGGGCCCTCATGTATAAACGGTGCATACGCACAGAAATGTTGCGTACGAATGTTTCCACGCACAAATCACGATGTATAAAACCTAAACTTGCCGTAAAGCCACGCATGTTTCCATGGTAACTCATACCTTGGCATACGCAATTTCTCCGCTCGGTTTTGCAGACTGGCGGCACCCAGCGTCAAAGCAGTGCTACTGTTCCTGTGTGCTCATCCTTTCTTTCTTAGCTCCACATTCCTGATGCGGCTTTATAAATACACTGAAATTAACTGCATATTGTTTATTAGTGTAATACATCTGATTGTAATTAACCTGCAGCAATATAATGGTCCAGGGAATAGCCATAGTATTCCAAATACCAGAACTGCTTTAGCGTTGTAACTCTCACTGCATCTTCTTTCAGCTGCTCCCGTTAAGGGTTGCCACAGCAGATCATCTTTTTCCATATTACTCTCACTGCACCACTCGGAATATTTATATCACTGTATCTGAGTGTGAATCACAGCAGCAGCTGATTGGAAAGAGAATTATCGGTATACAGTTTCAAGCACACACTACCTCAGCCATGGCAAAACGTTTCAGAGACTTCCCTGTATGGACCTCGCGTTTTAGAAACAGTTTCATCCCAAGAACTATAAACGCACTAACAGTCCATCAAGTGCTCCTTGTAGAACTGTTTGGACTTATAAGTACAATGACCTCACTGTAAACTTACACTACAGTTATAATATTACACAACCTGCGCCACTTTATAAAGCGCGTATTTACATATGATGACAGTATTCATTTTTAAGATGAAATGCAGCAAAATATGTTGATTATATTATACAGATAAAACTTTAACTTCATTTAAATAATCTGCATTGTTAATAATTAAACATGTGAGGACACGGTGCCGCAGCGTATAGCTGGTTCACGGATAGCTCCTGCCTTGTGTTGTATTCTTGCTGGTGCTGACGCGACACTGGAAGGATAGACGAATAGAATAATTAAACATGTACTATGAAGATATTTCAATGTTCCTTAAAAGTTTTGAAGAATCGGCGTTCTAAGCTTACAGATGGCTTAACGTCTATTACATAGCTTATTGTGTGGCGATTGGGTATTTGGAGAAAGAAAAGTAAGGACAGGAATTGGAGGTTAGTACGTTTGAAAGAGACAGTACTGCTGTGATAAATTATTTTATTGAAGGTCGCACATGGCGCAGCAAGCCTCTTGCGTGAGATATGAACAATCACTGCGCCACCGTGTTCCCATGTTTAATAACATGCTTTCATTCCTATCATCATGAAAATGATATTACGTATACATCTCAGTATTTTAATTATTCAGAGAGCTGTAATATCTCAAATGTAATGGAGTATGTGTCCTGTCGGAGAAAGAGAAAGAACAGAAGCACATAGTGATGCACACACATAGAGCACATAGAAGATCAAATACAGAACAAAGCATTTAACGTGCTACTTGAGAAACTAGTAAAATAAACGATTTTAAGATGAAGTTTATGATGTTCTCCTTTAATGGCAAAATAAACTACGTGATTAAAGTGGAAAGTTCGAGATTAAAGTTGACATTTCGTGCTTTTTTCCCCACTGTGTGCCTATTTTTTTGTTTGTACCCTAATAAGCTTTCATATGACACTCAGACGGTCCGCTACGACTCGCCTTTTCACAGCGACTTTGATATGTGATTTCTTTTTTATTTCGGGCACTGTGCGACTTTGTGAAGTTGAGCCTTCGAGTTTCTCCGACACTCTGTCACTCGATCAACTTCCTTTTGTAGATTATACCACTGTTTAAACCAACAAATAGTACGTTTTTCCTTTGCCTCCATTTGGCATTCACGGAAATTCTTATATTTTCCCCTGTGCCTTTCCCATTGTCTTTTCACAGAAGGCTATTTATATTGATTTGCATATTCAAAGAGGCGTAATTCTGGGAGGAGTTGGGGCGGGACAGAAGGCGCGTGCACGTGCGTTACTCTTCACACTGATCGGGATTTATGTAGTAGAAGAACGTGAAAGTTTGTGTGCACACAGATTCCTGCATCTGGATTTTTCTGTGCGTACGCACAATCCCGCTTTTGTGCTTACGCCATGTTATAGTGTGAGTTCTACGCACGGCGTTATGCATGAGACCCCTGGAGATGAAGCTCGAGTAGATCAGATGAAAGGTCCAGCGATAAACTGGCAGGACTATCGAGAGCCTGCTGTTACGTTCGGCCCAAAAAGACCTCAAAAACAGCCATCAAGGCCACAGCCAAGGAGAGATTCCTTTAAGTCAACGGGGCCTTGTAAAGTCACCAAAGATGGCAGGTCGTGTGACTGGCACCTCTTTTTAATATCATTTTATAAATGTTGACTCTATTTTCTTAGGCGCTGTTCTCTTGTAATGTCGATGCTAAGTTAAGTAGTGTAGTCGATGGGATACTCACCATCATGATGGTAGAAAAGCCACATCAGCTTGTCTGCTTGTGAATGTGAACCTTTGACAGAACTGGCAGAGCAGCCAACATGCTGGGAAGTCTTGGAGGGCTTGAATGGTGTGAGGGGGGCAAACCAAGTGACAAGAGTGACAAGAGTGACCTAGAAGGAGTAGGCCTCTGTCACAGTGACACCGAGTGCCACAAGAAGGAAGAAACATCCACCAATGTGGAGTGACGGTAGTGACGGTAGACCATGATGGGTCTTCTCCAGTATGCCATGCTGTAAGGTACCAATAATGTGTCTGCTCCTTGTTGTCGGCCTAATGTTTGAGAGTCCCACTTACAGCCATCTCTCTCTGTTACCATTCGCCATCTGATTGTGAGAATCTTTTGTGGGCACAATGCCATGCTAAGCAGTAGGTGCCAGTTTAGATGCCATGCCTGTCTTCTTTGGTTCATTTTGTCATATCTGAGTGGTTTACATGTTGGCATCAATGAGAACACAATGAGGCTTTGACTGCTGGGTGGTCTGCAGATTATGGCCACTTGTCTGTCACACCCTACAATGAACAGTGTGGTATTTGGGCGCTCGGCTGAACTTCCACATTGGCACTTCACTTTCCTTCTTTAATTGCGTCCACATAATCGTTCTGGGATGGCCTGGTGCCCCCTTTAGGTCTGATTCCTGCTCTTCAGCCCTGTCTGCTTTTTCCTAATTTCACTCATTCATTTAAACATTAGGCTGGTGGAGGACTGAATGGCATAGCAGGGTTAAATCCCACCAAGGACAACTTCTGGCCACACATTCTCACTGCTCATGGCTGATGCCCATTCTGTGCACCCCTGGCACTGCCCACAGCAAAAAAGACTAAATATCAGCATGGGATCAGCAAAAGATGGCACCTGTTCAGCATTGGTTAAGCTCTGGTGAATGTGAAGTGAATCAGGGAATGATGGACGTGCGTTCAAGTGCTCAGGCACATTTCAAGTGTCACTTTAATCACAGGGTGACAGCAAAGTGAAGGATATCATAGGTCACAAATGGTACGGGGCACAAATGACTCTGTGTAGGATGCCAGACAATTAAGAGTCACATATGAAAGGGGTAGTCGTGCCAGAGGGCTGCGGGGGGAACACGTCATGTCTCAAGAGGAGAAGTCGAACATTAAACAAAATGGAAAGAAGAAAAAGCCTTAAGAAGAACAGGAACTGAAACACAACACAACTGGACTTCACACAGCCAGCCATCTTATTAAAGCCCTTAGAACGCGATCGCTGGTGGCAGCGCACTGATGGGCACAAACAATTCAGAGCTGCATCAGACCAGCAGAGGAGCCACGGACACGGTGGGTCTACCAGCTTTGGTCTCGTCACATCTGCACCTGTCCTGCTGATTCTGGGCAGATGAGGACACAACGTCAATGCGGACGCCTTTTCCAAATTTGCTATCAGATTCCACCAAAGCTCCCAGTACTGTCTGTTGTCTGTTATAAAGCAGTGGTGTCTGACAGATGAAGCAGGATAGCAAGAGAATAAAAAGAAGGAAACAGTCGGAATATTCGTGACGAGCCGAGACAGGAGCGCAGAAACGCCACAGCGCCCCCTGCTGTCCAGGTTATGACGCACACTCATCGTGCCGTGCAGTGGAGCTGTGCTCAGGGGGCAGACATCCAGATGACACAGTGGCTTGTCACGGGTTAGGCTGGACGGACTGGTAAGAGACGGTGAACCATCAGATCTTCTAGTGGGGCATTCAAGAGCCCCCACGAGTGTCGGAGTTCAGGGCTGAGGCTTTCCTGTGCAATCCCTGTGTGTGTGGAATACAGAAGTGTGCTTCACTTAAACACTAAAGTCCTAAACAGTAAGCGCTTGAATGTATCCATTTGAATCTCAGACTTTCACCTCCGCAGTTCCCGACTGGCTGCCCCCAAACAGCCCCACAGACTGCGCCTTACTCGAGTCACACGCAGCCCACTCAGCCCCCTTTCGTGCCATGCGGTTGGTTGTTCTTAAGTTTTCAACACAGAAGTCGCTCTTTGAGGAAAACTCCTGAAAATACAAAGAAGCGAATCGCACGTGCCAGTGTGCCTGTGACTGCAGTGACAAAGAGGGGATCGCAAAGTTCGAGTTATTCACCGAGGTGGTCGGCACGTATCAGTTAGCCCATCGTACCTTGACGAGCCCACCGACAGGCGCCATTAGCGGCTAGCTCAGCCTGGTCAGAAAGAGAGAGAACGGCGACACAGAAACGTCTTGAACAGTCGCACGGGACCCCAGGCGGCCATGGCGCTCCGCGCGGGTTCGGCTCGACTCTCGAGGTGGGCAGAGGACGGCGTCTTTATCTGATCGGTGCTGCTGATGGAGACGTCAAAGGGGGGCAGGCTGTCGTTTTGGGGTTCTGACAAAAATGTAGATGGTGTCCAAAATAAGAGGAGGGAGGTGCGTGCAGCCGTCGCCCCTTGAGCCCACTTCATAGCCCGAGTGGTAAGGCGTCCGTGAAAGACAACGCCGCTCGTTCGACTGCCCTGCGCACAGGTGGATCTCCAGAGCGATGATATAAGAAGAACTATGGACATGAAGGTCCGAAAAGGAACCGTTAGATCCATAACTGAGTTCATAAATAATCATACCAGATAATAACAGATTTGTAGAATCGCAATGAGACTGTGATTTTCAAACGCGGGCTAAGGTCAGTTTGCCTTGAGCTGTGAGTATCTTGCTCGTCTCCTAGACATTAAAGATTTCTGCTTTGTCCACAACCTTTTAAAGCCAAAGAACCGACAAAATACGCAAAGAGCCCTCCGGAAGGGGTCTTTATCGAGCAGTGGTGTATACGAGGAAACACACAAAGGACAACAAGGACGAAAAAGTGTGGCGCGACTGCACTTGGACTGGCACACGGGCGGCGAGGTGGCGCAGTCGTTAGCCTTCCTGTCTCCGCGAGTCCGCGTCGGTTTTCGGGTACGCCAGTGTCCTTCTACATTTCAACTTTGGATATATTTAGAAATGACTGTCAGCAGTAAGAAAAGTACGAGTCGGGTTTTATTTATTTAACTTGTGCATTTAGTGAAAGTGAAGGGGCATCAGAAGTGCGAGCAGACGTTAGTTCACTGATAAAGCGCCTTCCTTTTAAGGCTAGTGGGCACCTTTTAGCGCAGTGCCATGGGACAGACGATCGAGGGGACTGTGTGCACACAGGTGAGGGTCCTCGAGTGTCGCCTAACGTCCCTTTCTTTTCTTTACACTCTCACATGTCCAGATGCTGCATGCGTGCGTTCAGCTGATTTGAGTTTAAATTCGTGCATTCAAAGATAAAGGAAAAAGCACACGACTTTGTTTTCTAAATGGATCAGAAGTCAGACAGGTGACGAAAGTGTACTCCTGAATAACTGATGGACGTCCGATCGGCTAACGAAAAGTGCAGACGGCGCAAAGCCACCAAAGCGACACATAAAAGTGCAGTCCGGACGACAAATGCGTGGCATGTCGCATGGAGACCCGTGGGCTGTTTAGACAAGTGTCACAGATAGCAGGGAGGAGCCCAAAAATGACACTCTGCAAATATTCCTCGCAAAAACAACACAATAAAGCGAAATTATAAATCATACCGGAAAAATGCACGGCCTGAGGACGAACTGCAGAATTCATCATTCATAATTCAATTTGTGTAGAACGGGAAAGAAAGAAAGAAAGAAAGAAAGAAAGAAAGAAAGAAAGAAAGAAAGAAAGAAAGAAAGAAAGAAAATCCTTACACCTGCATATCCAGTCTAAGATCGCGGGAAAAAATCGTTAAACAAAGAAATAAAAATAAATACACCAGCGGCTTTAGCTGTAAGGATAAACTACGATATTGTGTGTTCAAATTGTTTTAAAATACACGATACAAGTCAGATTGTAAGTAACTTGAATACATTCAAGCCAGCCGATAACAATGAACTGTTAGTTGTTATTATTACTATTAATCATAACAATACGTTTATACAATATCTTCCCGTTACAATAATTCTAATTATCATCAAAAACATGTTTCATATAGCGCCTTCCCATAATCGTAATAATAAATAGCATCTTCCCATCAATATAATTATTATTAATAATGACACATTGTATATAGCCTTCAATAATAATAATAATAATACAAATATTTCTATATAGCACCTTCCCACTATTACAATCATTATCAATATTAATGGTACATTTTATATAGCGCCTTCCGATTACTGTTAAGATGACGATGAAGCCCCTGCCCCAGACCCCCACACCCATCACACACCTTTCTCTTGCGGTGTCCCGGGTCACTCGAGCGCTGAGTAAATCCCGAGCACAGACGCGGCGCCTGCAGTTTCCTTTCCCAGTTGCGCCACTCGTTTCACAGCTGATGTCGCGGTCCTCGGGTGTCTTATGAAGAAGTGGTAGTTGGGGGGGGTTGCGGGGGAGGGGGGCGGAGAAACGCCGTGCGTAATTGCCGATTTTTGTTACTGACATTAACATTCCGTTATTTATATGGCACATTTAAAACAACATAGTAATGCTGTGGCCAAAGTGCTTTACAATAATAGAATAAAAAAAACATCCATCCATCCATTTTCCAACCCGCTGAATCCGAAAAAACAAATTAACATAAAACATAAATAGAAATAAAATATATGAACATAAAATAAAATACATAATAAATAGAAGTGATGTTATATAATCACAAAGAGGACACCATCAGTATTACTGAAGGTCATGGAATGCAAGTGAATAGAAATGAGTTTTTAATCTTGTTTTAAACAGTTCAATTGTAGACGACTCCTTTATGTGAAAAGGTAAAGAGTTCCACAGGCGAGGAGCAGCAGCTGCAAAAGCCCTGTCTGTCCCCCTTAGTTTTACATTTGGTACGAGGGACAACCAGAGACAACTGACCAGAAGATCTAAGCACTCTGGATGGCTGATGTAAAACACACAGTTCAGATAAATAGGCAGGAGCGAGCCCATGTAAAGATTTAAAAACTAGCAGCAAGATTTTAAAATCAATTCGAAAACTGACAGGCAGCCAGTGTAAAGAAGCTAATATTGGAGAGACAGAATCAGACTTTCTTGCCCCAACCAGAAAGCAAGCGGCAGCATTTTGGACCAACTGCAAAGTATCTATCTATCTATCTATCTATCTATCTATCTATCTATCTATCTATCTATCTATCTATCTATCTATCTATCTATCTATCTATCTATCTATCTATCTATCTATCTATCTATCTATCTATCTATCTATCTATCTATCTATCTATCTATCGCCAAGCCCTGGTGATCCACTTTCTGCTACTTGCTCCTTATGCTCTGTTCAAATTGTGGTTAATCACGAGGGTGACTCCGCTTTGGATGACCACACTAAAACATAAACAGCAGAATCACATTCAAATCGCTCGGCAAACCAATGCAGCTTCATCATTCATCATCAAGAAAGACAAAATGGTTGTATCCAAATTAACAGCCACTTACCACGGTGTGCGACATGGCCACAGATACGTGTCCCCTGACTGCGAGAGTGAGGTCGGTGTGACAATATTCAGGGGCTCTCATGTTCCAACTAAGATGTCCTGTGGCAGACCTAAGAGTGAGGCCTTAGCTGAGAATGTGTTGGCACCATTTAGTCAGGAGAGATAGCAGCAGAGCTGCAGAACCCACAGCCTTCTTGAATTCTATGACGCCAGCTTATGGTCAATATGACCACGTCCAGGTTTAAAGTCAGACATAGGTGGCACTGTAGTCAAGGGAATGAGAAGCAATGGGGACTCAAAGAGCGCCAGCACTGACGTTCATTTCACACTCCTAACAAGCACATAGATGGAGGGTCTCGTAAACAAGTAAATTAAACCAGGGGTCCAATACTGTGATGTTATTTCGTTACAAATCCGATTGGCGTCCCGTCCACGGTGTGGCTGCCTGCTGCTGCTTCAAGTGATGAATGACAAGTTCAAAGCAAATCTCCTGCTTTGACATTCGCTCAGCTACTCTCAGTCCGGTGGGCTCGGATACCCCATGAAGAGCCCAGTGACAGGGCGGCTGCCCAGTAAATGGCCAGTTTGTCTTCCCGAATACGTGAGCAGCGGGTGTGAGTGTGGCCATGTCATGGACTACAGGATGGGAAGGACAAAGGGGTCTTCTGCTGCGTGGAGCCTCTTGGTCCTCACACTTGTGAGATGAGGCATTGGCTTCCCGTCAGGTTGTGGCAGTGAAGATCGTCGAATGCAGCACAACACGGGCATCTTGAAAACTGTCGATTGCACAAGTGAACCCTTGCCATTTACGGTACTCCCTGCACTGTTGGCAGCATTAACTAAAAACACAGCCTTTGTTTGACTGCTTTGTAAAACACACCGACGGTTATTAGGGTGGGCATGCCAGTGGGAGTAAGACTAAGAAATTCTTCGGGGAATGAAAGTTGATCTGCAGGATCGTCTGTGACGATGGAGTCAACGCTGGTGAAAGTTACTTCGTCGGTAGGGATATGTGAAGCAGTGGCCATGTTAGGAAAATGAACAGTCAACGTGGCTGAGAGGTGCATGTGGACCGTAGCTCAGAGCAAAGCGACTCAGGACGTGTTGGGTGAGGAGTTGGGGGCTGTCACATGGGCAGGCAGTGTGCATGTGACGGTGGACACGGGTGGAGGGTTACAGTTGGCAGGCAGGGCTCTGTCGTGCGTACCCCATGGTCAGGCGACTTGGTCGATTTTATATATATAGATGACCATTTATATAGCGCCTTTCCTATACTCAAAACACTTCACAAAAAAAAAAAACAAAAGATGAACTTCAGGAATAAAAGAAGGAAAAGATGAAACACAAAACACCCTGCATGTCTTTGGACTTCGGAGCACCAGGAGAAACCCACAGGAGCAAACTGAAGAAGGAGGACTTGAACCCGGGTCTTCATTTTACAAGACAGCAGTGCTACCAGTGTGCCAACAAATTACACAAAAGAATATGAGCATAACACACTTAATAATAGATACATTTAGAAACCACAAAGCTTCACATTAGAAGAACAGACAATAAACTGGAATCAACACACAAATGACATTACAGTGGTGCCTCGTACTTTGAGCTTAATTCGCTTCAGGGGGGCTGTTTGAACTCTGACCCTAACCCTAAGTCCGATTCAGTCTTCCCATTTGAAATAATGGAAAGTGAATGAATGGGGCGACAAAGCATTCAACTCTAGCAATGCCCCTCATCCAAAGAGCACAGGTGAGTTTTGAGGTGCAACGAGATGGCCGGAGTCAGTGGACCTTAGCGGGCGGACAGGAGCAGAGTGATGGAGGAGGCCATTTAAAATTTTCCAGGTCAGTAAAAGAATTTTACATTCAAACCCATAAGAGGCAGGAGCAGTGAAGGCACAGCAGGAGAGTAGTGTTGTGCCCGCTGTTGGGGTCCACATCACGATCTTTCTAGCAGAGCTTTGAACAACTGCAGCTGAGATAACAGATCAACACGGGTACCTTACAGGAGTCGATGCGGGATGACGAAGAAGTGTGGACAAATGTGCCAGCTTCAGGAAAGGAGAGGAATGAGCGAACACGAGGTATCATACAGAAATGGAAGGGGAAACGTCTCTCAATGTGATTTATGTGAGTACAGTTAGACATGGTCAGGGCGCGTGCCCTCACACCAACCACACAATGAAATACCTCAGGATCCCAGTTGGCAACCCCCCAGGCAGACACATGGTCCAGTCCCACCTTCCGGAAATTACCCTCTATCTGCCAGAGCAAGATGTTACACGGGCGTCCCCTTGGCCTGGTCCCCAACAATGAGGGTCTTGTGAGTCGGATCACCCCCGGGTAATCACGTCACATGGCCGTAGTGCCTTAACTGACGCTCTCTCAAAATGCAGGGGTCATGTGCCTCATTCAGGACTCCATGAGCAACTCCAGAGAGACACAGGACCAAAGGAGTGCCGTCCTCTACTCAGGTCACTGGATTCCGTCCATGTCTTACAATCATATAGTAAAACAGGGAGCACCAGGACTTCGTCCTTTTGTGCAACACACCCCTTTCTAGCGACCTCATGACCTCCCAAGATCTCCCAATCCGTCTACTGACTTCATAGGAAGACATGAATGTCATTGCTGAGGTAAGTAAACCTCTCAATGACGAGGTCGACACTCTCTCCTGCGGATGGCCGTGCCCAAGTGGTCACTAAAGGCCAGGACCCTGTTTTTCATACAGGACGCTGGTAAGCTCAGTCTCTCGAGAGCCCCGATTAGAGCCTCCATTGACTTGGAGAAGATCACAGCATCATCAGCAAAGTCAACATCTGTGAATCTCTCTGCCTTACAGCCGCTGGACCCCGTAACCCTGCCTAACACCAAGTCCATGCACAGAGCAGGAGCAGAACACTCCACTGACGGACCCCAGAATCAACTGAGAAGAACCCAGAGGGTCTGCCGGTACTCAGCACAGCACTCACAGTACGGTGTCACGATATCCAGCAACTGTGGGGGGATCCTGCAAGGTCTACAAGGCAGCTCAATCAACTGAGTCAAACGCTTTACAAAAATCGACAAAAGCTGCCAGGAGTAGCCAGCCCAGTGGTCACAACTGCACGTCATCTGTAAGGGCTGTTCCATCACTCACCTTGAACGCGACTCTCCAAGAACAGAGTTGGACGTGCATAATGCTTCGTTTGATTCCTCTGTAAGCAGGAAGCGAGTCACTAGGCCATAGATGGTGTGTCACGTGCTCACAGATTCCTCTCACAAACACCTCAGAGCCCTCACAGCCACCCTTCTCAGTTCCCAGTACGGACTGGAGTTGCCATCAAGCCATGCGCTGCGACTCCTGTCAATGATATCCAGAGTGCACTGCGAGATGAAACATCTCCTTCTGGGGACACTGATAACTCTGACATAACCTTAAGCATCCTTAAGGGTCTTGTCATGGAGGGTCTCCCACATCACATTAGGATCGGCAGTCACACCCAAGTCTGCAAGCTCCTTACACAAACTGGGCGCAGACTCATTAGAATCAGCCTGACCATGGAGTCTGGGCCAGTCTAGCCTCATTCTCCTACTAGGCAGTAGCCTACTGGACCTCAGCTGGATCTTCAGAGTAGCAACAACAAGTCTGTGGTCAGAATTCACCAACTGGGCCTTTCTGTAGACCCTGCAGTTCTGTAGGAGCCTCCAGCATCTGCCCATGAGGTTGTCATCGATCTCCTTCAATTGAAGTACCATATCCAACAATGCGGCTCGAGGCACCGTAACCAGGATCCAGCGATCCACAGACTCTGAACTTCTGCAAAGTCAAGGAACATGGGAGCCACTTTCACCACGGTTGCCAGATCAATGGGGACCTACACAATCCTCATAGCCAGCCCTGTCAGTGCCATTGGTTGCACAGAAGTCACCCATGACCAGAGGAGTGTCACCTCATGGGTACCCATCAACTATCGAGCACAGTTGCCAATAAAATGTCTCCCTCACTAAGACGTCACTCACCACACTGGGACAACAGACAAGGCACCCAGAGAGTGCTGTAATCTGAGTCTCATAATGCACTCGTTGAAAGAAGTGACACCGGACACCATCTGAAGGAGTCGATCCACCACCGCAACACCTACTCCTGGAGTATGACAGCCATCAGAGCGACTAGACTGGTAAAAGGTGTACCCACCTACAGAGATCCGTGCAGCTCAGAGAGTGCCGCCACTGAAATGCGGAGTTTATGCAGCTCCTCCGACAGCAGAGGAAGATCACCATCATGCCGGAGAGACAAGACGTTCATATGCCTACCCAGGTGCGCTGCATCAGACTGAGTCCCAAGTGCTGCCGGGCAGCAGGTGACACCTCAGCACCCACAGCAGTGCCACTCCCCAGAAGGCCTGACCCCATTGGCTCTCCTACGGTTTTGACTCTTCCAGAGATGAGGTTCCCGAGTCCTTTCCTCATCCTCTTCATAATACGAGCAGCCCTCCTATGGGCGGCTGCAGGACAGCTACTCCTGTGGAGAGCAGAAGGAATTCCTGTTTGCCGTTCCAGAGCCATGTGATATATTTTATGGTGGCTGGAGTGCTAATCCTGCCACCAACACCCAAGTTTTTCCTACAAGTTGTAGTAATCAGACATGGAGGAATCAGAAATGACATCAAGATTTGTTTCCTAAGAAGAAGGTCTGATGAGAAGAACAGAGATGGGCTCATTCTCTAAAAGTGAGTTTCAGTGTCAATTCGCTTGTCTTCAGTTGTGTTGCAGTTTGATTTTAAATTCTTGAATTCCATCCTGCTGCTACTTTCTCTGCGGCAAATCTCTACTTTTAACACTGACCCTGATCTGAGGATCTCCACATCAAAGTGAAAGCCCTGACCAAAGCTACGAGCAACATGGCCAAGAGGAGGTATGTGGAGTGCCAAGGACAGAGCGGTGAGGACGTCCTCGAGTGACTGGTGCCGAGATGGATCTGCCAATGCCAAAGCACACAAATCCTGGAATATCCGTCAGACTGGACTTGAGCTCAGGAGGTCACTGCCAGATGATCCCACACATCACTTTAGATGACTTTAACATTAGAGGAATGTGGCACTACTGTATATAATATAAGACTTATTTATGCTCAGCTAACTAATAACAATCTGAGTGATACATCAGTGAGCTAAAACAGGCCAGACGCATCGATGAAGCAGCTTTGAAGAAGACAACCTTTATCTCACAGCCTCCTCATGGACATCTGGGAACACGAGACTCCCTTTAGGTCCTGCTGCTCTGCTGTCTCCTTACAACACGGGGCAGTCTGCTCCGATGGACTCCTTCTCTCCCTGACTTGTAGATCCTCTGGTTGGAGCAAAGGTCAGATAACTAGAGCTGCCATCATGACCTCAGGAAATGTCACTTTTGGTGAGTCTGGAGAGTGATGACAGACCAACAAGGACATGAATGATCTCAGGGCTCTCACAGGACTATCTGAGGTGGCAGACGTTTGTGTCTCCATGCCCATGCTTGTGGCAGGATGCCTCACAGCTCCATGGCCTTGGGTTCAAATCCTCTGCATGGTGTGGACACCCTCTCCACATGTCTACTTAGGTGTTTCTCCAGGTTTACCGCCCCATCCCAAACTGGTGGATTTTAGTGACCTGAAATCACCATTGTGTGACTGAGTGTGACTGTACATACAAGTGTGTCCCTGCGATGGCCTGACACTCAACTCTAAGTGGTTTCTTGGTCCATTCTCCAAGCTTCCAAGATAATCAAAAGCTGACCACTGAACCTAAACGTAATGAGAAAATGAAATGCTGACTGACATCTTAACAGGCATCTTCTCAAAACTTTGTCATGAATTTGGACTCAGGACTGCAAGTGACGACGCTCATCAACGTAACCTTAGAGAAGGTGCCACGGAGAATCAGACCTGCAGAATGTGGGCCTGTGAGGAGGTTCAGAAAAGGACTGCAGCTGACATGAGACACGGTCAGCATCAACGTGCCCAGCAGAAAAGGGCTTTATGGCGGCCATTCAGCTGGTCAAAGGTCTGATCAGCAGCACCCTTCAGCCATTTTGAGTCATTATGAATGAGCAAAGGTCTCAATGGCCTTATTACACACCTGAGTGAGCGCACACACACAAACACACAGACAGACACACACACACACACACACACACTACACAGCTCCATCAGTGTCTGCCCAGGTCTGAACCCAGCTTTGCGCCACAGTCCATTACAGCAAGGACATCTGTTTAATGGTACAAACCACAATAAAGTGAGAAAGAGAAGGTCAGTTATGGTCACAAGATGGTCAAGCAGGCCAATGAGCAGCCAATCCAAAGTACCAAAGGGCCTTTAAATAATTATGTCCTATAAAACTCTGAAGGCCAGCAGAAGGAGACGCAGCCCAGAGTGCCCTGGTGGTCAATCTGTGAAGTCGTAGCCACAAGGAGACAGAGAGGCAATGCAGGAGGTGGGCACTCTACCATGCGGCCCCCTCACTCACAATGCATAAATGTATAATGGAATAAAGAGAACCAAAATAAGGAATGAAGACATTGAGAAGGCCACGTCATGCCAGGAGGTGACTTCAAACGAAGTGTGGGCAACACACGACATGCGAGTGATCAGGGGAGAGACGAGCCTTCAAGTGAGCAGGCAAAGCGAAGAGAAAGAACAGAAAAAATGAAAAGCCGCTCATTCAAGTCAGGCAAGGAAAATATGAAAGGACTGCAAGGAAGCTAATGTCACGCCTCAGGCAGAGCAGCCAACATGAAAGACAAGTTGTGTGGGTCTGGGCTGCTGCCAGGGGGGCGCTTCTCTGGAACTTTCTGATGCCAACTTCGTCAGCTGTCTCATTTCATCCACTGCTTCATGTCCCGTCCAGTCCACATTTCACAAAGACGGACAACACGATGCCAACCACCTGTAGCAGTCACCACACTAATAGACCCCAGTATAAAGTGTTAGCGTGGACATTGCATCTGGTCTCGTGGAGTTTTACCCCCTGGTGCTCTGACTTCTTCACACATCTCAAAACCATGAAGATCAGGCTAATGGAGAACTGGTGTGCAGAAGTGTGCCCCGTGATGGACTAGCACCCATGCTGGGTTAATGCCCACCTCTGTGACCAGTTTCATCAGAATATGCTGCACCTTACTGGATAAGCAGATGTGTGGATGGATGAACTGAAACTGTGAAGTGAAAAGGAGAATCAAAAACAGAACTGAGAAAGAAATCTGAGGATGGAGTGCAGAGGCTGGCCATGTCAAACTGGCATAATCTATAATAGTGTGGCAGCAGGACTGGGCACACGACAGGAACTGGCCCATCAATGATGTGCCAGGCCATCAGATGGCACACCTGCACTATAATCTTTAAGTTAACATCACCTACCTTTGGGGATGTGTGAACGAAACTGGCGTACCGAGACAAAAAGGCACACGGACATTAAGAAGGACATGCAAACATCAAGTGGAGAACAACCAGGAACAGGATTTGAGGATGATGAAGCTATGAGGCAGTTCTGCTCTTCATACCAGCAGGCCTTCTATAAGGAATAAAATCCAAAAAAAAAAAAATAAAAAACCTGAAAGACAGGAGCCGATGACCCAGAGAGGGCCACAATTATAGAAAGCAAAGACGAGCTGTGAGGATCGAGTGTAAAAACGAGGCAGAGGTGAAATCTGACCTGGAGCCATGATGGGTTGCACGTGAGCCAACACTCAGTGTGATTGCGCTCAAGTCCATCCAGGGTCAAAGCAGCACTAAAGGCACTGCCCGTCTTCATGATGTCACTTGACTGACTGTGGCCTCGAGCCCCCTTTACGATGTGCTCACCTTTTCTGCCAAACTAGACCTGTCTGCATGAGACTCAGAAAGCTTGTGGACCCCGGATCTCGGCCAAGTGGAGATTTTTAATGCAGTCTTCAAAGAGCCTCGTCACCAAAACAGCAAATAAAGACAATGGAGGCTTAGTGGAGCAGCACAATGCACATGTGACCAGCTGTCACAGCGACACTTATTTTAAATTAGAAACATTGGTGACACTCCATTTTCTGGTTAAATGGCCGCTGATCTGTCTGTGATCAAACTTTTAGTGGAGCCCAGCATGGCATGAAGAGAAAGGGAAGAGGACACATGAGAATGGCTTATGGTACTGTGAGGGATCACCTTGGGTATGTGACAGTCCTCAAACACCCCGGGTCACTCTTTAAATACGTCCTCATAATGTGATGAGAGCCGATGGAAAGCTGCATGGTTTGGATCTATTCCTCTGCTTTGGGATGATGTGATCTTTGAATGGTGGCACATAAATCCAGACCACATGTCTCGATGACCACCACTGTGACAAATACTCTTAGACCTAAGGCAGTCGATAGATCCTGATAGATAAGGATGGTGTTGTTATATTTGCCCCAATTTGTGATAGGAGGATTTCCAGACCTGTGGTTATTAGAATGAACTCTACTCATTTGGAGGCTGTCAAGAGGAAGCCATGGAGCTCTACTCAAACTGGAACTCATCAAAGCATTTCTCTGCTGTCCCGTATGACTCTCCTTCAGATTACACAATCCCGTGACGACCCGTCTGGACTAATCAGGCCCCTGATGCTAAACGGACATTTATTTGAGGTCAGCCACCACACTGCACTCCTCCAGCTCAGGACACCAACGTAGCCCCGCTGGTCACACGGCTGCCACATGGAGCACCTGAAGCAGGTGAGTGCGTCTCCAGTGACAACGCTGACCCCCCCGCCCAATGTGCACATTTTGTGCAGTTTGCCTTGTGAGCCGCCTTCAAATTATTTCCTGAAACTCAATAAACATGGCTTGTTCCTCATTCATTACCAATAACTAAAATCTGTTCATACAAACGTCTGCACAACCATTTTTAATAATTACTGAGTCTGGATCTGAGGTATTCAAATCAAAATAAGGAAGAAGAAGGAAAAAACAAAACAAAATAACAGCATGAAGAACACAGCGATGATAAGCAAAGAAAAAGTGAAAGTGAGAACACCAACCGTATTTTAGTGCTTGTCCAAAATTCTGTTTTACTAAAATGAACAACAACAACAACGTCTACTTCTAGATCACATTTTCATACAAATGATGAGCTCAAAGTGCTTTACATGATGGAGGAAGAGAAAAAAGACAAAACAAATAAGAATTAAAATTAGGAAACACTAATTAACATAGAATAAAAGTAAGGTCAGATGGTCAGGGAGGACAGAAATAACAAAATAAAACTGGAGAAAAAAAATAAAATCTGCAGGGGGTCCGAGGCCACGAGACCACCCAGCCCCCTCTAGGCCTTCTACCTCACATCAATGACCTCAATCAGTCCTCATGGTATTCAGGGAACAACAAAACGCAGACACACAGAATGTGTTGGTCTCTCATAACTCACTGAGAAGGCGCCGTCCACCTCCTGAAAACTGATGGAATGAAAAGCGATTGTCCTCTGTGCACCTGCACGCCTTTCACATGTCATCAAGTACAGCAAAGCAAGTGTGACAGGGGTGCTTATTCGACAAAGACCTTCTCAATTGGCTTGGACACATTTGCTGGACCCCCCAGAGTCATTTTTGAAACTCACTGTTTTCTGCAGTTGTATTTAAATGGAGAACAGTCATCACTCTTCTGTTTGGTATCATCATGTGTCACACAATGAACATGGACCAGAGAATGCAAAAGAGAGAAATCTGAGGGGATCAGTGTGACACCCCAAGTAGTGGGAATTAGGATCACCAGCGTACACTCTAGGTGTCGAGTACGTGAGGCCGAGCGTGACACTCCCCAAAAGGTGCTAATAAGGTCACTGAAGACGTCTGTCTGCATTCTATAAAAAGGAGAAAGGCAAGTTTCCTTTCTTTATACTTTAACTTTTTATCCCAAACAAATGCCTCTCAACACTGCAGAGGACACTTAACAAATTTTATTTAATTACAGGTAATGCCAGTAAGGCACATAACCACACAACCTCCCCCTCAAGATTTCAGGTCATATGTGTGGGATAAATAATCTGCCACTGGATTCTTTTTCCCAGCAACATAGCGTACTTGAAACCTGTATGGCTGGAGTGCCAAATACCAGCGGGCCACCCGAGCATCAGAATGCCTCATCTTTTGGATCCACTGCAAAGCTCGGTGGTTGCTCTCCACAATGAATTAGTTGGAAAGAAGATAATACTTTAGGCTCATTAGGCTACAGCCCACTTGATTGCTAATCCTTCCTTCTCTAAGGTAGCGTACTTCTTCTCTCGGTCAAACAGCTTCCTACTAATAAACACAATTGGCCTTTTCTCGTCACCCTCCCCCTGCATCAAGGCTGCTCCTAAACTGTCCCCAGAGGCGTCAACCTGCAAAACAAAAGGTTTCGCAAAGTCAGGACAATGCAATAGAACATTTTTACAAAATATCTTTTTCCGAGATTGAAAGGCATTTTCACATGACTCTGTCCATTTGATGTTTCGTGATCCAGATCCTTTAAGCAGGTCGGTGAGGGGCACTGCAATCTTAGAAAAATTAGGAATAAATCTTCTGTACCACCCCACCAAACCAAGGAACGACCGTGCCTGCTTCTTTGTTCCAGGACGTGGACAATCCTTTATAGCGGCCATTTTGTCAATTTGGGGTTGGATCAAACTGCCCCCTATGGTGTACCCAAGGTATTGCACTTTTTCTTTAGCAATGACCATTTTTTCAGGGTTAACCACAAGCCCAGCTGTTTTTAATCTATCAAGCACTTCCACTAGGCGTTGTAGATGTTCCTCCCAGGTCTTGCTGTACACAACAACATCATCTATGTAAGCTCTAGCATACATCTCTGCACCTTCCAGCACTTTGTCCATGAGGCGCTGGAAGTTCGCCGCAGCTCCATGCCACCCAAATGGCATGACGGTGAACTGGTACAAACTTCCGGGAGCCCTGAAAGCAGTAAGTGGTTTTGCCTCGTCTGTGACTAGGACCTGCCAATAACCTTTGCAAAGATCGATTGTTGTTAAAAATTTTGCAGGACCTAGCTGCTCTACCAGCTCATCCACTCTAGGCATTGGGTAGGTATCGAAAGTTGAGATGGCGTTAAGCTTACTGTAGTCCACACAGAACCTCATCTGTCCATTCTTTTTAGGAACGAGTACCTCAGGACTACACCAGTCACTCACTGAAGGTTCGATGATGCCTAAACCTTTCATCTGTTCCAGCTCCTCTATGAAAACCTCTTGAAGGCGTGCAGGGATCCTACAATATGATGTTCTCACAGGACCTGGGGAGGTAAGGCGAACACCATGATGTATAAGAGGAGTCTTACCAGGCAAAGATCCAAACAGACCCTCTGGAATCAACTGTTGTACTTCAGCTCTTTTTGTCTCTTCTAGATGTTCCAATGATGGTCCAACTTGGACTTCTCTGCATGATGGCAAGTGGTGCTCCTCTGATTCCTCTTCCTCCGGAACGCTACAAATTAATAGCTGACTGGAAGGGTTAGTGTATTCCTGCCACTGCTTCAGCATTTTAATATGAAAAGTCTGCCTTAATTTCCTAGGGTGATCAGGCATATCAATCTCCTAAGTGGCAGGACCTTTTTGAGCAACTACCGTGTATGGCCCTTGCCACTTGGCTAAAAGACTGCTCTCTGAAGTAGGCAATAATAACAGTACCTTCTGTCCAACTGTAAGTTTTCGGTCTCTGACTGCCTTGTCATACCACGCTTTCTGCTTGGCTTGTGCGTTTTCCATATTTACTTTAACAAACTGCGACAGGTTGGCAAATTTTTCCTGCAACTTAAGGACAAATGTTAGCACATTTTGGGTTTCAGTTCTGTCTCTATCTCCCACTAGGGTTTCCTTTAGCACAGAAAGGGGTCCTCGCACATGACGACCATACAACAGCTCAAACGGAGAGAATCCTGTGGATGCCTGAGGAACCTCCCGGTAAGCGAACAACAGGTATGGCAGCCATTGGTCCCAATCTGATCCAGTCACGCTAACACATTTCCTCAACATCCGTTTTAGGGTGGCATTAAATCGCTCCACTAGCCCATCCGTCTGTGGGTGATAGGGTGTGGTCCTTAACCCCCAAATTCCTAACAAACTATTCACCTGTCTTATCAATTTTGCTATTAGGTTGGACCCCTGGTCAGTTAGCATTTCTCTTGGGATCCCCACTCTGGCCAATAGCTGTATTAAAGCCCTCATGATGTTACTTGCATTTGTCTTTTTCATGGAAAAGGCTTCTGGGAAACGGGTTGCGTAGTCGCACACCACCAGAATATATTTATGTCCAGTGCGGCTACGTTCGACAGGACCCACAATGTCAACCGCTGTCCTGGAAAAAGGCTCTTCTACTACAGGCAAAGGTATTAGTGGAACTTTGTCTCCTCTCTTCACTGGTCCAACTTGCTGATACTCTGCACATGCTTTTATATAATTTGCTTCATCTTTAGACCATCCAGGCCAATAAAAATGTCGTGCTAGCCTATCGGATGTCTTTACTTGCCCCAAATGACCTGACCAGGGAATGCTATGGCTAATCTGTAGCACTTTCTCCGTCAGACTAGATGGCAACACCAGTCTCTGCCCATAGTCATCTTGATGATACAGGAGGTCATCTTTAATAATAAATTTCTCTCCCGTCTTAGACTGCGAACCCTTTGTGGCCTTGTCAAAGCAGACACGCAGACTGGGGTCGTCCCGCTGAGCGGAAGCCACATCACTCAGTAAGTCACTACCGTTTCCTGTGAGATCCAAAGGCAATATGAGCTCGCCCTGCTTCTGGGGAACGTCCCAGAGCTTCTCACGCCTTCTCTGACTACAGGCTTTATGGACTGCGCCTCTCTTGTCAGCTTCCCCAAACGGCAGAACTTCCCAGCCATCCTGGGCATTTTGTTTTTGCCTTTCTGCTTGGGCCCTTGTGACCATCAGAGTCTCCACCTGCAGAGTACCCTGTAAGAGATCTTTGATACCCGGCACGTCCAACCCTAGTAGAATTGGATAAGGCATGTTGTCTAATACACCCATGGGTAACTCATAACCCAAACCTTGAATCTCCAGGTTCACCCAGACCAGAGGATAGGTGACGTCTTCACCATGGACACACCTCAATACTACCTGCTGACCTGACTCTATCACTTGGTCGACCAAACAGTCTTTCCTCACCAGAGACTGGGTGCTTCCTGTGTCTATTAATGCAGGGTACAGTTTACCTGCCATTGAAACCCTTAGAATCTTCTCCCTGCTCTTAAAAGGCGTCTTCTTTTCTGGTAGGGGGCATGGAACAAAACAAAATTTTGTCTCCTTTCGTTTGTTTGGAGAAAACTTAATTAGATGGCCTTTCTGTCCACAACCATGACACAACCAACTTCCCCTATAATCTGGCTTTGCAGGTGGGTTGACTGAACTCATAGGACCACGACCCATTTCACCCCGACACATACCTGTGGGCTTAGCTGTGGTTCTGGGCCTCTGACTGACTTTATCTTCCTTCCGCAGGTTCCTTGGACGATGGGCACCCAGGAACACCTCAGCCAGCTCCGCTTCTTCTTTGGAAGTCTTTGGCTGATGCTCCTCCACCCACGTACAGAGTTTAATGTCAAATACCTGCAAAAGTTGTTCTAACAAAATAAAGTCAATTATCTGGTCTATTGAGTGTTTCTGGGGTTGTAACCATTTAGTGCCTAATTCCTTCAATAGTGTCAGAAGGTCTTTAGGAGACTGACCTTCCTCCCATTCGAGAGAATAGAACCTCACCCTTTACGTTTTGGTGCTGATCTCGTACTTCTCAAGGATGGCAGCTTTTAATGAGTCATAGATCAGGGACTCCTCTACTGGCATGGCCAAAAATGCCGCCTGGCCCCTCCTGTAAGTAAAGGAACAAGACGGATTGCCCAATCTGCTCTTGGCCATTCACACACAGTAGCCACCCTTTCGAATGTTGTTCCTCGGGCTCCTGGAAGGGCATCAGATGAGGGTATTCCCAAGTTCTTACTGAGGCTCCTCTACTTCTTTCAACAGATTCATCCGGGTTGGAGGACTGCGACTGTTGCACCAAATTCACCTGTCCCTGTAGCTGGTTGAACTGGTGCTGCAGACCTTTGAATCGCTGTTCCAACTGTTGGTCTTTGTCTTCCTGCACAGCGATGAATTGTCGCAAAAGCCGCTCCACTGCACGGATATCTCCAGTGACTTGGACTTCTTCCCCTGCCTGTGCTGCTCCGGAGGCCACTTCTGTATTGCGGTCCCGAGTGCCAACTCTTTGAGGCTTCTTTGGAGCCATTCTGCCAAAAACTGTCTTCATCCGTACTCCAAAATCAAAAATACTGTCTCACTTTTACCACACCTGATCGGATCCCACCACTGCCACCAAAATGTGACACCCTGTGTAGTGGGAATTAAGATCACCAGCCTACACTCTAGGTGTCTAGTATGTGAGACCGAGCGTGACACTCCCCAAAAGGCGTTAATAAGGTCAGTGAAGACGTCTGTCTGCATTCTATAAAAAAGAAAAAGGCAAGTTTCCTTTCTTTATACTTTAAATTTTTATCCTAAACAAATGCCTCTCAACACTGCACAGGACACTTAACAAATTTTATTTATTTACAGGAAATGCCAGTAAGGCACATTACCACAATCAGAAGGAAAATGACAAACATGTTGAAGGCAAAGGCTTGAAGACCACCTCCAAGCAGCTTGATGTTCCTGTGACTACAGATGCAATTATCATTAAGAAGTTGAAGGTACATGGGACAGTAGCCAACCTCCCTGGATGAGGCCACAAGAGGAACATCAACTGTAGAATGGGCAGAAGGACACTGAGAATGGCAGATAAAGAGCCAAGGAGAACTTCCAAAGAGGTACGAGATGAACTCCAAGGTCTATCAGTGTCTGATCGCATGATCTGTCACTTTTTAGAAGAAGACCCACGAGGACTCCACATAAAAAAGCCAGATTTGAATTTGCTAAAATGTGTCTGGTAGAATGTCCTTTGGACAGAGGAGACAGAACTGGAGCTTTTCAACAAGTCACACCAGCTCTCTGTACACCGGCGATAAACTGAACAGCAGACTGACTGACAGACAGAGGAGGCTCACTTATGTTTGGAGGCTGCTTTGCTGTGCCTGTCACGAGGGTCTTTGAGGACTTGACAAGGAAATCTCAAGTCTTATCGAGACATTCTGGAGTGAAACGTTCTGCCCGGTGTCATAAAGCTTTGTCTCAGTCACAAGTCATGGATCCTCCAACAGCATAAAGAGCCAAAACACGCAGCTAACAGGACCCAGAAACAACTCCAGCCAGTTCTGAAGTGGACTTCTGAGAGCCCTGATTTGAATCTTATGAAACATCCATGGAACCAACTGACACATGCAGTCTGGAGAAGACCCCGTTCAAGCCTGGCACCAGGGCCGGATTTTCCTATAGGCTAACTAGGCTTCAGCCTAGGGCCTCAAGATCAAGAGGGGCCTACATTCAAATTGTTAGCAAAATTTTATTATCTCTCATGTAATTTACATACTTAAAAATGGAAGGTGAAAGGGCCTCATAAGTGGAATAGCTAGGGCCTCTTTTCATATAAATCCGGCCCTGCCTGGCACAGCTGGAGCAGGTGGCAAGGGAAAAGTGGAGAGGCGCAAGAGTCTCATGGAGAGCTCCAGGAATCATTTGTGTGCAGGGACTGCAAACTCTAAAGGCTGAGCAATGAAAGATTACGTTAAGGGTCCTGTCATTTTTAGCAGTGCCATTTCATGTTGTTATTTGAAAGATTTTGTTGAATTAAAACTCCAAAGCAAAGTCTGATTTTATTAAATGCAGAATAGACAATGACGGGTGCCAAGTACCTTTGTCAGTTCAAGTTATTTTATGGAGGGATACCAACAAATTTGTTCTGACCTGTAAAACAGGCCTAGAAGGGAATGAGCAGGCAGCACTGAGATGCCAACTCAGCAGCAGGACTGTGCGTTACATCAGAGCCCATTTGGGACCTACCTGTGTGTTAGCTTGGTGCTGGTATGGGCTTCATCAGCCAACCATGTTAAATTTAATGAACCAATGACATGGATGGCAGCATCAATTTAAGGCACTCTAGACAGATGAATGTGGCAGACATGACATCATATACAGATTTTAGGTTGATAGATAGAATATGGAAAATGATATCAATAGTAAACATATATATGAATGGCACCTCATGATAGATAATTTCAAAGGCACTCTATAACAGACATGGCCAACATCATTACTCCATATCACAGCAGCCTTGTGCCAGGTGCCAGTCCATCCTGCAGCACCATCATGCACACCAGTCAACTTTACAAAATCTGTGGAGGCTTCATAAATGCAAGCAGTAAAAGCACATCCACTTTTCAAATGAACGCGGGTTTAAGGCCAAATGCAGCCCTGATGGGAGCTCTGGAAGGAGCTCTGGACCCAAGAATTTAGCTTGATTTCATATCAGAGTCTGCGTGAACCTGCCTGTTGTTCACCCTGCACGTTCTCTCCACCAGGACCCCCTTCTACATAAGGTCCCTCTCAATTCCCCCCCGTGTGTGTGAGCGGGTGTCCTCTAAAAGACTGTCTGGCCACAGCACTTGCCCTTAACCAGGTGCTCCCCGTGAATATGATATGCATGTCCTGAACGTGGCTAGGAGAGATGGTCGACTCTTTGTGATGGGCCACATTCCAATTTAATGAGCCGTCGATATGTCCAGTATAACAAGTCGGTCTCCAGTTGCGAAAGTGGATACACACAAAAAAAAGCGAGAGGTGCACAAGCCCGAAGGCATGTGAGACTTGAATTGTCAGCAGCAAAGCCGACAAGCTGGATCAACGTGAACATTCTGAAGCAATTCAATGGACTGATGTAACTGCAAACAGAGGGAGAAACAAAACGTGGACCGATGGCGCGAGCAGCTGTGCGTAGGAATTTCAGGAGAGCAGAGTGACATTCAATGTACTCACCTGAATTACCGTGGGCTGCTGAGCAGCAAGGTCCGCCTGAAACCTGACCTGGTGACACAAACATGCAGGGTGCGACTCACCTCTGACATTTTCAAAAAAGGCCCGACAGGGCAAAAGCCCTCCATTGGTGGAAATGGATTTGTTTTTATTTATTTTGGATTTCTTTGAAAAACGCATTATTTCTTTGTTCAGCCGATTGTTTTAAAAAATTCTACTGAATGACAACAACGCTGTTGGCTGGGATGGGCTGCAGAGGCAAGGGAACGAAAGAAGAAGAGTTTCCTTTTATCATACGCTTGTGTAAGGTGTCACAGAACATGAAGTCCAAGCGGGTGTAGTTCTTCTTGCTGCCTTCAGTGCTACAAGGCTAGACGCTGATGGACAAACTCCCTCTGTGGTGTAAAGGCCAAACTCAAGTCACTTCACGTCACAAAGCGTGACTTCACCCTGGCCTAGTGGTCAGTAAGAAGGTTAAAGTGTAATGAAGTTGACAGCGGTGGAAAAAGGTCTCATCTCTCCTCCTCAATTCTTATAAAAAAAGAGTGTGTATATTTATTTATTTATTTATTTATTTATTTATTTATTTATTTATTTATACACACAAAAGGAAAAGAACGATAAACATGGAATAAGACATGTCTGAAGATACAAGAATGAACTGAATGGAGCGGAGCTGATAAGATACAATGCTTTATGAAAGGCCATTTGGACACATCAGGTCAAGGGCCATGGACAGTAAACCTCAAAGCCACATGACCTGCGAGAGTGAGTGACCTGTTGTGCACACAAATGAAGAATACTATGGCCAAGATTAGTCTGAAAGACACTACAGGTTTATATAAAAAGTCTTCACCATTTCCAGGCCCGAGCCATGTACTTAGGTCAGGCCTGTGCTGTCCGTGCTCGCCAGTTACCTCCAGGATCTGAGTGTGTGAGCAGACAGCACTGCCAGGGTTTGGCCACTTTGGGTAGATGAACTTTGAGAACCGAGCTGTCAGGTGGGTGCACTCCTGGACCTATCTATCTATCTATCTATCTATCTATCTATCTATCTATCTATCTATCTATCTATCTATCTATCTATCTATCTATCTATCTATCTATCTATCTATCTATCTATCTATCTATCTATCTATCTATCTATCTATCTATCTATCTATCTATCTATTAGGATGTTCTTGTTTAGCTGTGGCCGTCTGTACAGCAGCTTCATTAACAACATCAGCACAACACGAATAGCAGAAGTGGGTTCTGCAAAAATGCCGTAAGGAGTGAAAATGGAATGAAGTAGATGGTTCGTGGTCAGTTTTGGCTTTGATTTTTCCTTGTAGGTGAGATGTACTCTCCAACCTTTATTCTAAGTCTTGGCCTTAGTGTCTGCCTGTTTGGGTAACTGCAGGACAGTACAGTCTTTTAATGTTCCCTCCATTCTCAAGGAGCGCATTTTACGAGAACTTGAGAGGTCTGACAAATAGGAGGTGACCATTCAAATCTGTATCTCCTGTTGTTACCTCGGTCATCTCTGTCTCACATTCCAATCCTTTTAAAAGTTATCAAGGCTTCTGCTTTAACTGCCAAACTCTTCACTTTGTTCAGGAGTCCCACGATTCCCACGTGCATCTCTCCCCTTACTGCCCACTTGGTGTTCTCCATGATGTGCTTTCTATTTAGGTGAAAGAATTCTCCTAGATCAGTGGTCCTTAAGTTCATTCCACTGAGGCCCCTGTGGCTGCAGCCAACAAGTTTCTCAATCAGATCCCAGTTGCTTCAAGGATGAATATTTTTACAATGAGCTTCTAAGGAACTAGAGAAGACCATAGAGAAAACTCCTTTAAAGTCACTTTTCAAAAGGCACCATGGTGATTATAAATCCATTCCATGGATGGTAGCACTCGCCACCAGGTCCCAAACGCCACACAGCAATGTGATCATCAACATCCTTCCCATTTCTGTCTAAGAAGCCACTCAGTGTTATGAAGTCTATAAAACCAGGATACATATACATAGATATATATTGTGGAGAGCGACTGGGGGTGGTACCCAGCCGGGACGCCCAGAAGGACCAGAGGAGGGATTATGCCTCCTCCAGACCACGACAGGGCGACCACCTTGGTGTCTTTGGGGGCCACGGGATCAGAGCTTAGAAGCTCAACCCTATAGGGGCCCATGGTCACTGCCAGGGGGTGCCCGAATGCCTGAGGAGCCCTGGCACTCAACACTTCTGCCACACCCGGAGGTGCTGGGAGGAAGAAGACCAGGGACACTTGGAGTGCTTCTGGGTGCACAGCCGGCACTTCTGCCACACCTGGGAGGGCCGGTGGAAGGTTATCAGGACGCACCTGGAGCACATCTGGGTGAACATTCGATAGCTGGAGTCGGGTGGAAGAGGACAGAGCTCAGAAGAGAGGAGTGGAGGCGGCCAGGAGAAGACAAAGGCATTCTGTAAGGGCCTGGACTTGAGGGTGATTGGTGCTGCGGCACTGGGTTGTGTGTGGCACAATTGTGTAAATACTGTAAATAAACGTGTGTGGTTTGAAACCAACGATGTCTACCTGTCTGTGTCCGGGCTGATTCCCCCAATATATCTATATCTCCTGTCCCTGTGTCAGATGTGACCAAATGTAAAGGAGGGATACAAAGAATTAACATTACTTGTTTTTCAATACGTTCATTTGTGTTAATTTAAAATTTGTCATTACCTGCTGCTTGCTGGCTACTGAAAGTTTCTGGCCCAGCTACATCTCTTGGTTTGAAAATCTGTCCCAACTGAGTCTGTAAAACAACTTAAGAAGAAGGAGAGCAATGACCAAGGAGAGCAGGGCCTGGTCATGAGACGCTCTCCATGACTGGATAGCCAGCCACTAGCAGGCCCCCTGTTGTTGTGAGTGATGACTTCCTCGAGTATCCCTTTGCCATAACACACATTCCCTAGCACAGACGGATTCTGCCACCCTGAAATGTTCCTCATAACAAGAAACTTGGGCTTTTCAGGCTGAAGTGTTTTTAGGTTCTGCAGGCCAACTCCGCTCTTGTGAACTCGATGCCCTGTGTGCCTCCATCATGGAGCTGCGTTATAATAGAGATCTGTGGGAGGCCATGTGTTACTCTAGGAGACAAACATTCACTTGGCACAATGGGTAACCTGCCCTTTGGGTTAAGAGGGTTGAATTGAAGCAGTACACACTTGTTCACATTGTGAACACAATAAGAAGTTCAACTACCTTTGGGGAGGATTCCTAAAGCTTTTTAGTTCTTTATGGAAAGTCCAAGTGTCACAACACCGTTTATGACGCTTTGCTCAAATCAAACAAATGTGGTGTTTTCCAGCCTAGACATGCGCCAAATTCCCAAAAAAAAGTCGGGCATTAAGCCAGAAAAGCAAAGTAAAAAATCACCATACACTGTGAACTAAATGATATTTAAATATAAAGCACAGCCATTAAATTACGAGAGAGCAGGACAGGGAAACTCTGATGAGATCTTTAAAGGGAGGGCAGCTGAAGGTCTGCTCCATGTCTCCCTCTCTCCGTACTCTAACTTCCACTCTGGGATGGCGCACAGCGAGGTATCCCTGCTTGAGGTGGCTACTCACTAGGATACTGAAGACAGGGAACTGCCAAGATGAAAGCCCTGGACACCACAAGGACTGCAACAGCGAGGGAAGGGAGAGGCTTCAATGTCAGCATATTGGATGAATCTGGAAAAATACAAAGCAATAACAGTGAGGAGCTGTATTTACATTAATAACAAGACAAACTGGTTACACTGCGCTATTCATTAATGGAATGGCTGACATTTTACTTCAATGATAAGAAAGTTTACTGAAGTGAGTGTGTGAACTGCAACCACTGGTGAGGACCTCATTGTAAGAGGAGGAGAAATCTGTGTTCATTGTTAGACAGCCATCTCTATGAACATCAGAAATATTCCACCCATAGATTGTCAAGGAAGACATTGTTAAGTGTAGGAATTTGAAACATTTACTAAGTCAAACTGAAGATGGCGACATTTAAAAGGCACTATAGAACTAGGAGGAAAGGCACAATAATGAAAAGACACACAAGAAAGAGTTAAGTGTACCACATTGTAGAAAAATACAGTAGGTGTAAAATGAAATATGTAGTAACAGGTAGACATCAGAGGCACTTTAATAGAGACAGACATGTAAAAGGATCTTTGAATATATAAATGAACAGTACTACGTGAACGAGAGATAGACAGGTGTGAATGGTACTCTACAACACAAAGACAGATGGACAAGCAGATGCAAAGGGCACTTCATGACAGACAGGCACTCTAACATACATGTGAACATTATGTGACAGATGTGAAAGACGCTATAAAATTGATAAATGTGGAACTAATGAGCGATGATAAAAAAGGACAGGCAGCCACAGTAAGATCTGTTACCTAATTCAGAACATTCTGGAAGGCATGAAATGTTAGGGTTAGGGTGGCAGACCTCCATGTGATAAAAGAGGGCAAGTCACTGGGGGGGCTGATTGACAAGGCGTAGCTGCCAGCTTAACCCGAGGCACAGCTCACCTACAGTCGCGTAGAAGCCAAGTGATGAGCGGCCACATCAGCTCGTGTGGTGTAGGCAGGTAAGAACGTGAACTCAGTGCTGGTGCTGACAGAGCCATTACTGACAGGGGACGAGAACATATTACAAATGTCACACACACATAAAGGTGGCACCAGGTACCTAAAACACAAGACTCAAGCAGCAGGCAGCACTTACGTCATGCCAGTGATGCAGATATCTGTTAACCCTTTGTGGTGTTCAAAGAGATCGGAGCTGTGAAGAGGAAAGTCAGATTACAGCTCTGCTGAAGTGGACATTTAACTACATATTGACCAGCAGTGAAAGTCGTCTCCGTCCCGCGCATCCCAAGATGATGTGAAATGTGTTGGCCACCCTCCAATGTGCAGATGTTGTTGCCAAATTCACTAAACTGCACCGATGATCTGATTTCCATTGTGTTGAGGAATTCCTTGTTCAGTATTCTCGGTGTCCATGGGCTAATACTGGACAAAGTGCTTACTGACACCGACCACAAGAGTCTTTCAAGGAGATTACCTGAAACTGATGAAGAACGAGCCTGGTAGAGGGGTCTTTAAATAGTGTCACAAGATAGAGCACAACTGGAAAAAAATCAAATTAAAAAAAGGATAAAATACTCAAACAATCTGAATGTGCCAAAGAAGAGAGAATGAAGGGTTTCAGACCACTGACCACCACAGCAGACACCAGAAAGGAAGTGCAGGGCATTGAAGGCATTTGACACACAGACTTGGATAAACTGTGATGGGAAAATCACAAGGAAGAGAAATAAGAAAAGCGAGAAAGAACACTCTGGAAAACAGAAAAGAGATCTGACACAAAGGCACCGGGTGGAAGCACAAGATACCACTGAAGAAAAAAGTCAAAGATCATCACCATCAGTGGAGACCACAACCTGTCAGCGAGCACCTTGGAAATGCAACATTCAGGAGATGAGCGAATGTTTAATGCAATTATTGATTTAGTCTCGAAGGTGAAGAGAAGGTGAAGAGAAGGTGCTGATATGTTGGACTGAATGGCCTCCTCTTTACCTTCTGATCGACGTTAAAGACGCAGAGACGCTCGTGGCTGCTTGACAGGCGCTCTGAGAAACGCTCCACTCACGTAAAGTCGCTCGCTAGTCGGCCGTGGAGCTTCACGAGGTTGTGCTCCGCACGGGCCACACGAGGGCGCGCCGCCACCAAAGGTGAGGGATGCAATCACGTGTCTCTCATTTCAGTCTTTTGCTTGTTTTTTGGGACACCTCGGAGGTGACGCAGTGGCAGTGGGTAGAAAGAGCTGGAAAATGACTGGGACAGAGCGATCAGCGGGCATCAGAGGACAGCGAACACACCGGGGGCTTCAGTAGCCTGCGTGTACCTGTAGATGGGGTTTGGTTTGCACGGGTGATTGACGGCGAAACGTCACCCAAGCACGCTGAGCGCTGCACCCCATGGACCCCTGGAATGTTACATTTTATAAACCGAGAAGGTTCAAGAAGGCAGGGGAGACCTCCGGGGATTAAATAAACAGAGAAGATAAGGGGGCGTCACGAAGAAATAGCACGACAAGGTGGGAGCCGCTTGGGGACGCAGGGAGAGCCATCGTGACCTGAGAAACAGCGGCGGGATCAGCGCAGGTAGCGTCATTAAAACTGCGACTTCACCAGGCGCCTTGTTCAGCGTCGATCGTTCAGGGGTTCACAATCGTACTCGGTGCTCATGGCTGGAATATTGTTAGAGATGGAGAACACTGCTATTTTAGAAATCGATAATGAACAAGGGTAGCGCCGCTGCCTCGCAGTTGGGAGATCTGGGGACCTGGGTTCACTTCCCGAGTCCTCCCTGCGTGGAGTTTGCATGTTCTCCCCGTGTTTGCGTGGGTTTCCTCCCACAGTCCAAAGACATGCAGGTTAGGTGGATTGGCGATTCTAAATTGGCCCTAGTGTGTGCTTGGTGTGTGGGTGTGTTTGTGTGTGTCCTGCGGTGGGTTGGCACCCTGCCCAGGATTGGTTCCTGCCTTGTGCCCTGTGTTGGCTGGGATTGGCTCCAGCAGACCCCTGTGACCCTGTCGTTATGATATAGCAGGTGGGACACTGACTGACCGACTGACTGACATGATGATACAAGTATTGTGTGTGTCGATATTTCTGATACTTTTTTAGAGCACGATGATCGTGATTTAGAAAGGCTAATATTAATTGGTCAGGCTGTATTTAATGAACTAATGTCACATCATAACACATTTATTACAAAACGTCTATTAATCGAATGAACTTGTCCTGTCATTTTCATCCACTTATTCCAGAGCAGGGTCCTGGGGGTCCAGCTAACATGGAATAATAATAATAATTCATTACAAAGGCAGAAACAAACTCTGTACCGGGTGAATACACACACACACACACAAACACACGCACACACACCCACACACAGACACACACACACACACACACACACACACACAGACACACACACACACACACCCACACACACACACACACCCCCACACACAGACGCACACACACACACACACACACACACACACCCACACACAGACACACACACACACGCACACACACACATACGCACACACACAGACACACACACACACGCAAACAGACACACACACACAGAGACACACACTCACACACACACACAGACACACACACACACCCACACACACACACACACCCCCACACACAGACACACATACGCACACACACAGACACACACACACACGCAAACAGACACACACACACAGAAACACACACACACACACACAGACACACACACACACACACACACAAACACAAAGACACACACACGCACACACACACACACACACAGACACACACACACACAAACACAAAGACACACACACACACACACAGACACACACAAAACCCACAAGACTCGGTGAGAACAGGCAGACTCCACTCAGAGGGGTCGCGGGTCACAAAACGCAGCCACCAGAATGAAGGCACAAACGTAGAGAAGATGAACTTTCAGGTTTTCATAAAGATTTGCTAATCTGTTTCATACGTCAAACAACTGGCGATCATTTCATGAAAGTACTGGACCCCTGAAACACTAACACAGAAACACATGTCCCCACATTCCATTCTGCCCTTGTGTTTTATCAAGAAAGACGTTGGCACATTAGCGTAGCGCTCTGTTACACTTCAAAACTCCCCTTTCCCCCTTGAATCTCTGGACCTAGTGGGCCGTGAGTCACCCACAGATGCCAGCTTTTCACTCAGCTGTTTTTATTCCAAACGGCTTAGGGATAACCCAGGCGATGTCCTCTCGGATAATAAAATGCCATCTTTCCCATGAATGCCATTTCTTCTCAGTCTGGAGTCCAAAACAGTGACCTTACCGAGGCTGATGAGACCTGCAGGTCATTGAATGCTCTTCTGAGATCCTTGTGGACTTCTTGATTGAGTTGTTGCTGCACACTTTGGGTCATTTTGGCCAGTTGCTGGAGGCCCGAATGTGCCCATGTGCCATGGTGTGCCCCCCACTACTCTGCCTATCACACCTTGTATATGGCTGATGAATGCATTTGTTATCAGGTGCATCATTAGGGTCGAGAACCTTGATGGAGAATCCTGTGCTCAAGGACACCGGTGGAAATGAAGGGGACGTGCAGCCAGGAAGGACATCTTTACTGAGGGGCTTGTGGGAATCTGAAACAAACTACCGAGATATGCAGCTGATGCAGAAACCTGGACGACCTTTCAGGAGGACCTGGATGAGACACAAGGACAGCTAACTAAAGAAACGCATGACAAATGGACTGAAGGTCTCCTCCTGTTTGTCACATTTCTAATGCTCCGATGACACGGGGGTCTGGCCTTTTGATTTGCTGATTCATGGCATCTCCAAAGAAAGTGGGTGGAGCCAGCCAGTGCCAGGCCCCTCCCCTCATCTTTTATTTTGTTTGATGTCACATGTTAGTGACTAAGACAATAAAAGCAACTTCTCTTAATTGACTTTATTGGATATAAAATAAATAAATTCTGCAATAAAGAATATAAGTTAATTAAATTGCAATCATCATTTCAGTAAGAAAATATAAAGCAGTGCATTTCTTTATCAAAAGAGCCAGCCGCCATTGGCAGCCCCTCAGGAGGACACTTAAGGAGCCTTCACTTCTACAAGCCCCTCCGTCAAACTCTGACGAGACACCAAAGCCCAGAATTTGAATTCTTTTGTAAACGCGACGTTTCCTGAGGTGTGAAGTTCTGCTCAATTTCAAAGAAGAAGGCAGTGAGTTGACCAAAGTGGCCACCTTCATCCATCTGTCCATCACAATCCCTTAGACGTGTAGGTACCAGCCAGGATGCTCCTCAACTCCATATTTGCCCACAATACTTCATGATAAGCGGAGCTCCTTGCAGGTTGGAGGACATCAGTGCAGATTCACAAGCTTGTCGGCTACTCGAAGGCCTGCAAGACAAAAAGACACAAAGCTGAGGACACCAAATCACCACGTGGCTCCTTCTGCTTGCACCCGTGACTCCATGCTGCTCTTACGTCTCATCTGTCTATCTGTTAGGGGGCTTGGGTGACATGACAGGATTGAGAAGAGATGGAAGAGGTACTTTGAAGAGCCGAATAAGGAAAATCCAAGGGTAGTATTTGGGGATGGAGCCCCAAAGGACGGGTGAGATGAAGTAAAGGAGACACTGAAGAGAATGAAAAACGGAAAGTCAACAGGACCACTGAAACACCAGCAAAAGTGTGGAAGAGTTCAGTGGAAGAGGGAGTAGATGTGTGGTGGGACCTCATGCAGAAGATCTCTGAAGAGGACAGACAACCAGAGGAGTGGAGGAACACTGGGATTGTGCCCATTTATAAGGAGAAGGGGGATATTCAGGATTGTGGAAACTACAGGGGCATAAAGCTGATGTCACACAGTAAGACATTTGGAGAAAGGGTTATGAAGAGAAGAGACCACCACAGGGGAGGAACACATTGTTGTTATGCCAGGGAGATGAACAACTACATGATGCAGTCTTTGAACTGAGGCAGCTGATAGAGAAACATGGACAAGAACAGAAAGGACTGCATATGGTGGTCACCGATTTGAAGAAGGCTTAGGATGGAGTGCCACGTCAAGAGGTCTGGGGGTGCATGAAACAGAAAGGAGGACCAGAGAAGCGTGTGAGGACTGTCCAGGATACGCTAGAGGGAGTAAGGACTCAGGTTAAAGGTGGTCTTAGGGGAGCAGACAAGATCACAGTTAGAGGAGGTCTACAGCAGGAGTCTTCTTTAAGTCCTCACCTCTGGTTACGGATCGGTTGGATCTTGGGATTAAAGAGCAATCCCCCTGGTGCAGGCTTTTTGTGAAGGAGGAAGTGGAGAAGAAGTTGGAATAATGGAGAAGGGCTATGAAGATAGAGGACTGAAGTTAAATAGAAGAAGACAGAATGGCTGAAGTTTAATGATGATCAGGATTCAGAAGTTAGCATGCAGGGAGGGCCATTGAAAAGAGTGGAAAAGCTCAAATATCGAACTTCAGTGGTTGACCAACATGGAGAATTAGAAGCAGAGATAATCCATAGAGTGCAGGGTGGAGGAAACAATTGGAAGAAGGTAAGAGGAGTGTTTTGTGATCGGGTGTGATATGGTGAGGTTCACTGATGAGACCGGCAGTGCTGTACAGAGCTGAGACATGGGCAGGAAAGGGAGAGCAGGAGAAGAAGTTGGATGTATGGAGTTAGAGAAGAGGACAAAATAAGAAATTAAACAATCAGAAGTACAGGAAAGTCAGCTGAAGTGCTATGGACATCTAACAAGGACAGACAAGGAACATGTGGGAATGGAGAAGAGAAAGTGAGGCTGAGGTGGATAGATAAAGAAAAAGAAGATCAAAAGGAAACACGTCTGACTGGCACAGAGCAGCACAACCAGGCTGTATGGAGAAGGATGATCAGGCACTCCATCCCCACACAGAAGATGATGACCACAAGTTACATTCGGGTAAGATCAAAGCGCCATGGTAGGGGGCCCAGCAGAGGGTGCTCCAGAGCTGTGAGCCGCACACTTACATCATAAAGATGAGCGCTGAGGTCGAAGGAGTCAGGTGACCTGAGGGAGCAGGCGCGTGCCAACTTCTTGAACAGGTGGGTCTTCAGGGCCTGAGGAGGGAGAAGGAAAAGGACATCAGGAGTCAAATGATGAGCCAGCAAAGTGTGACACGAGGGACTCAGACAGAAGACAATTCAATGAGCTTGGAGACGCTGGCAAGAAAGCTGCTGCATCTGTGAGGCCATCTGACTGTAGTAAAAGGCGCTATATTAGGGGGGCTCTCAAATACTAAGGCTGTAGAGAAAGGCGCTCTGTTAGGGTGGTCACCTGCCTTTACTGTAAAGCGCTATATCTGTTTGGCCATCTGCTGCCAGTGTTATGATCTGGTGACCATTGGGCTCCACTATGTTAGCACAGCCCTGTGACTCCAGTTGTTAGGACTGATTACTCTGCTAATTCACTCATTGACTATGGTGGGCTCCCAGCATTGCTCAGGCACTGCCCCTTAGATGTGACATTTTCAGTGAATTAAAAATACTCATTGGCTCATAAAAGCACAACAAGCTGAGACAGAGGGACATAAGCAGAGGAGCTGGGTGACACAAACTGACACTAGATGGCCTCCCTAAGGTCAAAGCTGTGAAAGGCACTGCAAGTGTAGAAACCTCAGAAAGAGCAGACGGCACAACAGAGATGGATATGAAAGGAGCTCCATGACAGGGAGGTCCACCTGAACTGCACTTACCACCACAAGGACCACTGGGATCAGGATGATGAGCAAGCTACAGAGCACAATGATGGCGATGGCATAGCCTGGGAAGGGCGTTTGAGCTGGTGGGACCGAGGTGACTGGAGGAAAACCAAAATCAAGGTTACCAATGGGACATTCTCAGGACCCTGTAGACTTTCAGGTCTCGCTTGTCCCTGCCTGCTGAACTCACCGCTACCCACTATGGACCAGGGGTCCAGCTGTATTCCCTGTAGGTTGACCTGAGAGATTCCACTCAGGAGGGTGTTGGTCACATCGCTGCTGGTGGTTGTGTCTGGTGTGTACATGAAGGTGGTGGTGGTGATCACTGAGCCCATCCTGCAAAGAGAAGTGGACAGCTGGTGTGATGGGTGGGCTCTGGCGCAAGTGCAAGCCATGGAGAAAGAGGTCAGCACAAGGCGGTCACTTACTTCATGTCTGTGACGTAGAGGTCAGTAAAGCCGTTCTTGATTTGGAAGAGCGGCAGGAGCTGAAATAATAAAAGGAGATAGCAGGTTAGCAACTTCAGGGCGGACGTGCGGCCGCAGACAAAGAATCGGGTGCTAGAAAGCTGCACTTTGTGCCCTGCAGTGGCTCCTTCATCTTTTATAGCTCCTTACACTCTCAGTAGGCACACAGCCAAACACTCTGCATACATGACATTGATACGACTGTAGGGGCCGTAGTGGAGACCCTCTTGTTTGGAGATCGGCTTGTTCAGCCATTATGAAAGGTGCTATATAACATAACAGGGGGTCCATTAGCGAGGTCTCCATGCAATCAAATAACTTCTTACCGCTTGTTTCAGTTGAGCTCTGAGCTCAGCAAACTCCGCTGATGACCGGTTACTCATGGCACTTGAGAACTGCTTGTTGAGAATCCTCAGATAGTAGGTGAAGATGTTGAAAGCGACTGGCACGGCTGGCAAGGCTGAGGAAGACAAGAGAATGCCATAAGAAATCTCGGAGCTCCAAGTACTAAAATGGTGCCACACGAGCACATTGAGAATTACACCGAGGGGGACACAAAGCAATTCCAGGTACATACCATTGACGGTCAGCATGTACTTGACCAATGGGACAGGACTGCTGCTCTGCAGGATGTTGGTGATGAGGACCGTTGAGCTGACAAACACAGTCGTGTTGAACTGAAGCTGGACACTCGTGAAGACCCAGTTGGAGTTGTTACTGGTAATTGAGAGAGAACAACGGTTAGCATAATGGTCCTCAGATATGGGCAGACAGCACTGTGGGACCCCCGACCTCCTCCAGGACTCCAGTGCCACACTGTGACGTGTGTGAGTGTGTGGTCAGTCACAGCTGGATGGCGCACTGCCACTTCACCAAACTGGTAATCTCTGCTGCTCACCTGACCTGCTCATATCAGCTGATATCAAAGCCCACTTCTACAGGGGACACTTGCCAACCTGCCATTTAGTGCCTGCTGTTGCCCTGGTTAATGATCAGGGGGTGGACATCCACACATCTACTGATGCAGAATTCCAAACCCCACCGCTGCTCAGCTCTCAGCTGCCCACTAGGTGTGCATATCCACTTCATCTCCTAGGGTAAGTGACATTAGACATTGTTGGGCAGACAAACGATGATGGCCATTTCATACCTGAAGTTCAATGCCAACTGCACCGGGTCACCGTAGTATGGCTTCAGGATGGACAGCAACTGGGAAAGAAAGATAAAAATACAAATGTAAGGGGCCATGATGGCGCAGGTCACCTGAATATGACACGTCCTCTAACTTGGTGCCCAGGCTCTGCTTTCTGCCCCCATTGGCACAGAAACAGCCAGGCACTATGTGGATGGCACTTACCCACACGAGGGTCTTATTCTGCAGCTGCTGGTATGCCATGCTTGTATTGTTAAACAAATCTGAAATGAAGCCATCTTGAGTCTGGAATGCCACTGAGGTGGTGGACAGAGGAAGCTGCTGTATGGTGAGCGCTGTGAAGAAGAGGACAGACAAGACACCATTATGAGGTGCTAGGAAGGAAGCACAGAGCCCATGGAGGTGCCCTTCACTTACTGTTAGACTGAATGCTCAATCGGTCCACAGGCAGGACTCCCACTTCGCCCGATGAATTGACCGCATTGTAAAGAATTCGAACGGCATCTGCACTCTGAGGGGCATCAGCAGCTGTGGCATTGGAGGTGAACTCCAGTCGTGTTACTGCGATGACAGATCCTTTTCTGGGGGATATAAAGAAGAGGGTCTTATTATAGAGAGGACATGGAGGACTGGCACTGCAGCTGGACATGTTGGGGTATACCACAAAGTGGGCCAACACGGAAGATGCCCAAGGAGCCAAGGAGGAGGCCAGCAGGACTCACGTGAATTTGTCGACTATCACTCTGTTCAGGGTGTTTGGGTACACCGGGTGGAAAACTTTGTAAACCTGAAAGGCGAGAAGAAGAAGAAACAATGACATCAGTTATGGAGCCTTGGAGTGTCGGCCTGTTGGCGTTGACCCCGGTCCATGACTCCCTGTTCATCTGAGAATTATGTGAACTTCCACTTGGGGATTAATAAAGGATCTATCTATCTATCTATCTATCTATCTATCTATCTATCTATCTATCTATCTATCTATCTATCTATCTATCTATCTATCTATCTATCTATCTATCTATCTATCTATCTATCTATCTATCTATCTATCTATCTATCTATCTATCTATCTATCTATCTCCTAGTCCACTTCTGTGGCTTCTTGCCTGTCATTACCTTATTCACGGTTTGAGGATGGTGACCCCTTGGCCAGCCAGGCCGAGCCGTGAGGCTGAGCTACACGTGAAGATACTAAACCAGAACAGTGACTCCATGTTTTACTGCTCTGAAGATGTCACTGAGACAGCAGACTTGTGTGGAGATGATGACGCAGCTAAAGGGCTTGAATGAAGGTGATTCCAAGCCAGACGGGGATGTGGCAGAGTGCGCTGATTCTTTTTCTCCCTTTTCTGCCGACCTCTCATGGGAAATTCTGCCTGGTCCTGTTGACGTCACTTCCAGTCACAGGTCCTTTGATGTCACTTCCTATACCTTTCCTCCATCCCCTCAGTTCTGTTATGGACTCCAATCTCTACACATCAGTACAAATCTTTAACTATTTTGCAGCCAGGTAATAATATACGGATGGCTGCCCCAAACCTTTCTGTGGCTTCTTTGATTTTTGTGACAGTGTGTTGTTGTCTCTTGTACATGCGGTGGTCCGGAGCTCTTGCTGATCTGTTAAACGAGGTGCTCCATCACAGCCTGTCTCAGTCACTCTAGAAATTTGTCCCCATGGACCCTCGTCTTGTCACATTCCTTATCTCACAGATATTGGCACCTCTGAGGTGGCAGCGAATGTGGGTGAGCGTGGGCTGTGATGGCCTGGTGTCCTGTCCAGGTGTAGTTGCAGATTAGCATTTAAAGTTGTCCTGAAATGGACAATCCTGTCACCTGACATTAGGAATTGGTTGGTTTTAAACACGTTTTTTGAAATTTTTGGAAATGCCTCAATTCTCCTCCCTTCTTATTTATTGTCTTTGGTTTCATTTTGATTGGTTGATCCTTTTTTTTATTACACAAAGACTTTTTTTTGTGGGTGAGGTGTTGATGGGATGGAGATCCTTTGCTAGCAGTTCGACCCCAAAAGATTTACCTGGTGACACTGCAGTGAGTATTTATGATGGCAGAACGTTGCAGTGTTTGTTAACGGTTTATGGAATCGATTATTCGTCAGATGGGGTTTTGACTTTGACGTTGTGTGCTTTGACTTTCTGGTTTGGATCTCAGCACATCTTAAGACTTTGAGTTTCTGTTATTCCTTTTGCTCTCCTTTCACAGCAGTGCAGCTAAAATTTGTCATTTGGGTGCAGATGAACTCCATGCAAACCTAACAGCTGAGCTGGAAAGTGGACCTGACTAAAAGAGAGAGTAAGTCACCAAGAACAAGAGATGAAAACCACAAAGGATGAAAGTGAACAAAATGAGTGGGAAAATCTGAAATCAAAAGGCAAAAAACAAAGATCAGAAGAGAAAGAAGAAGTCCTCACTGGCACTTCAGTTGCTAATGGAGAGACCTCGGGCAGACTTTCTGTTTTTTTATTCAAAATCTGCGTGGCAATGCCATGTGTACCACCATCTTACACAAAGGTGATGCAAATATGTACAACATCATGTGACTTCCTCATCACATGATTGGCAACAGGTGTAGCAACCATAAACAACATGGCCACCCCCAGAAATGGCAGCAACCAAGACATGAAAAAAAAACTAATGCCAAGAAAACAGAAAATGAGATCAAGTAAAATCATTTATACCACGTTGACCATGGAAAAGATCTATAATGTAAGAAAATGGTCCCTAAAAACTCAGAATTCAGGTAAGTGAAGCGAGTTACAGAATGGATGGAGGGTTGTAAATCAATTCATACTCCTCGTATGACAGGCTTTATGATTCATGTGTCCAGGTGCCCATTCTTGGACCAAACTCATCTAATAAGAAGAAAATCTGACCACCAAATACACGTCTGAGTCAATGAGCTCCTGTGACAGTGTAAGTGTCCCCAATGCCCACCTCTGGGCCCTGCCATGTGCTCAGTGCCACCACTCCCTGTACTTTGTAATGGCAGAAGAGGATTCAGGAAGGTGAAAGAATATTAAAGGAAAATGCAGATGGAATTTTATAAAGAAAAAACATAAAAACATGGATTGAAATGGAAACAAGCTTCTAAAACAATGAAGGAGGAAGAAGGACATGTTCTTGGTGTAAAGCAAATTGATACAAAGACACTCACCTCTTGTGAAACTGTATTACTGAGCTGGATGAAATCAAGAGATGACTTGTTACCCAGTTGGTCTGAGTAATTCAGGAGCATTCTGAAGTCGAGTGGCACCGTTGGCTTACTTTGGGAGTTCTTGGTAGTGGAGGTAGTAGACACTATGGATGGTGTAGCTGTGGCAGAGGAAGAACTTGAAGGAGCAGATGAGTGTGTGGAAATTATAGAAACATTTGAGGAAGAAGATGAATTTGGAGAAACAGACGATTGTGCAGAAATTGTAGATGAATTGAGTATAGAAAAAGGTGAAGAAGTTGAGTGTATAGAAACTGTAGATGAATTTGTTGTAGTAGAACTTGGAGAAGCAGATGATTGCATAAAAACTGTAGTTGAATTTGTTGTAGAAGAACCAGGAGCAGTAAATGACTGTGTAGAAATTGAAGAAGAATTCAAGGAAGAAGGAGAACTTGGAAAAATGGTTGATTGTGAAGAAATTGTAGATGAACTTGAAAAAGAAGTTGCTTGTGTAGAAATTGTAGATGCATTTGTTGTAGTAGAACCTGGAGAAGCAGACGATTGTGTTAAAAAAGAGGAAGAAGAAGAACTTGGAGAAATGGTTGCTTGTGAAGAAATTGTAGTTGAATTTGTTGTAGTGGAACTTGGAGAAGCAGATGATTGCATAGAAACTGTAATTGAATTTGTTGTAGAAGAACCTGGAGCAGCAAATGACTGTGTAAAAATTGAAGAAGAATTCAAGGAAGAAGGAGAACTTGGAGAAATGGTTGAGTGTGAAGAAATTGTAGATGAACTTGAAAAAGAAGTTGATTGTTTAGAAATTATAGATGAATTTGTTGTAGTAGAACTTGGAGAAACAGTGGATTGTGCAGAAATTCTAGATGAATTTATTGTGAAAGAGGTTGGAGTAGAAGCTGATGGTATAGTGGAAATTGATTCTGTCATTGCAGTAGTTGATTCAGTTGTTCTTAGAGTGGTTTCAGTTCTTCCAATATTTTGTGACATGGAAGACGTTCCTGTCGTAGTAGTGGATGATTCACTTGTTGTTGTGGTCGTAGTTGTGGTGTTGCTGCTTGAAGTAGTTACTGAAGTGGAAGTTGTTCCAGTTGAAATAGTGGTTGATTCAACTGTTGTTGGGGTGTTTGTTGTTGTGTTGGTGCTTGAAGTAGTTAGTGAGGTGAAAGTCATTCCAGTTGTAGTAGTGGTTGATTCATTTGCTGTTGGTGTGGTTGTTGGTTTGTCGGTGCTTCCTGTTGAAGTAGTGGTTGATTCACTTGTTGTTGTAGTGGTAGTTGTAGTGTCGTTTTCTGAATTAGTCTGTGTGGTGGAAGTCGTTCCTATTGTAGTAGTGGTTGATTCAGTTGTTCCTGGAGTTGTTGTTGTATCGCTTGCTGCTGCACTTTGTGAAGTGGAAGTTGTTCTTGTTGTAGTACTGGTTGATTCAGTTGATATTGGGGTGGTTGTTGTTGTGTCGGTGCTTGAAGTATTTAGTGACGTAGAAGTCGTTCCTATTGTAGTAGTGGCTGATGCAGTTGTTGCTGGAGTTGTTGTTGTGTCACTTGCTGCTGCACTTTGTGAAGTGGAAGTCGTTCCTGTTGTAGTAGTGGTTGATTCAGTTCCTTTTGGAGTGCTTGTTGGTTTGGCGGTGCTTCCTGTTGTAGTAGTGGTTAATTCAGTTGTTGTTGGGGTGGTTGAAGTTGTGTCGGTACTTGAAGTAGTTTGTGAAGTGGAAGTCGTTTCTGTTGTAGTAGAGGTTGATTCAGTTGTTGTTGGGGTGGTTGTTGTTGTGTTGGTGCTTGAAGTAGTTAGTAAAGTGGAAGTTGTTCCTGTTGTAGTAGAGGTTGATTCAGTTGATGTTGGCGTGGTTGTTGTTGTGTCGCTGCTTGAAGAAGATAGCAAGGTGGAAGTCGATCCTGTTGTAGTAGAGGTTGAATCAATTGTTTTTGGGGTGGTTGTTGTTGTGTTGGTGCTTGAAGTAGTTAGTGAGGTGGGAGTCATTCTTGTTGTAGTAGTGGTTGATTCAGTTGCTGTTGGTGTGGTTGTTGGTTTGTCGGTACTTCCTGTTGAAGTAGTGGTTGATTCACTTGTTGTTGTAGTGGTAGTTCTAGTGTCGTTTTCTGAATTAGTCTGTGTGGTGGAAGTCGTTCCTATTGTAGTAGTGGTTGATTCAGTTGTTGCTGGAGTGGTTGTTGTGTCGCTTGCTGCTGCGCTTTGTGAAGTGGAAGTCGTACCTGTGGTAGTAGTGGTTGATTCACTTGTTGTGGTCATAGTTGTTGTGTTGGTGCTTGAAGTAGTTAGTGAAGTGGAAGTACTTTCTGTTGAAGTAGTGGTTGATTCAGTTGATGTTGGGGTGGTTGTTGTTGTGTCGGTGCTTGAAGTATTTAGTGACGTAGAAGTCGTTCCTATTGTAATAGTGGCTGATGCAGTTTTTGCTGGAGTTGTTGTTGTGTCTCTTGCTGCTGCACTTTGTGAAGTGGAAGTCGTTCCTGTTGTAGTAGTGGTTGATTCAATTGTTGTTGGGGTGGTTGTTGTTGTGTTGGTGCTTGAAGTAGTTATTGAGGAGGAAGTCATTCCAGTTATAGAACTGGTTGATTCACTTGCTGTTGGTGTGGATGTTGGTTTGTCGGTGCTTCCTGTTGAAGTAGTGGTTGATTCACTTGTTGTTGTGGTGGTAGTTGTAGTATCATTTTCTGAATTAGTCTGTGTGGTGGAAGTCGTTCCTGTTATTGAAGTTGTTGATTCAGTTGTTCCTGCGGTGGTTGATGTTGTGTCGGTGCTTGACGTAGTTAGTGAAGTGGAAGTCGTTCCTATTGTAGTAGTGGTTGATTCAGTTGTTGCTGGAGTTGTTGTTGTGTCGCTTGCTGCTGCGCTTTGTGAAGTGGAAGTCGTTCCTGTGGTAGTAGTGGTTGATTCACTTGTTGTTGTGGTCGTAGTTGTTGTGTCTGTGCTTGATGTAGATTGTGAAGTGGAAGTCATTCCTGTTGTAGAAGTGGTTGATTCAGTTGTTGTTGGGGTGGTTGTTGGTTTTTCGGTACTACCTGTTGTAGTAGTGGTTGATTCAGTTGTTGTTGGGGTGGTTGTTGGTTTGTCGGTGCTTCCTGTTGTACTAGTGGTCAATTCAGTTGTTGTCGGGGTGATTGTTGTTGTGTCTGTGCTTGATGTAGATTGTGAAGTGGAAGTAATTCCTGTTGTAGTAGTGCTTGATTCAGATGTTGTCGGTGTGGTTGTTGGTTTGTTGGTGCTTTCTGTTGTAGAAGTGGTTGATTCAGTTGTTGTTGGGGTGGTTGTTGGTTTCTCGGTACTACCTGTTGTAGTAGTGGTTGATTCAGTTGTTGTTGGGGAGGTTGTTGGTTTTTCGGTGCTTCCTGTTGTAGTAGTGGTTAATTCAGTTGTTGTCGGGGTGGTTGTTGGGTTTTCGGTGCTTGCTGTTTTACTAGTGGTCGATTCAGTTATTGTTGGGGTGGTTGTTGGGATTTCGGTGCTTGCTGTTGTAGTAGTGGTTGATTCAGTTGTTGTCGGGGTGGTTGTTGGTTTGTCGGTGCTTCCTGTTGTACTAGTGGTCAATTCAGTTGTTGTCGGGGTGATTGTTGTTGTGTCTGTGCTTGATGTAGATTGTGAAGTGGAAGTAATTCCTGTTGTAGTAGTGCTTGATTCAGATGTTGTCGGTGTGGTTGTTGGTTTGTCGGTGCTTCCTGTTGTAGAAGTGGTTGATTCAGTTGTTGTTGGGGTGGTTGTTGGTTTTTCGGTACTACCTGTTGTAGTAGTGGTTGATTCAGTTGTTGTTGGGGTGGTTGTTTGGTTTTCGGTGCTTGCTGTTGTAGTAGTGGTTGATTCAGTTGTTGTTGGGGTGGCTGTTGTTGTGTCTGTACTTGAAGTAGTTTGTGAAGTGGAAGTCATTCCTGTTGTAGTAGTGGTTGATTCAGTTGTTGTTGGGATGGGTGTTGGTTTTTCGGTGCTTCCTGTTGTAGTAGTGGTCGATTCAGTTGTTGTCGGGGTGGTTGTTGGGTTTTCAGTGCTTGATGTTGTAGTAGTGGTTGATTCAGTTGTTGTCAGGGTGGTTGTTGGTTTGTCTGTGCTTCCTGTTGTAGTTGTGGTTGATTCAGTTGTTGTCGGGGTGGTTGTTGGTTTGTCGGTGCTTCCTGTTGTAGTTGTGGTTGAATCAGTTGTTGTCGGGGTGGTTGTTGGTTTGTCGGTGCTTCCTGTTGTACTAGTGCTTGACTCAGTTGTTGTTGGGGTGGTTGTTGGTTTGTCAGTGCTTCCTGTTGTAGTAGTGGTCGATTCAGTTGTTGTCGGGGTGGTTGTTGGGTTTTCGGTTCTTGAAGTTGTAGTAGTGGTTGATTCAGTTGTTGCCGGGGCGGTTGTTGGTTTTTCGGTGCTTCCTGTTGTAGTTGTGGTTGATTCAGTTGTTGTCGGGGTGGTTGTTGGTTTGTTGGTGCTTCCTGTTGTAGTAGTGGTCGATTCAGTTGTGGGGGTGGTTGTTGGGTTATCGGTGCTTGCTGTTGTAGTAGTGGTTGATTCAGTTGTTGTTGGGGTGGTTGTTTGGTTTTTGGTGCTTGCTTTTGTAGTAGTGGTTGATTCAGTTGTTGTCGGGGTGGTTGTTTGGTTTTCGGTGCTTGCTGTTGTAGTAGTGGTTGATTCAGTTGTTGTTGGGGTGGCTGTTGTTGTGTCTGTGCTTGAAGTAGTTTGTGAAGTGGAAGTCATTCCTGTTGTAGTAGTGGTTGATTCAGTTGTTGTTGGGATGGGTGTTGGTTTTTCGGTGCTTCCTGTTGTAGTGGTGGTCGATTCAGTTGTTGTCGGGGTGGTTGTTGGGTTTTCGGTGCTTGATGTTGTAGTAGTGGTTGATTCAGTTGTTGTCGGGGTGGTTGTTGGTTTTTCTGTGCTTCCTGTTGTAGTTGTGGTTGATTCAGTTGTTGTCGGGGTGGTTGTTGGTTTGTCGGTGCTTCCTGTTGTAGTTCTGGTTGAATCAGTTGTTGTCGGGGTGGTTGTTGGTTTGTCGGTGCTTCCTGTTGTACTAGTGCTTGATTCAGTTGTTGTTGGGGTGGTTGTTGGTTTGTCAGTGCTTCCTGTTGTAGTAGTGGTCGATTCAGTTGTTGTCAGGGTGGTTGTTGGGTTTTCGGTGCTTGAAGTTGTAGTAGTGGTTGATTCAGTTGTTGTCGGGGTGGTTGTTGGTTTTCCGGTGCTTCCTGTTGTAGTTGTGGTTGATTCAGTTGTTGTCGCGGTGGTTGTTGGGTTTTCGGTGCTTGATGTTGTAGTAGTGGTTGATTCAGTTGTTGTCGGGGTGGTTGTTGGTTTGTCCGTGCTTCCTGTTGTAGTAGTGGTTGATTCAGTTGTTGTCGGGGTGGTTTTTGGTTTCTCGGTGCTTCCTGTTGTAGTAGTGGCCGATTCAGTTGTTGTTGTGGTGGTTGTTGGGTTTTCGGTGCTTGCTGTTGTAGTAGTTATTGATTCAGTTGTTTTTAGGGTGGTTGTTGGTTTGTCGGTGCTTCCTGTTGTAGTAGTGGTTGATTCAGTTGTTGTCGGGGTGATTGTTGTTGTGTCTTTGCTTGATGTAGATTGTGAAGTGGAAGTCATTCCTGTTGTAGTAGTGCTTGATTCAGATGTTGTCGGTGTGGTTGTTGGTTTGTCGGTGCTTCCTGTTGTAGTAGTGGTTGATTCAGTTGTTGTTGGGGTGGCTGTTGTTGTGTCTGTGCTTGAAGTAGTTTGTGAAGTGGAAGTCATTCCTGTTGTAGTAGTGGTTGATTCAGTTGTTGTTGGGAAGGGTTTTGGTTTTTCCGTGCTTCCTGTTGTAGTAGTGGTCGATTCAGTTGTTGTCGGGGTGGTTGTTGGGTTTTCGGTGCTTGATGTTGTAGTAGTGGTTGATTCAGTTGTTGTCGGGGTGGTTGTTGGTATGTCGGTGCTTCCTGTTGTATTTGTGGTTGATTCAGTTGTTGTCGGGGTGGTTGTTGGTTTGTCGGTGCTTCCTGTTGTAGTTGTGGTTGAATCAGTTGTTGTCGGGGTGGTTGTTGGTTTGTCGGTGCTTCCTGTTGTACTAGTGCTTGATTCAGTTGTTGTTGGGGTGGTTGTTGGTTTGTCGGTGCTTCCTGTTGTAGTAGTGGTCGATTCAGTTGTTGTCGGGGTGGTTGTTGGGTTTTTGTTGCTTGATGTTGTAGTAGTGGTTGATTCAGTTGTTGTCGGGGTGGTTGTTGGTTTTTCGGTGCTTCCTGTTGTAGTTGTGGTTGATTCAGTGTTTGTCGGGGTGGTTGTTGGGTATTCGGTGCTTGATGTTGTAGTAGTGGTTGATTCAGTTGTTGTCGGGGTGGTTGTTGGTTTTTCGGTGCTTCCTCTTGTACTTGTGGTTGATTCAGTTGCTGTCGGGGTGGTTGTTGGTTTGTCGGTGCTTCCTGTTGTAGTATTGCTCGATTCAGTTGTTGTTGGGGTGGTTGTTGGGTTTTCGGTGGTTGATGTTGTAGTAGTGGTTGATTCAGTTGTTGTCGGGGTGGTTATTGGTTTGTCGGTGCTTCCTGTTGTAGTAGTGGTTGATTCTGTTGTTGTTGGGGTGGTTGTTGGGTTTTCGGTGCTTCCTATTGTAGTAGTGGTTAATTCAGTTGTTGTTGGGGTGGTTGTTGTTGTGTCTGTGCTTGAAGTAGTTTGTGAAGTGGAAGTCATTCCTGTTGTAGTAGTGCTTGATTCAGTTGTTGTCGGGGTGGTTGTTGGTTTGTCGGTGCTTCCTGTTGTAGAAGTGGTTGATTCAGTTGTTGTTGGGGTGGTTATTGGTTTTTCGGTACTACCTGTTGTAGTAGTGGTTGATTCAGTTGTTGTTGGGGTGGTTGTTTGGTTTTCGGTGCTTGCTTTTGTAGTAGTGGTTGATTCAGTTGTTGTTGGGGTGGTTGTTGTTGTGTCTGTGCTTGAAGCAGTTTGTGAAGTGGAAGTCATTCCTGTTGTAGTAGTGCTTGATTCAGATGTTGTCGGTGTGGTTGTTGGTTTGTCGGTGCTTCCTGTTGTAGTAGTGGTCGATTCAGTTGTTGTCGGGGTGGTTGTTGGTTTTTCGGTGCTTCCTGTTGTAGTAGTGGTCGATTCAGTTGTTGTTGGGGTGGTTGTTGGTTTGTCGGTGCTTCCTGTTGTAGTAGTGCTTGATTCAGTTGTTGTTGGGGTGGTTGTTGGGTTTTCGGTGCTTCCTGTTGTAGTATTGGTTGATTCTGTTGTTGTTGGGGTGGTTGTTGTTGTGTCTGTGCTTGAAGTAGTTTGTGAAGTGGAAGTAATTCCTGTTGTAGTAGTGGTTGATTCAGTTGTTGTTGGGATGGCTGTTGGTTTTTCGGTGCTTCCTGTTGTAGTAGTGGTTGATTCAGTTGTTGTTGGGGTGGTTGTTGGGTTTTCGGTGCTTGATGTTGTAGTAGTGGTCGATTCAGTTGTTGTCGGGGTGGATGTTGGGTTTTCGGTGCTTGATGTTGTAGTAGTGGTTGATTCAGTTGTTGTCGGGGTGGTTGTTGGTTTGTCGGTGCTTCCTGTTGTAGTTGTGGTTGATTCAGTTGTTGTCGGGGTGGTTGTTGGGTTTTCGGTGCTTGATGTTGTAGTAGTGCTTGATTCAGTTGTTGTTGGGGTGGTTGTTGGTTTGTCGGTGCTTCCTGTTGTAGTAGTGGTTGATTCTGTTGTTGTTGGGGTGGTTGTTGTTGTGTCTGTGCTTGAAGTAGTTTGTGAAGTGGAAGTCATTCCTGTTGTAGTAGTGCTTGATTCAGTTGTTGTCGGGGTGGTTGTTGGTTTGTCGGTGCTTCCTGTTGTAGTAGTGGTTGATTCAGTTGTTGTTGGGGTGGTTGTTGGTTTTTCGGTACTACCTGTTGTAGTAGTGGTTGATTCAGTTGTTGTTGGGGTGGTTGTTTGGTTTTCGATGCTTGCTGTTGTAGTAGTGGTTGATTCAGTTGTTGTTGGGGTGGCTGTTGTTGTGTCTGTGCTTGAAGTAGTTTGTGAAGTGGAAGTCATTCCTATTGTAGTAGTGGTTGATTCAGTTGTTGTTGGGATGGGTGTTGGTTTTTTCAGTGCTTCCTGTTGTAGTAGTGGTTGATTCAGTTGTTGTTGGGGCGGTTGTTGGGTTTTCGGTGCTTGATGTTGTAGTAGTGGTTGATTCAGTTGTTGTCGGGGTGGTTGTTTGTTTGTCGGTGTTTCCTGTTGTAGCTGTGGTTGATTCAGTTGTTGTCGGGGTGGTTGTTGGGTTTTTGGTGCTTGATGTTGTAGTAGTGGTTGATTCAGTTGTTGTCGGGGTGGTAGTTGGTTTTTCGGTGCTTCCTGTTGTAGTTGTGGTTGATTCAGTTGTTGTCGGGGTGGTTGTTGGTTTGTCGGTGCTTCCTGTTGTAGTTGTGGTTGATTCAGTTGTTGTCGGGGTGGTTGTTGGTTTGTCGGTGCTTCCTATTGTAGTTGTGGTTGATTCAGTTGTTGTCGGGGTGGTTGTTGGTTTGTCGGTGCTTCCTGTTGTACTAGTGCTTGATTCAGTTGTTTTTGGGGTGGTTGTTGGTTTGTCGGTGCTTCCTGTTGTAGTAGTGGTCGATTCAGTTGTTGTCGGGGTGGTTGTTGGGTTTTCGGTGCTTGATGTTGTAGTAGTGGTTGATTCAGTTGTTGTCGGGGTGGTTGTTGGTTTTTCGGTGCTTCCTGTTGTAGAAGTGGTTGATTCAGTTGTTGTTGGGGTGGTTGTTTGGTTTTCAGTGCTTGCTTTTGTAGTAGTGGTTGATTCAGTTGTTGTTGGGGTGGTTGTTGTTGTGTCTGTGCTTGAAGTAGTTTGTGAAGTGGAAGTCATTCCTGTTGTAGTAGTGCTTGATTCAGATGTTGTCGGTGTGGTTGTTGGTTTGTCGGTGCTTCCTGTTGTCGAAGTGGTTGATTCTGTTGTTGTTGGGGTGGTTGTTGGTTTTTCGGTACTACCTGTTGTAGTAGTGGTTGATTCAGTTGTTGTTTGTGGTGGTTGTTGGGTTTTCGGTGCTTGCTGTTGTAGTAGTTGTTGATTCAGTTGTTGTTAGGGTGGTTGTTGGTTTGTCGGTGCTTCCTGTTGTAGTAGTGGTTGATTCAGTTGTTGTCGGGGTGATTGTTGTTGTGTCTCTGCTTGATGTAGATTGTGAAGTGGAAGTCATTCCTGTTGTAGTAGTGCTTGATTCAGATGTTGTCGGTGTGGTTGTTGGTTTGTCGGTGCTTCCTGTTGTAGAAGTGGTTGATTCAGTTGTTGTTGGGGTGGTTGTTGGTTTTTCGGTACTACCTGTTGTAGTAGTGGTTGATTCAGTTGTTGTTGGGGTGGTTGTTTGGTTTTCGGTGCTTGCTTTTGTAGTAGTGGTTGATTCAGTTGTTGTTGGGGTGGCTTTTGTTGTGTCTGTGCTTGAAGTAGTTTGTGAAGTGGAAGTCATTCCTGTTGTAGTAGTGGTTGATTCAGTTGTTGTTGGGATGGCTGTTGGTTTTTCGGTGCTTCCTGTTGTAGTAGTGGTTGATTCAGTTGTTGTTGGGGTGGTTGTTGGGTTTTCGGTGCTTGATGTTGTAGTAGTGGTTGATTCAGTTGTTGTCTGGGTGGTTGTTGGGTTTTCGGTGCTTGATGTTGTAGTAGTGGTTGATTCAGTTGTTGTCGGGGTGGTTGTTGGTTTGTCGGTGCTTCCTGTTGCACTAGTGGTTGATTCAGTTGTTGTCGGGGTGGTTGTTGGTTTGTCGGTGCTTCCTGTTGTACTAGTGCTTGATTCAGTTGTTGTTGGGGTGGTTGTTGGTTTGTCGGTGCTTCCTGTTGTAGTAGTGGTCAATTCAGTTGTTGTTGGGGTGGTTGTTGGGTTTTCGGTGCTTGCTGTTGTAGTAGTGGTTGATTCAGTTGTTGTCGGGGTCGTTGTTGGGTTTTCGGTGCTTGATGTTGTAGTAGTGGTTGATTCAGTTGTTGTCGGGGGTGGTTGTTGGTTTGTCGGTGCTTCCTGTTGTACTAGTGCTTGATTCAGTTGTTGTAGGGGTGGTTGTTGGTTTTTCGGTGCTTCCTGTTGTAGTAGTGGTTGATTCAGTTGTTGTCGGGGTGGTTGTTGGTTTGTCGGTGCTTCCTGTTGTAATAGTGGTCGATTCAGTTGTTGTTGGGGTCGTTGTTGGTTTGTCGGTGCTTCCTGTTGTAGTAGTGGTCGATTCAGTCGTTGTCGGGGTGGTTGTTGGTTTGTCGGTGCTTCCTGTTGTACTAGTGGTTGATTCATTTGTTGTCGGGGTGGTTGTTGGGTTTTCGGTGCTTGATGTTGTAGTAGTGGTTGATTCAGTTGTTGTCGCGGTGGTTGTTGGTTTGTCGGTGCTTCCTGTTGTAGTAGTGGTTGATTCAGTTGTTGTTGGGGTGGTTGTTGGGTTTTCGGTGCTTGCTGTTGTAGTAGTGGTTGATTCAGTTGTTGTTGGGGTGGTTGTTGTTGTGTCTGTGCTTGAAGCAGTTTGTGAAGTGGAAGTCATTCCTGTTGTAGTAGTGCTTGATTCAGATGTTGTCGGTGTGGTTGTTGGTTTGTCGGTGCTTCCTGTTGTAGAAGTGCTTGATTCATATGTTGTCGATGTGGTTGTTGGTTTGTCGGTGCTTCCTGTTGTAGAAGTGGTTGATTCAGTTGTTGTCGGGGTGGTTGTTGGGTTTTCGGTGCTTGATGTTGTAGTAGTGGTTGATTCAGTTGTTGTCGGGGTGGTTGTTGGGTTTTCGGTGCTTGATGTTGTAGTAGTGGTTGATTCAGTTGTTGCCGGAGTGGTTGTTGGGTTTTCGGTGCTTGATGTTGTAGTAGTGGTTGATTCAGTTGTTGTCGGGGTGGTTGTTGGTTTGTCGTTGCTTCCTGTTGTACTAGTGCTTGATTCAGTTGTTGTTGGGGTGGTTGTTGGTTTTTCGGTGCTTCCTGTTGTAGTATTGGTCGATTCAGTTGTTGTCGGGGTGGTTGTTGGTTTGTCGGTGCTTCCTGTTGTAGTAGTGGTCGATTCAGTTGTTGTCGGGGTGGTTGTTGGTTTGTCGGTGCTTCCTGTTGTACTAGTGGTTGATTCAGTTGTTGTCGGGGTGGTTGTTGGTTTTTCGGTGCTTCCTGTTGTAGTAGCGGTCGATTCAGTTGTTTTTGGGGTGGTTGTTGGGTTTTCGGTGCTTGCTGTTGTAGTAGTGGTTGATTCAGTGGTTGTTTGGGTGGTTGTTGTTGTGTCTGTGCTTGAAGTAGTTTGTGAAGTGGAAGTCATTCCTGTTGTAGTAGTGCTTGATTCAGTTGTTGTTGGGGTGGTTGTTGGTTTGTCGGTGCTTCCTGTTGTAGTAGTGGTTGATTCAGTTGTTGTTGGGGTGGTTGTTGGTTTTTCGGTACTACCTGTTGTAGTAGTGGTTGATTCAGTTGTTGTTGGGGTGGTTGTTGGGTTTTCGGTGCTTCCTGTTGTAGTAGTGGTTGATTCAGTTGTTGTCGGGGTGGTTGTTGGGTTTTCGGTGCTTGATGTTGTAGTAGTGGTTGATTCAGTTGTTGTCGGGGTGGTTGTTGGGTTTTCGGTGCTTGATGTTGTAGTAGTGGTTAATTCAGTTGTTGTCTGGGAGGTTGTTGGTTTGTCGGTGCTTCCTGTTGTACTAGTGCTTGATTCAGTTGTTGTTGGGGTGGTTGTTTGTTTGTCGGTGCTTCCTGTTGTAGTAGTGGTCGATTGAGTTGTTGTCGGGGTGGTTGTTGGTTTGTCGGTGCTTCCTGTTGTACTAGTAGTTGATTCAGTTGTTGTCGGGGTGGTTGTTGTTTTGTCGGTGCTTCCTGTTGTAGTAGTGGTCGATTCAGTTGTTGTCGGGGTGGTTGTTGTTGTGTCTGTGCTTGAAGTAGTTTGTGAAGTGGAAGTCATTCCTGTTGTAGTAGTGGTTGATTCAGTTGTTGTTGGGGTGGTTGTTGGGTTTTCGGTGCTTCCTGTTTTAGTAGTGGTCGATTCAGTTGTTGTTGGGGTGGTTGTTGGGTTTTTGGTGCTTCCTGTTGTAGTAGTGGCTGATTCAGTTGTTGTCGGGGTGGTTGTTGGGTTTTCGGTGCTTGATGTTGTAGTAGTGGTTGATTCAGTTGTTGTCGGGGTGGTTTTTGGGTTTTCAGTGCTTGATGTTGTAGTAGTGGTTAATTCAGTTGTTGTCGGGATGGTTGTTGGTTTGTCGGTGCTTCCTGTTGTACTAGTGCTTGATTCAGTTGTTGTCGGGGTGGTTGTTGGGTTTTCGGTGCTTGATGTTGTACTAGTGGTTGATTCAGTTGTTGTCGGGGTGGTTGTTGGTTTGTCGGTGCTTCCTGTTGTACTAGTGCTTGATTCAGTTGTTGTCGGGGTGGTTGTTGGGTTTTCGGTGCTTGATGTTGTACTAGTGGTTGATTCAGTTGTTGTCAGGGTGGTTGTTGGTTTGTCGGTGCTTCCTGTTGTAGTAGTGTTTGATTCAGTTGTTGTTGGGGTGGTTGTTGTTGTGTCTGTGCTTGAAGTAGTTTGTGAAGTGGAAGTCATTCCTGTTGTAGTAGTGGTTGATTCAGTTGTTGTCGGGGTGGTTGTTGTTGTGTCTGTGCTTGAAGTTGTTTGTGAAGTGGAAGTCATTCCTGTTGTAGTAGTGGTTGATTCAGTTGTTGTTGGGGTGGTTGTTGGGTTTTCGGTGCTTCCTGTTGTAGTAGTGGTCGATTCAGTTGTTGTTGGGGTGTTTGTTGGGTTTTCGGTGCTTCCTGTTGTAGTAGTGGTTGATTCAGTTGTTGTCGGGGTGGTTGTTGGGTTTTCGGTGCTTGATGTTGTAGTAGTGGTTGATTCAGTTGTTGTCGGGGTGGTTTTTATGTTTTCAGTGCTTGATGTTGTAGTAGTGGTTAATTCAGTTGTTGTCGGGATGGTTGTTGGTTTGTCGGTGCTTCCTGTTGTACTAGTGCTTGATTCAGTTGTTGTCGGGGTGGTTGTTGGGTTTTCGGTGCTTGATGTTGTACTAGTGGTTGAGTCAGTTGTTGTCGGGGTGGTTGTTGGTTTGTCGGTGCTTCCTGTTGTAGTAGTGGTTGATTCAGTTGTTGTTGGGGTGGTTGTTGTTGTGTCTGTGCTTGAAGTAGTTTGTGAAGTGGAAGTCATTCCTGTTGTAGTAGTGGTTGATTCAGTTGTTGTCGGGGTGGTTGTTGGGTTTTCGGTGCTTGATGTTGTACTAGTGGTTGATTCAGTTGTTGTCGGGGTGGTTGTTGGTTTTTCGGTGCTACCTGTTGTAGTAGTGGTCGATTCAGTTGTTGTTGGGGTGGTTATTGTTGTGTCTGTGCTTGAAGTAGTTTGTGAAGTGGAAGTCATTCCTGTTGTAGTATTGGTTGATTCAGTTGTTGTCGGGGTGATTGTTGTTGTGTCTGTGCTTGATGTAGATTGTGAAGTGGAAGTTATTCCTGTTGTAGTAGTGGTTGATTCAGTTGTTGTCGGGGTGGTTGTTGGGTTTTCGGTGCTTCCTGTTGTACTAGTGGTCGATTCAGTTGTTGTTGGAGTGGTTGTTGGGTTTTCGGTGCTTCCTGTTGTACTAGTGGTTGATTCAGTTGTTTTCAGGGTGGTGGTTGTTGCGTCTGTGCTTGAAGTAGTTTGTGAAGTGGAAGTCATTCCTGTTGTAGTAGTGGTGGTTGTTTTATTTGTTGAATTTGTTTGGTTGCTTTTTGTTGGTGTAGTGGGGTCTGTAGTTGATGCAGTTCCTGGTCCCATCATAACTGTGAAATGAAACACAATTCTTTTTTATTTAACTTTATGTTATTTTGTCTCATTCTCAGTTTGATGTTTTTTATCTCCCCTAAATCTGTTTGTTTCTCTTTTACTTTATGTTCTTTCCTGATGTTGTTTTTATTTGTAAGGTTTATGCCCATATTTGAGTCCATCCTGAACGCCTTGCCCACCTCCCATCCACATTATCTTCAATGTCAGTTTTGTCACATGTCCCTGTCTTCAATGGTCCTCATTATGTTGAGCTGCTCTGCTTATAATTAGTTGTGACTCTCAGTTCCACTCTGCTGTTCATTCACAATGGATGTCTAATGTCTCCTGATTTCACTTCAGTTACTGACCCTCACACTCCTGTGTGAAGTTCATCCTGACTTTAGGTGTGACAGCAGCTTGGGCTGAGCAGAGCAGAGCCAAATCATCTCTACTCACCTGAGTACATCAGGACCAGCAGCAGTCGGACTCTTGTCTCCATTGTTCCAGAGGAGTTCTGTCGATATGAGGCTCAAGGTTCTGTAAGGGAGGATGAGGAGCGCTTGTCATTTTAGGTGTCAGGTGTCACAGATAAGGTCACATGATGTTGGACAAGTTATAATTATTGGAAATATGGGAATGAAAAACCATCACAAACCTGGCCACACAATTAAAAAAAACTTATTACAGGAACATTAATGAAAAGGAAAATTCAAAAAATGATTTAAATTTCAAAATGACTTCATCAGCCGTAACTAAATTCAGAAGATGGAGACCACAAATCACGTCCTCTAATCTGATAACTCAGCCAGCAGAGAATCAGACACAATGGACCAAAGGTCTCCGAGTTTTACACTCACAGTGGAGATCATCAAAGGGAAATTCACAGAACAATCAAACAATGAAGGAAACAAACAAAGAAATAAACATCAAAACACAACAGAAGGATGAAACACAAACAATACAAAAACTAAACTCATGGGCACCACCCGTACCAAACCCTGGCAGGACATCACACTCTGGTCTCCTAGAGCCACCTCAACTTCGACATGAAGCTCTGTCCTGGATGGACATCGTGCAGGTGAGTCTTTGTGGGTGGCCCTTAAGTTCAGAGGTGCCAGGGGGACAAGAGGTGACCAAGAGGGACCAAAGTCAGCTGCAGTGGTTCAAATATGAAGAGACTTCTTAGGAATGGCACTGGTCACTTGGGAGTCACAAAGCCCCTTCGGTGGTCACCCAAGAAGAGTTGACCCATTACCATTTCTAACATTGCAATGGCAGGTGAAATTGGGACTGACACTACTGCCTGTTGAGAGGCTTGTGGGGCATCGTTGGTGGGTGGCATAACTCACCTGACTTGAGAGTCTGAAGTCACAATGGGTGACCTCTCACAGGTTAGGATGTGCACTTGATTTTCCGTCGTTGTGAAGCCCACTCTTTGTTGACTCAGTGGCACTTTGGACATTTTCTGCCCAGGTTAACACACCTGCTGAGAGCAGCACCACAGGGAGACCCCTCTGACTATTTTTGGCTCCTTGTCCTCTGACAGGAGGCGTCCATCTGATTGTTAAATGACAGTGGCGTGTGGTGTGGCCACACAAGTTTGGGGGCAACTTATTTCCAAGTCCCTGAAGGTTTACACCCTCTGATGCATTCCCTCTTCATATTGTGGGCTTCCTCACAACCTCGTCTGGCACAGTGGCACTGCCTGGGCATTTTCTTATTATGCCATTTTCTCACTTCTCCAGTGCTTCTATCTCTTTTCAGGTTCAAGGTGGACTCTGAGGACTTCAGCAGGGACATTCAGGCCAGTCTTTATGGGATGACACAGCAGCTGAGCCAAACTCAAGTCTTTGTGACACGTCTGCATCGGCATAAGTGGGATAAGCAAGAAAAGAAGAACGATGGAGACCCCATTCACTGTCTAAGAGAGTGCAGGCTTCTGCTCTGAGCTGTAATGGTTCTCCTCTTTTTCCAGATGGGATGTCTGTAGGGAACTGTCTTATTGTGTAGAAAACAGATTTGGGAGGTTCCTGAAGGATCAAACTTTATGTCCCAATTACTGAAGATGTAACGGAACTGCCAACATTAGTAAGACTCCCGCAAGGGATCATGGAGTGTTTGTGTAGTTCTTAAGGGAAATGTCAGGAACAGAGCATTTGGGACAACCAGGGGACACTCCAGGAAGAGGACTCTGGAACATCTGTGGGCTTCTTGGTGACCCAGAGGTGCTTTGTGTCTGGATTACCATGACACCAGGCCACAGCTGGGTCCACCATTAGAGAGGTCTCAGATTGTCAGTTTGATAAAGTTGGACCAAAGGTACTTATTGGCAGGTGGGGATCTGTGGGTACGGGGGATCACCCTGAAAGCAAGCCTAAGGCAGCCTTAGATGAGAACCAGCCTTTACACTTGAAGACAAGTAAACCACTGCTAAAGGCACTCTTAAGTTTGCTTGAGACCAAAGGGGCATGAAGACCCTCTGCCTGGTCTAGATCTTTAGTGGTGTACCTCTTTTAAAGACCCTTATTGTGGAATTAGTACTTCATGATACTTGTCACAGATGGCCGGGGTCCTTGCCTGGCCAGGACTCCTCTTCACAGAGAGGACCAGGGGAGCAAGCGTGGGCAGAACAGTACCTCCCCCAGGATGCTAGATGGCAGCCCCCATGGGTTGCAGTGATGCCTCAGACTCCCGCATGGCTTTATGGGAGATGGAGTTGTCTGCAGCCCTGTTGGGATCCGAGGGCACCGCCAAGGGGCACTGCAGCTGCTTCAGAGCCCGAATTGTCAATTCTTTCACCACACCAGGAAGTGCTGCCAGAGGTGGGGCGACAAGCACCTGGAACACTTCTGGGTAACATATAAAAGGAGCCAGCAGACGGTACTCAGAGAGCCAGAGTCAGGAAAAGGGAGACGAAGCTTCTCGAGGTGGAGTTGAGGACTGAAGGAGAAAGAGAAAGAGAAGAAGAAGAAGAAGAAGAAGAAGAAGAAGAAGAAGAAGAAGAAGAAGAAGAAGAAGAAGAAGAATTGTGTGGTACTGTGTTTGTCGGACTGTGTTGTGCCTGTGGGAAACGGGGAAGGCATTGCCCACTGGTGAAGAAAAGAAATAAAAACATTTGTGTTGTCTGTGTTGGGTTGGGTGCCTGGCACACCCCCTTGTGGTTTTGTCACAACAGGTTCAGACCAAGAGTGGTCCCATCAGGAGCAGGTCAAGCCACCTGCTGTAGACGCCTGCCTGATGGCTCAGAGTTCTCTTCAGGCCTTCAAAAGTCCTTGACCTCCCATCAAACAGAATTGGCGCTGCTACAGACCTCGTTGCAATGACAATTTAATGAGGCTGATGGACTTGCTGAAAAGGCGCTTACTTCCAGAAGACCAGGTGATGAAGCTCGAGTAGATCAGATCAAAGGTCCAGCCATAAACTGGCAGGACTATCGAGAGCCTGCTGTTACGTTCGGCCCAAAAAGACCTCAAAAACAGCCATAAAGACCACAGCCAAGGAGAGATTCCTTTAAGTCAACGGAGCCTTGTAAAGTCACCAAAGATGGCAGGTCGTGTGACTGGCACCTCTTTTTAATATCATTTTATAAATGTTGACTCTGTTTTCTTAGGCACTGTTCTATTGTAATGTCGATGCTAAGTTAAGTAGTGTAGTCGATGGGATACTCACCATCATGATCGTAGAAATGCCACATCAGCATGTCTGCTTGTGAATGTGAACCATTGACAGAACTGGCAGAGCAGCCAACATGCTGGGAAGTCTTGCAGGGCTTGAATGGTGTTAGGGGTGCAAACCAAGTCACAAGAGTGACAAGAGTGACCTAGAAGGAGTAGGCCTCTGTCACAGTGACACCGAGTGCCACAAGAAGGAAGAAACATCCACCAATGTGGAGTGACGGTAGACCATGATGGGTCTTCTCCAGTATGCCATGCTGTAAGGTACCAATAATGTGTCTGCTTCTTGTTGTCGGCCTACTGTTTGAGAGTCCCACCCACAGCCATCTCTCTCTGTTACCATTCACCATCTGATTGTGAGAATCTCTTCTGGGCACAATGCCATGCTAAGCAGTAGGTGCCAGTTTAGATGCCATGCCTGTCTTCTTTGGTTCATTTTTGTCATATCTGAGTGGTTTACATGTTGGCATCAATGAGAAAGCAATGGGGCTTTGACTGCTGGGTGGTCTGCAGGTTATGGCCGCTCGTCTGTCACACCCTACAATGAACAGTGTGGTATTTGGGCGCTCGTCTGAACTTCCATATTGGCACTTCACTTTCCTTCTTTAATTGCGCCCACATAATCGTTCTTAGATGGCCTGGTGCCCCCTTTAGGTTTGTTTCCTGCTCTTCAGCCCTGCCTGCTTTTTCCTAATTTCACCCATTCATTTAAACATTAGGCTGGTGGAGGACTGAATGGCATAGCAGGGTTAAATCCCACCAAGGACAACTTCTGGCCACACATTCTTACTGCTCATGGCTGATGCCCATTCTGTGCACCCCTGGCACTGCCCACAGCAAAAGAGACCAAATATCAGCATGGGATCAGCAAAAGATGGCACCTGTTCAGCATTGGTTAAGCTGCGGTGAACCTGAAGTGAATCAGGGAATGATGGACGTGCGTTCAAGTGCTCAGGCACATTTCAAGTGTCACTTTTATCATAGGGTGACAGCAAAGTGAAGGATATCATAGGTCACAAATGGTAGGGGCACAAATGACTCTGTGTAGGATGCCAGTCAATTTAGAGTCGCATATGAAAGGGGTAGTCGTGCCATAGGGCTGTGCGGGAACACGTCATGTCTCAAGAGGAGAAGTCGAACATAAAACAAAATGGAAAGAAGAAAAAGCCTTAAGAAGATCAGGAACTGAAACACAAAACAATTGGACTTCACACAGCCAGCCATCTTATTAAAGTCCTTAGAATGCGATCGCAGGTGGCAGCGCACTGATGGGCACAAACAATTCAGCGCTGCATCAGACCAGCAGAGGAGCCACAGACACGGTGGGTCTACCAGCTTTGGTCTCGTCACATCTGCACCTGTCCTGCTGATTCTGGGCAGATGAGGACACAACGTCAATGCGGACGCCTTTTCCAAATTTGCTATCAGATTCCACCAAAGCTCCCAGTACTGTCTGTTGTCTGTTATAAAGCAGTGGTGTCTGACAGATGAAGCAGGATAGCAAGAGAATAAAAAGAAGGAAACAGTCGGAATATTCGTGACGAGCCGAGACAGGAGCGCAGAAACGCCACAGCGCCCCCTGCTGTCCAGGTTATGACGCACACTCATCGTGCCGTGCAGTGGAGCTGTGCTCAGGGGGCAGACATCCAGATGACACAGTGGCTTGTCACGGGTTAGGCTGGACGGACTGGTAAGAGACGGTGAACCATCAGATCTTCTAGTGGGACATTCAAGAGCCCCCCGCGAGTGTCGGAGTTCAGGGCTGAGGCTTTCCTGTGCGATCCCTGTGTGTGTGGAATACAGAAGTGTGCTTCACTTAAACACTAAAGTCCTAAACAGTAAGCGCTTGAATGTATCCATTTGAATCTCAGACTTTGACCTCCGCAGTTCCCGACTGGCTGCCCCCAAACAGCCCCACAGACTGCGCCTTACTCGAGTCACACGCAGCCCACTCAGCCCCCTTTCGTGCCATGCGGTTGGTTGTTCTTAAGTTTCCAACACAGAAGTCGCTCTTTGAGGAAAACTCCTGAAAATACAAAGAAGCGAATCGCACGTGCCGGTGTGCCTGTGACTGCAGTGACAAAGAGGGGATCGCAAAGTTCGAGTTATTCACCGAGGTGGTCGGCACGTATCAGTTAGCCCATCGTACCTTGACGAGCCCACCGACAGGCGCCATTAGCGGCTAGCTCAGCCCGGTCAGAAAGAGAGAGAACGGCGACACAGAAACGTCTTGAACAGTCGCACGGGACCCCAGGCGGCCATGGCGCTCTGCGCGGGTTCGGCTCGACTCTCGAGGTGGGCAGAGGACGGCGTCTTTATCTGATCGGTGCTGCTGATGGAGACGTCAAAGGGGGGCAGGCTGTCGTTTTGGGATTCTGACAAAAATGTAGATGGTGTCCCAAATAAGAGGAGGGAGGTGCGTGCAGCCGTCGCCCCTTGAGCCCACTTCATAGCCCGAGTGGTAAGGCGTCCGTGAAAGACAACGCCGCTCGTTCGACTGCCCTGCGCACAGGTGGATCTCCAGAGCGATGATACAAGAAGAACTATGGACATGAAGGTCCGAGAAAGAACCTTTAGATCCATAACTGAGTTCATAAATAATCATACCAGATAATAACAGATTTGTAGAATTGCAATGAGACTGTGATTTTCAAACGCGGGCTAAGGTCAGTTTGCCTTGAGCTGTGAGTATCTTGCTCGTCTCCTAGACATTAAAGATTTCTATTTGTCCACAATCTTTTAAAGCCAAAGAACCGACAAAATACGCAAAGAGCCCTCCGGAATGGGTCTTTATCGAGCAGTGGTGTATACGAGGAAACACACAAAGGACAACAAGGACGAAAAAGTGTGGCGCGACTGCACTTGGACTGGCACACGGGCGACGAGGTGGCGCAGTCGTCAGCCTTCCTGTCTCCGAGTCCGCGTCGGTTTTCGGGTACGCCAGTGTCCTTCTACATTTCAACTTTGGATATATTTAGAAATGACTGTCAGCAGTAAGAAAAGTACGAGTCGGGTTTTATTTATTTAACTTGTGCATCTAGTGAAAGTGAAGGGGCATCAGAAGTGCGAGCAGACGTTAGTTCACTGATAAAGCGCCTTCCTTTTAAGGCTAGTGGGCACCTTTTAGCGCAGTGCCATGGGACAGACGATCGAGGGGACTGTGTGCACACAGGTGAGGGTCCTCGAGTGTCGCCTAACGTCCCTTTCTTTTCTTTACACTCTCACATGTCCAGATGCTGCATGCGTGCGTTCAGCTGATTTGAGTTTAAATTCGTGCATTCAAAGATAAAGGAAACCGCACACGACTTTGTTTTCTAAATGGATCAGAAGTCAGACAGGTGACGAAAGTGTACCCCTGAATAACTGATGGACGTCCGATCGGCTAACGAAAAGTGCAGACGGCGCAAAGCCACCAAAGCGACACATAAAAGTGCAGTCCGGACGACAAATGCGTGGCATGTCGCATGGAGACCCGTGGGCTGTTTAGACAAGTGTCACAGATAGCAGGGAGGAGCCCAAAAATGGCACTCTGCAAATATTCCTCGCAAAAACATCACAATAAAGCCAAATTATAAATCATACCGGAAAAATGCACGGCCTGAGGACGAACTGCAGAATTCATAATTCAATTTGTGTAGAACGGGAAAGAAAGAAAGAAAGAAAGAAAGAAAGAAAGAAAGAAAGAAAGAAAGAAAGAAAGAAAGAAAGAAAATCCTTACACCTGCATATCCAGTCTAAGATCCCGGGAAAATAGTTAAACAAAGAAATAAAAATAAATACACCAGCAGCTTTAGCTGTAAGGATAAACTACGATATTGTGTGTTCAAATTGTTTTAAAATACACGATACAAGTCAGATTCTAATTAACTTGAACACATTCAAGCTAGCCGATAACAATGAACTGTTTGTTGTTATTATTACTATTAATCATAACAATACGTTTATACAGTACATTCCCATTATAGTAATCATCATTATTATCAACACGTTTTACATACCGCCTTACCATAATCATAATAATAAAGAATTTAATATAGCATCTTCCCATTATTAAAATTATTATTAATTATATTACATTTTATACAGTCCTCAATAATAATAATAATAATAATAATAAATATTTGTATATACCACCTTTCCATTATTATAATCATCATCATTAATAATGCGTCTTATTTAGCGCCTTCCGATTACTCTTATGATGACGATGAAGCCCCTGCCCCAGACCCCCAAACCCATCACACACCTTTCTCTTGCGGTGTCCCGGGGCACTCGAGCGCTGAGTAAATCCCGAGCACAGACGCGGCGCCTGCAGTTTCCTTTCCCAGTTGCGCCACTCGTTTCACAGTTGATGTCACGTTCCTCGGATGTCTTATGAAGAAGTGGTAGTTTTTTTTTTGGGGGGGGGGGGGGGTGGGGGGGAGGGGGGGGGGGGGGGGGGGGGGGAGAAACGCCGTGCGTAATCGCCGATTTTTGTTATTGACATTTACATTCCGTCAAAGTCCTTATCTGAGGATCTGCTTCACAACGCCTAGTTTTGTTATTTCTCAGCTCGCTCTGTTATTTTTTATTTACACCGAGAATTTCGGAGTCTGAACGCGCAGGTGGGCCTAACGTGAAGTGGACAGTCAAGTGGTCATCGTCGAGGTCAGCGCGTTTGCTTTGTCGTATACTGACACAATCGGCTTCTTGACAGCCACCCCGTTCTGTCTGACAGCTGTCTGTCGCTCCATCTCACGTCTCACACCACAAACAGATTTACCTGCTCAGTGGTCCAATCCAGTTTGAAATCGGATAACTTCGCTAGGAACTCGGAAGTTGCCAAAAGCGTTGATCAAAAGTGACAGAGCGGATACAATTCCACTGATGGATGGACGGACAGATCGTTTTATGAGCGGCCATAATGGTCACCGACTCCTAATGGAACTGTCGCTAAAGACCCTTTAAAGACTTGCTGAGAGTTTCCCTTTCGGCTCCATCTGTTTAGGCGAGAAGTGCATGTGGTCGTCACCAAAACAAAGCCAGTGCCAAATCCCATAAAATTCATTACATTAACCACATACTTTCACAGTACACAATGTAATAAAATAAAAGGTTAGAAGAATGGTTTGAAACCTTTAAATGCACATATGTATATGAAGTGCGACTCTGCGCCACTATAAAGTGCTTTTCTTACTTTAATAAACGCAGTTGCTCTTCATTTGGCCTGATAAAGGCGCCATACTTTCACTATTTCTTACAGTAAACGTGATTTGGGGGTCAGTCGTTTTACAAGATATTCACATTTCGTAACGTCTGGTGTGTGATGTGCTTCTCCTCAGACTCGTCTATACTGTATATTGAATTCCGCTCTTATACTCCTAACAGTGCTGGCTCTTTAAGAGCACTTTATGGTTCTTTACTGGGTCTCTTAACTGATGAGGCGTCATTTCATTCTGGGAAGGGGGCTTTACATATGAAATGTGTCCTTTGTGCTCTGAAGAACTTCATAATATACAGATAAACCGATTAAGAAAAGCAGCACACAGTCTGAGTTATTATAAGAAGCAGGAGTCCTTTTCAAATCAGAACCCAATGGGATTTCACAAATCTTTCGCCATCTCTTCAAGGTTATTCACTGGAGCCTGTGATGGATCTAAAGGTTCGTTCTGGAACTTTTGGTCATTTGGATCCCCCTGCAAACCCAAGACCCCCCCCACCCCCCACCCCCATGGTGTCGCTCAGAAGAGCCGCCCTGGTTCCTCGATGTTTAAGAGTGTAGCAGTTCGAGCTGACAGACATCTGATGCTAATAAGCCAGCATGTGAACTGACGTCTCGAATTGAACCATTCAGCTCAGGTCCATCTTCAGCGTCACAGCACCACTAGCTGACACGCTCGTTCTCGAATGGCTCGTCAAGTCAGTGCGGCTACCAGCGTAGTTAGATGTGAAGTGAAGCAGCGATTGTGCTGAGATGGGTGGCGAGACGGAGGGCGAGGATGAGATTTGGTCTTCTAAGTCTGACAGGCCAGTAAAAAAGAAACTGAAACCTTCAACATCTTTCAGTAATAAAATGAAAACTACACGGCTAAATAAAGTATCTATCTATCTATCTATCTATCTATCTATCTATCTATCTATCTATCTATCTATCTATCTATCTATCTATCTATCTATCTATCGCCAAGCCCAGGTGATCCACTTTCTGCTACTTGCTCCTTATGCTCTGTTCAAATTGTGGTTAATCACGAGGGTGACTCTGCTTTGGATGACCACACTAAAACATAAACAGCAGAATCACATTCAAATCGCTCAGCAAACCAAAGCAGTTTCATCATTCATCATCAAGAAAGACAAAATGGCTGTATCCGAATTAACAGCCACTTACCACGGTGTGCGACATGGCCACAGCTACGTGTCCCCTGACTGTGATAACAAGGTCGGTGTGACAATATTCAGTGGCTCTCGTGTTCCAACTAAGATGTCCTGTGGCAGACCTAAGAGTGAGGCCTTAGCTGAGAATATGTTGGCACCATTTAGTCAGGAGAGATAGCAGCAGAGCTGCAGAACACACAGCCTTCTTGAATTCTATGATGCCAGCTTATGGTCAATATGACCACGTCCAGGTTTAAAGTCAGACATAGGTGGCACCGTAGTCAAGGGAATGAGAAGCAATGAGGACTCGAAGAGCGCCAGCACTGACATTCATTTCACACTCCTAACAAGCACATAGATGGAGGGTCTCATAAACAAGTAAATTAAACCAGGGGTCCCATACCATAATGTGATTTCATTACAAATCCGATTGGCATCCCGTCCATGGTGTGGCTGCCTGCTGCTGCTGCTGCTGCTTCAAGTGATGAATGACAAGTTCAAAGCAAATCTCTTGCTCTGACATTCGCTCAGCTACTCTCACACCGGTGGGCTCGGATACCCCATGAAGAGCCCAGTGGCACCATCACTCACCTTGACCGCGACTCTCCGAGAAACAGAGTTGGACGTGCATAATGCTTCGTTCGATTCCTCTGTAAGCAGGAAGCGAGTCACTAGGCCATAGATGGTGTGTCACGTGCTCACAGATTCCTCTCACAAACACCTCAGAGCCCTCGCAGCCACCCTTCTCAGTTCCCAGTACAGACTGGAGTTGCCATCAAGCCATGCGCTGCGACTCCTCTCAATGATATCCAGAGTGCACTGCAAGATGAAACATCTCCTTCTGGGGACACTGATAACTCTGACATAACCTTCAGCAACCTTAAGGGTCTTGTCATGGAGGGTCTCCCACATCACATTAGGATCAGCAGTCACACCCAAGTCTGCAAGCTCCTCACACAAACTGAGTGCAGACTCATTAGAAACAGCCTGACCATGGAGTCTGGCCTGGTCTAGCCTCATTCCCCTACTAGGCAGTAGCCTACTGGACCTCAGCTGGATCTTCAGAGTACTTTCTCTGAGGCAAGTTGTGAAAATCTCCACTTTTAACACTGACACTGATCCGAGGATCTCCATATCAAAGTAAAAGCCCTGACCAAAGCTACAAGAAACATGACCAAGAGGAGGTATGTGGAGTGCCAAGGACAGAGCAGTGAGGACGTCCTCAAATGACTGGTGCCGAGATGGACCTGCCAATGCCAAAGCACACAAATCCTGGGATATCCATCAGACTGGACATGGGCACAGGAGGTCACTGCCAGATGATCCCACACAGCACTTTACATGACTTTAACATTAGAGGAATGTGGCACTACTGTATATAAAATAAGACTTATTTACGCTCAGCTACCTAATAACAATCTGAGTTATACATCAGTGAGCTAAAACAGGCCAGACGCAGCAATGAAACAACTTTGAAGAAGACAACCATTGCCTCAGAGCCTCCTCATAGACATCTGGGAACACGAGACTCCCTTTAGGTCCTGCTGCTCTGCTGTCTCCTTACAACACAGGGCAGTCTGCTCCGATGGACTCCTTCTCTCCCTGACCTGTAGATTCTCTGGTTGGAGCAAAGGTCAGATAACTAGAGCTGCCATCATGAGCTCAGGAAATGTCAGTTTTGGTGAGTCTGGAGAGCGATGGCAGACCAATGAGGACATGAATGATCTCAGGGCTCTCACAGGACTATCTGAGGTGGCAGACGTTTGTGTCTCCATGCCCATGCTTGTGGCAGGATGCCTCACAGCTCCATGGCCTTGGGTTCAAATCCTCTGAATGGTGTGGGCACCCTCTCCACATGTCTACTTAGGTGTTTCTCCAGGTTTACTGCCCCATCCCAAACTGGTGGATTTTAGTAACTTGAAATCACCATTGTGTGACTGAGTGTGACTGTACATACAAGTATGTCCCTGTGATGGCCTGACACTCAACTCCAAGTGGTTTCCAGGTCCATTCTCCAAGCTTCCAAGATAATCAAAAGCTGACCACTGAACCTAAATGTAATGAGAAAATGAAATGCTGACCGACATCTTAACAGGCATCTTCTCAAAACCTTGTCATGAATTTGGACTCAGGACTGCAAGTGACGACGCTCATCAACGTAACCTTAGAGCAGGTGCCACGGAGAATCAGACCTGCAGAATGTGGGCCTGTGAGGAGGTTCAGAAAAGGACTGCAGCTGACATGAGACACGGTCAGCATCAACGTGCCCAGCAGAAAAGGGCTTTATGGCGGCCATTCAGCTGGTCAAAGGTCTGATCAGCAGCACCCTTCAGCCATTTTCAGTTATTATGAATGAGCAAAGGTCTCAATGGCCTTATTACACACTTGAGTGAGCGCACACACACACACACACACACACACAGACACACACACGCACACACACACAGACACACACACTCTGTCCAGATGTACAACTAGATGTGCCGCCATGTGCTCAACTCAGGAGCTACAGGTTACTTCTAAAGCCCGAGATGATCTACCTGGATGGACCGAGGTGTCAGTGGGCACTCTAGAAACTCAACAGGATAAGCCCCCCTTACAGATCAGGTCTAGTGATGGTGCCAGTGGAGCAAGCGTGAGGGACAGACAGCTCCATCAGTGTCTGCCCAGGTCTGAACCCAGCTTTGCGCCACAGTACATTACAGCATGGACATCTGTTTAATGGTACAAACCACAATAATGTGAGCAAGAGAAGGTCAGTTATGGTCACAAGACGGTCAAGCAGGCTAATGAGTGGCCAATCCAAGGTACCAGAGGGCCTTTAAATAATTAAGTCTTATAAAACTCTGAAGGCCAGCAGAAGGAGACGCAGCCCAGAGTGCCTTGGTGGTCCACCTGTGAAGTCGTAGCCACAAGGAGGCACAGAGGCAAGGCAGGAGGTGGGCACTCCATGATGGATAAATGTATCATGGAATAAAGAGAACCAAAATAAGGAATGAAGACATTGAGAAGGCCATGTCATGCCAGGAGGTGACTTGAAAGAAAGTGTGGGCAACACACAACATGCAAGTAATCAGGGGAGAGACGAGCCTTCAAGTGAGCAGGCAAGCGAAGAGAAAGAACAGAAAAAATGAAAAGCCGCTCATTCAAGTCAAGCAAGGAAAATATGAAAGGATTGCGATGGGCGGAGGAGAGAAGGAAACGAATGTCACGCTTCAGGCAGAGCAGCCAACATGAAAGACAAGTTGTGTGGGTCTGGGCTGCTGCCGGGGGGCACTTCTCTGGAACTCTCTGATGCCAACTTCATCAGCTGTCTCATTTCATCCACTGCTTCATGTCCTGTCCAGTCCACATTTGACAAAGATGGATAACAGAATGCCAACCACCTGTAGCAGTCACCACACTAACAGACCCCAGTATAAAGTGTTAGCGTGGACATTGCATCTGGTCTCGTGGAGTTTTACCCCCTGGTGCTCTGACTTCCTCACACATCACAAAACCATGAAGATCAGGCTAATGGGGAACTGATGTGCAAAAGTGTGCCCCGTGATGCACTAGCACCCATGCTGGTTTAATGCCCACCTCTGTGACCAATTCAACCAGAATATGCTGCACCTTTCTGGATAAACAGATGGGTGGATGGATGGACTGAAACTCTGAAGTGAAAAGGAGAATCAAAAACAGAACTGAGAAGGCAGGCCTTCTATAAGGACTACAACGCAAAAAAATAAAAATAAAAAACCTGAAGACAGAGAGGGCCACAATAATAGAAAGCAAAGACGAGCCACGAGGATCGAGTGTAAAAACGAGGCAGAGGTGAAATCTGACCTGGAGCCATGATGAGCTACACATGAGCCAACACTCAGTGTGATTGCGCTCGAGTCCATCCAGGGTCAAAGCAGCACTAAAGGCACTGCCCGTCTTCATGATGTCACTTGACTGACTGTGGCCTCGAGCCCCCTTTACGATGTGCTCACCTTTTCTGCCAAACTAGACCTGTCTGCATGAGACTCAGAAAGCTTGTGGACCCCGGATCTCGGCCAAGTGGAGATTTTTAATGCAGTCTTCAAAGAGCCTCGTCACCAAAACAGCAAGTAAAGACAATGGAGGCTTAGTGGAGCAGCACAATGCACATGTGACCATCTGTCACAGCGACACTTATTTTAAATTAGAAACATTGGTGACACTCCATTTTCTGGTTAAATGGCCGCTGATCTGTCTGTGATCAAACTTTTAGTGGAGCCCAGCATGGCATGAAGAGAAAGGGAAGAGGACAAATGAGAATGGCATATGGTACTGTGAGGGATCACCTTGGGTATGTGACAGTCCTCAAACACCCCGAGTCACTCTTTAAATACGTCCTCATAATGTGATGAGAGCCAATGGAAAGCTGCATGGTTTGGATCTATTCCTGTGCTTTGGGATGATGTGATCTTTGAATGGTGGCACATAAATCCAGACCACATGTTTCGATGACCACCACTGTGACAAATACTCTTAGACCTAAGGCAGTCGATAGATCCTGATAGATGGCATTGTTATATTTGCCCCAATTTGTGATAGGAGGATTGCCAGACCTGTGGTTATTAGAATGAACTCTTCTCATTTGGAGGCTGTCAAGAGGAACCCATGGAGCTCTACTCAAACTGGAACTCATCAAAGCATTTCTCTGTTGTCCCGTTACGACTCTCCTTCAGATTACACAATCCCGTCACGACCCGTCTGAACTAATCAGGTCCCTGATGCTAAACGGACATTTATGTGAGGTCAGCCACCACACTGCACTCCTCCAGCTCAGGACACCAACGTAGCCCCGCTGGTCACACGGCTGCCACATGGAGCACCTGAAGCAGGTGAGTGCGTCTCCCAGTGACAACGCTGACCCCCCCGCCCAATGTGCACATTTTGTGCAGTTTGCCTTGTGAGCCGCCTTCTAATTATTTCCAGAAACTCAATAAACACGGCTTGTTCCTCATTCATTACCAATACCTAATATCTGTTCATCCTGACGTCTGCACAACCATTTTTTAATAATTACTGAGTCTGGATCTGAGGTATTCAAATCAAAATAAGGAAGAAGAAGGAAAAAACAAAACAAAATAACAGCATGAAGAACACAGCGATGATAAGCCAAAGAAAAAGTGAAAGTGAGAACACCAACCGTATTTTAGTGCTTGTCCAAAATTCTGTTTTACTAAAATGAACAACAACAACAACATCTACTTCTAGATCACATTTTCATACAAATGATGAGCTCAAAGTGCTTTACATGATGAAGGAAGAGAAAAAAGACAAAACAAATAAGAATTAAAATTAGGGAACACTAATTAACATAGAATCAAAGTAAGGTCAGATGGTCAGGGAGGACAGAAATAACAAAATAAAACTGGAGAAAAAAAATAAAATCTGCAGGTGGTCCGAGGCCACGAGACCACCCAGCCCCCTCTAGGCCGTCTACCTCACATCAATGACCTCAATCAGTCCTCATGGTATTCAGGGAACAACAAAACGCAGACACACAGAATGTGTTGGTCTCTCATAACTCACTGAGAAGGCGCCGTCTACCTCCTGAAAACTGATGGAATGAAAAGCGATTGTCCTCTGTGCACCTGCACGCCTTTCAGATGTCATCAAGTACAGCAAAGCAAGTGTGACAGGGGAGCTTATTCGACAAAGACCTTCTGAATTGGCATGGACACATTTGCTGGACCCCCAGAGTCATTTTTGAAACTCACTGTTTTCTTCAGATGATATCTGCGTGAACCTGCCTGTTGTTTGCCCTGCACGTTTTCTCCAGCAGGACCCCCTTCTACATAAGGTCCCTCTTAATTCCCCCCGTGTGTGTGAGCGGGTGTCCTCTTAAAGACTGTCTGGCCACAGCACTTGCCCTTAACCAGGTGCTCCCCGTGAATATGATATGCATGTCCTGAACGTGGCTAGGAGAGATGATTGACTCTTTGTGATGGGCCACATTCCCATTTAATGAGCCGTCGACTTGTCCAGTATAAGAAGTCAATCTCCAATTTAAGAAAGTAGATACGCACAAAAAAGCGAGAGGTGCACAAGCCTGAAGGAATGTGAGACTTGAATTGTCAGCAGCAAAGCCAACAACCTGGATCGACGTGAACATTCTGAAGCAATTCAATGGACTGATGTAACTGCAAACAGATGGAGAAATAAAACGTGGACGGATGGCGCAAGCAGCTGTGCGTAAGAATTTCAGGAGAGCAGAGTGACATTCAATGTGCTCAGCAGAATTCAGGTGGGCTGCTGAGCAGCAAGGTTCGCGTGAAACCTGACCTGGTGACACAAACATGCAGGGTGCGACTCACCTCTGACAGTTTCAAAAAGGGCCCGACATGGCAAAGACCCTCAGTTGGTGGAAATGGATTTGTTTTTATTTATTTTGGATTTTTTTTGAAAATCGCATTATTTCTTTGTTCAGCCGATTGTTTTCAAATATTCTACTGAACGACAACAACGCTGTTGGCCTGGATGGGCTGCAGAGGCAAGGGAACATAAGAAGAAGAGTTCCCACCGCCGGGACCCTACTTTGTGTTAGACAACGATCTGTTGTACTGAGTTGCGGAACACGAAGGTGAAAGGCGGAAACTGCTGCCAGTACCGCGGACCTACCGGCGGGAGGTTTGTGAACTGGCTCACGCCCACCTCTTAGGCGCCCACCTTGGGGACGAAAAAACGTTGGACCGAGTAAAACTGATTTTATTGGCCCGGAATAAATGAGGAGGTCCGACATTTCTGTCAGTCTTGCCCAACCTGCCAGCTTCGTCGTGCTCCTCTAGTTCCGATCTCCCTCATAGACATTCCCTTTGAAAGGATCAGTATCGATCTACAGTAGTAGGACCCCTGGAACCTTCGGCACGAGGCCATGAATATATTTCAGTTATGGTCGATTACGCAACCCGGCACCCAGAAGCGGTTCCCCTGCAAGCCGCTAACACGAAAAATATTGTACGGGAATTAGTAGGGCGTTTCTCCCAAGTGGGCATACCTAAAGAAGTCCTTACGGACCAAGGTACGCCCTTCACTTCGGATACGTTCAGGGAGGTTGCCAAGTTACTCCATATTCAGCATCTTAAGACATCCGTTTATCATCCTCAAACGGACAGGTTAGTGGAGAGATTTAACCAAACCCTTAAACAGATGCTCCGCATGGTAGTCAGCGCGGACGGTAGGAAATGAGACCAGCTTTAACCCCTGGTACTTTTCGCCTATCGGGAGGTGCCCCAAGCCTCTACAGGGTTTTCACCTTTTCAGTTACTGTACGGACATCAGCCCGTAGGCTGGCAAGGTGAGGCACTTCCCTCCACCAATATATTAGAGTATATTGCGCAATTACGTGATAGATTAGGAAAAATCAGACCTTTATTAAAAGACTACATGTCGAAAGCTCAAGCAGCGTAGGCGCGGTATTATAATAGAAACACCCCCTTACGAGAGTTTCAACCAGGGGACCGAGTAATGGTGCTTGTGCCCACTTCCTACTCTAAACGCCTGGCACATTGGCTTGGCCCTTATGAGGTGAAGGAAAGAAAAGGGCTCATGGACTATTTGGTAAGCCAACTAAATCGTCGACCGAGCAAGAGGGTGTATCACGTCAACCTCCTAAAGCTGTGGAAGGATAGGGAAGACCCTCCTCTTGCCAACCCTGCCCTCTCCCTTTTCTCAAAAACAGCTGACCTTAACCTCGGTCACAATCTGACACCCCTCCAGCGACGGGAGCTTGAACGAGCAATCCTGTCTGCCCCGGAAGTGGTCAGTGAAACACCCGGCCGCACCTCACTGATTCAGCACGACATAGTCACAGACCCGGGGGTGGTAGTCAGGGAACGCCCCTACCGTCTCTCGGAGGCGAAACGTGCAGACGTGGAACTGGAGGTCCAGCGCATGCTGGACATTGACATCATTGAAGAAAGTCACAGTCCCTGGTCTAGTCCCATCGTCCTCGTATCTAATCCAGACGGGTCATGGAGATTTTGTAATGACTTTCGACGTCTTAACCAAGTCTCCAAATCTGATGCCTACCCCATGCCCTGTGTGGACGAGCTCCTCGAATGGCTGGGGATGGCCTGTTATTTGACTACTCTTGGCATGACAAAGGGATACTGGAAAATTCCCTTAATGGCATCCACAAGAGAAAAAACAGCATTTAGCACCCCTAGTGGACACTGGCAATACAAGGTCCTCCCATTCGGACTGCACAGTGCACCAGTGACCTTCCAACGTCTGGTAGATAGAGTGCTACGGCCCCACCAGTCCTATTTTGCCGCCTACCTGGATGACGTGGTCATTTATTCTGGCACCTGGGAGGAACATATGTTGCAGGTTTACGCCATCCTCCTGACGCTAGCAAAGGCCGGGCTTTGGATCAACCTGCGGAAATGTTATTTTGGGTTGAACAAAGCCAAGTATTTAGACTACCTGGTGGGAGGAGGGCTGGTGAAACCACAGAAGTCTAAAATTAAAGACATCTTGGAATGGCTCCTTCTGATAGTCAAAAAACAGGTGCAAGCCTTCTTGGGACTAGCGAGCTACTAGCGCCGGTTTGTACCTCAGTTTTCAGAGAGAGCAGCACCTTTGACGGACCTGACAAAGAAACGGGCCCCTTTACATGTGGTGTGGAACGATGTTAAGGAACGGGCATTCAGTGACTTGAAAATGACCCTAACAACAGCACCTGTGTTGAGAACTCCTGATTTCTCTCCTCTGGACCGATGCTTCGGACACAGGTCTAGGTGCCGTGCTGAGCCAAAGCATCGACGGTGTCGAGCACCCTGTAATTTACCTGAGCCGGAAACTGTTGGACCAGGAGACCAGGTATGTAGCAGTGGAAAGGGAAGCCTTGGCCATCAAGTCGGCGGTAACTTACCTGCGGTACTACCTGCTGGGCCGTGAATTCACCCTGATGACGGACCATGCCTCCCTCCAGTGGATGGTCCTCCACAGGGATTCAAATCCTCGGGTCACCAGGTGGTTTTTGGACTTGCAGCCTTATAAGTTCCCAGTCACTTATCGTTGAGGTAACCTTCAAGCCAATGCTGATGCTCTCTCCCGAGTTCACAGCCTCTCGGCTTGGGCCGTCTGACCCGGTGGATCTGGGCTGGTCAGGGGGTCATGTCACGCATGAGCGCATGGGGAGTGGCTTAAGGACCTGACGGGCGCCGCGACAAGCCATGCCGGGGGACAATGGCGGGGTACTAACCTCTCTTTTCTTGTTCCTTCAGAAAGACCGAAGCACCACCGCCATAAACACTCCTGGAAGTCTTTTGGTACCACCCACTTCCGGGGTCCTTTCTAACCTCTGGTCCCTCAATGATGACATCACTTTCCCATCAACCATCACGACTCTTCCCCATCATTTTGTCACTTCCTGTCCTCCGTTATAAATGTCCGACCTGCATTATTTTTTTTTCTGTCTGTTGTACTGGGAAGAAAACACTGACATGCTTATATTTGCTTTACAGTATAAGGGGCCTAAAAACCCCAAACCTTTATACTTGTTTGTGCTTTATTATTACAATATATATCTCCTGTCCCTGTGTCAGATGTGACCAAATGTAAAGGAGGGATACAAAGAATTAACATTACTTGTTTTTCAATACGTTCATTTGTGTTAATTTAAAATTTGTCATTACCTGCTGCTTGCTGGCCACTGAAAGTTTCTGGCCCAGCTAAATCTCTTGGTTTGAAAATCTGTCTCAACTGAGTCTGTAAAACAACTTAAGACGAAGGAGAGCAATGACCAAGGAGAGCAGGGCCTGGTCATGAGACGCTCTCCATGACTGGATAGCCAGCCACTAGCAGGCCCCCTGTTGTTGTGAGTGATGACTTCCTCGAGTATCCCTTTGCCATAACACACATTCCCTAGCGCAGACGGATTCTGCCACCCTGAAATGTTCCTCATAACAAGAAACTTGGGCTTTTCAGGCTGAAGTGTTTTTAGGTTCTGCAGGCCAACTCCGCTCTTGTGAACTCGATGCCCTGTGAGACTCCATCATGGAGCTGCGTTATAATAGAGATCTGTGGGAGGCCATGTGTTACTCTAGGAGACAAACATTCACTTGGCACAATGGGTAACCTGCCCTTTGGATTAAGAGGGTTGAACTGAAGCAGTACACACTTGTTCACATTGTTAACACAATAAGAAGTTCAACTACCTTTGGGGAGGATTCCTAAAGCTTTTTAGTTCTTTATGGAAAGTCCAAGTGTCACAACACCTTTTATGACGCTTTGCTCAAATCAAACAAATGTGGTGTTTTCCAGCCCAGACATGCGCCAAATTCCCCAAAAAAAGTCGGGCATTAAGCCAGAAAAGCAAAGTAAAAAATCACCATACACTGTGAACTAAATGATATTTAAATATAAAGCACAGCCATTAAATTGCGAGAGAGCAGGGCAGGGAAACTCTGATGAGATCTTTAAAGGGAGGGCAGCTGAAGGTCTGCTCCATGTCTCCCTCTCTCCGTACTCTAACTTCCACTCTGGGATGGCACACAGCGAGGTATCCCTGCTTGAGGTGGCTACTCACTAGGATACTGAAGAGAGGGACTGCCAAGATGAAAGCCCTGGACACCACAAGGACTGCAACAGCGAGGGAAGGGAGAGGCTTCAATGTCAGCATATTGGATGAATCTGGAAAAAGACAAAGCAATAACAGTGAGGAGCTGTATTTACATTAATAACAAGACAAACTGGTTACACTGCGCTATTCATTAATGGAATGGCTGACATTTTACTTCAATGATAAGAAAGTTTACTGAAGTGAGTGTGTGAACTGCAACCACTGGTGAGGACCTCATTGTAAGAGGAGGAGAAATCTGCGTTCATTGTTAGACAGCCATCTCTATGAACATCAGAAATATTCCACCCATAGATTGTCAAAGAAGACATTGTTAAGTGTAGGAATTTGAAACATTTACTAAGTCAAACAAGATGGCGACATTTAAAAGGCACTATAGAACTAGGAGGAAAGGCACAATAATGAAAAGACACACAAGAAAGAGTTAAGTGTACCACATTGTAGAAAAATACAGTAGGTGTAAAATGAAATATGTAGTAACAGGTAGACATCAGAGGCACTTTAATAGAGACAGACATGTAAAAGGATCTTTGAATATATAAATGAACAGTACTACGTGAACGAGAGATAGACAGGTGTGAATGGTACTCTACAACACAAAGACAGACGGACAAGCAGATGCAAAGGGCGCTTCATGACAGACAGGCACTCTAACATACATGTGAACATTATGTGACAGATGTGAAAGACGCTATAAAATTGATAAATGGGGAACTAATGAGCGATGATAAAAAAGGACAGGCAGCAACAGTAAGTTCTGTTACCTAATTCAGAACATTCTGGAAGGCATGAAATGTTAGGGTTAGGGTGGCAGACCTCCATGTGATAAAAGAGGGCAAGTCACTGGGGGGCTGATTGACAAGGCGTAGCTGCCAGCTTAACCCGAGGCACAGCTCACCTACAGTCGCGTAGAAGCCAAGTGATGAGCGGCCACATCAGCTCGTGTGGTGTAGGCAGGTAAGAACGTGAACTCAGTGCTGGTGCTGACAGAGCCATTACTGACAGGGGACGAGAACATATTACAAATGTCACACACACATAAAGGTGGCACCAGGTACCTAAAACACAAGACTCAAGCAGCAGGCAGCACTTACGTCATGCCAGTGATGCAGACATCTGTTAACCCTTTGTGGTGTTCAAAGAGATCGGAGCTGTGAAGAGGAAAGTCAGATTACAGCTCTGCTGAAGTGGACATTTAACTACATGTTGACCAGCAGTGAAAGTCGTCTTCGACCCGCGCATCCCAAGATGATGTTAAATGTGTTGGCCGCCCTCCAATGTGCAGATGTTGTTGCCAAATTCACTAAACTGCACCGATGATCTGATTTCCATTGTGTTGAGGAATTCCTTGTTCAGTATTCTCGGTGACCATGGGCTAATACTGGACAAAGTGCTTACTGACACCGACCACAAGAGTCTTTCAAGGAGACTACCTGAAACTGATGAAGAACGAGCCTGGTAGAGGGGTCTTTAAATAGTGTCACAAGATAGAGCACAACTGGAAAAAAATCAAATTAAAAAAAGGATAAAATACTCAAACAATCTGAATGTGCCAAAGAAGAGAGAATGAAGGGTTTCAGACCACTGACCACCACAGCAGACACCAGAAAGGAAGTGCAGGGCATTGAAGGCATTTGACACACAGACTTGGATAAACTGTGATGGGAAAATCACAAGGAAGAGAAATAAGAAAAGCGAGAAAGAACACTCTGGAAAACAGAAAAGAGATCTGACACAAAGGCACCGGGTGGAAGCACAAGATACCACTGAAGAAAAAAGTCAAAGATCATCACCATTAGTGGAGACCACAACCTGTCAGCGAGCACCTTGGAAATGCAACATTCAGGAGATGAGCGAATGTTTAATGCAATTATTGATTTAGTCTCGAAGGTGAAGAGAAGGTGCTGATATGTTGGAGTCCATATCTGGGGTCATGGCATCCTAGGTTAGAAATCCCACTGAAATGACGAGAGGTAGCGGTCCAATTATTTTAGTTGCTGTTATAACAAAACAAACAAAATTTTCTTACTGCCAATGAATATACTGTACACCGAGATAACCGAATATCCACTGATCTCATGTCTGATAAGTACACATGTGTATGCTGAATGAGATGCAATACTGGTCTACTGAAAGGAGAACCACGTACCCAGGAGTGTTGACTGCAGAACAGAAACTTCTCACAACGTCAGGACTGCTTGGTATTTGCACATTATTGTCAAACAGAAGGTCTGTGAAGGTGATGATCGATCCATTCTTGAGGAAATTAAAGAGTTTGTAGGTAAGGGCGAGTGTCTGCAGACAAGCCGTCTTGTCCTTTTCCTGTCATGTGACACACACTTGAGTCTGATAAGGATAGATAGATAGATAGATAGATAGATAGATAGATAGATAGATAGATAGATAGATAGATAGATAGATAGATAGATAGATAGATATTTATGAAAAGCTTCTCGGTTCTTGTGAAGAAGCTCCCGTCATATTGATCAAATACACAGAAGATCTGATTCGGACCCTCACACTAGCATTCACTTGAAGTAACCTTTGTGAGTGGGCACACATGCACATACCCACTCCACAGCTTTCCCTCCACTATCACTGTGCCCTTGAGATGTCTGCACATTAATAAATTATTGAATTTCCATAGCATTCTCAAGGCTGTTTAGTCAGTTAAACGATGCAATGGGTCCCACTCGATTATAAAAGCACTGGCCACATGGTGGAAGCTAACGCCAGGAGAGAAGGCAGTGTATCTGAAAGCCCCGCTATACATACCCCACATTCACAATAGGCTAATTTAGAAATATCAGTAAAGTTAAGATGAACACCCACTGGAGATATGGGAGGAAAAACAGGGCACTCAGAGACAAACCCTTGTGGATACGGTGGGAATAAGCAAACTCCACACACATACTGAATCACATCCTGGATCTGCAAAGCAGCAGCACTGACCACTGTGCCACTGAGCACCCGAGGTGAGGGCAGTCCGCAGATTGTGGCACCTCTCAGTTTTCATAAAAAAAATAAATAAATTGTCAGTTTATAGGACACAATAATCAAAGATGAGTTTTCTCACATTCAGGACAAAAAGATTAACATTTACATGAATCCTTTAACAACACCACCTTTAAGTGTAGTTGGATAAAAAAAGTCTGAAAATCTTTTCAACCATGAAAACACAAAAAATACATTTTTAACCACATCCTGCAATGGCCACCATCTAGGTGGGCTCTGCTTAGCTGCCAGGTTAGGCTCTGGTGCTTCAGGATTATAAATGAGTAAAAGCAAATGGGGTACAAAAGGCAGAAGTAAAGCACAGCAGTTCAAAAATTATATTATGATGTCACAGAACCAGGAAGAAGACAGAGATGAGAACGGCTACAGGCCTAAAGACAGCCTCTCTACGTGAAGGTACATTCAAAGGACCAGTGGAGTTCAAAATGTGCAACACACAGACAGACAGACAGACTGAGTGCTCCATCTTCCTCTCCTCCAGTCTGTTAAGCTGCTCACTCACTGAAAGATGAAGAAAGCAACTAAGTTGTGGTACCAGGAGTGTCACAATAATGGAAATATGGCACAGTACTGGACTAGGAGGTTTAGTTTTTAATTAACTTTATGTTACAACAGAGGCTTCTAAGAGAATGGAAAAAGTGTATTCACAAACCTAACAGTCATAAACACGACAAGATTACTGTCATCACTGATAAATAATAATTGTTCGAGAACACAATGAGAAAACACAAAGCTGTCACTTCAGACACCTGACGGATCCTTTCAGTAGCAAGTAAACACACAGCAGGTCAAGACGAGAGCCAGCGGGAGCACAAATGACGATCGCAAACTCAGCCCTGCCAGTGGTGGATGTGACAGACGGCTGCTCACCAGTTCGACTTCTACTCGGCACCACAACACCAAGGATCACAAAGCGTGGGCTCTGCGCCGTTTGCCAAAGTGACGCGAGGACAGTTTCGGACGGACGGAGGGGTCCCCACACGACGACAGGGTTGGGCGGTGACCGTCCGAGTGCCCTCATTTCACAGTCCATTAGGTTTCCTCACACGTGTCAAAGAGCCGACAGGCGCAGGAGGTGAAGTTGGCCGAGTGAAGACTTTGACACGTCATCACCCTCGCGCCTCCTGATTGGCTCCCTCGTGTGAGCGCGCGTGACCCGCCAATGGCACAAGTTCATCGACACGTTCAAAGCGTGAAGTGCGGCCCGCCAAGGACCGTTGGAGGTTTCAGGCGCCTTCGTATACGAGCACCAATTCGTACAGGTAAGACGGGTTCTTCAATATATAAAAATATGTTTTTCTCGTGCACTCTCTTAACTAAGCAGTAATGCTCGTAATGGAGAGCTAAACGTGAAGTCAAAGCAGACATAGCTCGTGAGAGACAGTGCTGAGCTGAAGGTACTCAGCTGACGCCGTGTTTTCCAGCTCCTTCTCAACTTCAGGTGCACCTTCAGCTGCTCGGCCAGGCCCGTTGGGGCGCCAGTAACCGCTCAGGTTGCTTCTGTCGTTTTCGGAGTTGATGCCAATCTGGGGTGCTGTCACTGCTGTGTCCACAGTACGAGAGGGTGGCCCTGATACTGACGTTCACAGACGTGCAGTGGATTTTCGATTTTTAAACAGGAAATAACAGGTTGTGTGAATCTTACCGAATAAATGGAAGACATGTTTAAGTTTTAATTGTACTTTAATTTATAAATAAATATATAAATAAATATGGAGTCTTGATCCAAAAAATCACAGAATGGTTTATGGTTGTTGCTCGACATTGTATAATGTTAATTCTGATATCTGTAGAGCTGAATTATCTGCGTGATCACTTGAGAATAGCAAGTCTTTAAAGGAAAAATGTATGAAAGAATGCAAACAACTACTGAAACAGAACAAGTTTAAGGTTCATGCAAATTTAGTCATTTACTTCATAGCCATCTCAATGTTTCACATTTTTTTTAAACTGAATTTTATTGCTTCAGTTATTTTACATTTTTTTGGTAAGGAATGCATCTGAAAAATAAAACTGAATTTTAAAAAATTTGAAATAGTGTGCTAGACCTGGAGTTGGACTGAGCACAGATGTATATGATGTGGCAGTGATAACTGAAGCCAGGACGTTTCTGGAAGACCTCATGAGAAGAGTTGCTTTTTGTGGTACTTTTTGTCTCTAAACTGCTTGAAGATGTCACCAAAGCAGATTGGCTTGTTTCAGATGCTCTCTGGTTTACACCAGAGTTGACCTCCTCATTGCTCTTGTGATTGTTGGAAGTGCTGGAGATTCTGTTACTCCCAAGTTCTTGACACTGGTGACACAGAAGTGACAGCCAAGTGTCAGTGGTTGACACAAATGATGTTTTCGTGGGAGTTGAGGATGACTTCAAAACTTTGCTAAAAGTTATATTGTTGGGTGCTTTGATTTCAAGCTTAGTGGCTAATATGTTAGTCGTGAATTCTGCATTTGAAGTCCCAGTAGAAACCAGAGGATCTGTTATTTTTGTTTGTGGACCACTTGAAGGAATCCACACATCACTATTTATCAACTACAGATGTTGCTGAAACAGTTTCTGCTTCTCCAGAGGTGTTCAGTGTAGTCCCAGTACTGTCCTGTCCACTGCAGCTGTGTCTTCTAAAGATGTTCCATCCATTTTCCAACCTGCTGAATCCGAACACAGGGTCACGGGGTTCTGCTGGAGCCAATCCCAGCCAACACAGGGCACAAGGCAGGAAACAATCCCGGGCAGGGTGCCAACCCACCGCAGCTAAAGATGTTCCTGGTATGACTATTGTGAATGTAACTGCAGCAGACCTTGAAGTGTTACTAAATAAAGAGGAAGGCAATGGCACAGTTGAGGTGCAGTTACTTCTCTGGTTTAAGATGTAAAATGAGTTAGCAAAACCTGTTAATCTTGAAAGATTTCAGAATGCATTTCTTTTTTCTGCAAACGTTTGGTTACTTCAGAAGTTCTATAGCGGTGTCCATTGTTGTACTGTCAGTTGTAAATCTAGCTAACAACAGTGGCGTAGCTAGGAGGGGCAAGGGGGGGGGACATCTGTCCCCAGACGCAGTATCTAGGGGGTGCTGAATTGATGTTCCCCATTGCATTTTGGCAAACAGGAGGGGGCGTGAAATCTTCAGTTGTCCCCAGGCGCTGAAAACCCTAACTACGCCTCTGGCTAAAAAAACAAAACAAAAAACAAGTTTTTGATTCTTGTAAAATTGTTCCAGATGTGACATTTCTAGTGTACTTGGAGTTGTTTCTGTAGCAGCTTCTGTTGAATGAGTTGCTGACAACGACCCCACTTTGTTTCTGACCCAATTGAAGATCTGGTGGTTTTATGTGAAGGCCGCAATGTCATCCCGTGTGTTCCTCAAATTGGCTGGTGCCGTTTCCAATGTTGTCTTTTCCATTGTTTTAGATTGGAACTCAGAAGATTTCATTGGTGGAGAACTGGTACCTGGTGATTTCAGTAGAAAATCAAGAGTGAAAAGCAGGTGTTGAAAGTGTAATTGAAGATTCTGTCGTTTTTGTGTTAAGTGGAGCTATAGAATGAGATGACATGTTTTGTGCTGGACTGGGTTTCAGTGACTGACATTCCACTTGTAGAAGGAGCCATGGCGGTGGTCTGTAGAGTCGGTGACACTTGTGCTGCAGTTTCTCTGTACTCTCTAGTTGTGACTTTGGTTGCCAGAGAAGTTGTAGACTCACTTTTCACTGTTACACTTTGATTTTATTGCTGAAGTGGACTTCAATTCAGTGGATTTTCTTTAACTGTTGCAACAGACATTATTGCTGATGAGAGTACTGAAGACATGGAAGAGTGAGTTCTTTTTGACAATGGTGTTAATATTTGTTTTCGGGTGTTGCCTGTCGATGGTGACATTGACACGCTGGCTGAAGTTTGCTCGTCATAAGTTGGTTGTGGTGCCCTTTCCATTGTTTTAGTAGCAGGTTCTGATGACACAGTTGATGACAATGAACCCTCAGTGTATTTTATGTCCTGCTCAGTTGATAATATGGTGGTTTTAGATTGAGGCTGAAATTCTGTCACGTTTCATGTTCTGAAATTGGTTGATATGGTTTGCAAAGTTGTGTTTTTTTTTTTTTTTTTTTTTTTTTTTTGTTGGTTGGAATGTGGTGGATGCCATTGTTGGAGAAGTGGCTGCTGATAGCTGAAGTGTGAAAAGCAAGTGTTGAAGGTGTAATTGATGACTCTGTAGTGTTCATGGTGAGAGGAGATCTAGAATTGGATGAAGCAGTTTGTGTTATTATGCTTGCAGTTGAATCCGTCCTGATGATGTTAACAAGTTAGCCATTGTTGTACTTTTTGATATTAACAGAGAATAATGTTTTTGTTTCTCCATATACTGAAGGTGTGACATCAACTGCCTCAATAGTTGTAGATTCAGCCTCTACTGCTGTACTTTGGATTGTTCTTGATGTGGACTTCAAGACTTCATTGTGTTTCTTTCATTGCTACGGGAGATGTAATTCTTGACAAGATTGCCGAGGACATGGAAAAGTGAGCTGTAGTCCACAATGTAGTTAATATTTGTCTTTGGGTATCCTCTTTAGATGGTGATGTTAGGACACTGGTCGATGCTTCCTCTCTTTCTATAATATGTTCTTTTGACACAGTTGTTGACATTGAACCCGCAGTGTAGTTTGATTCTGGCTCAGTTGATGATGATGTGGTGGTCATCATGTGAGATGTTCTCGACTTGGTGGATTCAGTTTCCAGAGCTATTTTGGGAGATGTGTGTGATGTTGCAGACGGGAACACTAGACCTGTAAAAGGGATAGCCAGAGTGACAAAAGATGTTACTTTGTCTTTCAAATACGTAATGTGATTTTACCCTTTTCTCATCCGTTCCAAGATTGTTTTTGGAATATTGAAGCCTTTATGATTGTGTTTCTGTATTGCTGGAATTTATTTTACATTTGCTTTTAGTTTTCATAAGTGGAGGCCCGCTTTATCTCTAGTTGTTATAGTTGTATGGTGAATGGTAGTCTTGCATCATGAGTTACTTATTGCTTCCTTCTTGGGTAGGCCTGCCTTGTCTTTACAACTGTTTGTGGTCCTGCAGTTTTCTGTCTGGCTATGGCATGGTTGACACGAAGCACACCCATCTGATTCTTCTACTGAGGATGCGGATGAGTGAAGCAGGCTTCATCAGAGCGTTAATATCTTGCATTTTCCATAATTTGTACATGATGTGGCCTGTGGTCCCATGGCTTGTTCCCTGTTGTTTTTTGGTTTTTGTCTATCTATACTTATCTATCTATACTTTAGTTTAGGGCCCCTTCACTTTGGTCCTGGGAGGGCCTCATTGGATTCACACTTTTATTTCTAAATTATTGTTTAGTTAGAAGCCAATTTTTGCTTAATTTGTGCTTAATTTTTGTTAACTCTCTTGTTAGGATTCCCAACCCTTGATGGCTTCTTTAAGTTTATCCCTCTAAAAATGTACAATTAGGTGCAAATGACTAAGTGATCATCAACTCAACATTTAACGCAAGTTTACGTTAAAAGAATTGACAAGACATTGCTGAGTAAAAACTCTAATATTACCATAAAATTGAAGAAGTATTTAAGCAACTGTGTTGAAATGAATGCCTTTACCCGCCGTGGCCCTCCAGTATGGCTTGTCATCGCGATGTGCTCCATCTTTAGGCCTGTCCAAGACATGCTTTGCTCCTCCAGTTTCTTGTGTCTGCGGAATCTCTCTTTTTGCCTGAGTATTTGGCTTTGATTTCTGAAACGTCTCCTAAGACTGTCATTCCTTTCCTGCCTCTTTTACTTTTCATCCTCAAGGCCATTCCTTCTCGGCGTGTGCCCAATTCCTATTTTCTTCCTCTGCTTGACTGATAGGAGTCCACACTCTCTTCTTTCCTGATGCAGCACATCTTCATTTGTTTTTCTTTCCATTCCTGTTTTATCAGTTTTTTCCAGATTCACATTTTGATAACTTCCAGTCTCTTTATTTTTTTCCTTTTGCATTGTCCACGACTCACACAAATATGTTTGCTGCACTTCAGAACTAACATTTTATTTTTCTCTTCTTCAAGCTTCTGTCAGAGAAATTCATTTTCCCCTTTTGATTGCTTCTTTGGCCATTCCAGTTCTAGTTCTAATTTCTTTAGAGCAACAGCCGTCTGGTGTGATTGATATCCAATGGCAGCTGTTTCTTCATTGTCTGTATATTGCAGTTGCCCAGTGCCCAATGAAGACGGCCACAATCATTCTTTATGTGATGGCATTCTGCTTTTAGTCCTGCCAGCTCTTGAAGGCGACCATTATTTACACAAGCGTGACAGGCAGCAACACAATAACAGGTGCAAAGATAGAAACAGGGAGACCTACGACAGGGAAGAAGAAACAACAAAGGTTTAGCACAAGGGGACAAAGAAATGAACAATACTGAAAGATGGACAACACTGGTTAAACAAGGGCAGTGAGCCCAGTAAGTAGCAGCCATTGTATTATCGGGCGCTCAGAGGATGGTGAGACTCTTCCTTGTAAGTCTGACCAGCATGCAATCCATCAGCACTCTAATAATAAGAATGGATTCAAATACACTCGGCAGCACTCAACACAACAATTATAATGATTCTTTAATTATTCTTTGCATTTATATAGCACTTTTCTCACTACTGAAAGCGCTCAGAAATTGCAGGTTAAGAGCCTTGCTCAAGGGCCCAACAGAGCAGAGTCTCTCTTTTGGCATTTACGGGATTCGAACCGGCAACCTTCCGATTGCCAGTGCAGATCCCTAGCCTCAGAGCCATTTTAAACTATAAACTCAAGTCCTCTAATGTATGTCTTTGTGAAGCACAAGAGCTCCTCTCTGTGAAAATGCACCCTGGTGGGCTTACCGGCACATCTGAGCCTGTAGACATCTGAGGAGACAAGCTTGTGTCTTAAGCCACTGTGCTCCCGTCTGGGATGACCTGTCAAAAAGTGTACAGTCATTGGTGCTGCCCAGGCTCCGCCCACAGGGCTTCATCCTAAGACATTCGTCCTCAATTCCTTCAGCCTGTGCATTCCAAACCGCTGCTGGGATTTCTGGGAGACAGCAAAAGATATGGAACAAAAGACTTGATACAGAGTGAAAATACAAACCTAAAATTGCTGTCATCCATTCTGGAGCACAAGTTAACTGATTACTTTACATGTTGTAATGAGCGCTGCGGCAGCACAGACAGACAGACAAGCGGATGGAGGCCACCGCAGCTCTTGAGCTCCACATGTTTGAGAAGTACAGTACCTCTGTCTGCTATGACTTCTTCCTGTCATTTTAAATATCGCATCATGATCTGACATAACAGCAAATGGACTTTAGATAAGCATTGTGGTCTGTGGATATACAGTATTGATGCTTATTATGATGACACATTCTAAAGTATCTATCTACATGAGGATGGGATGTTTAGGTGTTTAGAGCCATTAAAAGGACAGCAATCAATCAGCGTGTTACAGAACAGTAGAAAAGAAAAATATGACAAAGACTGCATAAACGATAGGATGGGGGGGAAAGGGAAGCAGCTTAGATTAGAGAAGACAAGGCAGACATGGGAGAACATCGAAGGAACGGGGAGAAGAGATGACTGAGCACAGAGTCGCACAATTTACTCTCGGACCATACCGACTGCACTTTCATTCTTCACTCCTCCACTCTATGGAAGAACTTCAGCAAAGTGTTTTTGGACAAAGTTTAAAAGCAGTGCAGTTCTGCAGCCCTTACTTCATTGTGCCCAAATGTGCTGTTGGTCCAGGAAGGACAAATTACTGGAACTGTATAACTCGGGGGTAGGCAACGTCGGTCCTGGAGTGCCACAGTATGTGCAGGTTTTTGTTCCAACCCAGTTCCTTAACGAGAACTCAATTATTGCTGATGAAGCACATATTGCTTAAGTGACATTTTAATGCTTCATTTTAGTGGTCTCGCTTGTTAAGGTTCTCCAACCTTAATTGCTTATTTCAATCTTAAACTGCTGCATTCAGTGTTTTAATTGCTCCTTATTAGCAATAAGATGTAAAACGGGGGTAGGCAATGTCGGTCCTGGTGAGCCGCAGTGGCTACAGGTTTTCATTCAACCCAATTGCTTAATTAGAAACCAATCATTGCCAATCTCAGACCTTATTTAATTTTATGGCTTGTTAGTCTGTGCAATGTAAGGCTTTTATATCGTAGATTTTTTTCCTTTCCAAGGATATCATCCAAATGATTTGAAGCCTAAAACAGATCATTTTCAGTCTGTCACATTTTTCTATTAAGTGTTTTATTAAATCAAACCGTGCATGATGAACACACACAGATGTAATTGGGGAAAAAAGCTAGCTGGAGAACTGCTGGCTGCTTTGTCTTTTACATCTTATTGCTAATAAGGAGCAATTAAAACACTGAATGCAGCAGTTTAAGATTGAAATAAGCAATTAAGGTTGGAGAACCTTAACAAGCGAGACCACTAAAATGAAGCATTAAAATGTCACTTAAGCAATATGTGCTTCATCAGCAATAATTGAGTTCTCGTTAAGGAACTGGGTTGGAACAAAAACCTGCACATACTGTGGCACTCCAGGACCGACGTTGCCTACCCCTGGTATAACTAACTGAATGATACAAGACCTTGGAATTAGTTGTAAAATGAAAAGCAAATACTGTAGCATGTCAAACCAGCATAAAATACACATTTAGCGTCTTTAAAAGTTTGTGCTGCTAATCCATTGGTGCCTCTGCTTTCTAGAACATCACCAATGCTTCACTAGAAAAAACATCAGTCTTTAAAATGGACTGATAAATAAATTCAGTTTGGCAAAGTTCAGTGTACGGAGGGGCAGTGGCAGCAAATCACGGACGAGTCTAAACATCTGTAAGGCTTCATGTAAAGTGGTCTTGATGAGCACAGTTGGGTCCTTCACTCAGCCATAAACGTAGGCGCAGGGTCCTCTCTCTTCAAGCCACTGATGATGAACCTTCTGGCACTCGTCATGGGTGTAGCGCATGTCAGCTTGTCATTTGTGAGGGGTGTCGCAAACTTGATCATGAGCCATAGCAAAGTTTGGGGCAGCCACCCGTGTATTATTTTCCTGGCTGCAACATTGCAAGCAAAAAAAAAAGACCGCACTGGTGTGCGCAAATCCAAACCAGAACTGAGGGAGTAGAAGTAGAAGAGAGCCGAGTGTAAGCAAACGTCCTCAAACATTGGTGTGCTGAGGCCATGTTTGGCGAAGTGGGCCAAAGTCATGGGGTGTACTTACTTTTTCTCACCTAGCTTCTACCTGTTGGCTGTTTTTTTGCTTCCTTGATAACAAAGTAAAATCTGGTGTTTGTCACCTGTGCTTTTGATTTATTAGGTACATTCACATAAAATATGAAGCACCAACTGTCGCCATGTCTGTCTGTCTGCCTGCCTGCATGTTAACAGCTCAGGTAGTTTGTTAACTTTGACAGTCTTATTCTTTAAGGAGATTGATCTCAGAAGTTTGGGTTGAGATATCCTGAATGAAGCGCTCAAAACAAATACTTGAAATTCTAAAAGCTCCACTTTAAAAAGCAATTAATTTTCAAAATCGTCAGTCAAAACTAAACACCCTGTGCCAGCGCGATCACTTTTCAGATGTACTTTGAGGGAGCTCCTTACTTCATGATATACTGTACACTTGCTGTCCATGTGTCTGGCTCTTGTCTAATTTGATGATTAGAACCCCGTTTACACCACTGTGTAGACCGAAACGTCAGCAAAGCGACAAGCTGCCAGCCGCGAGCTTATAGGCGCAGAAGAGAAACTCGAGCAGAAAAGCCCTGCAGCCATGCACCTAAAATGACATTCGGTGTTGTACTTGACAGATAATTGGGCGTTTAAAGTCGTATTTTCATGACAGAGATCCCGTTTCCAATTGTCTTTTGTTTTTGTTTCACAATACAAATTGCTCTTGATGAAAAGGCTGAATTACTTTAATTACATGCCTCGTTAAATGTCGGCAACGTTTGGAGAAATCGCAGTTATTAATTTTAAAAATTCGAGAGACGGAGGCCGACCTGAACAAAAACCTCGGCAACTGCTGCTGTAATGAAGCGGTTAGGTGTCCATTAATGATTTCTGCTAATCCAGTCGTCAGTTTGTTACGCAGTGCACAAGAAATGAAATGATGACAGAAGAATGCGGACCAGCGCGCTTCATCGCGACGACACCATACAGGACAATGGACGGAGTATAGGAGACGTCGTGTGGAGAAGTCGGAACAGAGCAACACCGACCCAGCCCGGTCCAACCGCAAGAGGCTGTAGTCGGCATCGGAAATAAGGCGGTGCGTTTCCAAGTTATTTTATTTTTGCGATTTATGTGGAGCAATTTGTTGCATTAACGCGTAAACCCCTGTAACCGATGAAAAAGATAACTATCGATATTAAAAAATGTCGTTACTCTTAAGAGCGTATAAGAGAACGCGTGGGCACTGGGGGCGGATTTCGATGGCCGTGGCTCTTCAAGTCCAGTCGCGACTCTGCACCAGTGATGCCTGCCGCACTTCATTTACGTTCGTCCTTGAAGTTCACGGAGCGCCCAGTTCGTCCCGAAGGATTTACCCAAGGAAGGAGAAGCGCATCCATGAAGCGGCGGCGCTCTTGACGCCCCTCTCACGACCTTCCGCAGTTGTCCACACATTCGAATGGCAGCTTGCTCTTCTCTTGCGAACCTTTCGACTTTTCTAGAACTTGAGGCGCAACCCGAAGACTTCTGCACCTGCAGATGCGCTGTCGTAATAGCAAACCGAGTAAAGCTTCGCGTCAGCTGCACCAACGACCAGAGGGTGAGGTGACGCACGCACTTATATAGCGCCCTGCAGCCCCTTTCCTGCAAGTGAGTCCGCGCCAATTTCCTTCGGGCATCTTTGCTTTTACATAGACCGTCATAAAGAGGGAGAGCCCCCTATCGCACCCTGCTTTCAGTTGGTTGAAGGCGCTATATATAGTCTCTGTCTGCGTTTCTGTCAAGTAACGCGGTTTGCCTCTCGTTTTCAAGTGCCAGGTGCCTGCGTCCTTTCCCCTTTCCCTTCCAGACGAGCGCTACTTAACTAAAACGGCTTACCTGAGCTCGTCATGTCCGGCCCGCTCCTGCACCATTGCCAAGCATCTTCGTCAGTACGCGGAATGCGCCCAGCTCGGCTGACTCCGTGAGATCAACAATGGCGCGCGCGACCTCACAGCAGCGGCCGATATGCGTATGTCCGGTTCTTAATGATAGGCCCAAGAGAACCTCCGCGGTCCTTGCAGAGACATCACAATGCTACTGTGGCAAACGAAGGGGGCGGCCGCGAGATGCGGTGGACAACATGAGGGTGACAAGGGACTCTAGTCTGTGACCGCAAACATCTCTAAATGTTCACATTGAGGCCCTGTGGGACAAAGCAGGACACCAGGTAGACCCCCAGGTGGGTCGCTTTCCCCCACAGTCTGCTCGTCCCTAACTGGACAGATATCATCCGACTAACACGGGAAGAGGACATCACAATGAAGGTGGCATGGAAGTCCCACAGATTGCAGCTGAAGTCCATCACCCGGCTAATGCCATCAAGTTCACATGGGGACTGGAAGAAGAGCTGACTTACCTGGGCTGAGGGACACTGTTGGTGCAGGTAGCTGCTGGCCTTTTGACAACTGCTGAACTGTGAGCTGACCAGCTGTGAAAGGCACTATATGTAAAAGTATAAAGAACAGATGAAGCCTTCTTGGTGTGCCAGAGGCTTCTGGGATGTATGAGGCACATTAACTCTAAAGCCCCCCATCAGCCACAGTAGCCTGGGTATGGGCACCTGGGGTCACCTCTGGAATGTTCACTATTGAAGATTTCTTTAGGTTATCACTAGAGGGCATGACAGTGATTTCTTCCTTTTCAGGGTGTGTGTGTTTAGAGTGTTCAGTCACAGCCTGAGCTTGTGACGGTGTGTGTGTTGGAGCCATGTCCACCAGAGAACTGCCAGTACGTGAGTGAACCAACAAAGACCACCAAAGCTTGACCTCACATTCTGAAACCTATTGATGCCAAATCAGGGCATGGGGTCCATAGCCCATTCTGGCAGTATTGGGCACAAGATAGCTAACAGCCTAGGCCAGGGTGCCAGGCCATCACATGGGTCATTCACACAGCCACACTTGGTGCCAATTTTGACCTGCCAGTTAAACTGACACACACACTTTTGGGGATATGGGGGGTTTCTGGACTCACTGGAGATAAATCTATGCAGACATGAAGATAACATGCAGGTCCACATCAGTAGGTGTGACGAGGACCACATGTGCAAGACAAGATTAAAGCGGCATGGCCTTTGTCACATCCAGTGCTGACAATGACGTCCGCTGGTACTGCATGGGCAGCTGCAATTACCCGAGGCCATTTTTGATATTTTTAAGGTAAGTTCCTGACCATTCTGATCTTGAACTTCTTCATATTTTTAATGTGGCCATTCTTATCCCTCTTCACCTCAACCATTTGGACTCCTGGCTGTCCTGCCATTTTTGGTTTTTTATTGCATCCTCTGTGTGTTCAGGTCCATTCTGTAATAACACATTATCTTGTCATTCACTCACTGGGGTCATCAGCCTCAAATCTAAACACAAACCCCTTTGGAAAGCCTGAGTACCCTGTGGGTAAAGACCCCATGAAGAGGTGTTACAGTAATGATCAATAAATGAAGCGCCTTTCATCTTTGCCTTCACCCTCCATTGGGTCAGGGCCTTAATGTGGCAGAGTGGTTTGCGTGAGTCAGTGATCCCCTGAGTGATGCCATCGGGAGTTGTGTACTCCTGGTAGTGCCATCCATGACAGCAAGGTCAGAGGTGAGGTCCTGATTCAAACACCCACACCCTGTCCCACCAGGGGTCCATCCAAAGTGGTGAAACTCCTTACTGTACCTCATCGTCTTGCACTTGGCTTGCCCCGTGGATTCCTGTCAGAAAGTGAAGTGGTGTGACTGAGTACTGCGCACCCTCACTACTACCAGTATCATCAGCTCATTTTGTCAGGCTCGTCCTTCCGTCTGTCTTCCTCGTCCTTTCTCCTGCATAAGAGTGCTACAGCGATCTGCAACAGATGAGGAGAACTACCATTGGGTGATGGTGTAAGTTCTTAGTAAGGAACCCACATGTATGGTGGTGTTGGTGTGATGGCCGTTCAAAGGCACACCTGGGACAAGTGCCTCATCCATGTCCTGCCTGTGTGACTAGGCAGCCTTTTTTCAAGGATAGAACTGCATGTTCCTGAAAGGGAGGGGACAATAAACGGTGTCCTAAACAAAGTTTGTCCCATCTGTATTTGGCTAGGAAACCGCAGCTGGTGGGTCACCCCTCTACATGCGGTCAAAAAACTGCAAAGTCTCGTATTCTAGCTTCTTGGAAAGTCCGCACACTCATGGATTCGACCACTGCTGACCGACCACCTCGAAGAAAAGCCCCCATAGCCTCAGAGCTCCAGCGCTACAAGGTGGACATCTTTGCCCTCAGTGAAACTCATCTCGCTGATAAATAATCCATCACTGAAACCACAGCTGGATAGACATTCTTCAGAGATGTGGACTTGGCCTCTCTGTCAAAAAGGAGCTCTTTCTGAAAATCCCAGTAACCCCTGTTGGCATCCGCTCACGCTTAATGACCCATATGACAATCATTAGCACATATGCTCCTATGCTGGATTCAAGAGAGGAAGAAAAGGGCGACTCCTATGTCTCTCTTGACAAAGCAGTCCGGAATGTTTCTGCCTCAGACAAGATTGACTTATTTGGAGACTTGAACAGATGAGTTGGAAGAAGCTCTGACATTTGGAATAATGTGATCAGGAATCAAGGAACTGGAAACATGGACGCTAACGGGCTCCTTGTCATCCTTCTGTGCAGAGCAGCAACTGTCTATTACCAACACAATGTTTCAGCTCCCCAACAAACACAAGACAACATGGATACATCCTAGATCAAAGACTGGCACCTCTTGCACTATGTGATTGTCCATTGGCGTGATCTCTGGGATATCTTGATCACACGAGCAATGTGAGGAGCAGAATGCTGCACAGAACATAGATTTGTCCGGGTCATCCTCCGTACTGTACTTAGACCACCTACTAGAAGACAATTTCCCAAGCCATGACTCAACATTGCATCCCTCACAGCCATTGACACCAGAAATGCATTGACAAGTCCTCTTCACAGGCAGCTTGAACACATCCAGATACCAGCTACGGATGATGACCTCATGATTACCAGTCCTGATGTTGATGAACTGTGGACCTCGCTGCTCACAGCCCTACAGTCCTCCTCCAAGAAAGCCCTTAGATTCTCCAAGATGAATCCTCCAGACTTGTTTGAGGAGCCCACAGACAAGAATCTCCCCCTCCTGGAGGCCAAGAACGCAGCATTCCAAGCCCATCTTGTAAATCCATCATCAGATTTCCTCCTGCAGAAGTGGAAAAACACAGGATCAATTACACAACTCGGGCTCGGTGAAATTCAGAACAACTAGTGGGTTAACAAGGCCACTGAAATCCAATGCTATACAGATGAAAACGAGACCTAGGAGTTCTACAATGCAATCAAAGGACTTTCTGGTCCTTCTCGACATAATGAAGCTCCAGTCTGGACTGCATAAGGTTGACGCTCCCCTAAGACAAGCAATAGATCTTGGATCATTGGGCAGAGCCCTTTCGAGTTGTTGAACCAAATGAAACCCAGCAAGTCCTTCAGTCCAAGAGAGGATCTCCACACTCCCCCAGGTCCTTGTGGAGAGTTGGGCACTCATCAAGTTCAAAGTCCAAAATGCCATCCAAGACCTTAAGAACAAGAAGGCTGTTAGTGAAGACACCATATTTGCCTGAAATATATGAATATGGGGGACTTAACCTTCTTGTCAAATTGTCCAATTTCTTCATTCCATGCTGGAAGCTTAGTAAAATTCCAGACTCATGGAAACATGCTACCATCGTAGCCATCTACAAGAAGGGGGACCAATTGGACTGTGGCAACAGTCATGATATTTCACTTCTGGATGTTGCTGGTAAAATCCTTGGCCATGTCCTGCTTCTCCAGCTGCTTCGTCACATTGCAGAAAGAGCACTTCCAGAGTCACAAGCTGGCTTTCGTCCCAAACTTGGCACAATTGACCAACTCCTAGAGAAGGCTTAGGAACACCAGCGAGACATCAGCTTTGCCTTCATCGAGCTGTCAAAAGAATTTGACACCATTATCCATGAGATGCTTTGGGAAGTACTCCGTAAGTCTGGATATCCCCCAGAATTCCACACTGTGCTCCATCTCTTCCGTGGCGGAATCAGGGCAAAGGTCCTTGTTGGCAGGGAAATATCTGCTCCCTTCGTGATCACTGTTGGTGTCAAGCCAGGCTGAGTACTGACTCTGGTGCTTTTCAATTTTCACCTTGTCGCCGTCAGACTTCGCTCCAGAAATGCATTGGATGCCTCTGGAGTGCGGATTCCGGTACCGACTGCATGGCAACTTATTCAACCTCCATAGATTGTGAATTTTGTGAATTGTGAATTTCCCATTGGGATTAATAAAGTATCTATCTATCTATCTATCTATCTATCTATCTATCTATCTATCTATCTATCTATCTAGATCGTCAGTCCACTCGAAAACCTCCTCAACAGCAATTTATGAGCTCCAGTATGCTGATGATGTTGCCGGTGTGGCTCTTCACCTGGCAAGCCTTCAGAGGACTGTTGAGTCCTTACACCCAGCCTGTTCTTGGTTGGGCCAGGAAATCGGTATCTCCAAGACACTGACCCTTCAGACTGCCTTCCAGCATACAGATCCTCCAGTGGGCATCAAGACTGGCAACAAGACACTGGAGAACACACAATCCTTCCCCTACCTTGGAAGCATAATCTCTAGTGATGCCTCTGTGACTAAGGAGATTGCGAGCCGCCCCACCTAGCCTCCTCTTCATTCAACTGCCTACGCAAGTGTGTCTTCTGTAAGTGAAATCTCCGCATGGCAACCAAGCTTGTGGTATATCACATGGTATGTATATCAACACTCCTTTTATGGATGCGAGTCCTGGACTTCTTCCAACCGCAAGAAAATCCGTGTACCAGAAGTGTTCCTCATCCGCTGTCTCAAGAACATCCTGGGCATCACGTGGGAGGACCGAGTTCCACACACAAAAATTCTGGAATGTGTCTCATCAACTAACAGTGGGACCAAGTTGCTCAACCGTGTCCTCCACTGGACCGGGCGCATTATCTGCATGGATGAGTCTCCACTTCCCTGAATGGTCCTGCATGGTGAACTTGCTGAAGGATCTCGACCCCAAAGTGGACCAAAAAAACTCTGCAAGGACTACTTGAAGTGCTCTTTCTCTCAAGGCCTGCTCCATTCCACATGTACAGCTTGGGACACATGCTGAGGACTGCGCACTCTGGAGACGGACAATAAATGGAGTCCATCACGTTGAACAACAACGGACACATCAACAAGAAGAGAATGACAAGATGTCGCCATTGAAATCAACCCACTGTGCCTTGGGGGTACAGTGATCCCTCGCTATATCGCGCTTCGCCTTTCGCGGCTTCACTCTATCGCGGATTTTATATGTAAGCATATTTAAATATATATCGCAGATTTTTTGCTGGTTCGCGGATTTCTGAGGACAATGGGTCTTTTAATTTCTGGTACATGCGTCTTCAGTTGGTTTGCCCAGTTGATTTCATACAAGGGACGCTATTGGCAGATGGCTGAGAAGCTACCCAACTTACTTTTTTTCTCTCTCTCTCTCTCTCTCTCTCTCTCTCTCTCCTCTCTCTCCTCTCTCTCTCTCTCTCTTGTGCTGACGTAGGGGGGTGTGAGCAGGGGTGCTGTTCGCACACCTAGATGATAGGGACACTCGTCTAAAAATGCTGAAAGATTATCTTCACGTTGCTATCATCTATATGCTACACCGATCGTTCTCCCACTTGGACAGAGGCAGTGGTGCTGTAAGAATTATGTTTCTAGACTTCTCTAGCGCCTTCAACACCATCCAACCTCTGCTCCTTAGGGACAAGCTGACAGAGATGGGAGTAGATTCATACCTGGTGGCATGGATCGTGGACTATCTTACAAACAGACCTCAGTATGTGCGTCTCGGGAATTGCAGATGTGACAATTTGGACAGCAACACAGGAGTGCCACAGGGGACTGTACTTTCTCCGGTCCTGTTCAGCCTATATACATCGGACTTCCAATATAACTCGGAGTCCTGCCATGTGCAAAAGTTTGCTGACGACACTGCTATCATGGGCTGCATCAGGAGTGGGCAGGAGGAGGAGTATAGGAACCTCATCAAGGACTTTGTTAAATGGTGCAACTTAAACCACCTACAACTGAACACCAGCAAAACCAAGGAACTGGTGGTGGATTTTAGGAGACCCAGGCCCCTCATGGACCCTGTGATCATCAGAGGTGACTGAGTGCAGAGGGTGCAGACCTATAAATACCTGGGAGTGCAGATGGACGATAAATTAGACTGGACTGCCAATACTGATTCTCTGTGCAAGAAAGGACAGAGCCGCCTGTACTTCCTTAGAAGACTGGCATCCTTCAACATCTGCAGTAAGATGCTGCAGATGTTCTATCAGATGGTTGTGGCGAGTGCCCTCTTCTACGCAGTGGTGTGCTGGGGAGGCAGCATTAAGAAGGATGCGTCACGCCTGGACAAACTGGTGAGGAAGGCAGGCTCTATTGTTGGCATAGAGCTGGACGGTCTGACATCCGTAGCAGAGCAACGGGCACTCAGCAGGCTCCTATCAATTATGGAGAATCCACTACATCCATTAAACAGTGTCATCTCCAGACAGAGGAGCAGTTTCAGCGACAGACTGCTGTCACTGTCCTGCTCCACTGACAGACTGAGAAGATCATTCCTCCCCCAAACTATGCGACTCTTCAATTCCACCAGAGGGGGTAAACGTTGAACATTATTCAAGTTATTGTCTGTTTTTTTTTTTTACCTGCATTTTTTATTACTCTTTAATATTTTTGCTGCTGGAGTATGTGAATTTCCCCCTGGGATTAATAAAGTATCTATCTATCTATCTACCTTCTGTGTGCAGCTGCTTCCTGAAGCGACATGCTGTACGGTGCTTCGCATACTTAAAAGCTCAAAGGGCACGTATTGATTTTTGACTTTGTTTTTCTCTCTCACTCTCTCTCTCTCTCTGCTCCTGACAGAGGGGGTGTGAGCTGCCGCCTTCAACAGCTTTGTACCGGCGGTGCTTCGCATACTTAAAAGCCAAACAGCCCTATTGATTTTTGACTGCTTGCTTTGTTCTCTCTCTCCTGACGCGCACTTTGAAAAGGAAGATATGTTTGCATTCTTTTAATTGTGAGACGGAACTGTCATCTCTGTCTTGTCATGGAGCACAGTTTAAACTTTTGAAAAAGAGACAAATGTTTGTTTGCAGTGTTTGAATAACGTTCCTGTCTCTCTACAACCTCCTGTGTTTCTGCGCAAATCTGTGACCCAAGCATGACAATATAAAAATAACCATATAAACATATGGTTTCTACTTCGCGGATTTTCTTATTTCGCGGGTGGCTCTGGAACGCAACCCCCGCGATGGAGAAGGGATTACTGTAATTCCCTTGCCCATCATGCCCCTGGGTCCACCTTTACCGAATTGGCCTGCTCTCCTACCAGCGCACACAAAGGAGGGGGAGTGACAGATGGAGAGATGGATGGACAACATCGTCGGATTGACGGACAGCCAGGACCGACTATCTTTTGCTTTCCAGTCTCTGACAGGAGTTCTGTTCTTGATTTGCCTTCTTTGTTTCACTGTTGCTCTTCACTCCTGAGTCTGCGCCTTTGACTTCTGGCTGCGCAGAATCTTTCAGAAGAACAGAAGAAAGGACCACACGGAGGCAGGGATAGTCAACCTGCCATTCTTGAGTACAGGCAAGGGACCAAGGAGACCCCTTCAATGGTGACTGACCAGCCTTTGGGGTATTGCGTCTGCTCCAGAAGGACAAGTGCCCCTTGTCAGCCCAGTAACACAAGTGATCTCGCGGTCCACAGAGGTCTCCTACCTAAGACCTGAATAGACTTCATTTGTCTGAGGTCCCAAGTAGTAAACATGAAGAAAGAGGAACCAGGAAAGGTTTGAGTGCAGGGGTTCCCTTTGGAGCTGCACAGGGAGCGCCAGGCCCGGCAGGTGAGCCCTGTGACCGCGCTCTGTTTGTCTGCTCTCCATCGTCACCTTTTCTACCTTCAGTGATGTCGTGTTTCCAGGCATCCTACAGCAACTGAAAGACGCATTCATAGCTGCAGTGTGCCCCTGCCCTCTGCCACACACCACACTTGGTGGGCAAGCTCTGGCTTTTGAAGAATATTTTCTAGCCTGTTTATTTCCTGTAATTTTATTTCTCCTTCATACCTCATTAGCAGGAATTCAGATTATTGTGACTCATCCAGTTCCTGGATTGTACCCAGCAGATGCCAGGAGTGGAAAGCATGTGCCGAGGGAGAGCATGCAGCGACCCAGCGCAGGGTGGCAGATATGTGATGTGGCAGCGCTAACCACCACACCGGCCTTGGCACAAATAGGCCACATGGCCATTCCCACAGTGCGGCGTTAAAGCCTGTGTGTTCCCCAGATGAGTCAGCTGTCTGTTGGTCTGTATAGTGCCTTTTGTTTCATGGCAGAGTCCACATTTCTTGTCACCGTCGAGGCTAGTGGGAGATCGCTGCTGTTCTTTTCACTGCTGTGCCCACTCTTTGTGTGATTCTGAGGGACACAGAGGTGCAGGTGGGCTGCCCGTAGCTTCACACTGACTCAGTGCTATTTGGTTTAGAAAAAAAGAGTCCAAAATCCTGAGGGGGCCTCAAAGCAGCCTCGAACACTGTGCCACCCTGTTACAGAAGTGCCAGTAGGCATTTCTGTGTGCCAGCAGGGACTCGCAGCTTCGGGGTGCTTTTTCACAACTGACTGGCTTTGTATATAAATAGAGACAAGCTGGACTCCTGGATTGGTGGGCACTTCGTGTGTAACGAGTAGATGAGTGCACGCATGCCCGTAAGCACATTATAGTTTGTAAAATGGCCTAGAATGCCATTATGGCACACTTAGCTGGCACCTTTACCCAGGTGCCTTCCGAGATCAGGAGGGCTAGTAAGCTAAGTGGCTGACACAGGCGCATGTATTGGACATTGAACTGGCAGCCTCTCCTCATGCTTTAACCCTTATGTGCTACGCCATAGCCAAGCTGTTTAGTTGGCATCAGATAAGTAGGTGCACCCAGCCCTGGAGGGGGCACCAGACCCTCACTACATTAATCTTGAACTACTCTTACATACGCGGTTATCCCCCTGAGAATCCTGAACCCCAGCAGCATCACGCACAAGGCAGAAGCCAGGCCTGCGGGCAGGATGCCACTCTCTCAATAAAGTTTTGCCCAGTATGAGCGTCATGGCTTTGGACTGATTGAGGAAACAGGAACGACTTAGGAACAGAGACAAAGACCGAGTAGAACAGGCAAACTGTGGATTTGGACCTGAGACTGCAGCTGTGACCCTCTTGGAGCTGGCAGTAACGCAATAAACATCGGAGACTCTGCGTCTGGCGACACTTTGAGGAGTTGCTCACAGTCCAGTGAGGCCACCCATCCATCTTCAAGCCCACCAGCCCGCGGGTTTGTGTCTTTGTGATCCGCGGCGTGGTTCAACCAGAGCAGCTGAGAACACCAGCTCCAGATTGGAATCTGCTCCATTTGCTGGCCTCTCCGATGCTCGAAGGCGCCTTTGCCGTTTTGCTTTTTTTGTCGGAAGTGTGATTATCATCTGCCACTGAAGCGTCGCATTGTTCCCTATGCTAAAACTGGTGCCATCGATGCATTTACTGAAGGGACTCACTTGGCACTCCGTGCACTTGATGTGACTTAGTGGCTCAAGCCGCTGCCATCTGTGTCATTTGTCCCATTTGAAGGACACAGTTACGTTATTTACCGGTCTGGCTGCAGCGGCTCTTCGAGCACGGTGCACATTTGTTGGCACTCCATCAGCAGTTCTCAGTGTGATGGGAAAGTCTCGATGTTCAGCCCGTGCAGAATGGAAGGCCATCGTCGGGGAAATGCCACAGTGCTGTGACCTCGATGTGGCACTCTGGATGTCTTAGAGAAGGCGAGTCGTTTCATATCCAGTTGTATAGGTACATCATTAGACACAGAGGACTGGCATGATATGGGCATCATGGTGGCGAGGCATGTCACAGAGATGTTGCCCCGTGATTCCTGGCTCGCCATCTGAGTGGACTGCGCTCGGTCCCTCCATGATTGTTAAGGGTTCTGCCTTGCGTCTGACGCTGCCAGGAAAGGCTCAGGAAACCCCAATAACCCTGAACTGTATTGCGAAATGCCAGGAGTTGCCACCTAACGGCTAAGGAGGACCACATCACATGTAAGCATCCGGTGCTTTACTTCTAGTAGGGCGCTATATCAAAGTCCTCGGCATGCGCATCAATCAATGTCATGCAAACCGTCAAGTCCAATCAGAATCGATTATTACAGCCATCAATTTATATAGTGCCTTTCAAAGTTAATGCAATTTCCATTTTATGTTACAATGTGCACCTGCATGGTGAACACTGAGGTGCCAAGGAGCAAATCAAGTGGGCACTTCTGTGTACCCCTTTACCACAATTTCTGATTTGGGGTATGGAGATGTGAGGCTTGGGGAGGAGTGCGACATTGGCAGCGCCACTCGACTTCTGTTGGGTGCCAGTGTGACTTTGAGTGATGCAGATCCAGTTGGCACAAGCCAAATATTTTAGAATAAACCAGGAAAAAAAAGAGAAATTAAATTTGAAAGGGAAAGTGAAAGCTCGAAAGAGACATTCTTGAGCCCGGAGAGGCCTTCATGTGTGAAAAAACAACAGAGGAGGAATTGAAATGGGGCACTGAGGGTGGGCAGAGTGACTTTGAAATGAGGGTTTAACTGTTTAGTGCCTTTATCACCTATCAGTATATAGTGCCTTTCATATTGTCACCAGTGTAGTGCCATTGTGTGCTTTTCACATGTCATAGGGTGCATCAATCTATCTATTATTACATTTAATAGATATATATATATATATATAATAGGGCCTACTCTACCAAATACTTTCCATGTATAATAATTCATTAATAAATAATTCATTACATTTATATAGCGCTTTTCTCAGTATTCAAAGCGCTATCCACACAGGGAGGAACCGGGAAGCGAACCCACAATCTTCCACTGTCTCCTAACTGCAAAGCAGCAGCACTACCACTGCGCCACCTGTGATCTATCTATCTTTCTGTTATATAGTGCCCTTCACATCTATCTATCTATCTATCATATAGTGCCTTTTAATCAATTGACGCTAAACTTCCTTTTGAATCTCTGTGTTAAAGCTCATTCTATAGTGCTTTGCTATCTTAAGTCTTTCCTCTCTACAGACAGATGTGCTGTATGTGAAGGCGCTGTGTGAAGTGACACATACACAAGGCACTGCATGAAATCTCTTGGCTCACATGTGCCACCAGTTCCCATGTGTGTACCCATTTGCCTACCTCGGCTCTCTTTAGGTTTCTCACTCGTAGGCCCTGCTGCTGATGCCATCTCTGCACACTTGACATCATCCATTTCCCTCTCATCTGATAAGGATGTTTGCTGTCACTTGGCTTTGCCCTGAGCTGATGCTGGTGGGCGTTGGCGTAGGAGGAGTTGGCCGGTTGTGTTCTATTGAGCCCTCATGCCCGCTGTCACATTTGTTTTTTAACTGCCAACACTAAATCAAACTGGATTTTCTTGCCCATCTTTTTGTCTTTTCGTCCATTTTCTTACCTGCTTATCTAATTCTGCTGAATCTCAGTCACTGAAATTTGTCTTTGCCAACGCAGGAGCAGAGTGTCTTCTGTCACCTGATGGCAACATCTTTTTCATCACCCTTTTTGCACTTGAAGGCAATGGCTGGGAAGTGGCTGGGCACAAGAGTGCCACATGGCAGGCAAGTCTCCATGTCTTCATTGGCAGAATGACAAAACCTGTAGCTTCTCTGCTCAGGTTACTTTACAGGTGGGCAGCCACCCATTGAGCTTGCATTGGGCACAGAGAGCCCACACACAGCAGCCATGATGTTGATGCTTCTGTCAATACCATTTTCCCTGTCCACCTAATCTCGGGAGCATCGGGTGCAAACTGTGGATGGCACATAAGTCCTTTTCTGGGCACACTCACATGGGCAACTTACATTTGTCCATTAGCCGGGGAGAGAAAAGGGGGCACAGCTAGGGTCAGAGTGGGTGAATCCCACAGATGGTGTCCATACAGGGATTTGAACTTGTGGCTATGCCAGCTGATCACTACGTACCCGTGTGTCAGCCCTTAAACCCTGTTGTACCACAGACCTCATCTTGACCTCTGATATTCTCCCTATGATCCTCTGCCCAGTCTTTTTGGAAAGTGAAGGAATCCATTTGACGCTGATGCTGCCCCTTTCACCAATTTGAAAATGAATCCTCCGAATCGAAAGCGCACTCCTGTCATTCCCACATCTCACCGCTAGATGGAGACAAGCAGCCGTGCAGGCCTCGAGTCTCCGCAGCAGTCGCGAAAAAGGCGTTGGAGAAACGAACCGGAGAGGGGCCGGCGACACGAGCACCGCAGGGCCATGTCACACACAGGGGAAATGACACTCTTGATATTACTAGGGTGTGTCATTCGAGAGGGTGGAAGAGGTGTGTGTGAAGATGTGGGGACACAGAGAGGAGAGAGGGGTTTGAGACGGGCGAGTGACAAGCCAGCAACAGCTCAGTGACGTTGTGGCCGTCCAGCTGCTCTAACCGGACTGGCCAGGTTAGGTCATTGACCTTTGAGTGGCTCTTCATGTCCAAACTAAGTGAATAATGTGACTTATGGGGTCTGATGATTCACAAAGTCAGCGCTAAGCAGTAGGGTCACACAGAGATGATGAACCCCTGCCTGAGCCCAAACTGTGTTTGACGAGCCACTGACCCAAGGGGGCATTTATGTGGGCCTTTAGTGACCTCCTGGGCACAGCAGCAGGGTGTCTGTCTGCAGAGCCTCGGTAGTGACGTTCAAGTCTCTGTTGACTCCTCCTATGAAGATAGTAGACGGATTTGGAGAGCATGAGGGGGTCATGAGGTCACTTTAAAGGGGTGAGTGGCGCTCCTGATATCTGCAAAAGGACAAGGGTCCAAGTCTTCAGAGTCCTGGACGCTAGGCAGTGACCTGAGACCAAGACTGGACTCCTTCATGTGTGTCTCTTCAGGGAGTCCTCGGGTACTGCTGGTCTGACTTTGTGTTCCCCTCAGAGTCCTGAATGAGGCACATGACCCGCATTGTGGGGGAGCATCAGTTATGGCACTACGGCCACCCGAGGGTGAATGGCTGGCAGCGGCTGGACCAGGCCAAGGGGACGCCCACATAACACCTGGCTTGATTGATGGTGGGACTGGACCGTGTGTCTGCCTCGGGGGTTACCAGCTGCTGTGCCAGTGCCTGCTCCCTGACCCCACCTCACTATGTCTTACGGTTGAAGATGACACAGCACTGGGACTGAGCCTCACATGGTGACCAGCATCACTCACCTGGCCTTCACTTCCATATTCTGTTAGCCTGCCCTCTGCTGGTTGATGTGACCCACTGGCGCGGTCGCACAGAGTTGATTATGAAGCTGTAATTTGTAGCGCCTTTCTGCACTGACAGACAAAACTACAAAACATCGGCACTGTTGTCATATTCGTAGAAGGGCCACTGAGTGGGTCAGCACCAGGGGTGTGTAAAGCGCCTTTCGTTGTTCTGAAGTCTCTGAACGGTTTCGCCCCCTCTGACCTTACTGACCTCTTACACCCCCATACTCTCCGTCACAACCACGCAGAAGCTCAGAGTGGGCCGGACCTTTGCCACGGCTGCCCCCCAGCTTTGGTCACTTTTAAGTCCCGTCTGGAAGGCTTTGCTTTTGAAACTCACATGAAAGTGCTCATCAGTGGATGGAGACTGGGCAGCCCTGGCACAGGTGGGTTAGACACGCACAGCTGCTGTTACCTTATTGGCCAGTAGGGGGCCCCATACTCAGGGAGGGAGAGCAGCTCTTACAGTACGTTAGCTTCGCCAGGCGCTATATCAAGCTACAGGTCACCTGCTGTGGAGTCACTGGAGCCTCGTCAGTGCTGTGCCCTGTGAATGGGCAGAGACGCAGCACTAGTGAGTGGCACACCAGCTCATCTAAACTGTGGTAGGACACCGGAGTCCCTGCCTGGCGACCACCTGGACGACATGCTCAAGAGTATGGACCTTGGCTGCCCTCCAAAAGCCACTTGTATCTGTTGGCAGAGCGGGCTTGCGGTGTTTTACGGGGTCCTGTCGTCACTTGTCCTTGTGTGACGAAGGTGACAGTTGTGTTGTGCATTCCAAGGAAGCCAAGCACGATAGCTCCTTTTGCTTTCGATAGGCTGACGTCACAATAAGGATCGAGGTGCAAGGACTGTTGGGCATCTACCTTGGGTCACCGTCGGCATGCAGTGGTGGCCAGATGCTGAGGCCCGATGTCACCCACGGCATCTCACAGCTGGACATTACACTCGTAAACAAACTTGTTTTCCTTTGTTGTGTCCTTTGCGGTGGTTTGGAATTCATCTGGTCACACAGGTTCTTGACGTCTACTGACACAACTATTCATAACGCCTGCCAATGGAGCCGCACCCTGGCTCAGGAAGTGCCCTGCCTCGACGTGTCGTTACCCGTTTGACAATACGCAGACAGGTCGTGGCAAGATGACAGTTAACCCTTTCCTCAGCTGTATGTGGCACTTAAGGGGGACGGAAGGAAGAGACCAAGAGTCCCTGAACAGCTGTGACCAGTGCCAGCTTTGGCCAGTGAGTGGCAGGGTGTGTTACGTCCACAAGCTCAGGTGACCCCCTGGGAGACCGCAGCATGGCATTTCACAGACTGCCTATTGTGTCACTCGAGTGTTGACACTTTGGCCTACAGGGTGCACTCTGACATGAGGGACCTCAAGGGGGCACGTGGTCTGATGGTGAAGGCTCTGTGCCAGTGGTTGGCCCTGCAGCATCACAGTCCAGGGTTCAAGTCCCACCCCACTTTTATCATTCCACGCACGTTTAGCTCTGAGCCGGCTGAGTGGGTGACAGGGTGGGTATGATCATTGTGACGAGGACAGGCCATCGAGTCCCACAGGCTCATCCATCCCATTCATCAAAATGATGTCAAGTCGAGATCTGAGGGTCCCTAAGGTCCTGCTCTCCACCACAACATCCCACCCATCAATGAGAAAAACACGAAGTTGACAGACAAACGTGCCACACAACAGCAGGAGAGGAGTAGCCCCCTTGAGGACCCGCATGGACCCCTCGTACTGAGCCCTGTGTGTGTTTGCGTCTGAGTGGCAAGACTCCTGGGAACGCCCCCTGCCCAAGTGCCCGTAGGGAGCGGAATTCTTCACGGCCTCGTCAATGTCAAAGCAGTGCTGGAGGCCAAATGAAGTGGGAACTCAGGCTTGAGGAGTGGAGGTGGCGGCTTTGGGGCAGACGGTGTCCCCGTGCCCGTTTGTGCTCCGGTGACTGGCACCTTCCTGTGAGTGTAACATCATCCATTTGGAAAGCCCGCAGCAAATGTGATGTACCCTGGAGTGGCCTTCTGTGTGGAATGGCGCTATATAACATCACAGTGTTTTAAGATCAATCCGCAGTGCTGACATACAAAGTGACACCACCGCTTCTCTTGCCTGCCATCTGCAAGACACGAACCGGGGAGGTAGGGTACTGCTTCTCCACATGCCCCCATGCCCGAGTTCAAAGGCCGGCCACTGCCAGTGCACAGTTTGCTTGTTTCCTCTGCTACTCCAGATTGAGGTAATGGGCCCGTGTGGAAGTGAATGGGCATTTGATGGACTGGCATCCCCTCCAGGTGTGGGTCCTGCTTTGTGCCACACACAACTCTGAAACTGGTATTTCAGTGCAAGGAGCAGGACTGCTGTGAAATGTTCAAGTCTCAGAGCATGGCACAGATGAAGTGAAACACATCTGGGGAATAGGATGGCACTCACTCTGTGGACACTGATGGGCACCAAGGCCCAGGTTTCTGCTCCATGCCCCCCACTGCGACCCTCCTGGTTGAAAACTACACAACTTGGAAAGATGTGTGGTGTCCCATGCAGAAAGGTGCTATACGCAAATCTGAAGTCACCACTTCCCTCCCAGTGCTGCCTTCTGACCTCTACAACTGGGCGCGTTATAATAAAGTTACACAGGACTGGTAAAGGCGCTTTATAGAACAAGCTTGGGCTCCCAGACATGGTCGAATGCTTTTACCCGTCTGCCCAAAAAAAAAAAAAAAATCTGGGTAGACACACAGTCACACCACGGTGGGCACAGCAGCAGGGTGCCAACTTCAATGACATGACGTCAAGCTGCATGTTTAAATCTAAATAAGCGAGTCAGTTAAAAAAGAACTAAGCCAGCCGCCCATCTCGTGAAGACGTCACGCGTGCCCCTCGAATCCCGGTGCCAAGAGGAAGCTGGCAGCTGAACGGAATAAAACTCTCATCTTGATTGTGAATGCCCTGCAGCGCAGAGTCGAGGTGCCCGTGCTGGCATCGGTTTATAAACCAACGAGCGGCCATCTGCTCTCCTCTCCTCAGCTGAGCCGCTCATATCGCGCCTGCAGGCGGACGTTTTAGGGTTAGGGGCTCACTGGGGTCAGCAGGCAACTAAGCAGCGCCATATAGCGCCTTTCCCTGCGTTGGGGTCACCGCGCAGCGAGCGGCTCCTCGTCACGGCCACTCCCCGCATTCTTCTGCTGTTTCGCACGCGCTGTTTGCCGGTCATGTGGCGCACCGCCGGAGGACACATTCCCGTGGTGCCTGGCGAGCCGATGTTATCAGTGCGGGTGCGGCGCTCTAAATGTCACACGGACACCGAGGGCCCTTTGCTGTTAGATCAACACCATCTGCCCGCCCGTTAACGGGCCCCGCCCCTTGACGTCGGACCCTGCTGGTCCCGCCCACCGCCACGCCGACCTCCGCTGCTCCCTAAGCACAGGAATCGGTGGAACATGGCAGACCCCCTCGCTTGTTAGCCAGGGAGGGGTCAGTCAGAGTTTAAAGGATAGGATTCCTCCTCTTCTTACACCAAAGCTGCCATTTAGTGAGTGGTGCCCTCACAATGTGCCAGTGCCGTGCATCCTCGAGCCTGAGGGAGAGTTTGAAGGTACTGCAGCACTGAACCCGGGTTCAAAAGTAGACTGGCACATTGCCCCGGTGGGCCCGTCAGTCAAACATAAAGCCATTAACAGGGAGCACATGGTCAGCGCGTGAAGTACTTGAGTAAAGTCCCGATATGGTCAGTGAGGTCACCTGTGGGGGCAGCCATGAGCCTCTGTAATTGCAGCACACATTCACTGGGCTCACCTGTGCTGGCACCTGTGGGTTTGTGACTGGAGACAAGTGATGCCACTATGCAGTCGGCAGGCACACCTGTGACTGAGCACCTGAGCCTCTGTGTGACTACACCACGTGGTCAGTGGGCTCACCTGGACGAGTCCCCGTGGGCTTGTGTTTGGGAGGGAAGATCTGGACGTGAGTGATGCTGCTGTGTACCCACCTGGCCCGGAGTAAAGTGACGATATTGTCAATGAGGTCACCTGTGGGGGCAGCCATGAGCCTTTGTGATGACACCTTATGGTCAGCAGACTCACCTGTGGAAGCACCAGGGGGTTTGTGTCTGGGAGTGGACTTCTTCAAAATGTCCCGCTATTGTCAATGAGGTCACCTGTGAATGAGCACAGTGCCCGAACCCGTGTAACTACACCACCTGGTCAGTGGGCTCACCTGTGTGATGACTACCTGTGGATTTGTGTGTGTGAGTGACTAGACAAGTATGCTGCAGGTAAAGGTCGGTGGTCTTACCTGTGCACACCTGTGAGGTACCCATGAGCCTCATGCATTGAATACCTGAGCCTGACACCACGCTGTCGGTGGGCTCACCTCTACAGTCATGGCACACACCAGTAGGCTTGTGTGTGACCAAGTAACTGGATATGAGTGATGCCACTACGCAGTCGGTGGTCTTACCTGTGTGGGTACCCGTGTGCCTCATGGATTGTGTATCTGAGCCTGTGTGAGGGCACTACACACTCAGTGGGCTCACCTGTGCCTGGGCATACCTGGCGGTGCCCACGTTTGTCTGTGTGTACACATATATGGTGCACTCTTCTGTCCACATACCTGGCACTTTAGTTTCTGTGTGGCGTCTCGTGGTAAGTGCCCGCGGTGCAGCTCGCATGTTGTCACGCTTTTCATTCTTTTGTATGTCACACAGACAGGTGTGTCCTTTTTTCCCACAGCCATTGTAAATCTAATTACTTTACCGTCAGTTCACAACAGAAAAATAAAAATAGCTCAGGAGCTAAATGTGTCAAGCGGCATGCAGTACCCATGCCAGTTGTCTGCTCATCGCCTTTGCACGCATTACACAAAACAGAGTAGGCACAATTGAGAATGGAGTCCACAGGCAGGAGGGCCTGGCACCCAGCCCACGACTACAGCACTGCCTTGGCATGAGTTATAGGTAATCGAAGGTGTCTCCTGCACTGGCCTGGCCCGGCCCAAACCCTTCTCTCTCGTTAAGCCCCCTGAACCTGGTCTCAGATGCCCACCTGCACTCTCCCCATCATCATCATGGTCCCTTGTGGTGCCCAGTGCCCCCTGGTGGAGCAGTGGAACACGACTAGGTGGAAGCTTCATACTGGACAGTGACTACGGTGGTCAGCAGGCCTGACTGGCATCATTCTCATCATGTTGCCATTTGCTGCTGTGGGCTCCTGCGTACCCAGTGCCAGCTGACTGACAGGACACTACATGACAGACTGAGCAGCCACTGGAATTCCTTGCTTGTCCCAAAGATGCCAGGGTGGCTGCACAAATGCTTGTAGTTCCTTTCAAGTTGCCCCAGGGTGATATGTGGTGTTCTTCTTAAAATGCGACTCTGCCCAGGCAGCCTGTGGCACTGGTGATATGCTGCTCATTTCATATTTTTTTTTCCACATACAATACATACCAGCAAGGCATGGCAAACTGACGAAGAATTAAACAAGGGCGGCACAGTGCCAAGGTAATAATCAAACACTTCAGAATTTGCATAGGGCAGCACAAGTGCAAAAGGCAATAATGCCTAAAGAGGGAAGCTGGCACTGGGCACAGAAATCCCTCAGTGTGTCAGGTGGAAGAACTCTTAACCTGAGCCATGAACTCTCTGCCTGGCACACTCCTGGTGGACAGCTCAAGGGTTGACAGTCACCTGGTGTAAGCCAGTTAGGACCTGGCGCCAGTCACCACTCAGCACATGGCCACCATGATTGTGACCTGAGCAAGGCCAAATCAAAGTGGCCGCGCAGGGCTCATGGTGCCAGCCTAACTTTAGTGTAGGGCTCATACTTCTGTGCCTGCCATGGTCACCTTGGCACCTCATCTTGGCTTTCTGTCCGAGTTAATTTTTATCTTTTATAGCGCCTTTTATGGAAGATGTAATTTACATTCAAGCTGAAGTACAGTAGCCAATGGCGGACAATAAATGAGGGTACAAAATGCCCACTGAAACTGGAAAGGCGCTAGAAAGGTGCCGCGATGATTGCAGTGGTCAGCACCCAGATTGGAATTCTGAAGATCTGTGGACCCCAGGAAACTGGGTACCATTTGAGCATTTGGGGTGTTGAGAGGCGGGTATCCTGGGGGCAGAGGGCCCTCAGTTCACCTGCTGTGTGGGTAAATGTGCCGAGTAGGCATACTGAGTGGTGACGAACAGCCGACCTTGAGATCCGCAGCCATATTTATGAGCCACTGCTGCCCTCTGGCGGTCACGAGCGCAATGACAGCCCCTGTTTTAGCGTTTCAGAAATCCCATTGCCATGAAATGCCAGAGAGAGATGCTTCGTCAGGGCACTCAATGGGCAGCTCTTTTCAGCAGGCATCCAGTTCACCCTCACCGCTCACTTCCTTCTCCTCTCGTGGCACACAACTTTGACTACATTGCTTTCAAGAAGTGGGTATCAGGGTGTGGCCACTGCCAGCAGGGACAACTAGTGCCACTCGGTGCCAGCAGAAGATGCTGTGCCCTTCTCTTTGCAGTATGAACTGTTGCCCTGACGGCCAACCCTGCATTTCTTCTCATCTGTTTTGAACATTGTGAGCATCACGCTGGGCACTGTGCCATTCTCACATGCCGTATAGCCGAGGGCACATCCTAAACGTCCCTGCGACTGGCCGGCCCTGGCGATGAGGAGCCTGGTGGGCGTGTGGTGCACTATATGTGGAGGACACACACTTGTGCAGCCCAGCTGTGGCTTCCTTCCTGACAGAGGCAGCCAAGTCCCACCAGAGGACTGTCACTCAGCGGCCACACGAGGCTCACAATGGACCATTCTTCTCCGTCTCTATTTCTGGCCCTTTTTGTGCCAAAGGTTAACCAGCACGGCGCCTGTCTGGCATCTGGGCACCATCTGACCCACTTGCGCACTGGACACGGATGCATTGTGTGGAGCCTCATCTCATCCCTGGTGCCCGGCTCGTTTTGTGATTCTGATCTCAAGTTGCTGCCCCTTGACACTTGGCATACACAGCCTCGAGGATGTGCCCGCGACTTGAGCAGCCTCTCTGTCATCACCAGTGACCTCACAGCCACTGTGACAGCTGGATGGCCACCGCTCTCGGACAGCCGCCTGGTGCCCACCTAATCGAGCCTCTCCTCAGCCTGCATGTCATGTGCTGCCCGCTCCACAATGGACCACCCTGGAGCCACCTTTGACAGTGACCTGCTGCCCACCAGACAGCTGCTGTTTATTTTGCTCAAGACTGGGACCACCTCGATGTCCTTGTGATGTTTAGACTGCCCACAAGATCAGCAGCAGCAGCTGAAGACCCTTCAACAAATTGTGCCCCCGCCCCAATGAGGACCAACAGCATGAGGGTATCGGTGCCCAGGCTGTCCAAACACAACCAGATGGCACCTCAGCTTCACATCAGTGCCAGGCTGTCTACATCAGCATTTCACTGTCCACAGCTTGGTAAGGCGCTATATTCTTCACTCTTTGGCCATACAGCATGAAAGACAGCAGAAGCCCACTGGTGCCCTCTGAGCTCCTCTCGTGCGGTGCCACTCACTCACACCCAGGTCACATGCCCATCATGGTGAGGCCCACTAGTGAAGCCAGAGAGCTGCAGTGAGTGACTGTCCAGGGTGGCCACTGAAGTCCTGTCACATTATGCCCAGGGTGAAGGCTCAGGTGAGTGTCGGGTTCAAATGCTGTCACCTGGCCCTGAAGTTCCACATACTTGGACACAAACCTAAGGTGGCACTCGCTGAACTGCATCCTGGGCTCTGGGCAGTTGCTGACTGTCTCTGCCCATTCAGACTTGGGGACATTTGGTGACTCCAGCAGTGCTGGTCCGTGACATCAGTAAACTAAAGTACAACTGTACCATGGCACAAATGCCAGGCTGTCACAGAGGTGCCCTCTGCTGCCAGTGGTCAAACAATTCTTCGTCCATCTTGCAAATACCCACCTGGCATGACAGCCAAGCTGAGCTCTTGGGCTCCCAGTAGGAGAGGCTGGCGCCACCTGGAGACAGAGCCCCAGAAGTACCACTGCCCAGTGGTGCCCCTCATCTTTTTCATCCTCCCTTATTTTCCTGTGCTGTTTTCATGGCCTTGTCTGATGAAGAGGGGTAGCGTGTGGGCGGTCGGGCACAGTGCCATGTGAGGGGCCTGCACAGCATCAAGTCAAGTGGTGCAAAGCTGACAGGAGAAACGTAAACAGACAGAGGCAGCTGGCGGGACGACATGTTGTGGGTGGGTCTTATGCTGCCCCCCGGCACCTGTGTTTGTGTTTGTCATCTGGTTTGACGCGTGGCAGCTGCTGACCGGGCACTTGGCTGATGAGGGGAACCCGCCGTCACTACTGTCTCACTTGTGCCCCAAGTCTGAACACTTGTCACTCACTCTCGAGCTGTGCATGGCTGACAGTTCTGAACCCCCTGGTGGTGCCCGGCCTTTCCGATGTCGCCCTGCTGCCCACTGTTATCGCTCTCACTGTTTATTCACACCTGAATGGCGCCTTGTTTTCTTTCCTCTGCCCTTTCCCTGGCGTTGTCGTGTCTCTTCCTGTGCCCAGGCGCCTCATCCTCCCGGGTGTCCTGCTGAGTTCAGGCTGACAAATTGATGAAGTGTTTGTCTCGCTGTCAGTAGGTACACAGGCTGCCGTGGCACATCAGGAGTTGGTGCCCATGTGTCTCTGGGTGCCTGGATACTCAGCTTCAAATTTTTAGTTCAGCCTCCTTTGTATGAGTAGGGTTAGGGCTGTTAGCTGCATGTGAGATGCCAGGTGGTGTCATAGTGATGCCAGTCAGTGGCAGGGTTATGGAGTCACTTAAGTGCCTTTATCACACAGTGCCAGATGTCACAAAGATGGCTGGACTCTGGTGCCCCTCTGTTCAGTGCATGAATGGCTCCATGTAAGGGCAGGACTGGCACTCGGAAGCCGAATACTTTAGTCAGCGAAGCAGGTTCGGGTCACCGGGCACAGCTGGCCTTGCCCAAAGTGCGTCACCAGACCCCCAGAGGTCCCCAAATATGGGCCATCATCACTGAGCACAAGTCATCTCAGGGGTGACCCCTCAAGAAACCCCTTGAGTGCCACCCTGATGCCCGTGTGAGCTGCCCAGGAAGGTCAGAGTGGTACTGTTGCGTTCTCCTGAGGTTGCTGCTTGCCGCTGATGGCAACCACTGAAACATCAGCTGAGGTCACAGAGGAGGAAAACACAAAATCCAAAAAAGTTTCAAGAGGAAGTGGTTTGGGTGACGCAGCCATTATAAATAGCGGGCGTATATAAAGGCAGAGCGGGGGGCCGCGGGCAGGGGACAGCTGGCAAGGCGCAACCGCAGCGTGCTGCTTTGGGCTGCAGGTCGAGAAACTCAAAGCACAACCAATGCGGGCAGGCAGCGGCCACCAGGGTGTGCTGCGGGGTCACCCTGCGGCCCCCCAGTGCCTGAGTGGACTGGAGAAAGGGGGCAGTGTTATATAGCGCCTTTCACAGCTCCTCTCAGCCTTTCTCACGGTCAGGCGCAGTGGGCCGGGTCCACTTGGACTCCCCCTGGGCGCCGTTTGCTTTTTTCCGACGCCGTTAGTTTGAATCTTTTTTCCGGCGTCGTTCACACTCTGATCTCGCAGCCCGTGGAGGCGGACGACAGACAATGAGGAGGAGAGGAAGAGTCGAGCGTGTGAGCGGAAGTGAGAGACAGAGGGGAGACAGAAAGGCGCTATATCACAGATAAGGAAGGAGAGCGTGAGGCCAGCATCAAGCAGCTTGGCGAGGGGCCCGAGTGTCCCACCAAATCATCACAGATCAGGAGGGACGAGCAAAGGGGCACAGCCAGCTGGGCACTAACAGTGATGGGCCTCGCTGAACTGCTCCTGCTCACCTGGGGGGCACCTAAATGAAGTCCACGTCACACTCGGCCATTTCAGGGTGTCCTGCATGTGTTGATGTGAGTGGCCGCCCTGAGCTGGTGATTCTAAGATGGCGGTCCGAGACCACCACAGGACACAGAGCCGAGTGGCACAACTGAGACAAGTCAGTGATGATTGGCACCTCTGGAATTCACCAGGGGTCACTGAGCCTCACTCCTCAGATGATCGGTGAATGAGCACGTCTGTGTCCTCACTGGGCATCGCTGGAATCCTGTCAGACTGGCATCAGAGTGAATGCCCACTTTGACTTACGGGCCCTCGGAGTGACCAGCTGACTCGGCCCACAACTTTGGTTTTTTTTCTCATATTTTTGGGTCTCGTTGCAGCAAACAGCCGAGTGGCATCACGAGGCGGATTGGCCAGCACCTCTAGGTGGCACTCACATGATTAAAGTGAAAATCACATTTGGGGACTGTCATCAGTGAGCGTCCAGGACCCTGAGGTCACAACAGTGACAGCAGACGTCCACTTGACACTTGAGCCCTCAGGGTCAGGCCTAGTCAAAGGCTGTGCTCCAATCTAACGCCATCAGGGTGGCACAAGGGCAACTCCTCCAGCTGTCAATGGCCACAAAACTGGGGCTAAAGCAGTGGCATCATGGGTGGAGGCTTCCAGGGCATTCCATCCAGTCCCCGAGAACACAGTTCAGACATCATGGATGATTCGTGCCAAAGTGGTCTGAGGGCCAAGGTGGTCCGCTTTCCCACGTAACGTTCTTGTAGGGCTGGCAGCATTACCAGTTGGGGTAGAGATGCCCCTGGCCTTAAACAATAAGGTTGGCACCTCCTCAGCCTCATGCAAAGACCCCTTTGAATGGGAAGCTTGATATGCTCCTTGGTGGTCTGGCAGTAGTTGTAGAGGGGGGGACATACAGAATAAGCCCACTGCTGACCCCAAGTTTATGGCTGTCATTCATGTTGGTGACTGTCACCCGCTGACCACCCGCGCAGGAGGGGCACACTCCTAATAGATACTGCTCATGTCATTTTAACTCACCTACTGGGCTATTGGGTTCAAGACCACAAAGGGACTGCAGTATATGAGGCCAAGACAGGCGGTGGGCCGCCAGCAGAGGGTCATCACGTCTGCCTCGGGGTGGGACTCGCTTTGCAGAGACGTCTCCAGCTGTTTGTCACTCAGCAGGCACAGGGAGCTGCCAATGTCCAAATGCCCCTGGCTGTGCCCACCTCACGCTGCTCTGCTCTTTACTTGCTGTATTTCATATAGTACCTTTCACAATCAGCAACACGTGGCAGCCAGTCAGGTGGGCACTTAGTTACCATCCTTAAACAGCTAGGGACTCAAAGTGCCAGCTCAGACACCAAGTGCAGGGCGCTATACAGACAGTCACATGTCTATGCAGGGCAGATTTCCGCTTTCCTACACAAGTGCCAAGGCTGATACTGTCAAAGTGGCAGTGGGTCACCCCTGTCACGGCAGCACCGCTGGCACCGACTGACCTGAACCGGCGTCCTCGTCCATAAAGAGCGGCTCAGCTCCTCCAAAGTGACGTTTGTGACGATTCACATGGCGCTCAGCAGACAGAAAGCGCAGCGTGTGGGAAAGTTGGCCGGGCAGCTGTGGGACCAAATCACTGCCAGAAACCCACGGGAGGCGGGCCGCCTCGAGCCCTCCGCCAATTGTGTGTGGTGGGCAGGAGTGCGGGGGGCCCAGGAGGGGGCCGAGTCACACAGGGCAGGGCAGGGCAGGGGGATCCCAGAGTACAAATCAGCCAGGGGCACACTGGGGTTAGGGGGGGTCCTCCAAACTACAAATCTTGACAGAGCAGACACAAGGGGGCGCACACACAGATGAAAGGTATAAAGACCCTGCGTGCAACAACTAAGGGGGCACTCGAGAACCTTCCCACCACCCCCTAGAGAATGAGAGTCACAAGGAGGCCCCCGGACTTCACGAGTTTCTAGGAGGTGTCTATGCCCATGGTGGGCTTATCAAGGGGACAGATGACAAGATGAAGGATGGGCGTCTCTTTGCTGTGCTGGTCGGCCCCTCCAAGGGCCCCTATGTGATTGTCCAGCTTGCTGCCCCTCTGGTGCCCTCTTCCTGGCCTTGTACTTTTCCGACTCTTTCACTTCCCCAGATGAGCAGGCTGGCATTGTTGGGTTTAGTGCCCTGGCAGAGCCTCGTGCCTCCTGCTACAGTGGCCACTAGCGCCCCCTGCCAACAAGCAGCACTATTGCAGATCCTGTCTTCCTGTTTCAAAGGCAGACTTTATCTAACCTGTGGGGACAAAGAAAAGCAGAGAATGACACACACAGGATCCCTCTGAAGCCACCCAATGTCACCGACCCTGGTAAATCACACAAACTGGCACCAGATGGACATGAGCTCACACATGCCAGCTGGACCATCATATTCATCTCACCCTGTGGACAGCTGATTGACCTTCAATGGTCTGAAGTGAGACACTTGGGTTGACACCTGGATGGCATAAATTGGCATCAGGAAACACATGTGGACCTGGACGGTGAGATGGCAGGTGGCCAACTGTCCTGGTGTGACACTGGGCAGGCCCTCTGTGGATTGTGACACTGGGCCAGGCCAGCTGTTGGCAGGTGGCCACACACTTTGAACCGGTAATTGCCATCTCACGCCCACTTATCTTGGCGTCACTGCCCTCTTTCTTCATGTCCTCAGTGATTTTTTTTTTTCCCAGTTGCATTTCTTTGTTTCCTTCCTCATTTTTCACGAGAGGTTGGAGACGGTGACAGCGAGGTTGACAATGAAGCAGTCCAGCTGAAAATGTTCAGACATGAGGCACAGGGGGGCCACCTGCATATACACCCTTGTCTAACATTCACCCCAGTTTTCCCACCAACACCCAGGCACACAGGCAAAGTGGCACCACCCATCATCTTCAAAGGTCACTTGGGCTAAGCTGTGACACATCCAGTTGGGCAGCTGGTGGTGGTGACAACCTGAAAGGACGAGAGGCACACCAGGAGGAAAAGGGTGCAACATGGACTGGTAGTCTGGGAGGTATGAGCTGGGCATTTCTCTATCCGGGCACCAGCTGGCACATGCCAGGTACATGCTGGAGATTAGTGTGGGCAGAGTGGGGCACCAAAGTGAGGCCTTCTTCTAGAGCTTGACCCACCGAGCCTGACCACTCTTAGCTGTCTGATGGGTGTCAGCACATTGCTGCCAGTCATTAGGAGAAGCAGGAGAGGTACACACCAGTGTGCCATGGTGCCCAGTAATGTAAGTGCCATGTGGAGCTGGCACCCCTAGGCTGGGCAGGCCCTGATGCCCTTCAGTATTTGGTGTCTATTCTCTGCAGATTAAGCAGGTTGACTTTAACTATCCATACCAAGTGTCCAGAATATATAGAGGGAGGTGCCCAGCTGGCAAGCTGCTGGCAGGGACAAGGCCAACATGAGGATGGCACAGAGCAGCACCCAGTACTGAATCATGGAGCTGACACCTTTATGAGATTTACAAATGGCTGTCAACCAAACGAGTGGTGAATGGGCTGAGTGGCCAACTGTGCTTGGCTGGGTGCCCAGGATGGGCCATGGGCTGGAGGCAGAGGACTTGCAGGCTGGCCAAATTGTAGTAGGCATGAAGCCATGCCCATGTCAGAGAGGAGACACCAAGGGTGGCAGAGACTTGTGGCCATCGATGAGCATACGGTGTCACAAGGGGAGGAGGGTGGCCGAGTTGTCTGTCTGGCACAGTGGGCAATAAAGGAAGGAGAACCGGAGTGTAGGGGCAAGTCTTGGGCAAGTGGAGAGACACATGAGGTGGGGTCAGACTGCCCGGCTGTGGCACTCACATTTGTCCACTTCCAGTGACTCTCCATTTTATTGTTTATTTTCAAAATCTCAGAATTTTCTTGGGCTCTGCCAAGCCTCCCTAAAGTGGGTGAGTGGCATGGAATGGTCAGCTGGTACCCAATGTGACTCAGTACCCATATGGCCCACGTGTCCACCGAGATTTACTGCGGTCACCACACTTACATCTCAAGCCAGAGAGTGACATGTAGTGTCACCCTGTCTGCTGCTGGCATTGTACCCACTGCCAATGATGATAGCACACTGATGAGTGGCACTTAAGGCACTGTGAAGAGTGCACAGGGCAGGGGTCTTCATGTCGCTCATGCTGTTTATTACATCAGGTGAAGTGCCAGGCAGTAAGTGACATTAATGATGTAATGTGTAGGACAGCAGGTGACGTGCATAGTGCCCTCTTCAAGTGAGCTGCTGGTCACCTGGTGAAGGGGAGAAGGACCAGCACCGGGCACACAAGGGCTGAAAAACACCTTTGTGTGTGCACCTTGACTTGGGTGTTTAGACTGAATGGCACCTGTGCCACCCTAGAAATCCTGCCTAGAGGAAGAGGAACTGCAGGTGGAGTGCCAGTCCACTGTCCATCTGTGGCTGGCCACTCTGGGCAGTCTGTGACTTGTGATTCTGTCCCACACATCCATTGCATGTGCCCCCTCCAGCTAAGTGGCAGTGGAGTGGTCATCCTGGCACCTTTCAGGAAGGACCTGATGAAGGCTCAACAGCAGGCTGTGGACTGATGTCCTTAAAAACCTTAGTCACTAAACTGGACAGGGAGTGGCCAGCTGGCAAAGGCTGATGCCACGGGGCGTCCCGCTAAGTGCTTGCAGTTGGCTGATTCCGTGAGAATTCTGATTACCCAAGGATGCCAAGAGAGCCAGTGAAGCCCGTGAGTGTTGACAAGGCGGCGTGTGACCGTCCATGAAGAGGGTCGGGGGGTCAGCGCCAACGAGACAGGCAGCCTCATCGCATTTCCGGGCTCAGCTTCCTATGGCCATCGGAATTAACTTAAGGAAGGAAAAGTCAGCAGAATGAGGGGCCTTGGAGCAGCCGAAGGTCCGCCTGGCAAGCCCATTAGCCCACTGCGCCCTGAACAGTAAGACCTTGTCTTGGAATTGTCCACAACTGCATGAGGCAAATGTCCACGGCGTCCGCAGAATGAAACTGGAGATGTGAGTGGAGGGACATGACAGCCGTGGTGAAGCCCGGATGGTGACGAGGGACCTCAGCTGTGTCACTTTAACAAAAAGGCCACATGGGGAGTCAGAGCCTGAGAGGAGTCAAATCAGTCCATTTAGTATAGCGCCTTTCAGCGAGTGCAGACTCGAGTGTTCCTGTAATGCACAAATGACTAAAGCACACAAACAGAAAATGAACAAAAGGTCTAAGGGGGGGGGGGCTCCTCACAGCGTCCATCCATTGAGGTCATCAGGACAACAAAGAGAGAAGACAACTGCTGGGGTCCACGGCGGGTCATAACAGACAAAGTCAGACAGTCTTGGAGACCTCAGCCAACTGGTCACCCACCCCTTACTGGCCATTCTACAGTTTTATATCAGTCTGTGCCCCTCATTTGTTGGCTGCAAGGCCCCCCCCGTACCTCAGTGTCTTTCCTTGGGCACCAAGTGGCACAGCAGGGCACAGAGAAGACAAGTTGAATAGAGGGGGGTCCTCAGTGGATCACACTGATTGTATTTCTCAATCACAGCCAACCAGCACATCTAGTCAGGGTATGCCAGTCTGAAGTGGCGTCCTCAGCCGGAGACTAGAGGGGCATCTTCTCGGTAAGCACCCCTTTATTTTATAGCGCCCTTTGCAGGCTCAGAACTCCGTCTCAACTTGAAACTTTTTCGAAGGTCCACCCCGTACATCGCCCCCTACAGGTGAAAAGCGGGAGCGGGCTCCTCCATTTGCACTGGAAAACGAAACTGAAGTGGCGTGCAGTCGAAGCCCCTCACCAGCAAAGGCAGGCAGTCCAGTCTGATGAGGGACCCTGCGCCCGGTGCATTGCCCGTGCCAGCTCGTGTGCCCAGGTTCGTCCTGCGCGCCAGACACGCCCACCCTGGACACCTCCTGTCTGTTCATCTGCGCGAGCCAATCAGAAGCCGCGCTCCCCGTCCCTCCTTTTCCGAGTCGCGGTCCCCTGGGTGTGTCCGTCAGAAAGGCCACAACTTGCTTACTGGCTGCTGCTCGCAAAAAGCGCCGACGCCGCCCCGTGTAACGCGATCACCCAGCAGACGAGAGCCGCAGCTTCTCACGTAGCGGATCGGCGAAGACCGCCGGGGACTAACGGGGACAGACGGCCACGGCGGCGACCCTTCAGACGAACTTTTCTCTGCTCTGGGCCGCCCCATCGAGGCGCGGCGGGACTTGGCGCACCCATGGGCTCCTCTGCGGCTTTCGTCGGTAAGTCGGACGTGAGCGGACCGGGGGCGTGTGGGCGCTCCTGGCAGACAGAGGGGTGGCAGCGTGCCAGGGGCACACTGAATGTGAAAGCAAATCCCAGCGAGCGCCGCCGAGAGTGCAGAAGACAAACGAGGAGGCGCTTCAACGGAACTAAGTAAAAACGGAAAACCCCGCCGTGAACTTGGCGTCGCCCCTCTCGGGAGCTCGGCTGCCGTTACTCGTGGGCGCTGTAAAAGGAAGGTGACGGCGCCGGGCGGGCATGGCGCTCACTTGGGCTCCACGGCTTCGGCTTTATTTGGAATCGTGACGCTCGTTTACTTTTGGGGTGGATCATCAGAACACAAACACGCGCGGTGACAATAGGAAGAGACACACGCCTAGGGACACGAGGGGACAGCACGGGACAGGGCAGGGTGACGTCCTTTAGGACGCTCTGAGGGTCGGCGCCGCAGGTGAGACCTCCACCAACACCTGCCTCCACGACGAGCGCCTCCTGCTGGTAGCGGGTGGCCTTTCGGTCCGTAAAGCGGAAGATTCGGCAGTGCGGTCAACAAATAAGAAAAGACAGCGAGAGGGGGCTTCACGTGGGCCGAGGAGCTCGAGCTCTTCCTGGCATTTCCGCCGCTCCCCTTTGTAACCATTTAGGAGGCTGTCGTGTAGCCCCCCGGTCCGAGCCCAGCAAGGCCACCTTTGTGAACGAACTCATCTTCAGGTGTTGTCCTGACATGTCACTGTCACGTGAATTGCGCTGACTTGAGACCCAGCGGCAAGTTGGGTGGGCTGACATCCTCACAGGGGGACTTGCACAGGACACATCAGGCTGCGTTTGGGAAGGTGACATTTAATGGCAGGAAATTTAGGAACTAAACCTGTGAGGTTTGAACGCACAAAGGGGACTTTGGAGTCGCAGTGGACTTGTCACCATCGGGTGCCAGGTTCTATAGCGCCATGCTGTGTGCAGCACCACTCACCGGCTTTATCAGGCCTCCTGTGGAGCACTGGGTACACTTTTGGCCTCCTTAAAGACAAAGCAGCACCAGAAAAAGTCCAGAGAGGGGCGTCTGAGGGGTCTGAGCTGTGAGGAGACGTCCAGGGAGCGAAGCCTTTTCAGAGATGAGCAGCAGGCCTGACTGAAGTGTTTAAAATGTGTCCAGTGGATCGAGACGCGGACTTTAAAATGAGTCCATCAAGAACACACGGGGGGACACCGCTGCAGGGGACTTGTGAAGGGTCACTGTCACAGAAACATTAGGAAGAGGACCACAGACACGTGGAACAGGTGACCAGGTAGAGGACTTTAGAGACCTCCAAAACTGGACTTGGTGTCATCTTGGAGGAGTTAAGTGGACGGGAGTGGTGGGCTTTGGGGGGCTCAGTGGCCTGATCTCTTCCAGACTGTTCCAAACTGATTTGTGTCAAATGAAGAACGCGGTGGGTGTTAAACCTTCAAGTGCCACCCAAGCAGGAGGCCCTGAAATAAACACTTAAAAAAAACTTCAGGTGTCACACTTCTAAAATGGAGATCATCAACAGCACAAGTACAAGAACCTCATCAAACAGGCTTAGGGACACAGGAGCCTCCCCTGGTGGCACTGAGCATCAGGCAGGAATGGACCACCCAGTAGAGCTGTGAGCGGGCAGGCAGTCACAGGGAGAAGGTGCAGAGTCCCCACAATCACACCTACCACGTGGGATCTGGGAAGTGGCAGTGGTGCCCACCAACCCACAAGAGCCCTTAACTATGACAATAGGTGTCACCGTTTTGGTCCCCTCACTCGTCTCCATGTCCCCTGCACTGTCTGCGGGTCCCCAGGTGGTCACTCAGCTCACTTTATGCCAGGAAGGGTCCTGCGTTTGGTGCCAGCAGTCTCAGTGGGTGGTGTGCACCTGTAAAAATGTCATGAAGAGGCCTGAGGTCACCCGACAAACACGAAGGTCGCTGCGTTCGTTTAATTCGTTAAACTTTCAAATCAGTGAAACACCAGACGAGTCACCAGGCGACCTTCCAGTGCTGTCATCCACTCGACGTCTCCGTTTTATTGTCGCACAACATAGACAGTCCGGTTTGGGGGGAGGGGGGGGGGGTGGGGTCTAACTTCGCCATCTCATTTCTTTCAAATCACACAAATGAACGCATTCAAGACAGAGACCACCACCCCAGCGCCATTTGAGGGTCCCAGCGGCGCGACGAGTGGAGAAAGGCAAACTGAGTGAACCCGAGTAGGCGCCCCGAGTGACACGCCGGATGGCGACACTTCAGCACGACAGCAAAAGTTAAAAGTAAAAATCGCGCGAGGAATCGCAAACGTCCGTGGAAAATGAGAAGCGATCGGAACTGGGGGCAAAAAAAGAAAAAAACGAAACGTCCGAGAAGCCCCTCAGCTGGACCCCAAAAGTGATGGAGCGGGCAGCCCACCAGCGGGGCGCGGCCGGAGCTTCTGAACAAAACTCGGAGGGCTACGGGGGCGTTGGGAGTGTCTCCGAGATTTGGGGGTCTCCGATCGACCCTTTCTGATGTCACATTGACGAGACGGGCGGATGTTTGTCTGCCCACTCACTGGCCCTTCCGTCCATTCCCCGCCCGCCCGCGTCTCCTGCCGCCCTTTTCGACTTTTCTTCTTTCACTTTTTCTTTCCGCCTTCTTCATCTCTCCACCGATCGACTCATCCCACGTGCTTCACGCGGACCCTCCTGGCTCCGTAGGTCGCACTTCTCCTTCCACCGAGCGGAGGATGTGCGTCAGGGAGGCCCCGGGGAAGCCACAGGAGCCGCCTGTGCCCGCCCGCCCCCCTCTGCTCTGCCAAGCTGGCACGGAGCAAAAGCGCAGCGCACACAACCGCAGGGGCAGCGACAGCGACAGATCGGCCGTGTCATCTCCGTGCCCGAGGCGAAGCCGCCTTTACACAAATCGCGCTTGTGGTCACCAAAGCCGAGCGCAGCCAAAAATAACCGCGGGGCTCCGATTGAGGGCTTGGTGTGGTGGGCGAGGGAACGAGCGGCCACCAGGGGGAGCAGTGAGCTGAGGCGGCCAGATTGGAGGGCGACTGCACGATCGGCCTGGACAAGAAAGAAAGAGGAGGGACACAGTCTGTTAGAGAGACAGATAGAAGTGAAAGGCGCTATATAAGAGTTCTAGAAAGGGTCATGTCATAAGATAGATCGATACATAGGAGAGGCTCTGTAGAGTGTGATAGGTGTGGAAGGGTCTGTGTAACACACGTGAAAATAACAGAGCCATGAAAGGCACTATATAATAGAGAGAGATGGGTAATAAAGGCACTATATACTGTAATAGGTAGAAAAGACACTACAGGAAGGACGTGAAAAGGTGTAAATAACACAGATAGATAGATAGATGTGAAAGGCACTATATAATAGATAGATAGATGTGAAAGGCGCTATATAATAGATAGATGTGAAAGGCGCTATATAATAGCTATGAAAGAACAATATTGCTTAGATATTTAGATGGGCACATCCTCACATGAAGATTTATGCCCAGTGACTACTGAGCTCCTCTGTCAGTTCTGAGACCCCCTCATGCAGACCCCCAGAGCTCCACTTCATTAGCCTGACAGCACATCCTCCATTTTGATTCCTCCACATTTCTTAGAAAGGTCCCCCACCCTAACTGGTACAAAAGTGAATGGAGAGAATGTGGCAGACTGGTAGAAAGTGGACTGGTTGTCCACCCACCGCTGGTCGTCTCAAACCCAAAGCCCTCATCACCTGCGACGTGTGACTTTGAAGCAGCAGCTCACGCCTGCCTGCCTGCCTGTGAAGGAGAAGCCCACAAATTCGTATCCAAGGCACAGCCCATGAAATGGCCGCCGCTGAATTTCTGAAGTAAACAAATAAACATAAAAATTATATTAAAATAAATTTAAAAACACCCGTCAAAACAATTGAAAAGTGAGACCCCCCCCCCCAAGGAGAACAACAGAGAACTTCTACCTGCCATTGTCCACGTTGCTCTTGGCACAGGGCAGGACCCTCCCTGGATGGGATGCCAGGTCACTGGGGGGCATTCCACACAGGTGGGCAGTTCAGAGTCTGCCTTTCGGGCTGGTGAGGAAGGTGAGAAGACAGCAGAGAATTGCCCCTTTGTCTGCCTCGAGATGGCACAATATAAAACACAGATGAATGACTGAGCGGTGACCCCGCTGTCAAATAATGAAAACTGTGACCTGCCAGGGGTCTTTGCCACTCCAGGCAGCCTCACTGCGGTTACACGGCCACTTTTTCCAGCTGAGCTGTGCCCGTGAAAGGCACTATATAACACATCATTTTTTTATAAGTTCAGATTTATGACCAGCTAGCTCTGGCTGCCATGAGGGTAAGGTTGGCAGTGCATGGCAGTGCCCGGTGATAACAGGACACGACAAACATCTCTGTGAATCAGAATGCAGAAGGGTGCTGGACTGGCACCATGTCCAGGTGTTGTTCCTGCCTTGTGCCCTGGGTTTGCTGGGATGGGCACCTGGAGTTGGTTGGTTTGCCAATGTTACAATCTGTGCATTGAGGACAACTGCAGAATTCCTGGGAATTTTTTAGAAGATCCTCATTTGGGAATCGCTGGCTTGGCAGTCCTGAGTTGCTTTGCCCACTTGAAGCTGTGAATGAGATTTGTGCCACTGGCCCCTGGTGGACTGGCATCTTGGGTGCGTTGGTTTCACACTTTTGAAATGTGGTGGCATTTGTGTGTCTGATGTTTGGTGACTTGTCTTCAGACAAGTGTCACAAACGGTTGGCATCACATGCCTTATATAGTGCCTTTCTGTGGTCAATGCCACTACACAGTGCTACCTGTGCTCAGTGAACTGGCTGACTCAGTGGCACACAAGCTTGAACCACCAGCCTCGTGCTTTAGGGTGTGGCACCTTAGCCATGCTGTGCTGCCAGGCACTATAAAAACCAACACTACCTGGCATATTCTGGAGGGCACTGAAGTGGTTTGCACACTTTGAATCAAAAATGGCCGTGTGGACATAAATATAAGACATGATGTTTTAAAATGGCACCCCAGACCTGGATAGGTGGTCCTAACCATTCACTGCTGGCACTTCTTCTTGGCCGCCTGGCACACTCATGTTGTGCAGGACACTCAGTTGGACTGAACTCACCGTTACATTCAGCTGGACGTGAAGGGTGTTTTGTGATGTGCCACGCTATCCATTTGGTAAAGGGGTAGACATGGTCAGCAGCAAACCTTAAGCATGCCGTGGCATTTTAAGCTGGTGTTAAGAGGTCCAGTGTATGCCTAGATAACCGCCGGGCACCACTGCCACCGAGTTGTCACTCCACAGGGTTTAATGCAATGAAAGCTGCGTCCTGCTTTGTGTCTGAAGATGCTGGCATCGGCTCCTTGAGGGAGGAGCAGCACGTCCACCATGTCCATCGCGTACCCAAGAGCATCACAGTATGTGCAGGCCTTGGTGGGCAAATCATCTGCTACGGTCTGAGTGTGTGCCCAGTCCCTGTGGGTGGGCAATCTGAATGGCCAGCTGGCAAAAGAGGAAGTGCAAGTGAGGCACGCTGAGAGGCAACTTCAAAGACATCTTAGGGGTCCCGGGCACGCCAGCACTCAGTGGCCACCCCCCTGTTCTCTTCTTTATTGCCTACATTATAAAAAGTAGTTCATAATAGAAAGCAGTTCAATGTGGTGCCAAACTGTGCCAGTGTGTGCCATGTGAGTAAGGATTGGCATGAAGATCGAGTTTGAAATAGTCCAAAGGGCAGCTGTGCCAGGCTGGACATCCCAGGTCTGGAGGGCACAAGTGTCCACTGCGAGGAGCCTTCACTTTCATTGTCCTTTTTGTTTTGCAGTGGCGTTCTTCTGGGTGGTCACCGGCCCCTGTGTGCAGACCACTGGTGATGGCATGTCTAAGTTATCCAATGGCACCTCAGTGGGTAAGTTCTGTGAAGCCTCAGGGTGAAGTGGGGGGTTGGAAGGACACAAAGGAGGTGACAGTGACAGGAGCTCCTTGTGGCTTTAGAACCCTGAGGGTGTGGCCCACCTGTGTAGTGGACAGGTGGTGAGGGGCACCTAGTCAGTGTTGTCCTGTTGCTCCTGCCCGTGTCCACTGTGAGGTGGTCATTGCTTCCTGTCTCTGCAGACCACGATGAGTGCAGTACCCCTGACTTCTGCTCAGACAACGCGCTGTGCGTCAACACCTACGGGAGCTACCACTGTCAGTGCCAGGCCGGCTACAGGAACCACAACAAGAAGGTCACGTTCCCTTATACTGAATCTTTCTGTAGAGGTAAGAGAGACGAGGAGCACGAGAAGACCACCCGCCTGGCACCTCTGTGCCCTTCTGCTCGCTCACTTGTCTCTGTCCGACTCCACTTCACCTCCTTTCCCTTTTCTCCTCCCCTCAGACATTAATGAGTGCACTGAGCAGCGCGGCCTCTGCGGCCCCAATGCCACATGTAGGAACACAATTGGCAACTACAGCTGCTCCTGCCAACCAGGCTTCACCTCAACATCTGGACAGCAGAACTTCACAGCCAACGAGTCCTCCTGCCAGGGTAATGCTTCTTTAATTAATGCCAGTTAGTGCCAGGAGGGCATTGGCACCCGCTAACCTGTCATAGTGAAAGTGCCACCTAGTGACCAAGTCCTGAACGTCATCCTGTTTGACACTGAGGTGGCCAGCTGGTCAATGCCCAGTCGTTATCTTCTCATCCTTCTGCAGATATCGATGAGTGTCGAAAGTCGCCTTTCCCATGCGGCCTCAGTGCTGCCTGTCTAAACACGCCAGGAAGCTTCAGCTGCTCCTGCATACAAGGGTTCAGGGTGCCAGCTGGGCAGCCGCCACTCCGAGGGACCCATTGTGAAGGTAACAGAGGCCTGGTGTCACGTGTGCCTTGCTTTGTGTCACATCACGGCACTCTGTGTGGCCAGCATGTAGGAGATGCTGCTTCTGCCACAGCAAGATGAAGGACCCGGCGTACTGACCTCCTCCTCCTCCTGTCCAGCGTCCCTCTGCTTTGCCCTTAATCCACCCCGCTTGCTGCTGCCCTGTCCCCATACTGATGAGTCCCCACCAGTGCCATGCCTCGGTCCTTAAAGCCAGTAAGTCCTGCAGTACCCAGTGAGACCACAGCATGGCTGGACATCAGCAGGCCCGTGTCCAGCAGCTGTAGTGCTATCAGGGCCCTTGGCACCTCACCCAGCTTCAGCTGATTGTGCCACCTGTCACACGTGAACTCTCGGTGGGGGTGCTGCTCCACTGGACCTTTACTTTATCAGTTGGCACATCCTGTGGTCCACATTAACAGCACGCCTGTGTCCATCAGTAGACTGCACGCCTCTCCAAGTGACAACTCCAGTGTGTCCACCTTGAAAATAGGAGGCAGCAAGGAAAAGATGGGACCAGGTGACCAGTGTGGTCAGCACGCTGAGTGACCAGGACATCATGTCAGAGTAATGAGCTCACAGCATCAGGAATGGCTGCCTTCAGACCACTAAAGCTTTTGTACTTCATTTGTACTGCAGACATCGATGAATGTACAGAGACCCCCGAGATCTGCGGCCCCAATGCCAACTGCACCAACACAATGGGCAGATACAACTGCTCCTGCTCTCAAGGCTTCATGTCCACTGCAGGAAGATATCAGTTCAGAGCAAACGAGTCCACCTGTGAAGGTAGGAGACGGGTTGGGGGGCAGGGGGGGTCATTAGGGATGAGGTGACATACACATAGATGGTGGGACAGCAGAGGTGCTCCTCAGATTCTCTTCAGGTGCCCCCTGTCATGTGATCATGTGGCAGTGTGTCCTGAAGGCCTGCTCTGTGGATCACTAGCTGAAGCTTTGGCCAACATGTCCATCAGAGCAAGGCCATCTACCAGGGGGTGCTGTGCTCATAGGGTGACACCCATTGAATGTCCTCCAAGGAGCACTACAGTATCTGTCCACTTGGGGAGCCACTGAGTGGAACTCATCTACACTTTAAGTAGGCTGGACACTCAATCACACCACCCACTCGTCTAGGTGACCTATTAGACTTGTGTGACACAAGGGGACAGCATGGGCCTCAGGTGTCACCCTCACATGTCACCAAACCAGACAGACTTCTGTGTTAGTCACCCGAATGGCTGCTGTCCACTAACCAGAGGTGCCCATTTCTTGTCTTTTCTAGCCCTCAACTGCTCAAAGTTTGACACAAATGAGATCCAGGTAGGTGGACACATCTAGCTCTGTAGCCGGTAACCGTCACCTGAGCATCACGGGCCCGTGAGGAGGTGGAGAACATGGGACTTGGGCCAGCGTAGAGGAGGAAGAAGAGGGAGGAAGAGGAGAAGTGAGCACAAGAAAGAGAAAGAAGAGTAGGAGGAGCACAGGGTGAAAAGTGAAGAGAAGAAGATGAACAGAGTGAGGGCAAGGAGGAAAAGGAAAAGAAGGGTGGAGGAAGAGAACAACGAGGGGAGGTGAAATGAGAATGAAGTGGAGGAAAAGGAAAAGCGGGAAAAATTAAAAGTGAGGAAGAGGAAGAAGGAGAAGAAAGAGGAGGGTGAAGATAGTGATGAGTAGAAAAGGAGGAGGAGGAAATAGAGAGGAAGGAGAAAAACAGAGTGAGGAAGAGGAGAAGCAGAAGAAAAAGAAGAGTAAAAGGGAAAAGAGATGGAGTGGGAAAAGGAGGAAGGAGAGAAGACGTGAGAATGAGGAGGTGAAAGAAAAGGGCAAAGGGAAGGGAGGACTAGGAAAAGTGAAAGAGAAGATAAAAGACAAGAAGAGGAGGAGACAAGAGAGTGAAGGTTCAAAGGTGAGGAGGAGAAGAGCAGGCCATGACGAGGAAGGACACGAGCAGCAGGAAGCAATGGAGGAGAATGAGAACAAGGAGGGAGCAGGCGGCCATAGCAGCTCCTCAAAGGTCCACAGAGAGTCCTGGTGCCGGTGGTCTCTTTACTGGTGGACCAGGAATTGAGAAGCCTGAAGAACAGCAGCTGGGCACAGGGGGGCTGTGTGACTGGCAGTGGTCTGTGCTCCCTTGAGGCCAGTTTATGCTTGGGCCATCACCCCACTCTGTGCCCACCTACTGTACCTTCTAGTCTGCCGGTGCTCTAGCCGTGTGCCCGTCATCCGGCTTCAGACTGCGCCTTTTTCACCCTCGTTCTTCTCCTCCTCCTCCTCCTCCTCAACTCTTCGGTTTCTTACATTTTCCCCCTTGGCCCTGACCTCCATTTCTTGCAGATGGCGCTTGATTTCACTTGCTAGCCGCTCGCTCGTGGCTGACCCCCTAAACGGCTGTAATGTCCTTCTTCTTTTTCAGGCTATGGCTGACCTCAAGTCTTTTGCTAAGAAGCTTTGTGAGGAGCAGATCAGCCATGAAGCCACTCAGGACGTGACGCATTTCAAGGTAAGCTCTGAGCTTTAAGGGTCCCCAAGCAGAGTTTCACTGGCCAGAGCTGAGAGGGCCTTTGAGGGGTCCACCAAGTGACAGCTGTCCACCACCTCTTATGGACATGTGACACCTGTGGTCATCTTCTGTGTGCAGACTTAAGCCATATAGAGTGGGATGAGCGCCCCCTACTGACTGTAAATGGGTGGTCCTGCATGATCGGCCTCTCTGTGTCACCCTGTCTGGTGTACCCGCTTGCTTTACCTGTGTGTCTCTCGCTCAGACTCTCGTAGGTCACATTGAGGGCATCGTCAGCAGAGGCCAGGTGGGCGGCGCCAACGTTTCGGAGTTCTTCGCTCAGGTTGAGGACACACTGATGCTGATTGCTCCACTGCTGCCAGATGACCCGTCCGGGCAGACCATGGACAGCCGCGGTAGGTGTGAGCTCTCCTGGCCTTTGTCACTCCTCGTAGTGCCCCTGGCTCCTGTGCCAGCCTGAAGCAGCTCGCTGCTCACTTTGCTCATTTTACCGTGTAGCTTGTTTGTGTATAGCGCCCCTCACTGAGCGATGTGACTAATGAGGACACGTAAAGACACGCTAACCCCTGCTGGTTGTTCTCCGGTCAGGTCTGTGATGACAGAAACTGATTCCAAACCTCCCAGTCGGGGCTTTTCTAGGATTTGATGGTCTCGGGGTCTCAGCCCCCCTTTACGGTGTCTCATTTCACTTATCTTACGCAGCGCTGGAGTTGGAGTCGAATCTCCACCGGCCCCCACCGTGTTGTGGGCGTCCTCCTCCATCTTCTTGAGATTTCTTAGCCGAGCGCCTGACCCTGCGAGTTTCGTTTATAACACCGAAGAGCAGGGGGAGGTTGGGGTCCCCCCTTGGGGTTTTAGAGTTCACAGATTAACAAACATCTTTAAGTGATGGGGTGGGGGTCTCCCTTGGTGTTTCAACATCAGTGTAATAAATAACACTATAACCTGGTTGGGGGGGGCACCAAATATAAAATCTGGGGTCTAACCCACCAAGTCCCTCCCTCCCAATGCCACCCAGTATCTCAGATGACTCCTCCATGGGCAGGAGAGCAGCTTTGCAGTGGCACCAAGTGGGTACAGCAGGACAGCGGGCAGAGTAGCAGAATGCAGGGGGGTCAGGAATCGCTTCTACTTTTATGCAAATGGGTAACAAACAGAAACAATCAGCAGCTCTAATCAGCAAAGGGGAATCACTGAGAGACCCTCCAGAGCTGCGTGGCCACAATCTCCACTTCTTTAGCAGGCTGGCATCTCGAGATCTTCACGTTCGCCCAGTTTGTAAAAAATGACAGGCCAGATACGTAAGCAGAGCTGCGGCCATTTTGTGTGAAATGTTTGTGCCGGGCAGCCAGTGCAAGGACTCGAGGACAGGGGTTATGGGGTCCACTTCGAGCAGGCAGCGAGGAACGCATTGCAGGACTTGGTCCTACTAGAAAGAGGCACAAGAACTCACTTCTTAGGATCATCCGTATTTGGAACTTGTCTCGATTATCCAACATTCATCTATGGCACGCGAGGCACGACAGATTATAGCGCCTTTCACACCAGCACCGCACATAACTGACACCGCCACTTTCACCGCAGACGCCGCAGTCCGGGTCCGAAGAGCCACTTCGCCCAAAGGTCAGGTGGTGCTGCAGACGGAAGGCGTCGTCATGGAGACAGACTGGGAGACGGCAGCCAGCCACGGAAGTCCAGGTCAGTCGGATTTGGTGCGTTTCCCCGGCCCACCGGTGGCTCCCCAGAATGGCTGCCACACATGTGCCCTGTGCTCTCCCCCCACCACAGGCTTTGCCACCGTGTTTCTCATCACCTATGGTGACATGCTGTCCAACATGGAGGACTCCTTAGAAGAGGACCTGCAGAGACACATGGATGAGGTGTATCTGAATTCCAAGATCGCGACGGTCACCGTGGGCAGCAGGAAGGAAGGCAACCTGGCCAGACCTGTGAATTTGACCTTTTCACACCTGGAGGTCTGTGTGCCCCCCAAGTGGACAAGTCCATCCCCATGTCTGGTGTTCGTAATAATTCTCTTCTTTTGTGAACTTGCAGGACTCCACTGGCTACAAAGTGGTGTGTGTCTACTGGAAGTCATCAGGCGGCAGGAGCTACTGGTCCAAAGATGGCTGCCACACCACAATGTCCAATGTCACTCACACCACCTGCCGTGCCGATCACCTCAGCAGCTTCGCTGTCCTCATGGCCCTCTATGACATTGAGGTGAGCATTTCTTTGGGGTGGGCCGGACACTCTGCCACTGCTCTGGGTCCTCACACTGTCCCTGACCTCTCTGGCAGGACATCTTTGAGTTGAAGGTGATCACCTGGGTGGGCCTCTCGCTGTCGCTCATCTGCTTGGCACTCTGCATCCTCACTTTCTTCTACTGCCGTGCCATCCAAGGGACACGCAATACCATCCACTTGCACCTGTGCATCAGCCTCTTCATCGCTGACCTCGTCTTCCTGGCGGGCATCTCCAGCACAAACAACAAGGTAGCCATTGAACACGTGGGCACAGGCACCTCAGAAAGCCACCCATTTGCCTGGTTGATCACACTTGTTGTCTCCACAGGTGGGCTGTGCGGTGGTGGCAGGGCTGCTGCACTTCTTCTTTATGGCCGCCTTCACCTGGATGTGCCTGGAGGGGATTCAGCTCTACCGCATGGTGGTCCTCGTCTTCAACACGACGCTGCGCAAGCTCTACATGTTTGCATTCGGCTACGGTGTCCCAGCAGCCATCGTGCTCATCTCGGCCTCGGTGAAAAGCAGCGGCTATGGGACCAAACGGCAGTGAGTGTGTGGGCTGTGGGGCGTTACTGTGGGTGGGACAATGAGTATCGAGGGGTGGGCTGCCAGAGTGTAGTAAATGTGAGTGGCCAATCAGGGATAGGGCGGGGCTTCAAGTGTGTAGGCGGGGTTTGAACCGCAGGATCTCTGTAAGTCCCAGTTGACAGTGGGTGCCTGCGGGTGAAGCAGCTATGGACTGGGCAAGCGTTTGAACGCACGGGTCATGTGGTCAGTCTGAAAGGCCAGTAAATGTCTGGGGTGGGGTGGGCAGCAGAAAGGCCCTTCTGAGCTCCATCTGGGAGTCCGAGCTGCCAATGAGGGTGGGGTGGGCAGTGTGTGGGCAGGGGTGTGTCAGTAAATTGCATCTTCCAGTGTGTGAGTTGCAGGGTTGAACTGGGCGGACCCCTCAGTGTGTGGGTGTGGCCTCAGCAAGTGAGTCTCCATAGGTGGGGTGGAGCAGATATTTAAATGCACAGAGTCCGCCTGAGTTAGCAGTGCCTATGGGGGCGGGGTCAGCTTTGGGGAGGGGCTTCACTTCTTAAGTCTCACTGGCTAGTGAGTATTGGGGTGGGCGGGGCACTAAGTGAATGGGTGGACATCGTGTGGGGGCGCTTGGTAAATCTATTGGGGTCTGTTTGGCAAGTGTGGGGTGGGGCTTTAAATACAGGTCACCTGGTAAGTGCCAGTGCCAGTGCCAGTGCCAGTGTGAGAGGTGACAACAGCTTGGGTTAGCGTTCACTTGTGAACAACAGAATATTTGACTGCCATGTGATCAGACAGAAAATGTGTGGGAGGAGCTTAAAAGGATGGGCTAGTGGAGGGGACAAGCAGTTTGTGGGAGGAGCTTCTATGATCTGTGTGGTCAGACTTTTGGGGGGCGACCTTCACAGTCGATGGGCAGGTCGCCAAACACACGGGCTGCCAGTGAATGTTGTCATTTAAGTCTCGTGTGACGTCTCTTGTTGCAGCTGCTGGCTGTCGCTGGATGACCATTTCATCTGGAGCTTCTTTGGCCCGGTGTGCCTAATTATTGTGGTGAGTCCTTACTTTCAGGTGCCCCTCGGTGGTGCCCACTGCCGACTGGCCACCTCCCTGATCTGCCCCCTCTTGTTTGCAGGTGAATGTGGTCTTCTTTATCATTACTGTGTGGAAGCTGGCAGAGAAGTTCACAAGCCTCAACCCGGACATGCCCAACCTGAAGAAAGTCAAGTAAGGCAGAGACCCCCAGGGTCCTTAGCCTTGGGAAGGGCTTCTTGGCTTCTTCTCAGGCCAGAGGGGGCCGTCTAGCTGGACTCGACCTTTAGCCCCTCGTCTCCGCTCAGCTTATCCCTCGTGTTGTCCACAGGGCTTTCACAATCACAGCCATTGCCCAGCTGTGCATACTGGGCTCCATGTGGATCTTCGGCTGTTTCCAGTTTGAGGGCAGTTCCATCGTCATGACGTACCTGTTCACCATCCTCAACAGTGTGCAGGGCATCTTCATCTTCATTATGCACTGCCTGCTCTCCAATCAGGTGAGTCGCGTCCCACGACGGGTCCCGAGGCACACACTCTTGTGGGGTGGGCTCACCTCCGGCCTGCTCATGTTCTGCAGGTACGAGACGAGTACAAGAACTTCCTGGCCACGACCTTCAACCTGAAGAAGAAGACCAAATACTCGGAGTTCAGCAGCACAAGCAACAGCTCCTCAAACGCACAGGTGAGAGGGCGGGTCCATCACGGTGTCACCTCCATGCGAGTGGCAGATGCCAGGTGAGTGCCACCTCTGACCCGAGTTGTGTTCCCGCAGAGCAAGAGCGTCCAGAACACGGGCGAGTCGCACATGTAGGACCCTCAGCTCCCCACCGATGGCTGCTATGCAACGCAAACTGAGGAGAGCGGGAGGAGGCTGACGCTGCTGCCCGCCTGCTGCCTCTTGTGCCTTCGAGGTGCCACTCTGTCCACTCGATTCCTGCTTGGAGCTCTCCAGTCCCCCAGGATGCTCCCTCACTTCACTGAAACTCGTCTTGAGGTTCTGCTGCCCACCCAGCAGGAGGCGCTGCTCTTCACGTACTCTGTCCACTCTGCCCTGTGTCCTTTCACGTCTGAGGTGGCTGGCGTCGGGCACGTAGCCTGGTGAGTGAGGACCATCCAGCTGGTCGGACAAAGGAGGCGCCTTCACTTCAGCCCTTTTCTTACCTTTAGCACGATGCCCACGACTTTCTGAGGGTCCCTGTGGTAGACATGGCTGGTCCGATGCTGTAAATACTGAATTCATGGGATGGTTTTACGCTTCGTGATTTCCCTTCCAAAGGAAGCTGTTGGCAGATTCGCCCTGAAGCCCCCAGATGGTAGCCCCTTTGCACACAAGACTCTGAATTTGGTGCCACCCTGACTTTGTGGTAAACGTTCTGCACAAATCACTGCAGACCCGTGGTCCTCGTCTGGGTGTCAAATCCCACCCCTTTGGTCAGCTGTCACATCCTGCCCTGCCTCATCCCACCCCATCCTTTCCCTGACCCCGATTATGATGTGATGGGTCAAGTCACCCTCGTCTCGGTGCCACGCCTACCTTGATGTCAAACCCCGCCCCTTTCTCCAAGTCTCAAGCTTTGCTCTACTCTTGTTTGGTTGTAAGGCCCCGCCCCTTTTATCTACTCCCCTCCCCTCATTTGAGTGTCAAAACCCACCTCACCCATCCCCGCCCAACACTCATTAGCCTAATTAAACTCCAGCTCCGCCCATTCTCCATTCTGGTCCGCCCCTTTATCTAACCCAGTGCACCCCTACCTCATTTGAATGTCAAACTCCCCTGAGTACATCTCAAATCCCGCCCCTTTCTTCATTTCGACTCCGCCTCTTTCCCGGTCACGTGTGCCAGGAGGACTGAGGACTTTAACCTGAGATTGTGGCTGTGCCCCCTGGTAGACTGCTACCCAATCCATACTTTGTGCCCAGTTCCACCCCACATAACCATTAACAGAAGGATGTCAGATGATAGCAGTGAGAGTCTCTGGGTCACAGCCCACCTCAAAAGGGGTACACTGTCCTGTAGGAGGGTCCGCACTCTCCAGCTCTTGAGCCGTTTTCATGTGTAGAGCGAGACGCGTACCCGCCGCCCTCGATGGCAGCCGTCGTGTCGCCTGCACAGTTTGAAAGTTGAACAGCTTTGAATGTCAAAATGCCGAGGGGCTGCACTGCTGGTGGGAGTCACACCTCATAACTAGGGGGACCCCACGTTTTGGGGTGTGTGACTGGCGCCCCCTATAAGGTTGGCTTCAGCTTTGTCCTCAATGTTCCTGAGAGGGCTTAAATGGAATAAAACTGATCTGGATGGGTGGGGGGGCTTAGGAAAACACCAAAGCTGAGCCGGTGGTCAAGGAGACGTTGGCTTGGCAGCTTCTTCAGCACAATGGCCGTCCAGTGAAGTGACCGTCACCGAGTATTTATGGCTGCTCAGGACGGCCTGCAGGGGGCGCAGACGATGCCCCATTGAACACTCTGGTCTAAGCACTGGTGGGGTGTCCATCAGGGCTGACCGGAGTGTCCAGTGCCTGTGAAGCTCCACTGTGTTTATTATGGGCTGTACTGCACAAAAGGGCACCTGCAGGGAATGCCAGCATTTGAACAAAATCCACGGTACTTCAGCTCTTTGTGTGCTTGAATCATCGAATGTGTCAATAAACGGGTCACATCAGACAAAGGCGACTGGGTGTGCTTTACTGGGGGCGCCGTGCAGGACTGACCAGATGAGACACGCCAACGTGCCAACGTCCAGCTAGGAGGAACGCCCAACTGATGTACACGCAATGCAGGCATTAACAGCAATGAGCCTTGGGTTCAAAGGCAGCAGGCACGTTCTTCAAGATGTTATACTGGACCATGTTTGTGTGCCCAGTGATAGCCTGGCATCCTGTCCAAGGTTTGTTTCCAGTAGTTGCCCAATTCTGCTGATAAAGACCCCCCAAAGCCTGACTGGCATAACTCAGACACGGGCTTGGTTGGCTGAATGACCTCCTCTCATTTGTCCGACTTGTATTCTAAAACAGAGAGTCTCGGGTTCAAAACGTCTCCTGTGTCTGACCCACGATGGACTAGTGCCCCCTGGGTAGGCTCCTCCTTTGTGCCCACACTGCTGAAATAGGCCCCGCCTACTTAGAGCCCAAACTGGCACCTGCTCCCCCCACTGGCCACCTGACCCCATCCTAAGGTGTGTATGTGTTTGACAGACTGGCAGCCTCACGTTAGCTCCGGTAGTAGACTGGCATCCTTTTCAGGGTAGTTTGCCACCTTGTCACCAATTCTGCTGAAAAGCCCAAATCCTGAGTGGTGTCAGTGGCTTAGCAAAGCACTGGATGGGCGGCGGGTTCAAAGACCACCCTGCACTGACGTGGGCCATGTGTGGACCTTTGAAGGACCAGTGACTTTAAATTTGCCCCATGACAGACTGGTGACACGCCACCGTGTGTCCAGTTCCGGTGAAGCAGGCCCAGGCCCGGCCAAAGCGCTGAACGTTATCATTTGGTGATTAAAATTGGGGTCTCGGGTTCAAATCTGAAGCTGAGGGGATTCTGCATGTTGTGCAAAATGTGACAAAACTGGGAATGCAGGGGGCAGCGGCTTGGGCCACAGGCAGTGACCCCCACGCTGGGCACCAAGCTGCCCCTTTGTGAGGATGCAGGGACTTCCCGGTGTCACACAGCGTCACTTACTCTGCTAGAATAATGAAAGGCGAGCTGAAGACGAGTGCCATCTTTGTTTTAGGTGACGCCCCAGCCGCATGACGGCCTTCAGAATATTTAAATTGAGTAATACAGGAAACTCGGGACAGAAAGTTCACACGCCATGAAGACCCCGCAAAGACGCTGGCGCAGATTCAACAAAAAAAAAAAAAAGCAACACACAAGGGCAACCGAGACGGAAACGAGACAAAGCCGACGCGTCTGGAACAATCTGGCAGCCACCGTCCTCCAAGGAAGAGCCGTCATCCGGGTGAGGGGGTGGCGCAGCCTGAATGGCCTTGTGACGTAGCACCCACCACCCCCCTCGCCGCCCTCTCCATTGCTGAACTCCTCGGCCCACCTGAGTTTAAACAGATGGATGCCAGCTGTGCCCCAAGCTGAGAGCCCTGGGTCCATTTACCACTGATTGTGTGCCAGCCTGCCATAGTGGTCCTCAAAAAGCAAGACGCATGAAGAGGTGGGCCAGTCTGACTTTATGACGCAGCGTCCTTAAGGCCACCAAAAGCTGACTCATGTGGCACCGTCCCTGCTCTCTGTTTACAATGGTGGCCCTCTGGTGGCCAAGGGGAGCAAAGCAGCTGATTAGCTCGACTGTGTCTGTGCCCTAACCATTGTGATGTTGGGGACGGTGACCGTCTTACTGAGGTCCTCCTTTCTTTTGATGATGGTGGACTCCTCGGTGGTCCTTGTCTGCAGAAAAGACAGAAACAAGAGGCCACTGAGGACGTGGTGTCACAGTGCACGTCACCGGAGGTCTGACTGGCCTGAACTGCCCACAGATGATGCCAGCCTGATATGAGGAGCATGCAGTGACCAAGGACTCTTCCCATTAAGGTTTCCAGTAGCGCGGGTGATCCTGAAGTCACAGTTGTGACCTTCTTTTTGGTCACCTCTGACTTGCCATAATGCAAATGAACAAAGCAGTCACCTTGGCCAAGTCACATGATTCAGAGGTAACCAATCCCTAGTGCCACATTTAAATTAGCTGGTGTGACACCTACAGTTAGAGGTCCCCTGGTGTCAGACTGAGGTGTGTTGAGTGTCACAGCCACATCTGACCCTGCAGGACACTGACAGTGACAAAGAGATACCCCATGATGCAGAGGTGCCACCGGGGGCAGAACAGGTCATCGGGAGGGAGACAAGTCCCGCTGCCCATTCACACCAGGATGGAGTTGACCTGCAAGAGTGCACCACCAATGTGTCATAAACTGGCAGAGCCCAAGGCCACAGTCTTTGTAACAATCCCACCGCTGCCCCTTCTACAAAGAGCAGGTCAAGGTGTCACTCTGACTGCCCACTGGGTCTCAGATCACCCTGTGAGGCTTGGTGACCGTTCAGTTACAAACATCTCAATGATTTGGCCGTTTATCACAAAACTCCAGAAGAATCCTCTGTGCCCACTCAGTCAGCAGCAGCAGGGGGGCACAAGCAAAAACGTAAAAAAGAGAAGGAAAAGCAAGTCTGGTGTACTGGTGCTCCTTTGACAGACTGGCACAGGCAGTTACGGGGGTCCTCTGCTCTCTCACTCAGACCCCAGGCCTCAGAAAACAGGAGGGCTGCCAGGACCACCACACTCTCCAGAGCTCCATGGCCTGGCAGCGGCAGGTACCTCTGGCGCACACCCACCCGGCTGCTGCGCTTCACCTGACAGGGGAGCCGGAAGCCCCCCAGACACCTTCGGGACGCACAGGCCAGGAAGAGGAAGTTCTAGAGAGCCATGGTGACCCAGCAGAGGACCTGAAATGGGAGCCGAGAAGAGGCAGAGGCTGAAGTTCAGATGAATGACTGTGGTGGTCTTCTGAGCTGAGGGACACCATGGGGGGAGGGTCAGGAGGAGGACAGCAGCATCAGCTGGCTGGACGGAAACAAGAGGAAGAGGGACAGGAGAAGGTCAGCTCAAGACCACTAAAGTGATGGACGGCTGAGGTCCCACCACTTGATGACCTTCTAGGAAGATGAGGGCAGTGGAGTCTATGGGCACGGGGGGGGGGGGGGGGGGGGTATTCTCAGTCTTTAGCCCCTGATCTCAAGTGTCCAGCTCTTGATCTTCAGGAGCCCACCCCATTTCTGCTTTCTGACATGTATGGACCACCTCCACAGGGTTAGCCCCTCATAAGTGTTAAAGCTGGTGATGCCCCCAAGGGTCGGCTGTGAGTTTCCTGTCTTTGTAGTCCCAAAGGATTTAGTTTTGTGACTCACTTACTGGACTGAAGGTCTGTCACCGGACACACACCACCACTCAGATCAGGCTAGCAGGCCACCCTAAACTGGACCACCCATCTTGGAGATGTGGGGGGACTCAGAAACCCATGGACTCTGACCCAAAGGTGAGTTGAACCCCGGTGGGCACAGCAGAGATGACCAGTGAGCACCTCTGGAGCTTTGATGGCCGTAATGGGGGCAAAACTGGTGAGATGGTCACCAGAGCAGAGGCTGTGGGTGGTGCTGGGCACTTTGTCATGGCAGTCATCCTGAAACCAGGAGCTGTGTCTTCTTTGTCAAGACCCTTCAGACTGACAGAGCGAGGGACTGATAGTAGGAAAGGTGCAAATATAACAGGGACACTACAGATGGATGGATCGATCTGAAAGGCACTATATGACATTAATAATACAACTGCGCATTGAAGATGGCTCCACCTCCAGCGCTGGGCACTGCCACCCATCGAGCCACACACCTGTGCCAGACAGCTAGGACACTAAAGGCACGAGGGTCCAAATGCCAGCTGTCCACCCTCCAGCCAAGCCCCCTGCTGAGCCCAACTGCTGGACTTGTGGGGTCCTCGTTTCCATGTGTCTGTGGTCTGTGCCGCGGGGTCCCATTGAGATGTTTGATTCTTTCTTTCTTTCTTTTTCTTTCTTTTTCTTGTTTTACTTCCCTTTTCTTTCTTAAGCGCCTCAGGGCGCCCACACGCAGCTCTTATCTGCGGTCGCGCCGCTCTTTGCACAGCCGCCCGGCCGCCCCCCTTCTGCGGCCTCTTATCGCATCTGCCGTCGGTTTTCGTGCCCGAAGGCGGCGCTTCGCTTCTCCCTTCACATCCCGAGGATCGCTGCGCCCCCTGCTGTTAGGCTTACGCCAGTGCAGCCCGAGCCGACTTTCGGGGGTCTCAGGGCGGCTCGCTCCCCTGCTAGTTTTATGTCCGAGGAGGCAACGAGGTGCTTGGATATGCGAGAATGTATTTTGTCGCCTCGAGGGGTGGCAGGGGTCCCCCTTAAAGACGTGATGCTCTGCGCTTTCATCCAGGCTGTCCCCCCACCGCGACCCCCCCAGTATTTGTGGCCCTGCTCGTGGATAACAGATGTGAATGATGTCATGCGCCCCCCAAGTTAAACGCAGTCTTCATAAAACGGCTGGAGCTTGAGGGGGTCTCAGGCACACTTAACCCTGGCGTTGTCACTGTCGCCACTTAGTGCCAGTAATGTGTAGCTTTATTTTATTTTATTTTATAATTTTATTTTATAATTTTATTTTATTTTTTATTATTTTTTATTTTATTTTATTTTATTTTCAGTTTCTCATTCCCATCTTTCTGGGCTGCTAACACGTTGAACTTGAACTCAGCCAAGAGGGGACAACAAGGCGAGGCCTGAGCTCCTCCACCAGTGAGACCCCCGTGTCTGGAGGAGGAAGAGGAGGGGGGGGGGGGGGGGGGGGGCCAAGCACAGAGCCATCGTCTGGGGTGACGAGGATTCAACAGTAAGGTGTGGCCCACTGTGACAGCCTTGGAGTCCCCCCAGGGTGACCGTCACCCTCTCTGCCTTGCTGAGGTGGCCTGACTCTTTTATTTTCTTTAATTTTATTTTTGCAGGTTTTTCTTTTTGTCGTTTTGGGGGGGGGGGGCACAGGGGGACGCGTTCACCAACTTCCGCCTTCACACTTTACGCCCGCGAGTCGACTTTCACTTCCGCGCCTCTTGTCGGCTCATCGGTGAATGGCGCGGTCGTCAAGGAGACAGAAGTCACACGTTTGTGTTTTGGTGGCAGACGTTCATCCTGAGCAGAGTTGACGTCATTTGGGGTCCAGCGTTGCCTTTTGACTTTTCACACGTTTTAGATTCGCGTTTGGAGTTTTGAGAAAAGGCGACGCGCTTACTGAAAATGAGCAGCTGACAAACAGACCACCATCTTTAGGCGCAGAGAACTCGACCCGCCTGACTCGGCCCACCGTGGCCACGAGAATCACTTCAAAGTCACGCCGGCTGAGTGGCCAAAAGGGGAGTCACATGACACGGGCCCACCACAGGGGCACAAAACACGAGAAGAGAATCACACTGCAGCCCCCCTCTGGCACCGCATTACATGGGGTGTCACCTCACGGCCCCCCAGAGTCCTGGACACGGCCCGTGTGAGTAAAATGACAGAGTGACACAGGGAGGCTGGCAGAGGAGACTAAAACTAAAATCCCACTGTCACCTTCTGTGCCACCTCAGTTATGAGGGTCCGATTAAGTGCACATCACATAATAATAAAAGCAATGGGGACTCCACTCTGACAAGCAGACCACCAGCAAACCAAGAACACCGAGCCACTGATGGGACAAACAGGAGCCGAGCCGGGGGTCCGGGCCACGTGGCACACCGTGCAGTGACAGAACAGAAATGACTCTGAAGTGACCAGAGACCAACAAATGAGCCTGGGAGTCTGGGAACGAGGGGGGCACTGGGCACAGAGAAGCCATGTGGGGTGGGGGGGGAACAGAAATACAAAAAAATACAAATAAAAACAAAACACTTGTGCCAACTGAAGGGGCTTGTTAGAGACGTGCCAAGAGGCAATGCCAGGGGGCACCTTAGCCACTGATCTGGTTATCTCTGATATGGCGCCTTTCACGCCTCTGGGTGTCCTTCTGTCACTTTTAGGAGCAGTGATGCATTTCAGGGACCCCCCCCCAATTATTCAAGGCTCCTTTTCTGTCACCAAAGTCTTGAGTGGTCACCATTTGCACTGAGTGACCCACCAGTACTCTGACCCTTAGTGGTGGAGGTCCCCTGATCTGATGCCCCACACGGCCTTCCTTATCCCTCCTGCCCATCACGCTTGTTGTGTGGGTGACCTCCATGGCTGACACCCTGCTTCAGATGGGACCCCCAGCCTTTTCTTTCATTCCTTCTTTTTCCTTACCTGACTGTGACAGGGGGGTCAAGTCAAGGGGGTCAGGGGGTCCACCATTGTATGGTCAGGACTTGTGAGTTGAGCCGCACAGACTGGGCTTTGTGTGATGGCCCACCATGAAGTGACCTGCGCAGAGCCTGGCAAGGGGGGCACAAGCGAACTAGGTGACAGTTTAGGACCCCCAAGAGTGCTTTAAATGTCCCAAACGAGAAGGTTTATTTAATTATTATTGGACTTCCGAGGGTCTCACTTGCAAATCACGAAGACACAGCAGCAGCGCATTTCAAGGAGCACAAAGAGTTAATTGTTGAATTGTCACAAAGCACGTGAACGGCTCTGCTTGTCATTCTGCTGTCCACATGTTGTCACCATTCGCATGACAGCATCTTGACAACTCCAAATGACAACAACGGCCTTCGCTTTCATCTTGGAGCTGGAAAAAATAATCCAATGCGTCACGTCACCTTTCATGGCGACACTGCCGAGTCACTTCAACAGATTGTCAGTGTCCCCAAAAAACAACTTCAGTCACCCATCGCACTACCACACGGGTGGGCTTCTTCTCGGGTCTCCCACTTCGCCAGGATCAGGGGGCACCCATCAGACGAGGGCACAGATGACCGCTGCTCCCCTTCGGCTGTGGGACGCAATTTATCGGAAGATCCCGGAAAACCGCTGCATCTGAAATTGAACATCTGTCACGTTCAGGGTCGGACCTAAAGTGTCGCTCGGATTCACCCGAAATCTCATCGATTATACAGTGACGCAATGTGGCCACATGACAAAGAAATGGAAAAATGACAGAACTTTAGAATCATAAGGGACAAATTCCTATCGTGTGACCGATTATGTAGTCACACAGAAACACAACGTCACGTTAAGCTGCTGTCACGAATCGCGTGCGTGAACGTCACATTGGAGGCGATCCGTCAGAAAAGTTACGTGACAGAAAAGGAGGAAGAAGACGAAGAAGAAGAAGATGAGAAAAATCAGCACGATGAAGAAAGGTAAGCGACTCGCCGAAATGCAGCGTTTCACCACAATCACGTGCTCAGTGGCGTCATTGAGTTCAGTCAGGGGGTGTGCGGCTAACGGGGTGAGGGAGGAGCCTAATGACGTCATACACGACAGAGAGAGAGAGAGAGATCGTGTGAGGAAGAGTGTAAGAGGAAGAGTGTAAGAATATCTGTGAGAACAAACACAAAGAGACCAATGTCTTCAGTTTGACTTTGTTTCTTAATTTTTCAGCGTTGTGTTTTATTCTTGAGCAGACCTCGAGATGTTGTTGCAGGTTCGCCCGTTCATTTTACGTCATTATTTAAGGATTTCTTTCAGGTATTTGATGTTGTCTTTGATTTTTAAACTAAGTTTTTATTTCATTTCAAGTTGATGTTCTGCACGTTTACATGTTGACATTTTTAACAAAAAGCAGTTAAAGTCAGTCAGTCAGCCAGCGTCCAACCCGCGATACCCTAACACAGGGTCACGGGGTCTGCTGGAGCCAATCCCAGGGCGCAAGGCAGGAAACAAACCCCGGGCAGGGCGCCAGCCCCCCGCAGGGCACACCCACACCCACACACATGCCAATGCACCTGACCTGCGTGTCTTTGGACTGTGGGAGGACATGCAAACTCCACAAACCCAGACGGGTCACCTGACTGCGAGGCAGCAGCGCTACCCACTGTGCCCCCGTGCCACCCAGCAGTTAAAGTGTGTAAAGTGTTCATTTGGTTATTTTCAGTCCACGACTTATCACCGCGCCCTCGGCCCCCCCCCACAATACCCTTTAAGATTATTAGTTTCAGAGCTCGGAGCTTTAAAAGGACACCATGTGTTGTGTTCGGGGGGCCGCTGGTCCTCCTCACTGGCTTCGGTTTGAGTTTCTGGGAGCCGAGGTCTTCGTCATCTCTGAGGAAGCAAGCGGGCAGGTTGTGCTTTGAGGATGCAAGTGTAGGAGCTGTGCCTGTGTGAGTGGGGGGCAAACTCTCAGGCTGGCACATCAAACACAGAAGCCCTCCAATGGCGTTTTAGGGCTCTTCAGTACCTCAGACCGTCAAGTTAAAATGCCAGGTGTGATGATTGTAGTGAGTCTGAGCACGAAAGTTAGGGGACTTCCTCCTGAACTTGTGCCCATCAGTCAGACCACCAGGCAGCTGCGCTGGGCTCTTCTACTGGCACGCACATTTATATTTAATTCAGCCAGCATTTCAGTTTCTATGCCTTGTTGTTGGCTTTATGACAATCGATCATTAAAAGGCGTTGCTTGGCATCTTCTGAAGTGGCTTAGTGAGGTGCCCGTAATTTGTGTTACTGTCGCCCGTTTGCTTGCTTTTCACTTGCCGTGGGCTTTAAGGACCGGGGACACGGTGTTTTTGAGGTCTTGTTTTGAGGACACGGTGGCTCTGCTGGGCTTTTTGAGTCCCCAGAGTGTAAACACGTTTCTGGAAAAACCTTCAGTGCCCCAAACTTAAAGGAAACTCAGTAAAGTGACGCGCCAGCGTGCCAGCACGCCAACACTTCAACGTATAATAAGCCTCTTAGCATTTCAGTGTATTGTGAGGCTCCTGAGCATCTCAGACCATCAGATTAGAACAAGCTGGACGGTGTGAGTTGGTTATACTGGTGCTGCACTTGTACTGGCAGGTGACTGCCTGGTAACACGCTGGCCTGCCGCCTGGTGACACGCTGGCCTCTCTACTCACATTCGAGACAGCACTTCAGTTCCTATGTCGACGTCTCCTCGTGAATCCATCGAGGTACTGAAGCAGAATGTAGGGGCTCACCACCAAGGGCCTTGGCACTGTGCTTGCTGACTCGAGGTCTCTGCCCGCTTCCAGCGCCAGCAGCTCAGCTCACTTTCTCGTATGTCGCTCTTCCCGATTCCAACTTAATGATGAGGGCTGACCAATTCAAAGGCCTCCCGATTGGCAATGTGAGTCCTAATGATTGTTATGAAAGAGGAAGAGCACGAGGTCATCGTCACGAAGACAGAGGACGAGAATTGTGAACGAAATGGAGAAGCTCCACGAGCTGAGGAAACACGAGACCACTTTGGTGAGTTTAATGGTGAGTCAAGATTAAAAAACACACAAGGGTGAAAACATACATGCCAGGCGCACATTGGCATAGCAGGGTGTGTTAGGTGTGCCAGGGATCAAGCATTAATCAACTAGTTTTGGCAGCGCCAAGGCCCCCAAACCTTGTTCTGCCAGATGGCGCCCATCAAGTGGACGTGCTGGTGTCATCTCTCTGTAGGGGGCACTGTGCACAGTGCCAGTGCCACTGGAATGGTCACATGGGCGCTAACACTGGTCGGGTGCCCCCTCGATTGATTTATTTCATTTTTCTTTGTGGATGAATGTGTCTACTGAAGCCCCCCTTCAAATGGCCACATCCTTGGTGACTCGGCTCATGGTGGGCCACCAGTGCCCTGGCCTTTGATTCAGTTGTGACCTTGCAGATGGTCTCCTTCGATTCTGTACACTGTGCCACACTCTGGTAGCTCTTGGCATGCGGCTCTTCTGGTGGCACTAAGTAGGTGGAGCTAAGCCTTCTGATTGGCTGCTGCATCCATTGAGGGAAGAACATAGAAGTGTGAAAAGGGGCTGAGGATGCTGGCAGTGGTCTTGAGACTGAGAAATGGCATGACTGGACACGGGTGACAGCGTGATCAATGGCGCCGCCGGTTGGAAAGCAGTGCTTAATAAGCGTAGTTATTTAAGAGCCCACTATATGAAGATGATGGCCTTCATTTTCAAATCTGTACAAGACAATGCAGGGATGAGGCTGGCAGTGTGGGCATCAGAGGGCACTAAGCAGAGAAACTGATGCCAGCACCGGGTTTCAGCTCAGAGTCCCAGAACTCCACAATGGGCCCTTGGCTAACGGAGGACCACAGAGGGGCGCTGAGAGGGGGACAGGTGTGCGGGGGTCCATTATGGACGGTGACTAGTGGGTGGCCCAGTGTGACGAGATGCCCGGACCTTCTGCCCCACTCGTTTATTTCAGCTTTACACATGGAGTGCACACCACATGTCTCTTCTAATGGAGCTTTTCCTTCAGTTGTCTTTAATGACAGTGGTCTCCTCGGTGGGGTTGGCCTGCAGGAAGGATAGAAAGAAGAAGCCAGTGAGGTTCTGCTGTCACAGTGGAGTTTTTCACCACTTGAAATGGCCAAAGAGGCGAGGACCTGGTGGACACTCAAAGGACTCTTACTGTTAAGGTGCCAAGCGGGATGGATGACCCCAAAGTCACAGTGGTGTCCCTCTTTTCGGAGGTCCTGTGCAGGCATCTCCTGTACTCATCTCTGACCTGGGAATAGCATGATGGGAACACTCCAATCAGTCACTTTGTCACTTTGTCACATCAGGTGTCACAGCCACATCTTACCTGTTGGTTCAGCAGACAATGAATGAGGAAAATGGAAGGACCCTGCATGGCGTTGACGATGACAAAGAGATACTCAAAGACGCGGACGTGCTGGACGAGGCCCAGAGCCCAAGTGCAGCCCATGATGAACAGGTGGGCAGCGGCCTTGAACGTCATCATCCTGAGGGGGGACAGAGACAGCTTGTGACAGTGGCCACCTAATCTCTGCCTGTCTGCCCGCCGGTCAGCTGAGTGCCCATCTGCCAAGCTCACCTGGTACTTTTGATTTTGGATACGTCGGCATTGAGGCCTCCTAACTGCGAGTGAAGAATCCACAGGATGGACACGAAGAGGACGCAATTGACCTGCAAGAGGGGACAGGAGGGGACAGGAGAGGAGAGCGTCTCTAATTTAGCTCAAGTCTTCTAGACATTTCTCAGGCTTCCTTTACTTTATCGTTCGGGTGCCATTTTGATGGTGGTCTTTTGCCACAGCTGGTCGCGTGTTTGGGGGCATCACAACATTATTGCATTGTGGTACTTAAGCGATGGCACTGCCACTGTGTTCTAGCTTATCGAAAGGCCAGCTGGCCCAAAAGTGTCCCCAATTAACATGCAGGGGACGGACACCGAAACCAAAAGCACAAAAAACAAAGACGAGAAAAATGAGTAAAGCGTCCCGACGTAGTGTCCTGTCATCGTGGTCAGCCACCATCTTGAACAGGAGAGCGGTGGCAGCCAGACGTCACAAGAGTGCCAGCAGCAAACTGACGCCATCACAAATTGGTGGCAGAACACACCGAAACAAACCTCCTAAACAATAAGAAGGGACACACGGGCTCAGCGCTTGGCTTCATTCTGATCCTCAGTCTGACTGCCCACGGGGGGGTCCCCCGTCCCCCCCCGACCCCCCCATCTCGTCCGTCTACTCACAGCAATGATAAGGCAGACGGGGCCCAGGAAACTCCAGAAGAATCCTTTCTGACGACTCAGCCAGCAGCTGCAGGGGAGCAAAAGTGAAAACGTAAGCCGGAGAAGGACGAGCCCCCCATCGGCGCCCACTCAGACCCCACTTACTGCGTGTCGCTCCCGTAGCCCTCGGCGAACACGCTGGCCGCCACGGCCACCACCAGCGACGGAGCCCCGTAGCCCAGCAGCAGCAGGTACCTGCGGCGCACGCCCTGCCGGCTGCCATACTTCACCTGGCGCAGGTTTCTGACCAGCAGGAAGAGCTGGATGCCCTCCAGGCACATCCAGGAGAAGCAGGCCAGGAAGAGGAAGTGCAGGAGGGCCGCGATGACCGAGCAGAGGACCTGAAATGGGAGACGGCGCTCAGCAGGAGGCGATGCAATGTGGACGGTGACCCACCTGTCACCTACCCGGTGGCTGCTTCGGGATACGCCAACCAGAAACAGAAGGTGGGCCGAGAAGAGGCAGAGGCTCAGGTGCAGGTGGACGACTGTGGTGGCCTTCTGAATGGAGCGGCACAGGAGGAAGGTCAGGACGGCGAGGATGAGGCAGACCAGGGAGAAGGTCACGAGGACGTAGTTGAGGACCACGAGGACGCCGTCATAGGCTGGCTGCACAGACACAAAGGGCAGAGGGACGAGAGATGGTGAGCGGGACGGGGAGCCACCAAAAATGACAGACGCTTAGGAAGTGAGCAGCTGCGAGTCTTTGGAGTGTGACATGGACGTGTGGCTGTGGTCCTCACAGTGACCTGACTGGAGCCCCCCGGTGGCTTATGAGGGCCAGGCGTGGGCTTGTGACATGTTGGCCTCTAAACTGGACCACAAGGATGTCACCCACAGGGGAGCTGAACCCAAGTCCCTGGAGCTGAAAGCCACCATGCCATCTGAGACGATGGCCTTGAAATGTAAAGTCACCGAAAGACACCTGGCCATTGAAGGCCGCTCACTTGTACCTCTGGGGCCTTGATGGCCATGATGAGGGCAAAACTGGTGAGATGATTCCAGGAGCAGGTGGTGTGGGTGGCATTGGACACAGTGGCATGGCAGCCATCTTGGGACCAGGAGCTGCTGTTTTGGTTGAACTTCCAGTAGACGCAGATCATCTGACTGTCTTCTTTGTACTGACAAAAGAAAACATGAAATGAATGAAGCAATGGCTGCCCTGTCTGGGGTGGCTCCTGCTGTGCCCTCAGGGCTGATGATTACACCAGTTCAATGATGGGCACATTTGTCAATCAATTAACAAACTGGCCCAGCTGGCACAGTCTCTGTAAGACCCCAAAATGACACCAGGTCTCTCAGGGTGTTGAGGGGACAGCGGTGACCTCTTTATAGCCCCTTTGGCTGAGAAGATAGCTAATGGCTCAGTGGCCCTGGCTAGTTAGCAGTCCCTGCGGGTGGGCTGGTGGCACAAGGTGGCAAAAGGACTCCCACAGACCACCACCTCTGGTGTGCACCAAGATCACGACACACTCACAGCCCGGTCACTTGCTGTCCTAAGGTGACGTTCTTGTCAAATGACCACACTGCCCGGGCAGTAGGAGGACTTGGCCTCGCCCAGCACTGCTGTCGTCACCTAACCTGCCCTTGTAGATGATGCCATGGAGGTGGGCGTCTTACTGTCAGGTGCCGCAGGGTCAGCTCTACGGGTTCAGGCAGCCGCTGTGACTTAGCTTCTCCGAGAACAGCCGTGACCACCAGAGAGTTGAGCGTGGTGGAGTGACGTTCTCTGAGGGAGCCATCGATGAAGCTGTCCGACACCAGAGACGCCATGTCGTTGTAAACAATGAAGCCGATCTTCAGGGAATCTGTGGGAAAAGGCAGCACTCAGTGCCGGGACACAAACACCTCGTCTTGGTGACAGCGTTGTCACGTGACGGGCCACTCGGGACTATGACAAAGGAGAGAAGATGAGCAGAGAAGGCAAGCGTAGTAGGCAGGATATGCAGGTGCCATCTGTGCAGTAAGAAGAGCAGGCCACGCAGTCCAAGCGAAAGACCCCTTTGTGGGGGGGGGCACTCTTTAGACACATGCCAGCCACAACGTAACTGTGCTGCTGCAAACCCGCTAGCGCCTGGCGAGGCTCATCTCACCAAACTCCACTGACCTTCAGTCTTCACCTCCACAAGTCTGGCGAGTTTCACTTCCAGTTGATTTCCGTTGATCAGTAAAACTTCCCGTTCGGGGGGCGGACTTCGATTCCGTGGAATTGTCCTCAGCTCTGCGGCTACAAAGGAGAGGCACGTCGTTCAGAGTTGTTATTGGCTCATGTGTGGCCACTAGGGGGCACAGGCAGGCACCGCGGTGACAGGACAGGACGAGAACGACGCGCTAATGTCTAGAGAATGACAAATGACAGGGATGTCACCTGTACCCGTCCCTTACCAAGGTGACTCATGTTCAAGGTGAGTCTCGCCTTCTGAGCAGCGCTGGAGACGTCTGTTAAGTTCAAGATGGTCGCCTCCGCTTCTTGCAGGAAGGACTCGGTGATGAGGGCTTTGTCTGTGGGAGGAAGGCTCGTCCACGAAGCAGGAGAACTGAGCACCTCGCCGAGATTCTGGGACAACTTCTGGGAATGACAAGAGCACAAAATCAACGACATGACGTGAAGCCTTAGCGATACGAAGGAAAGGAAAGCAGAGGATGCTGGGTCTGAGTTCATGCACAGACCCAATGTGGCCTGCAGGTGGCGCCTACGGGACACACACTTGTCAATCAGCGAGGAGCCATCATCCTCATACGTGATGAAGAGCTGAGGAGGCGGCCATCATCCTCATACGTGATGAAGAGCTGAGGAGGTGGCCACCTTGCTTGACTCACCTCCAGATGCTGTGTGGCGGAGCAGGACAGACACTTCTGGAGCAGGCATAACAGGGGAGATGAAGAGCGGGACAGCTGGCGGCGGTCTTCAGGCTGCGACAAAGTGCAGACATTAGCATCTGAAACTGATGGGGCAGCAGGATAGAGAAGGTAAGAACATGTCAGGAGCCTCAGACGTGGAGCAGGTACTGCTTGGTGCTGTGGTGGTGGACCAACTCCATGGACACACAATGACAGCACCATGGGGGTCTGCTAATGCAGTCACCCTGGTGAAATGGGAGTCACCTCTTAGGGACAGGCCATGTCTGCTGTCACCCCAAAGACCACAACCCCTCCACAGTGAGACCCTTGAGCTCTTTACTTGACGTGTCTTATCAATGAGACATCAACATCCCCTTCAGGTGCCACCTCTCAATGCGCCCACACTCACCTTACTGAGAAGGCTGGCATTGCAGCTCCTCTTTGTATGTTCGTTTGGAGTGCCTGGAAACACACAAGCAAAGGATTATGGGGGAGAGGGCACATGGTGACACGGTGGACCATGGCACAAGTTACTCTGATGTCAGCCAGGAAGCTGCGCGGGCCTCCAGTCCAGGTGTCACATGCCATCCGCAGGCTACTAGGCAGTTCAAGTGACATCAGTGTGGGCTACAAAGGAGAAGGTCTGAAGATGACCAACATGGTGCCCGGGGCAGCTCCCTGGCTCTGGGCCCATCTCTGTATACAGTGGAGTCGAGAGGACGTGGGCTGCAGGGTCACAGCCACCACAGGACCCACTCCGCAGACCGGTCCGGGTCACCTTTACATGCATGCCAGCCTCAGCTGGTAGAAGGGTGCCATCAACAGGACCACTTAGCTGCCCTGATTGGCAGACATTGAGAATCTCCCAGGGCTTTTAAGGAGGGCCATCAGAAAGACTTATGCGATTCCATGAGCTGTGATGTAAGACTTGTCACTGTAGCCGTCATCGTGCTGTCCCTAAAGAAAGAGAAAGAGAATGAGACAGCACAGTGAGTGTGACGTCTAAAAGACCACCATCACCACTGAAGGAATCGCCTAAAGACAACGTCACAGCTCCGGGCAGAGCTAAGTGCCCACCTGCCACTGTCCCCGCTGACCCCTGCTTCCTTTCGCACCGACCATGTCTGAGGTCACCATGCTGGCATTAGGGCACCAGGGCTCAAAACAGCAAGATGGCAGACATTGTGCTCATCATTTGAGACTCCCAATGCGGGGCTCACCTTTCATATAACAACTGAGTGCCCGCTGACTGCTACCCTGAGCTTCAGTTACCCAACAGCAGTGCCAACCGACTCCTTTGGTGAGGCATGAGCCCAGCACTGCTCAATGCACCAGTGAACCCACCCAGCGTGGTCCTTGGGAGAAAAGCCCACCCAGCCACAGAGAGCACACACAATCAGCACACAGACGATGACAGGGCACAGGATTTGAACCCAGGATGTTGGATCCATAAGGTGGCAGCAGCCCTTAAACCCAACAGGCAGGGCAATTGTGGACTTTTGCATCTTCTGCACTCTCAGCTGACCTCACGTCTTTAGGGCTGTGCCTGGGACCCCCGAGCCCAAACCCCTCCACGCCACACCACACCATTGAAGACTCTGAGGTGACGATGGAGGCTGGAGGCCATCTGGTCACTCAAAGGACCTTAAGGACCGGGTTCTGGTTGACTTCTCTTAATCTTCTTACGTGCTGCTCGACTCCACAAGCCCCGAGATGTCCATTTCTCGTCCTGATGCCTCGTAGTCCAGAAATGCGTCACCTGGGAAAAGAAAAAAAAACAAACAACAAGCCTGAGATGGAGACCACCGGCCGCTCCGGGACCACTCGGTCAAAAATGAACTGAACTGAAGTGAGTTGATCCATCTGTTCATGAAGGTCTGTTCTCTGGTGCACTGATTATATAGCGCCTTTCATTCTATCTATCTATCTATCTATCTATCTATCTATCTATCTATCTATCTATCTATCTATCTATCTATCTATCTATCTATATAGCGCCTTTCTGGTCTCATGTTAGTGCCCATCACATCTGCCCACATGTGCCCCTTTACATTTGACAGTAAGCTGCCAGTGAGCACAGCAGGTATCACGGTGATGCCCGCTCCCTGTCGGTGCTCCACTCTGCTGACGGCCATCGAGCGCACGATGAACAAAAGGGCTGCCCTAATGAGCGCTGCGGTAAACTTTATTAACATTAAATGATTCGGGGTCTCCGTCCATTTGTCTCTCACACACACACACACACACACACAGAAGCGCTATATAGATGTCAATAAGGGTGGAGCTGTCGTGGATGGCGGCCCCCAAGTCCTCACTTAGTGTGTCTCAGTGTAAAGTTAGCTGTGTTTGTGTGCCTTCCAAAGCTTTATGTTGATGATGTCACAAAGTGCCACCTGAGGTCCTCACTTGGGCGCAGTGTCAGTTCCATTCAAGGTGGCCGCATCTCACAAATGAACTTCATATTTCTAACTGAAGTGACTTTAATTTTCAATGCTGGTGCCCCCTGCTATCAAGCAGCTGTTTCTGATTTTGCCAACATGAATGTCAAACTGCGTCGCCATGAAAGCACAAGGGCCGCGAGATGAGCAGCACCTCCACACATGGTGACAAAAAAAAGGAAAGAAAATCTGAAGAGCTGAAGAGGCGGCAGACTCGGCTAAAGGTCGGGCCTCCCAGGGTGCACTGCGCCTGTCTTCTGGTGAACCAGCTGAACCCCGCGGTGTTTCCCAGAATGCACCCTGCCAGGTTAGGAATTGGATGGACAGACGGACAGATGTGGTAAACTAAAACTGCGCCTTTACTCTGAAGGTGCCCGTGAAGGTGGCCCTCTGTCCACCCATTTGTCATGTCTGCGTATTTTGTTTAAACCGCACATCCTGCTCCTCCTCCTCCGCCTGCCAAGCCCATAATGCCACCCCTGCTTCTCTGGACCCTTTCAACTGCTCGCCAGCTCAGTCGTGTGGCCTTTTATTTTTTTTTGTAGGTCTTTCTAACAGACCACCAAGCTGTGTCTGTGTCCACCCTGGGCCACCTGACCAGTCTGCCTCTGTGGTGAAGGTTACTTGTTTCAGTGCCCATGCTGTGCCCACTTGGTAAACTCATCTCCTCCAGGACTTACTTAGGTCAAATTCTTGTCGATACCTGAAAAGAAAGCAAAAAGCCGTGTCTGAAATCAGGTGGGTGACAGCCGCCACTCTGCAGGTGACACAGTTCCACAATGACGTGTCTTTCTGGCATTGAAAGTCACCACCCACATGAAGACGTAGACCATTAAGATGGCGGATTGCCAGGCCTGACGTTTTTAAGATCTGGTGAGTTTGGACTTTGGTCTCAAATCCCATCACTGACACTGCGGTGTGACCCTGAGCAAGTCACTTCACCTGCCGGGCCACCACTGGAGAAGGTAAAAGAAAAGGAACCTAAAATGTCAGCTGACGTCCTGGATGAAGACGTCCGCCAAATAAGAAAACGTGCGAGGAACCCACCGGCTCCATTCAGCTTTTCAGGGGGCTGCGCTCCATCACTGGACCACCAGCCGCTTCATTCTCTGAAGGCTTCTCAGCATTTCAAGGTGACCCTTTAAAGTCTTTAAAGTCCAGCAGCTGGGCCACCCACTACAGCAGGATCTCAGGGGGATGAAGAAACCCCCAAACTGGAAGCTGTGTGACTGCAGGCAGTGGGAGGAACCTGCTGGGGCTTCACACATCTGTTAACATCTAGAGGGTCTTTCTGGACCCTTCATGCAGATGGAACTTTGGAAGAACCAGAAATGTTTCCCTTATGGCATCGCTGTGAAGAACCACTTTAGCACCTTGATTTGTAAGAGCCCACTCTTTACACTGTCACATCGCCCACCGGTGCACCCCCCTTTGTGCTTCAATCAGTCATAACGACCCCCAGAGCCGCACTCACCTGAACTCGCTTTCTTTAAAGGGGTGATAGTCGACTTCGCTGTCGGTGGGAAAGTCAAAGACTAAAAAAAGAACAAAAAGAAAATGAGGGGTGGCGGCTACTGGACCCCATGGTCACCTGAAGACCCTCCAAGGAGGCTGTGAAGTGACGTGCGCCTCAGGAGGGAACAATGAGCTCTGATCTTAAGAGTTGATGTGACATCCAGAAGATGACCTACTTGTCTTCTGGAGTCCCCTTCGTGACATGAAGTGAGGAGACCGCCTTAAAAAAAGGAAGAGATCATCATCATCATCATCATCACACCAGCACCTCTGTGATGTGGACACCAGTTATGGGCATCCGAGGACTGACTGACCAGCTGAGATCTCCGCACGACTCCTTTCAAACATGTCGGCTGACCACAAGGACCCCAACTCACCTGCAAAAATGAGACCAGCAAAAGCCATCGCGAGCCCCCCAGAAGGTTGGGCTGCATTAGAAACCCCCGACGCCCACTCGCCCAGTGCCGCCTGTGCCCGCCAGTCTCTCTGTCATCGGTTGTCATCTCTCCGTAGTCGTTCAGTGCCCACGGAGGACAGCATAAGCGCGAGGGCGCTGACCGGCTGGCATGACACGATTGCGTTCTCTTTCTTTCTTTCTTTCTTTCTTTCTTTCTTTCTTTCTTTCTTTCTTTCTTTCTTTCTTTCTTTCTTTCTTTCTTTCGCGTTTTCACGGCTCTGGCAGGATCAAGCAGGGGGGGCACATGTCCGTCTCAGTGCCGTTCTCAGATTTTCTCGACTCCCTCGCCCATTAAACTCAAGAAGGAGGCGGCGAGGCACCCACAGCCCCCCGGACTCCCCGACGCCGTAGCCCCCCGGCCGCTCTTACCTCGTGCCATCCGGCGCCACATCTTTGCCTCTCCAGTCAGCTGTTAGGGAGACACGGGGATGAGGGTCACCGGGTGGTCAACCTTTAAAGATTTGGGGGCTGAGGCCGTGCGACGTGCTTACCTAGGCAGGTGGCCTGGTGGGCTCTGAAGGTCCTCATGCCGTTGCTGGATGTGTAGCCCCCCTTGCAGGTGCAGTAGAAGCCCCGGGCTGTGTTGGCACATTCGGCATGAGGACCGCAGAGATGCGGGGTCTCTTCGCACTCGTTGGTACCTGCAAGGAGACCCCCAGGATTGTTTCACTGACGTCACGAGACACTTTCGAGGCGACAGTGGGACGGAGTGACACCACTTGCGCTTACCGTCATAAAGACCCCAAAGAAGCAAAAAAATCCAAGCGAAACCTGGAAAAGAGACAAGAGAGACAAGAGAGGGGCATCACTTTCACTTCTGCTTTCGCACTGCGCTGCCTGATTCTTAATCGGCTCGGCTTGGCATCATGCCCCATTACAGAATGCCCACATGGTGCTCAATGGAGCCAAACCCAGCTGTGCCCGACTTCTGTGCTGGCTTTTGATTCTCCTTCCTTGTGGGCTTGACGAGCACCTCGGGTACCTACAGAGAGTGGGCACAGCTGCAATTGCCTGGTGAGGGACAAGCACAGGAGCAGAAAGCTGCTGGGGTGGAGCTGGCATTGAGGTGGCATACCTTTGGCACCTTCACCCTTTCAACCATGCCACCTTGAATAAGTGTGATAGCCGTGGTGCAGCCAACAGCTATTTGGTGCAGCTCAGAGTGATAGGCACAGAAACGAGCTTGGGCACCCTGGCACCCAGCTGGCATCACAAGGTGAGGCACAGCAGCCTTTTTGCTCATGCCAGTGCACCCAGTTCTATCAAGTCAGTGTGACCAACTGGTGCCTTTGTGTCTGGGGGGCTGAGCTCTCAGTGTTGCCCCCCGATGGTCTAAATGAGAATTTCTCTCCACTCTACCTTTGCTCTTTTTTGCACACCGTTAGAATTTGTCCTCCAGCCAGTGGGCACCGTACCCCCCTCCTTGTCTTTGCCACCTTGTCCTTGTCTCTCTGCTACAAGCTGACTTCAGCCATCCTTCCAATCAGCTGACCCAACTGCACTAAGGAGATGCCACACAAAATGGGCACAGAGACGCAGCCCTAAAGCTGACCCTCACCTCATGACTTTGGCACTCAGTACGCCGCAGATCTTCATGCCCTTTAAACCTCAGCGCGACGGGACCACCCAGGAGCCATCGGGGTTGATATTTAGAAGTGGTCACTAAGATACCGCAACACTCCGCAGGGGCACCACCAGCGGGCTTATCTGTTTAACCCTTAAAATAAGCCGAGACCCCGGGGGTCCTGAACCCTCACATCCCAGCAGAATGGACAGGACAGTCACAATGAGGTCCTGTCAGGAACACCCGAGACCAGTGGTCTCAGTGAGATGAGGCCAGCGAGGGGTTCACGGCGCCCACCCCGACTTACCTGCCATCCAGCCCCTCATGGCCGCTCTGCTGGAGGACGTGTGACTTGAGCGCTGCGCTGTCTGATCTCGGCTCGCTGCTCGCGGCTTTTATGTTCTGCCAATCAGGAAGTGAAGTGGCTGCTCTGCCAGCCCCTGGAGTTGTGGCTCCGAGGCTGGTGAGGCGTCCCAGCTGACCACATCGACTGCCCCTTGGTCACGTCACGCTTTTCTCTGCTTCGGATTGGCTGCTTGGCCCACCCACTCCCACTGGCTCACTTGACTTTTTCTCAGCTCTTGCAGGACACAAGTTCAAGAAGACGAGACCAAGTGTGGCACGTCAGTGGCATGGCTTTGATTAACTTAATGGGCAACACCGTGGTCAGCGAGTCCACTTGTGTTGTCTCTGCAGGCCAGAAAAACGCCAAGGAGCCGCAGGTCTATGAAAAATGGGCATGGCACAAAAGCTGGGGGGCACAAAACATAAGGCCCACCTTGAACCCCTCTCACAGCCCTGGCAGCTCCTAGTGCCAACTCTGGACCCAGTGGAGCCCATAAAGCCCCCAGTGGGAACTTTACACCTCTATGCTATGAAAGGCCATGCTGAAGATTGCCATCTGTCCCTGGCGTGTGTCATCAGCTGTCACTTGCTGGCCTGGAGGTCTTCATGGCATCACACCATCTGCGGTGGTCTGTGGTTAGTGGGTCAGGCACCCGTTATATAAGCTGGGCAGGCTGTCCTAAATGCCAGCCCCAGGTGAGCGAAGGCAGCAGTTCTGGTCATGAAAGGACACGAGAGGTGACGGCCACCTCCATGAGTCTCAGATGGCTTCTGTGTCCCCATGTGAGAAGTAACCAGACGTCCGGACTTTAGCCCGCTTGACTTTAGCGGCCGCAATAATGAGCCTTCATGGGTACCCTGGCACACACAGCCCACCGGCCATCGAGTGCCCCATTCCGCCATGTTGGCATGGATATCTAATTATTGGGTTCCTTCTTTCAAGACAAACCAACTGCAAGGTCAGCCGTGCTGAAGCAACTGTGGCCAAGTCAGCTGCCCGCTGCGCCGCGCTCAGAAGCTTAAAGCAAGGGCTTCTCAGCAGCTGGTCAGAGTCAAACACGTGGACAGACTGGCACTCCACACACAAGGTGACAGTAAACATTTATTGGGATTAAAAACACAAGCGCGGAAAGCAGGCGGCCATCAGCTGCGTCCCTGGCGTTGATACACGTCCACATCGGCGACTACTGAGCCGTGTCTGAGGTCGCTGGCGTCTGAAAAGATCAAAAGAGAAGACGGTGAAACCCAGGAGATGACAGGCGGGTACCCCTGCCCTGACCCTGTGACGCACAGCAGTGCCCAGCCACAGTAAAGGGGCTCAGAAAGAGGATGGCTCTGGAGGTGGCAGGGAATGGGCACTACCTGGTGACCCCTCACTCTTACCTGGTGGCCCCTGGGATTATATGAGGGGCCTGCCAGTGTTTAAGGCCTCACAGGCAGGCATTGCAGTGGCTTTAGTGGCAGCTGGGGGGCATAAGCTACCCACGTGAGCCATGTGTGGACCTGACGATGTGAGTCTTACCATCAGGGTCTTCATGCCAACTGTTGATACCGAGGACTCGGACATGTCCTTCTTTCTGTGGAGAACAACGCTCAGCCATTGCTTGTACTCTGCTCTGACCTGCCGAGGTGGAAACAACAGGTTAGCACTGAGGTGGCAATGCCACGCATTTCTGGTCATCTCATTTGCCTCCTGGCAGTCATCTCTTTGACAACACAAGGCCACTTGGGCTCTCGACTGCAGGGTTAGGGTGCAGGCCACCATAAGTCTCTGTGCCGTCACTCAGACCAGGATGAACATTCAATGGTGGGTGAAGCGGGCAGATTTGGATTGAGGGGCAGCAGAACAAGAGTGAGCCATGGCAGACAGATGGACAGACGAAGGGACAGACAGACATGCAGACGGACAGACAGACAGACGGACAGACAGACAGCGGGACGCCCACAATCCAGAAAGCAGCACAGGTGAAAGCACAGTGCTGGAGTTCCGCCCAAAGTACACGCCCACCCTACTCATGGGCGGGCTCAGAGGCTAACTGGCAGGGGGCGGAGTCCACTTCAACGGGAGCCCTGACCCCATCATTTGACTGGAGGGAGATACCTGGTGGTTGAGCACACAGTGCATGAGGAAGATGAAGGGTCCCTGCAGGGCGTTGACGATGACGAAGAGGTATTCAAACACTATGACTTTCTGGAAGAAGCCCAGGATCCAAGTGCAGCCCATGATGAAGCAGTGGGAGGCAGCCTTGAAGGTCAGCATCCTAACGGGAGCGAAAGCAGAGAGAGTCATGGGAGATTAGAGGTGGTCTGCAAAATGGTGGGGTGCACCCAGGACCCACCTACCCGCACATTTGCGTCATGTGTCACTGTGTAAAGTCAGGCCTGGCAGGATCAATGTTTGAACCCAAGGACAAGGCTGACATTCAGTGAAGGAGACCCCGTAAGGCGTGAAGGACGGGCACCTCTTGTCTTTGACTTTGGACACGTCGGTGTTGAGGTCGCCCAGCTTTGATCGCAGAATCCACAGGATGGAGATGAAGAGGACGATGTTGACCTGTGGAGACAAACAGCCACGTCAGGCCGCTGGTGCTGGGTGCCCCCTGCTGCCATCTTCAAGCACTTACCACAATGATAAAGAAAACGGGGCCGAGGAAACTCCAGTGGAACTCCCTGTCGTGGCTCAGCCAGCAGCTGTAGACAAAGACAGGACGAGGTGGAGATGTAAGATTGTGGGGCGCTAAACGGGCAAACAGCCAAGCAAGCGGGCACACCCAAGACCCCACACGGTGTTACTCACAGCTTTTCCGTTCCATAGCCATTCGAAAACGTCCCAGCCGCTACGGCCACAATGACTGCCGGGACCCCGTAACCCAACATCACGAGGTACCGCCGCCGTATGCCCTGCCGGGTGCTGTACTTGACCACCCTCAGGTTACGGACCAGCAGGAAGAGCTGCACCCCCTCCAGGCACATCCAGACGAAACAGGCCAGGTAGAAGTAGTGGAGCAGGCCAGCGATGACCGAGCACAGGACCTGGGAGAAGGACAGACATGTGGGCACAGGGTCACCAGAATGGGTACAGTGCCTCACTCGGCTGCCAACCCACTTCACCCAGATGTACCTTCATGCTGTGCCTGGATATTCCCAGCAAAAAGAGCAGGTGTGCCACAAAGAGGCAGAGGCTGAGGTGCAAGTGGATGGCTTTGGTGGCCTTCTGAATGGAGCGGCAGAAAAGGAAGGTGACAATCGCCAGGGTGAGGCACACCAGGGATGTGGTGATCAGGATGTGGCTGATTACGGACAGGGTGGGATCTTCGAATTTCTGGGGAAAGCAGAAGAGGCCCAGTTAGGACTAACAGGTGGGCTCTCTGGGCATCCCTGCCCACTTTGTACAGGAGCTCGGACAGCAGCTGATTGGCTAAAAATCTCTGACCCCTCAGGCCAGCCGCCCGGCCATTACGTCTACACACCCGGGGTGTCCACAACTCAGGAGGGCTTAACCTGGAATTCCCAATTCAGTACCTTGGGCTCCGACATTCGCATCAGAACCGCAAAGCTGCTGAGGTGGCTGCAGTTGCACACGGTGAAGTTGTCATCAAAGCTGAAGATGTCACAGCCTTCTGGGGACCAGGAGCCCACCTGTCCATCGAACTTCCAGAAGACGCAGAGCGGCTGCATGTCACCTTGTTGGTGCTGCAAAACAGAAGGTGACCACCTGCATTAGGAGGCAGGAGGGCACTGGGGGGCTGGACCCCTGGTATGTGGGGGGACGTGATCAGTTACAGAGTGGCTGGAGGCAAAAAGGGCACCCGGTGAACGACACACAAGGCCATTGTCAAGGAGGACAAGGACAGTAGGCTGTGGGGACGATGCCAGCTGTCACATAAAGACAACAGCTTGGCCGCCCTACAGAGACAGAGAGAGTGTGACCTGGGTGGTGGGAGCCACCATGTACCCCAGATGTCTTCCAGACCCTCAAGGACTCTCATGCCCTCCCAGTGTCCAGGGGGCGCCATTTTGGTCATTTAGATTTGTGTGATTCTTGTCTCTTTTTTCTGGTTCTTTTACATTTTCAGTTTGGGGACATGGCACCAGAGTAAAGTCCGTGGGACGTGGCCATGTGTCAGCTTGACAGGTGGCCTTCTCCCTGCTCTTGTGACTTCCCTTACTGTGTGACGTCCAGTGGCTTCATTTCATTTCATTACCTTTTTGTGGGAGAAGGAAATCTTGATGGGCTCAGAGAGACTCCTTGGATGCCCGCTGTCCAAGCCCACTGCCACCACCTGGGAGAGCACGTTGTTCTCTTTGGATTTGTTCCCTAAGAAGCTCCCACTAAGGATGGACTCCATTCCAGAAAAGGACAAAAAGCTGATTGTGGAGAAGCCTGTGAAGAGAGAAAGAGACAGGAGACCCTCTGATGCGACGCCCCTCTGTGCTGATGGTGGCAGCGGGCATGCAAGCTTGATAGAACTCAGAAAGCCTGCTTAGGACCCCCCTCCTGTGCCCACTGGCCACACTGCAGGCTCACTGATCGCCCGCCCCAGTTCAAGAGGATGGAGGTCACTTCATATAGCGCCTGCCAAGCTGCCCACTCTGAGCCTGACATTGCTCCTCTCCTCCCACCATCCCACCCTCTGCTCCATGGCAGTGGTCTACAGATTTGGCTATGGAGGGCCATAGCGGTGGGTGCACATGGTGCTCACCTGGGGCAGGGAGGCCATCTATAAAGTACCTTACAAGGGGACAGAATCTGCACTTGTCCAAGGTGAGGGTCTCAGATGAGACGAGAAAAGATCAGAGTTGATGTTCTTGTTCCGATTACAAAAAGATAAAAGATGGAAGTGACAGCGAGAGGACAGGAGACAGGAGGGCTTACCTTTGGATTTGTCCTCAAAAAGACTCCGGACCTTCACTTGCAGCTTGTTATCGCCCGCTTCTAAGACCTCCGTTTTGTTCAGCAGCATCTCGTTGAATGGAATCCTCAACACGTCCACAGCTTCAAAGAAAGAAAACACGTTTAGCGGTGGGGCACACGAGTCGAGCGGTGACTGCCAACCTCAGGTGTGCCACATGAGAGGATCTGAAGAGGGGAGGAGAAAGGAGAGGCGGGGCCATGCCAGTGGGAGGGGCCGATAGGGAAGGAGGATGGGGCGGAGCTGAGAGGAACAGGACCCCCTTGTCAATCAGTTTGTTTACAACCCATGACTGGCATCTGATGAGAGGACAACTAAAAGCACAAGAAAGTTGTCAAAGTAGGCACTGCCCCCTGAGGACGCCATGCCATGTACTGTATTGCCAACCCATGAAGGTGCAAGACCTCGAGTCAGATGGGTGAGACTCCATCAAATAAAACAAGGATGCCAGTCCATTTACACATGTTGATGCCCGAAACACCGACATGTGCTTTCACACTAACATGGGCAAGTGAACCAACTCTGAAAAATGTCTGTAAGACTTTGGACCCCACGATTCAGATGCTGTGAGACCCTCTTAAATCACTCCAGAGTCACTCGAGCTGCAGCCAGTGCCAGCAGTACACTGTGAAACGACTCTGGGCACAGTGCCAGTCCAATGCATGGCACAGAGACGTGACGTCTATGGAGATATGTAAAGAATATCTACTGGGCACAAAATTCAAACCTGGGTCACTGTACCCCAGAGGTGGCAGCACTAGGCACTGTGCCACTCTGCCACTCACCTTATGACACTCGTTCTTAATTAGCAGGCCTCATACACTGATGGGCGCCCATGCAGAAGTGCCACACAAACAGTGACATGGGACAAAAATCTCTGACTCAGTTGATGTCTTGGTGTCTGATAAGGAGAAGCTCAACGTACAGTCAGGATGTTCACCTGCTGCCCCTCAGGCTGGAGACCCTTGCCATGTCACTGAACTTTTCATCGACCAACACTAGCAACACAGGTGAAAAGAGTGAATGCCATGTGCAGCTCTCAAATGTGGCCTGCCCTTAACTGGCACCATGCCCACCCTGAGATGGTAGATTTGAATGCCAAATTCACACATGGAATGAGGTGCCACACAGTGCCATCAATGCAGACCACTTGCTGGAGTACCAGGAGGCTAGAGGACCAGAGGGGATGTCCAGCCTGGCATTTAGTGTGTGGAGCAGAGTGACCGAGGGTCTTCTCCTTGGACTGGTCCCCAGCTCTGATTTACTTTATAGCGCCTGGCAGTGCCGCGTCCATACCTAGATTTTCAGTGGTCACATTTGTTCTCGATGGCCCCACAGACGTGTCCACTAGACTCAAGACAGCCTGCTCTGCACTCCTCAGGTATGTGTTCGCTGCTAGCGCTTTCTGCTCTTCAGTCAGGTTTTTCCACAGAGAGGTGGTCCGCACGGGCGTGGCCAGAAATGACACGACTTGCTGAAAAGGAGGAGAGAAACGTAAATAAGAAGGGTCAGTTCCCAAAAGACACATGGCCATAGTGTGGATGAGGAAGATGCCTGGTCCTGCTTATCTACTAAGGGCAGGGGGCACCACTGAGCTCAAGGCTCTAGTCCAGACGTGACCTCTGACCCCAGCACTGATGCCATAGCATTTGCTTTAAGTCGGATCCCCATCTAAAGTTCTAATTAAATGAAATTAGGGTTAATCGGCGGGACTCTACTGTATTATCGATTGACTGCCCTGGTCTCTTGACGTGTGGAGGGTACTGGAGGGGTACTGGACAGACAGACAGACAGACCTGGGGGGCTTGTTCCAAATATTGGTTCTGCCTTTAAGTAGAATGAAGGATCAGGAGGTGAAAACAACAGCAGCAAACCAGCAAAACTCGGAGTGTCCTGCCGACTACGCCAAAGCAGGGGCCTACACAACAGAGCCTGGAAATCTTTGAGAACGCTTTAGAGATGACCACATGCGGCTCGTGTGTGTGTGTATATTGGAACACCGATGACATCACATGACATCACCTCCGGGAACAAAGCCCTTAGCAACCACTTTTGCACCACAGCAGCCATGTTACTAGCAAGAAAATATAAAGGGTGTCAAATTTAAGGGGAAAATTAAAGAACAAGTCCAAAACCAGCTCTTCGGGTGGACGTTAGACACAGCCTTGAGGGGTGGGACTTGGAGGTCTAATCGGGGGTCTCTGGTGGCCTGTCTCTCATTACGAGTTTCTAGGCCTGGTCACTCCATTCTGGTCTTCCTCGCGTATTCACAGCTGTCCTCCTCGTCACCACACTGTCCCTCAGTCGGTCCTCTTTTCTCATCCTCTTGGTCACATTATGAGCCCCTGAGGCGTTTCACACACGAGAAGAGCAGATGGCTGATGACCCCGATATCAGCTGATCTCATCGTGCCACTCGGCCGCCTCAGACGAGCAGACAGTCTAAACTCAGGCTCACCTGCAGCTGCTGTGTGGAGTTGATGTTCTTGCCGAGGCTGTGATTGAACATCAGACTGAAGTTCATGAGGAAGCACAACTCGGGCGTGGAGATGGTCTGGCAGAGAAAACGAGAGAAAAAATGAAAAATGAGAGAATGATGGGCACTGAGGACTGGAGCGGCGATGAAGAGGAGCGGCAAGAAGATCAGCCAACAATCTGGGGTCAGGTGACTGACTGGAGACTCCTGGACAAATTCGAGAGGCGGGCACTCAAAGCCCACCTGCATCGTCGAACTGCCAGAGCCTTGGCTATGCCAGGCAGTATTTGGTTCAGGGGGAGGAGCTAAGCCCCCATATGGCACTTGAAAGAAATGGGAGTGGCCACTGGAGCAGCGACACCCCCACCCCCCCCCCCAGGAGTTTCCTATGAGAAAATACGCAGCCGCTCTCCCCTTCTGCAGCCCACCCAGCAGCCCCCCGGTGCGTTTTTACTTGCCTTTAAGTTAGAAATTTCACAGCCACCGCTAAAATTCTTCAGTTGAATATCTGAAATAAGAAAAAGGTGAGAGGACTGAGAACTGGCAGGCCAGAGGTGCCAGGACCACCAGGACCACCAGGGCCAGCAGCGTCTTCATCAGGCTCAGCAGGTCACTCTGTCCACCACTTCTTTGCTGCTGCTTGCCTTGGCATGACCGCCCAGTGGATTGCTCTTACCTTGACTATTGTGCCCTTCTCATTCATCTTGGCATCCCACAAATGTCAGCACCTTTGGGGGGCACTTCAGGCACAGTCTAATTATATTTGGCCCACTCTGCCGTACCATCAAAGAGAGATCAGAGTTCAAGGTGACTCTGCCCTGCACTGCCAAAGTGGTCTACCCCTCTGCCAGCCTGGTTATCATCTCTGGTACACGGACCTAAAGTCTGTGTGGTCAGACCCCAACATGGGCTCGGCTTACCTTGGCACTGGGTTTCATTTACAATCCAGGTGATGCCAGTGCTGGGCAGATAGCCTGAGCGGCAGCTGCAGTAATACCCGCTGTCGGTATTGGTGCAATTGGCGTTGGAGCCACAGAGACCCGGAAACAGCTGGCAGTTGTCCACATCTGCAGAAGAAGTGTTTACATGGTAACCTAGCAACAGCACGCTTGAACTGAGCCCACTGAGGTCAGCACTGAGCTGACCAATCAGGGTCTGTCCCCAAGCTCCTTGCACCCACACCTCCCCTTATCCTGTGTCACTGACCGAGAGTGAACTGAGTGGACACCTGGCAGGACACGTCGATGGCACACTGGTCAAGTCCGTGGCCTGCAAAGTAAAAAAGGAAACGCGGTCAGCGCTGTCCCCTCGCCTCCTGACTGCCATCAAGTGACCAGCTCCGGACCTCCACAAATCATGGAGTTCACCCTGGACATAGCGCCTTTCACAGCAAGCGTCACATCAATAAGCCGTTGACAAAGAGCGAGAAGTGAAGTCCTCATACTGACCAGACCCGTTGGCCGGGGGGCCGGAGCACTGGGCGACCTTCTCAAAGAATTCCTCTTCACACATGTGATCTGCAAGAAATGAGTGCGGGCACAGGTCATCCCGGTCACCACACCTGTCCCCTCCGTGGTCCCTCTCATCGGCACCTGGACTCACCTTGGCTGAACGTGGGCAGGACGAGGCTGAGGAGCCAAAGCAGCAGAGCTGTGAAAAGAGAAGTGGAGAGGCGGCGGTGAGTCAGCTCTTATCAGGGCAAAGATGGCGATCTGCACACGAGAGCCGCCCGCCCATGTTGACCAACTTCTGCACAGACGCTAATCAGTGTGAGAAAGGAAAGGACGTAAAGCGCTACAGCAAGGGGGCAAGCAGGCATGGTGGGCGAAACTGGAATGGGCACCCGCTGGATATTCCATGAGTGGCAGCCTCGGTGGCTGTTCTTACCTTATATAGCGCCTTATCTCACACTGAGTGCCACTGTGCTGTTGGCAGGTTTGGCACACTTGCCAATCGATGGACAGGCTGGTGCCCATATCACAGGGTTAAGTGGGTGACATGCCATGTGGCCACACTGATGCCCAACTCTGTCTTTTACTGTTTTTCAGCTTGGCAGAGTGGCTAACATGGCTGCCTTACAGTTTGAGGGTCTCGGGTTCAAGTGCCAGGCTAATGACATGCAGTTGTGTCCCTGGTGCGCTCTTCTGTGATTTTCCTCAGCTCTCCCAAACTCTATAGGGGACCTGCTTGTGCGCGAGTGCCCCCTGTTATGGGCTGTGATCCAGTGTGGCGTCGGGTCTGTTGCCCAGCAGCCCCTTAAACCGGATTGAACTGGTTTTCAAGTCAATGGAGCTAAAGCTGTGGATCAGCTGACAGGGGGCTTCGATCTGCAGCAACGGCCATCACGTATCTTATGGAAATGAGCAGCTGGCGCTTCTTCACAAGACCCTGGCATAGTGGTGTGATGCCCAAATGCTGCAGAGGAGGTTCAGGTGCGGGGCACGTGGCTCATCCAGCACTGGACCCTCAGGCTACCCACTGCTGCCCACATGCCCCCCTAGCTGGTCTTACCCCGTTTCTGCTCTCTTCTGAGGTTCATCTCAGGCCTGCTCTCCCGGTCGCTCAAGTCAAGGTGGGTGAATCCCTGCTGTCCTCGGCTCTCCAGCACGCCTGTGGCCCTCTGGTCTCCTTGCGGTGGCTTTCAGGTCGCTTGCACTCGACACTTGGCTGCTTCCTCCTTCTCTGCTGGGCTTCCTTTGAGTTCAGACTTTTAACTTCCTGCTCGGCGGTGATGCGAGCCCAGGATGTGACTTGCTGAGGGTGAGGCTAACCAAGCGGACCTTATTAGACCATTTGCCATAGTTGGTGCCCTGGCTGGCATACTGGTGTGCTTAACTTGTCACATGGACACCTCTGTGGCCGAGTCCCAACGCTCAGCTGTCAGAAAAGTGTAACCATGCCAAAGGCATAACATGGGCACCCAGCCAGGATGCCAACTTAGGAGATGCCTCTGAAAGGCATGTGTTGGCCTATTGAAATGGCAGGTCCAGTAGGTGATGGTGGCACAGACATCCCAGTGGACTGGCATTGGCAGGGGTTGATTGGCCTCCCGCCACCCAAGAAAAGCCTCACAAAAGTGGAGGCAGAACCCTGGAGAAGACTGGCAAATGGGCACTGAGAGGAAACCTGAAAGGCCTGCCTGATATTACCCCAGTGAGTCTATGGGGGCGCCAGTGAGCACTGTAATGTCACACAGAGACTTCCACAAAGCCAAGCTGAAATAAGGATGGGGTGGCATGGAACACGACGTTAGACAATGCCCTCTGCTGGCACCCCAACCCCCCAGCCCAGCGGCCTGACTTCTCATTTCTTGATGTCAGATTACTGAGTAAGAGGAACATCAAAGACACTGAAAAGGAAAATGTTGTGTAAGCGATTCTCGTCTGAGGTGGCGGGCTTCTCAAAAAGAAGAAGAATCCAAAAAGCAGAAGAGCAAAGCGCCTGCTGTGGACCAACGGCATGGGGGGGCACCACTCCGTCCAGAGGAGATGTGACACATGGATCGTGCATGGGGGGGGGGTCCTTCTGTGGCAGGTCATGGAGTTGGCATTCTCACATTGCCAGCTTTGTTCACACAAACCTTGGCGTGTGTGGCCGGGGGTGGCACCAGTCAGTATGACATGAGTGTGGCTGCTAGGCACGATTTTCAATGTAATAAGCTCGAGGTGCCACGATGACTTCAACTGACAAATTCACTTCACCAGCCCAGGGCTGCAGAGCAGCAGTATGGGTGCCAGTCCATGCCAGGGTCCACTCACGCAGGGCCCGCTTGACCACCGCAGAGTCACCTGCCCACGTTTGTAATGTGAGAGGAAATCCCTGAGTAGCCTGAGAGAACATGCCAATGGCACATGAGCAGAGTAAATTGGCTTAAGACATGGGCAGCACAGGGTGTCACTCCCAGGTCCCATCAGAAGCCCCCATATTGCTGCTCGGTCTCAGACTCACAGGCCTTCACTGGCAGTCCGACCAGCAGGAGACACAAACCGCTGATTTGACTCCATTTGTGTTTAAAGAAAAAGTGAAGCTGTGGTGAGCGGGGCAGGAAGAAGAAACGGCTGACATGACAGAAAGCGAGCAGGAACAGGCCATCGAGCTCAACAGCGGGCGCAAGAAAAAAAACAAAACCATGGGCACAGTCTGAGACCCCCAAGTTAGGTGGTCATCTGCTGGCCTGCGCCACATCTCCTTAGTGTCTGGCTGATGGTAAAGTGAGGGGGTTAATAATAAGAAAGGGGGGGCTTAATGAAATCCTGCAGGGGCTGAAGCCCCCCAGTGCCCAAGTCTGTCTTGTCTTGTGGCATTCCATGTTAAGATGATGGACTGGTGAGCCAGCAGAACTGGGTACTATGCCACCCACAAGCTTAAAGGTCGGCATCAGCATGGAAGTTCTTAGGAGCTGAGTAGACAATTCGGGCTCGTCACCTACGGGACACTTTGTGTCACCAGCCTTTCACTGTTACTGCTCAAAAGCCATTCTGGAGCCATTAGAGGGCCACTCATTACTGTCACCTGAACACACTGGTGACATCCTTAGCCCTTTAGATGGGTGAGCTGATCAGAGATACTGAGAGGGCCAGCAGCCGAGGTCAGGGGGCTTGTAGTGGCACATCTACGAGGTCCAACAGACTCCAACAGTCACATGGCGTATATGTCAAAAGAGGAGTGGCACCAGAACGCATAGGTTGGCACTTTTCATAATGTGGGCATCTGAGGGGTTCTAACTGATCAGTTTAACATATGGGAAGGGCTGATCAGTGCGTGTGGTGGCTTCTGGGTATGGAAATGGGGGTCCAAAGAGAGGGGATGACGTGGAGTGAAACTGCAATGTGAGTCCATCATCATCACGTTATGGACGCGGAAAATCCTGACAGCCGCAAGACGACAAAGCGCCTGAGCAAGCTGATGGCCCGGGATGCAGGACAGAGGAGCAGGCTGGTCATCTTAAAAATGTCACATGGGATGCCACCTATGGAGGTCACCGAGTCCACTCAGCCCATCCAGGAGCCGATCACTTAAGCTGTCAACATGATGGATGAGTTGTCACCTGAAGTGGCGCCTTGCTAGGAGTGAAGACAAGTGTGGACCAGTGAGCATCTACAGGGGGCTGAGCCCTGCGTCCCAGAGCCATGGTGCCGAGCGTGGCAGGTGAGACTGAAAGGGAAGAGAAGATCGGAGGGTGTGGTGTGGGGGACGAAGCAAACGGCGGCGGCTAGTGAGGTCTGCAGTGGCTGGACCTTAGAACTCACCCGATCCACCACTGCTGTCTGGTGGTCCTGCGTCCACCGCATCTCGAAGTGTTCCATAAACACTCCGATCGAATCGAAAGCCACTGAAAGCATCAACAGCTCACGGTGATGGAGGACCCATAGGTTCTGCACGTCTTCTGACCCCTCTGAGTTCGGCTGACCTAAGTGGTCCTGCACATCCACTCTTCAGAGCATGTCTCAGGAGCGTCCAGCACCACTGCTGCTCCAGGCCCTGGTCACGTCACCTCTGGACTACTGAAGCTCTGTGATGGCAGGTGGCACATCTGCTGCTCTGCCAGCCCAGACGGGCACGCATCACCCCTCTCTTCAGATCAGCAGTGCACATTAAGTTCAGGTCCTGGATGGTGGCACCCACATATATGGAGACACTGGTGATGTCCACACGTGCCAGTGGGTTTACTAAAGTGTTACAGCAGTCAGGACCCCCCCAGGCCCATTTTAACTGTAATATATAGCGCCCTGTGCCTCACTGAAAGAGCGGCGCTGAACTTGTAGCCAGTCTGAAGTTACTCACAGTTAATACTCCACGTACTGTGCACCCCTCACTCGACTCCATCTGTCATCATTTCCTGCTCGTAAGTCTGTAATGGAGACAAAGACCCCACGATGAACATTTTATTTGAAATTCTGTTACACTGTCGGCTGTTTTAGGACGTGTCGCTGCGCACAGTGCGCCCTCTAGAGGACACCCCTGGACACACTGAAGACGGGAGCGGAGTCGGCAGAGAGCGGCAAACTCGTCGGGCCTGCGCGCATGCGCGCCTCTAGCAGCGCCAGTACACGTCAGGGCTCGGGATGAGCCGTCGATAAATTCAAATCAAACGGAGCCTTGCGACAATTAAAGCACAATGAGGACGTCGAGAGTGGCATTGACCGGCCTGCATGTCACTTTGTGAGACCCTCCCGCTTTTTAGGGCGATATAACGACCCTCTCGCCGTCGGTAATGCGGCTGTCCCATTCAGGCCTCTGGAAAAGTCGCGGCGAAAGTCGAAATAAAACGAACCGAACGGTTTAAACGGGGTGATGCAGAAATCAGAGCACCCAAAACAATTTCTGTAGCACAGAGGTCCTTATGTTAATTTATATCGGTCCTTTCTCTGGTTGGTGCCATCCCAAGGCACTTTACAAGTGCACCTCAATACAAGTCCGCACTTCGTGGCAGCCTCTGAGCGGTGCCAAGTGACAGCCCACCCCAGAACTCAAGGTAGTCGAGGGTACACAAAGAAATCGAGAGACTTCAAGGGTTTCCACAGCAACACCCCCAGAAGACCCCAGCACATTGGCGGCCCATTTCACTGTCCCGGCTGATTTCGTCACATGGGGGAGATTTGAGTCTTGACCGGAGGAGCAGACAAAGGCGGGCAGCGGCGGCGCTGGAATTTGAACCCGTGCTGAGGATCTGGGAGGCTGCAGCGTGAAGGGACCACGCGTGTCGGAGGCGCCACGTAGTGATTCAGGAAGGGCGACGCTTTTGAAACACGCGTGTCATGCGAAACCAGGGACGAATTTACGGGACGAGCTGACCGCCGTTAGGTGAGTGTCGGTGTCACTTAGGAATGAAGTACCGTCTGCAAAATACCAAACCCCCGCGATCATCTCTGCAACGCAGCCGACTTAACACTCAATTTGACATTCAGCTCCGTGGTTTTAAAAGAAAGAAAGAAAGAAAGAAAGAAAGAAAGAAAGAAAGAAAGAAAGAAAGAAAGAAAGAAAGAAAGAAAGAATCGGCGGCAAAAAGAGCAAGTTGCTTCCTTTGGAACTGTGAGTGGCCGGCGGTTTCATCCACAGAGCTCGCGAGTTTTTTGATGCGTTTTCATCTTTATACATCAGCGCCACTAGAGGGCGCACGTAAACCTTCTTTTGAAGTGCCGGAAGACGAGCGATGAAAAGAAAACTTCGGTCACTCAACGAGTGTCACCTCACTTAGCGTTCGAGAGGCAGGGAAACGCTGAAGTGAACGTAACGATGAGGGGCTGAAGAAGTCAAAATGCGCGCCCTGCTGCTAATGAACATCAGCTCTTAACAGCTAAGATGTCGGCCAGAATGAAATCTGCAGAGTCATCATCATCATCGTCATCGTCATCATCATTACCAGACCGTCCATCCAGTCACCTTCCAAACCGGCTTCATCCTGAGCAGGGCAAGCACAGGGTGCAAGGCAGCAGCAGCACCTGGAGAGGGCGCTAGTCCAACAAGGAGTGAACGGACACACACAAACGTGGCCAGTGTACAGTAGCACTGCCGATCTGCCTTTTATTATTATTATTATTATTATTATTATGCAATGGGTCTCAGAAAAAACCCTAATGGGGGACCTGGAGAAACTGAGTGAAGTGGGGGTCACATAAACTTAGATGCTGGGGGCCGAGGTGTGCTGGGGTGCCACCCCATTTCCATTCACTGAGGCTCTCTGGGATGTCACACAGTGCCACCTGAAACTCCACATTCACCTCTTCTTAAAAGAGTCTTCATCATTACACATCTGCCTAAGCCCATCACTGCACAAAGTCCAACATCGATGTTTACCCTTGTAAATGAACCCTCAGCCAAGGGCACCACAGGTGGCACCAAAGAGCTGGGTGGGCCTTTGAACTCCTGGCCTGCACGTGTTCAGTTCCCAGGCGCCAGCCACAAAAGGAAACTAGTCAGCTGAGCTCTCGTCTTCTTCGATCCTCATGAATTCATCAGCCCTCACGGGTCATGCCAGCTTTCTTGCCCAACTTTCTGAATGCTCAGCAGTCCAACAACCAATGTGGGCAGATGAGGCTGAGGTGGAAGTAGGCAGATAAGTAACAAACTGGGCATGCCGACAATGATATCTGAGTGGAAAATCAGAGGTTCTGGAAAGAAAGGACGGTGGTCTGCTGTGGACAAGTGGGTGCTGGGGGCCACAATGGTGGGTGCTCCCTTGAGAGAGAGGACAGTGTGGTGCCTCTGCCTCTTATGACTTGTAATAATTATCAACATATGGACTTTTGAGTCAGGTGGCATGACTGACATATGTGTGCAGAGGGAGGCAGCACATGTGACAGAGGGCACCAGATGGTGCCAGGCTCCAACTGTCCCTTCATCCATTTTCTAAACCCACTTATCCTGAGCAGTGAAGCTGGGGCCTGTCTGGAAGGCAGTAGCAACATTTGGAGGGGGTGCCAGTCCATGACAGGCTGACGGGCAGCTGGTGATCGCTTATCCTTTGGGGGTTTCAGGGCTGCAGGTCACCATGAAGCCCCTCAATTGGTCAAGTCGGGTCCATTGGTAGGCAGGTGGTGTTTGTCCCACAGCTGTGATGATGTGACGTGGCCTTGAGCTAATCAGCTGGCATGTGTTCAGTTCACACCAGGAGATCACACACACACACACACACAGGGGTATAAAAAGAGAGACGGAGAAGCAGAGACGACACAGCCACCCACTCCGCCATGAGGGACGTCACTCTTCATCTTCTTCTTATTGCCATCGCTGGTGTGGCAGTCAACGGCCAGGGTAACGCTGCTTTCTTTTCTTGTGCTCTTGTTGTCTTCCTGTGTGGCGCCATTTCTTAAATGTGAGGCGCTTACTGTGAGGGTCTGTCCTCGACATGTTGATGGTACCACTGAGCTGCGGCCACATTTTATTTCTGCTCGACGATATTTTAGCTGGATGCCCAACCAGGTGCCCTTGGTGCCAGCTGAGCATGTGACCGTCCTGCTGCTTTCTCCAGCTGATGCCTGCACACCTGTGTCACACTGGCACCAAATTTATGTGGACTGCAGCCCACACTCCTGATTCTGTCCAAGGTGACAAACACCAGAAGTTTTGATCAATGACACCAGGTCACCTAAGGGTCGTGTGTCCCCAACATGGCCGAATCCGAAATGGATGAGTGGGTTAGACCTTTGAACGCAGAAGTTGTGTGGATTGATGGGTTGGAAGTCCTCCTCCATTGTCCCCAGTTTTGTTTCCTACCTTGATGCTTGTGGTTTTCTGTGTTCCATTTTCAGAACTGCGTTGGCAAAACGACTACGACAAGCCGCTACATTTCATGTGCCCCACAGACGGATCCATCAATTACATTAAAAGGTGAGACGCGTGTCCCCGTCCTCCCTGCTGGTCTGTAGTGGCACCTTACTGGGTTGTGTGGCTCCACGTTGACAAAGAAGCACCTCATTGTGTGACGGGGTCTTTGTGCTTCTTGGGGCTTGGAAAGGTTCTTAATATGAGGACAAACCAGAAATGTCACCAGGGTAGTCACAGATCTGAGCTGAGCCCCTGTTATTGGGTGAGGGGTCCATGTAATCAGATGTCCTCTCAGGGATCTTCACGTGGCTACTATGGGAAACAGAAATGGGTCCTCTGTGGCAGCACCCTGAAGTCTGCATGTCCTCCCCATGTCCAAGTGGCTTTCCTCCCACAGTCCAAAAACACACTGGTAAGGTGGACTGGCACGGCTAAAGTGCACCCGGTGTGTGTGTTCAACCCCCATCCCACCCTGTGCCCGCTGGCTTGGGCCCCCGCTGCTCCACCACTCTGCTCGGACACTGGATGTGCTCCGGCGCCCTCTGCAGCTGTCTAAGGGGCTCGTGGCTCTTGGTGGGTCGGCCAGATGTCCTCTGTGTTGTGAAGAATGAGCTGCAGGTCATTGGCCAGACAAGCAGTACAGTGAGGTCTCCTTCTCTGGATGTCACCTGTCATATTATGATGATGATGATGATTACATTTTATGTTTCATTATCTCCTCACAGGCAGGCCAGGGACTCGTTAGGAAGTCAGCCACATGAGGGCTACCATCAGATGGTGGATTCATTTTGCTCTGGTCTCTCCCCACAGCATCCACCACAACCATGCCGAGGACTGCCTGTGGGACCTCTCCTGCAAGCCCACCTTTGACAGCTACCCCCGCTGCTCCTGGTCCAATTACGTCAACTGGTTTGATGAAGAGTTCTACTACAGCTGTCCGGGCAACTCGGTCATGAGCGGGATGTACAGCTACCATGAGAACAAGCAAGAAGATCGCAGGTAAGGCCATCTTCTGGGCGGCTAGAGGGGCTTCATACTGAGACACAAGAGGGTGCATGTGGCGTCTGTCGCCTTGGAGACGGCCTACATCTGCAGGTGTGGAGGTGTGTGAGACAGAAGTGTGTGACGATCATCCAGGATGTGTGTGAGGCGGTGAGGACCTGGGCTGACCCCCAGTCAGAGGAGGTCCACACCAGTGTGGTCTGCTTATGGATGTGTTGAGTCCTGGGGTGAAAGTCCAAGTGCAGGCTTTGTGCCGATGACACGGTGCTGTGTGACACCAGAGAAGAAGGAGAAGGGCTTTGGAACTCAAAGGGTTAATGAAAAACAGGAAGGAGATGGACCACCTGAGATGTCAGCCTGCAAGGGGAGCCACTGAAATGAGGGGACCAAGATGGAGAGCTAGGTGTGAGGATGGACAGCTGAAAGAATGGGATGGAACATGTCATGTGATCAAGGAATTAAGGTGAGGGGGTTAAAGGTCAGCACTGGCGCATGGAGCGGAGGTGTGGGCACTGAGGGGCATGCAGGAGAAGAAGCCAGAAAGGAGGACATTGAGATGGATGTGTGGAGTTAGGAAAGGACAGAAGAACAAGACATGAGACAATGAGAGGGACAACAGGAGTGGGAGAGAAGAAAAAGAAAGGACAGGAACGGGCGTGTGGTGATGACGTGGGCAAAAGAATGATGGGAGTGGAAGTCCAGGGGCAGGGAAAGAGAGGCAGGAGAAAGTGCAGGTGGACAGAAAAGTGAAAGAAAATCAGAAGGGAAAGGACATGACTGTCTGGAGAAGGAACAGCAGCTTCACACAGGAGTGGCAAATGAAGAAGACGAAGAAGAAGACGAGTTCTGTCTGTGGGGTACGGCAGGAGAGCTGCGACTGGAGACACTGGTGACGTGACGGGGGGTCTCATGGAATGAGAGGCAGGAGAGCAGAACACGGGGACAATGAAAGAGATCGACGGCCCACCAGAACAAACTTGGGGTCCTCTCACTTCTTTCTTTCTTTCTTTCTTTCTTTCTTTCTTTCTTTCTTTCTTTCTTTCTTTCTTTCTTTCTTTCTTTCTTTCTTTGTCAGTATCAGACGCTTCTCTCTTCTGTCTGTCCGTCTCCTCTCCCTGGGTGTCCTTCATTCACAGGTCTGGCCAGACACACACAGTCACAAAGTGCCCTTTGGTGTGTCACAGTCTGTGTCATCGCTCAGTGCATTTCTTGTCACCTCAGACACGTTGCCCACGAGACCCCAGGTGCTTTTTTCCTCGCCTCGGTCCACCTGCTGTCACGTCGCCTTTTCTTTTGCAGATGGAAGTTCTACTGCTGTGACGAGCCGGGGGTCTGCAGTTACGACTGCTACTGGACCAACTTCGTGAACAACTTTGACGAAATGTTTGAAACGTCCGTCCCAGCCCACTACTACCTGACCGGGGCTGGTAGCTACCATGACAATGGGAAAGAGTAAGACGCCATTTAATATTCAAGTAATGACATCTGAGGGGCTTCAGATGAGGCGGCCCCCTGGGCTGGCACTGATGCCTGTAGCTGGCGCTCTACCCACCTGTGTCTGCTCTGCAGCGCCCCCTGTGAAGTTTCAGGCATTTAGCACTCATCGGCTATTACTTTTTCTTCTTTCCTTGTAGGGATCGCCGCTGGAAATATCGCTTCTGCACGAGGTCAGCGTGTACAAGACAAGAGGGACAAGAGGGAGAAAAGGGACACGAGGGACAGGGCGAGGACAGTGGGCCACTGGCTTAACATGCCTTTGTTCAAATAAATGAGATTTATTAATTCACACTAGTAGTTGTGGTTTAATGATGCCCACTCCATGCCTGGGATGACACTGACGCCACCCCCTCAGCAGGTGAAATTGCACTTGATGTCATGGCTGGCATGGAGCTCACATGTTCAAATTCTACACTGTCACACCCAAGTGGCTATGGCACAGCCCCCAATAACCAGCTCCTGTGCCCAAGCAGCAGTCATAACGACTGAGCCAGATGGTACTCGCCAGTGCCCAGTCTTCTGTTGGCCATTAGGGTTGGGCTGCTGCTGGCCTTTCTGTCACCAGATACACACACAGACTTTTCTTTCATAGGATTTTCGTTTCAGTTCATTTAAATTAAAGTCATCAGTGGGTATCACCAGTAAGGGGATGCCACCCAGGGCACAATGACAGTGGGCAAGATACCCATGACCAACTACACTTGAACTTTGAGAGATCAGAAAAAAAAGCTGCAAAGACAAAAGGAGAATGTGCCAACTGTACATGGGCAGGGGTCTGGACCGGGTACAGTAGACACTGGCGGCAGCAGCGCCCACTCGTCTATTCTGGAGGGCATCAAATGTAAACTCTTGTGAATCTCACTCGGTGTCTCATGAATGTCCTCTAATGCCACTGTAGTCCTCCAAAGGTCAAGCCTTCGACTACACGGCCATCACCTTCAGTGTCACTCGTGCCAATCGACCTCGAAACTCGTGTGCCCAGCTACTGTACTGTAAGTTAACTTTTAACTGAAATGCACTTCCTCTCTTTACACTTCTGCTTCATTTGCTATTTTTACACAAACCATTAGGGTCACTTTGTGGTCACATTTTAATGCTCGAGTGCGCCACTCAAACTTCAGTCAGATACACAAGAAGATCCTCGGCACTCTGAACCAGCATGGCAGAAGAGAACATCTATGGGAACGAGGTCTTTATAAAGACGATCAAGTTGGAGCGAGGTGAGCTGCCATCGAACCTGCTGGGCAGATGGGGGGGACATTTGAGAGGATAAGGGGGCCTCATTAGGGGGTGCGATATGACTGGAGATGGGCACCACAAAACTGACTGATAGACAGATGGGTGTGAAAGGCGCTATATATCATGCAGACCAACACATGGAAGCCTTCTCTCAAGGGGCCTCTGTCCAGCTCTGTTTTTCTTTCCTTTTCGTCTTAATTTCTGTTTATCGTCCTTCTTAACAGAACCTGGTGACGCTGATGACTGTGACTATGAAGACCCTGACCAGGAAATCTGTGAGGCGGAAGAAAAAACAGAAAAAGCCGAGGAGAAGACAAAGGGTGAGGCACTGAAACGGAGGGCATCACTGGGTACTTGTGATTCCACCTGCAGGTCCTATACACTCAAACCTGCCACTTTGTCCCCAGGGACTTCTTGTGTGACCGGCCCAGTGGGCACACAGGGAGACCACTCCACACAATGAATAATAGTCTGTTTTTGTTTCCTATGTATCTCATATAGAGTATAGTGCCTTATATAGTGAGTGTCTAGCTATGGTAGAGTGGCGCTGAAGTGACACTTTCGTTTGGCCCCCCAATTAGGAGGTGACTCCCTGCAGGACTGTAAGGTTTCTCCCTGCGGTGTCCTGCCCTTGAAATGAAGATCAGACGAACGGCGGTAGCTGCACCCGTTCAGACGCACACGGAGGGCTGTCGCGTCTTTGGAGGATTAAGGACCCTCAGGGGGTTGTGTCGCCATTTTGTTTGGTGTCGCTTACTTGCTGTCGCTGGTTTGGAAGTGTCGGGACGGGAAAGTGTAGTAAGGTTTTAAAAAGCGACGCTGCGGATCGGAAAGGTGCGTTCCAGCGGGCGCGGGAGTCCGGAAGGCAGCAACGCCAGTTCGTGAGCCGGTGAGCACACGTGTGCGCGCCCGCGTCTACGGCTGGCTCACTTACTTTAACGGGGCGCGGTCCACGTGACAGGGGAATGGGTGACCAGGTCCCTTGTCAGCTGATCGTGGGAGAAGCTTATTAAAGCCTGGCATTCTGGGTAACTAGAAGGTTTGTTGGACTGAATGTGCTGTGCCAGGGAAGAAAAGGAAGAGAATTTGGGTGTGTGCCATTTTCACATTATTTGTGTTTTATTTTTCAGATATTTATTGTGCATTTTAAGAACTATTTATTGTTTTCACACTTTTGTGAAAGTGCACTCCTTGATCTGTTTTATTGTACAATAAATGGCACCTTCCTTTAAAACTTCACCCGTTCCACTGGCACAGTCCCCTCTATGAAGGTCCGGGGCTCTGCCCGGTTTACCAGTGAAGGACCTGAGGTCGGCCTGACATCCTGTTAATGCGCATGGACTTCTCTATCCTGACCGACTCCTTCGTTTGCAACTCCTCAGTTACGATCGAGGAGCACACAGGTGGCACAGGTGGCACAGGCGGCACAGGCAGCTGGGGCCTTATGCGTTTATTTGATGTTCAGTCCATTGTCTTCTCTGTGTTTTTATCGATTTGTTCTTCTCTTGTATTTGTGTGAGTTGTTCTGAGGACACGTGCAGGTGACGATCTTCTAGAACTGAGCCCACCTGACACCAAGGCTGACTCGTTAGACATGCTCCTCTCGGTGGGCTTGACAAGTTAAAGCCACTGCAGGTCCTCTCACACTTTGCCACCTGAGACCATCAAGTCGATTAGCAGAGGTGACCACATCACAGAGCTTCTAGTCAGGCCTCAAGTGGTTAAACTGCAGACCAACATCCTCCTTGTCACTGACGTGTCACATGCGTCCCCTCCACTCCACTGACTTTTGTTTCTTGTGGCAGCTGAGGCTCCTGCAGTGAAGCTTCTTCCTTGAGTCTCGTCTGGTGGGCAGGGGCGCCCTCCACAGGCAATGTGTGGTCACAACGGCCCGTCACTTTGAGTGGCAGAGCAGAAAGACGCTCCCACGAGGCTCTCCTCCTCCTCCATCTCTTCTGGCTCTCCTTTTGGGTGGCACCTGACTGACATTGTAACTGTCCCCTCAACTTGTCCTTGCAGATGTCCCTGAGAAGAGGTCCCGCCCAGTCTGGCCGCTCTACGGGCTCCACGCTGCTGGTGCTGCTCTCTGGATTGCCGTTCTGATCTTCATTTTCTTCAAATGTGAGTAGACATGACTGGTATTGTGGGGGGGTCTTAGGGTGCCCCCTTTGTCATTTATTATGTGGACCTAAACAGAGGGTCCATGTTTACTCGCGTTTTATTTATTCATTCATTCCATGCTCCAATTTATAAGGTTTGTGAAGTTTGCCCTTAGCTGCCCGCCAGCGGTGCCCCTTTCAATGTTGGCCGCTGCCCTCATTGCTTTCTTATCACTTAGCTTGGCTCACATCTTAACGTCTTTCACTGCCGATGCTTTCAATGCTGCTGTGGAGTTTTTGTAATATGAAGATCGAGACCCCCAAGTGCTATCAGCGACAGCCCCCCTGGACCCCTACAGAGCAGGACACTATACATTACCAGTCCACTGTGCCCCCCCAGGTCCGCCTCATGCGAGGTGCTTTCAAGCTTCGGACCTCCCATTGCCCATCCAGAGTTAACGTGACGTGTGACACTTTACACTTCCTGCCATTACATGTAAGGGTCCCCAGCCCCCCTGGGATGACAGGACTGATTCTCTACCACCTGGTTTGGTGTCACCTGCAGACTGACGCCGCTCGACCACCTGAATAGACCAGAAATAGCAGCACTGCCCCCTGCTGGGCGCCACTCCTAACATCACCTAATTGCGCTCGCCGTAACCCTTTGTCCGCCGCGGTCAAGCCGACTTTGTGCCGTAAGCAGAAGGGGTGAGAGACGCAGTGTGGGGTCTTTGTTGTCATCTTGGGCAAAGCCGTAACAGTGGGAGTCGCCCAAGCCTTGATTTCTAATAACGATGCCAGTTCAGGGTCAGCGTGCCAGTTGGCTTCCTGCCATATTTTCAGATTAGTTTAAGCAGAAGAGAAGACTCCGATCAACACGGCAAGAAGTGACATCTATGACCCTGGGAAGTGGTCCTCGGTCCACAGCTTTAGGGTCTTTGGGAGGAAGCAGCGATGGAGAAGAAAAGACAACAAAACAAAATGAAACACAAAAGCTCAGAACATCAAAAGAAAGGTGTGACCCCCACAGAAATCATCCTGAGCCCCCAAAGGGATGGGCAGGCAGGTCTGGTGGTCACTTCAGTGACAGTCTGGAGTGGTCTGTTAAAAGATGATCTTGTTAATTGGGGTGGCCGTCCCAAACTCTGGGTGCCATACAGGTGACGCAGGTTAGCTTGGGGGGCAGCAAGATTCGGTGGACCTTGGTGGGCACACGGGAGCAGAGTGAGGGGCTGAGGTAGTCAAAGCCACGTGAAGCTTTATGTCCGTCCATCCTGTAAGACCCCAGGAGCAGTGAAGGTGCCACAGGACAGGTGTCTTCTCTCGGCCCCTGAGATGCCCACCCAGGTGACTGTCACCATTTCTCAGTTCAGCTGTAGTGACCAGAGATGGACAACCAAAGAGCATGTCACGCCAAGGGATTGTCATGGGACTGGACCGGATTGAGTCACTTTGGTCACTTAGCCCCCAGTGACATTTCAAGTTCCTCGAGGTCACTTATCGCCTTGTCACATGTGCGTGTGTAGGGGACAGTTTAAGGGTTAGGGTGACCGTAATGAGAGCCAGGGGGCGCTGTTGACTGACACCCCTTCAGTTTCTCTCTCTGCCGACCTGAAGACACATGTGATGTCACTTCCGGTTTCCGCCCACCTGGACCCGCCTCTTCCTGCCAAGACCCAGTGCCATCTTAGCCAGTCTGTTCAGTGACTCGCGTCGTTACATCGTCTCGTGTCGTTTCTAAGCGCCTTACCCGCGTTTTCTTTTGGATATACGACGTTAGCCTTCAAGGTGCCCCCCGTGTCCTTTAGTTACAGGGTCTTTTTTTCCCATTTTCTGCCCCTCTGTCAGGTGGGTCTCAGGTTTGATGGGCCCACACTGGCCACCCACCAAAATGCTTTTAAGAGTCCAAGCTGCCTTCAGGGTCTATGTGGCGGTGGAGGACCACGAGGCTCGCAGCTCTCCTCACGTCCGTCCGTCTGATTTCTCTTTCAGTTTCTGAAGTTTCATCCCAAGTGAAGACTCTGCAGAGTGCAGGTGAGACAGAAGACATGGAGGGTTGAAAGGGCAGGGGGGTCCATCGCTCTGACTGGCGTCCTTCCTCACACTCGTGGCTCCCTCTGTTCTTTTGTTTTAGATGTTAATATCTCGTCCCGGCTTGACAAACTGGAACTGGACCTGAAGAAGATGGGTGAGTGTTTGAAACTGGAGAGGGTTAGGGTTAGGGTGGGCACCAAGCGTGGTGTGGTGGAGGACGTGGGTGGTCTCGGCCAGTGGCTCTTTCTCTTTTAGCCTCAGAATCCACAGGTGAGACAGAAGACACTAAGGAGACTAAAGAGCAGGGGAGTCTGTCGGCCCCTCAGAGTTGAAGAGGATGGAGACATCAGTTGGGGCTTGGTGGTCACCGGCCATCAAGTGGCACGGGCCAGTGGCCATTTCTGCGACTCCTCACACTCTTGGCTTTTTTTTCAGATGCTGACATGGCGGCCAAGTTTCGCAGACTGGAGCTGACTTTGCTGTCAAACAGTGAGTGTCCCTCCATGTGGTCCTGTCACACAGCTGTCCCCTCAGTGTCCCCAGGATCATCATTTTCTTGGTGACCTTCTTTGACAGACCTGTAATGTCCTTGAGGAGTTTGGTCTGAGTGATGAAGACAATCAGGCGACAGGCAAGTGACATCCTAGTCTTCCTCACACTCTTGTCTGTGTTTCAGATAGTGACTTGTCTTCAAAGCTCAAGAAGCTGGAATCGGACCTGAACAAGATGGGTGAGTGTTTGAAACTGAGGGTCATGTCCGCCATTTCAGTGCTCTGTGCCCACCGAGTCCTTGGTGTGATGGTGACAGACGAGTTATGAGGTGGGTCCTTTATAGTGTGACAAAACACAAGGCAGTGTCACCACCAGAGCACACCCTCCAGTGGCACGTCGATGGCAAAGGAGACGATGACACGGCCAGCAGATGTCTGCCAGTCCTCTAAGTGACACCTGCTGTCTATGTGGGTGGATCTTTGAGGCACAGGGCCTGAAAGGGGTGGAGCAGGAGGCGGGGTCACTACAGTCTTCAGATGTGAGACAAAAGCATCCGTGTCTGCTTGTCCTGCTGTGGCGTTGGACGTCACACCGCGAGGTTCAAATCCCACCCCTGACACCACTGTGTGACCCTGTCTGGGCTCCAACTGGAAAAACAACGAGAAATGGAGCCAACTGTATCTGAGACGTGGGCTCAGGTAAAGGGATCGGCCAAATTAGAATGTCACTCCTGTCACTCCGTTCTGCTTTTTTACAAGTCCCCGATCTCTTTGTCATTTGTTGTGGGTGAGTCCCCATTCATCCACGTTGTGCATGTTGAGAGTCTGACTGTCCTGTTTGGGTGGGCTCATCTGACCCGACTGGACGTTGTCCTTTTCTTTCGACAGCCTATAACTGGTTTGACTTCGGCAGACACAAGTACTACTTCTCCATCGAGAGGCGCAACTGGATGGCTGCGCGGGACGCCTGTGTCTCCGTGTTCTCCTACCTGGCAGTGATCAACAGTGAGGACGAGAAGGTATATAGCGCCTCCCTCAACCACCCTTCCCTTTCACAAGTCCCTGTTTTGTCTCTCTGAAGCACATGTGGTCCGCAGATGGGGGTCCATTTGGGGGGTCTTACCGTGAGGAGCTCCTGCTAAAGCACCAGAGGTGGGCATGAAGAATGGAAAAAGACAAAGTTGGCAGTGGACATGCTGGTGGGCCGCCATGAATGAAGCAGAGGAGAGGAACGTGGACAGGCAGCCATTGTGTCCTTTTGTGTCCCACTCTGTTCTTCCTCCTTTCTTTGCAGAACTTCATCAAGAATAAAATCACAGAGGACTTCTGGGTTGGACTGAGTGACCTGGAGAAGGAGAACGAGTGGAAGTGGATAACTGGAGAGTCTGTGGACAAAAGGTGGGTGCTGGGTGAACATCTGGGTTTGGGGGGGGTAGTGGGGCTGTGCTGGGGTCTGCCTGGTGGCTTAGGGCTCTATGAAGTGACAAAGTGGCCCCAAGAGTGGCGCCACTGATGCTGCGGTGGGAGTTGGCCAGATCTCAGTGCTAATGGACAGACATTGTCAGGGTCCTTTCATGTCACCCGGTTTGGAGCTTCTTGGCCCACTGAATGTCATTGTGTGTCCTCGATATCAAAGATTTGGGGTGTTTGTTATCACGTTTACTGGTGAGCTGTCACGGCACTCTGAGGTGGCACTCGGTGAAGGGCACCTTGTGAAAAATACATAGAATGGTCAAAAACATTAAAGATTGACTGACATGGGTGACTGGCACAGCAGAGTGACGCTGACTCCATCAAGCACTCTGCCAAGGCCCTTCTGTCACATGAAAGCCCCCTTAAGGGTGACAGCTTCACCAGCTTGCTGCCCACCAACTTCCTGCCAGTTGTGCCAACAAAAAGGTCTTCAGACCACCTAGCACTGTCATTGGACGGAGCGACACACCAAAGGCCAAACCCACTGATGACCACACCTCCTATGTGATGGCTATCAGCTCTGCCCCTTTGAATGCCAACCTTCTGCCCATTCTTGGCTCCTGTGGTCTTTGAATGCCAAAGTGATGAGGTGGAGGAAGACAGAGAGACTGACAATCAGGAAAGCCGTGATGAGAGCTCAGCAGACCCTCACTGCCTTTCTGAGAAAGAGAGACCCTCATGTCAGGGGCTCAGACGGTCACATGGTCCAATCTCTGGGGGTCCACTCGTGTTGGCAGGCGAGGATCTGCCATTTGAAATGTCGCAGAGCAGACAAAGACACAGCACAGAAGAGAAGGAAAGAGAAAAAGTGCCATGAAAAGAACTAAGAAAGGAGGAAGGAATGGCAGAACGTGTGGTCTCCGGCCCCCCGGACCCCATTCTGCACCAGAAATGAGGCCTCCCTCCCTCAGAGTCCACACCGTCACCAGAGCATGCAGTGCCTGTGGCTGCAACACCAGAGGGCAGAATGGCGCTGCCAGTTAATTGAACTCGTTAATGCAGTGAGCAGACATTGGGTTAGGGTTAGGGTGGTCTTCATCTTTTAGAGCTGCACTAACATTCACTGCATTGATGATTTACAGAATTGTGATTAGCTGTGTGGCGGGCGCACGGAGAATGAGAAGGAGTGAACGGGTGCCAGAGAGGGTCTTCAGAGCGATGCCAGAGGGGAGCCATTCTTGATTCCCAAAAGATCCTTTAGATCCATAACAGACTCTGTGCCCGACTGAAATCCCATTGGGGGCAAAGCAAAGGGCAAAGTCAAAAATGGCCAAATGCCACCTGCAGGCGCCACGTGGGTCGGACACCGAAGGCTCTTATTGGTCGCTCATCCTACTGAAGTTTTCTGTTGTTTCTCATCTTGTTGTTCTTCAGATTTTGGGCGCCTGGTGAGCCAAACAACCAGAATGAAGAAGACTGTGGGGAATTTAAGAAAAGTGGGACGCTGAATGACATTCCCTGCACGGCTGAGAAGCTGTGGGTCTGTGAAAAAAACCCGTCAAGCAGCCGGTAGATGAAGGGGGGCTGCCAGGGTGCAAGTCGAGGTGCTGGTCGTCACCGCCTGGCCTTGCTGCTGTGGTTTTTTTTGAAATTGGAATTTCCAATAAAATCAATCAATCAATCAATCAATAAAGTCATCAATAAATGCAATTCACGTGTTGCGTAATGAACTCAAACGAGTGAATTCATTATTTTCATTATTTGACGAGTTTGAACTTTGACCTGCAGGCTCATCCACTCCCAATCTGACCCTCACAGAATGCCCACAGGATGCCAGGCTGCCAGAGAACGCGTGGCATGCCGTAATTCAAACCAGGTGACCTCAGCCATTTCCACAGATTATTTTCTGCTTCCTCCTAATTGGAGACTAAGAATGATTTGATTTTGATTCATTAGTCAGAGTGACCCCTAAGGCCCCCACGCCACCCTCTGTCCCGCTTCTTTGCAAGGTGGCATCACAAATGCATGCTGAGGGAAGAGCACAGTGACAACTGTGACGAGGGCCAGTGAGGACAGTGACAAGTACACGCAGCTGGTAACATCCTACCCTGCAGTGCCACCTACAGTATAAAGCCATCTAAGGTGCAACCAAAGGCAGAGGTGCGGCTGATTGGCAGCTGGCACACACCTAAACAGTCAGGCTGGGCATGCAGGTCAGAGGGCACGGGCACCTCATCAGTTACAACAGCAGCAATGCCAACATTAATGTCTGTGGTGCATCTCGAGGTGCTTTAGAAGAAGTACAAGAAAACAATGCGACTTAGTAAGCACACGTGTGGCTTTCCCCAAGCAGATCCACAGGACTTCCCAGAGGACCACACCATCATGCCAAGCCCCCGAGATCCACACGCAGTCCTCAGAAGTGAAGAACTCGGTGAAGTCGCACACACGCTGGCCACAGCGAGCTCTGATTAGGTCCAGGCGTCCAAAAACAAAATGGAATGTCCTGGAGGTCCATGTGTTGGCCGGACATGTGACCTCTGCTGGCCAGCGTGGGGAACTTCAAGGACCCATGGAAAGGGGAGGAACACAGGCTTTGGACCAATAGGCTGAGGCCCTCAGAGCGGAGTGGGCAGACACAGCAAAGACCCGCAGATGTCCTAGTGGGATAGCAGGGGCTTTGGAAAGTGGCAGGTGACAGACAAGCCGACGAGCAACCAAGAGTACGAGGGACTGAGAAAACGAGAAACTGAAATGAAGGGAAAACAAGACGAGGGTCAGGGGTAGGAGAAAAACACAAAGAGAGACGCCAACGGGGGGGTGAGGAGGAGGAGGAGGCCACGTCGGGTCAAATTAAAGGTCTTCTTGTGCCACTCCATCCCTACTCTCAGTACCCCCGTGTCCAATAGGGACCTGGAGGAGACGGTGACATCAGTCTGCAGCTCACTCGGTGCCCCCTCTTGCCCCTTTACCCATCTCTGTTGTTCTGTGGCCAGCTTGTACCTTTACACCCCAAATGTCCCCCATTTTGTCCTCGAGGTCCCCTTAGGCGTTGCTGGCCTCAGGTTTCTTCCACCGTTGAGGACGCTACAAAGGTGACGCCTGATTGGCCGATCGCATGCTACGGCGACTTCCTGCGTTTAGAGGTCCCTCCGTTTGGCTCACTTGAACTCTCCAGTAGATGTCACTTTTAGAGTCAATCTGTGAACCCCCCCTGGAAGTCAAGCGCCTCGCCTGGCAGTAAGAGTAGGGCCTCCTGCTGACCAATCAGAAGAGGGGACTCCCACAGGCTCCACCCCTTCAGTGCCTATTGCTGTGATTGGCCAGGTGGTGTAGCCGCCCCCTGCTGTGGGCGTTTCTCAGACCACCGATGGTGGACGTGTGGTGGAGTGCAACGCTTGAGAACACAGTTTATGGTTTGACGTCTTTAATTTATTTATTGATGTCCTGCACGTTCTCAGGACTGAAGACACCAAAGCCGATGGTGATGGAGGGCACATTGAGTCCCACCTGGCAGGACCGCCAGTCCCCATCTGTTACTGAGCCCCCACGTCGTCTTTTTCACAGACAAAGTGTCTCCTCAGATTACAGGGAATGTCGTTGAGCTTTCCATTCTCCTTGATTTCTCCACAGTCTTCATCAAACTCGTTGTTTGGTTCACCAGATTCCCAAAATCTGGAAAATAAATAAATAAATAAATAAATAAAAATAAAAGAGAACCACAACACGTACCATGAGTTAGATGAGCCGAGATGAAGGGGGCCCTAGAGAGATGAGCCCCCCAGGACTGTGGGGGCCGTGAGAGCAAATCAAAGGAGAACAAGGAGAGTGAGGCCACCCAGCAGCACACATGAATTGACGGTGGTCTTCAGAGGAAGCTGGAGCAGAAGAACAAGAAGACACAGGGGCTTCAGAGGACCTCTGGAAATGAATGGGAGGTTGAGGAAGGAAAAGCCGCGATGAAGACATCTGAGGCCAAAGGAGAAGCACGAGAGTGAAATCGTGTCACGTAAGTGTCATGTAACTCTGCACAGCCACCAAAGTCAAGTCGGAAGGCACACAGGGGTGGCCCGTCAACTTAAGCCATCCTCTTGTGACCTCTAGAGGGCGCTGTGTAGGAAGCTGTGAATGGCATGTGACGCTTGACCTGAATGGACTGGCAAAGAGAACGTCAGATGAAGGCCATCCAAAGAGCTGTGACAAGGACTGAGCACTCCACCCCACCAGTCCAATTCACCAGCTGTCATCTGGTCGAAATGTTAAGGTCCCCGAGACCCCCCTGTCTACCGTGTGGTCACTTAGTCCATGTGGTTTGGTCTTCTGGTGAAGAGAAGGTTTCTGTCCCCTCATCGAGTCCCCACCTGTCCTGCTGCTCGTTTTTTTATTTAAAGTGACAGATGGATTCCAGAGCTGCATCCCCTCATATCTGAGACCACTTCAGTCAGTCAGGTCCCTCGGCCTCTCCTCATAACTCAGCTCAGTTCCTGATCATCCTGGTTGTCACTTCCTCCAGTGCTGCTATGTCTCTTTGTAAGGAGGAGGCCATTGCTGTCTCTGCTAACCTCCGCTGACAACACATGGGGGCGCTATATAATGCAACATGACATTCAATGACCTTTCTTAAGCCAGCGAGACAGCTTCTGAGACAGCCGATTGGCTGAAAATGTCAACCTGATGTGAGCAGGCAGGGGGTGTGGCCTTCACTGTGGAGCCCGCGTGTCATTGAGAAGACCACAGGACGACCTTAACATGCTAAGGGATAAACCTCCAGTGAGGAAAAAAACATCATCACCAGGCCACCCCACAGCCACATGTCCACCGACTCCCACCTTTGCTCCACGGGCTCCCCGGTTGTCCACTTCCAGACGGACTCCTCTTCCAGGTCACTCAGTCCAACCCAGGACCTTTCTCTCATTTTGCTAATGATGAAATCCTGCAAAGAAAGAGGAGACTGTGAGGGGCATAAAGTGCAGATGGGACCACCCATGGCTGCCTGTCCACATCACTCCTTTCTGTTGGCACTTGTCATTCTTTGCAATGTCCATTCTTGACTTTCCAACATGTCCCCAAGTCTGTCAGGGCGAGACCCTCTTGGGGGACACAGACCTGCTGTACGCCATTGGAGATTTGTGGAGACAAGAAGGAACAAGCCAACCTGTGGTTAAGAATGAGGAGGACAACAACATGGACGGCTGAGGTGGACATCACCTGTTCCTGCTCAGTGGTGACCACCGCCAGATAGGAGGACATGGAGGTACAGGTGTCCCTTGCTGACGACCAGGAGAGCCTGTCACTGGAGAAGTAGTACTGGTGTCCACTCAGGTCACTCCAGTTGCTGTTGGCTGCTGTTGAAAAGACAAAGAGAGAAACGAGTCAGAAGGGTCTGCAACTCCTCTATTCCAACCCACTTAGGTGGGCTTCTCTGCTGATCTCACGTGAGGCTGATCTGCCAAGCAGAAACACGAGGAAGAAGAAGAAGGGGCTCAGAGGCCGAGTTAGTCAATAAAGTGTGACGCTCAGATGACAAAGATGTCATGCGATGTCCTGCCCCTCATCAGGGACCTCATCTTTATGTCCATCAAATGCCACCGAATGACAAATCAGCGCAAACACCACGCCAGGGACGGGAAATTGTGGGGTCAGTCTGAGAGGAACGGACCTCAGAGAGACCACCGAATGTGCGTTCTCTGTGAACAGCTGTGGCCTCTTCAAGAAGATAAAGGAATCGAAGGACCTGAACACGCGGAGCAATAAGGGATGACTTACAAAACGTCTCAGCGGGACAACAGAGCCCACCTCATCTGATGGTCACCCCCAATGTCACAGACCTTAAGAAAAGCAAGTCACGAATTCTACGTAAGCAACTCGACGAGGAGGTCACTTCTACTGACAAGGCCGTCACGAAAGGGAAGAAGAGGAGGTGACCGCGCCGGTGACAGCACAGGCCGAGGAGGTTCAGTGTGTCCGCTCAAATGCCGTCCTCCACGCCCACCCTGGCATCACCCTGATGTTTGGCTTTTCTTCATATGTCCTTTCTGCTTCTGCCAGCTGCAGGCCCTTTGCCGTCCCACGTCGGATGGTCACTCTGGACCTTGACATCATCGTCCGCCCCTCCAGTTCCCTTGCCTGATGTCCTCTCGTCTCGTCTCCACGCCATTTGGCTCCATGTGAAGACCTTCAGGTTGACTTTTGTGCATTTGGGTTGCTTTCGGACTTTTGACTCTTTCCCCGAATATTTGCCAGTCTTGTGTTTCTAAGTCTCGTGCCTGGATGGCATTGTGAGTTTTTGCCATTCATTTATTACCCAGTCAGCCATTTTGTTCGTTGTCAGGGTTTTTGTTTTCAGGTCAAACCCTAAGCCTGCCCTGCATGCTGGCACCAGCGTTCACAATTCTGACTGGGACGCCTTAAGGACACGACGCTGACTCCAACGGGTGGAAAGAAGGCAAATGGGCAGAGCCCGGGGGGCATGAGGTGACTCTGCAGTCCGTCGGTGAAGACCACCAAGCTCCATACTCACTCTCATTCCTGACATTCACCTCCCATTCGTGCAGATTGAACGACTTGTCGCTGCCTGGAAAAGAAAACAAGAAGTGAGGAGACAACCGGAAGATGGGCGCTGCCCGCTCAAAGGCCCCACTCCACCAATGGAGCCCCCCATCTCACCTCCCATCTGCAGAATCCTCATTTGTAGCGAAAGTCTGGAGACTGAAAGAGAAAACAGAAGGCCGTGAGGAGAGCTGGCAATGGAGACGTCGGTCAGACCTCTGCGGACTCCTGCAGTCCAAAAAGACCCCAGCCAGGCGGGGTCTGCCACCCGAGACCCTTGGGGTGCCAGTCAGCACTGTGCAAATCAGGAAAAGTAAAAAAGGAGCTGAGATGGGACCTTAAGGAGGGTGCAATGGGGGGGCAAAGAGACCCCAGAGACTTGGTCCACTCCGATGCCACAGAGTCGCAAAGCAAAGGAAAGCTGATGAAGAGGAGCAGAAGAAGAAGACAATGAGAGGACAGCGCAGGCCATCTGAGCCACACTTGTGTGCATGTGGGTATCTAACAATCATGGCAGGGAGGCTGCCCACCAGGCATCAGGCACAAAGTCTGTGCAATCTCTGGACAGGGTGCCTGCCCACCAATCCACTGTTCGCCTTTGGACTGCGGGGGAGGGAATCGGAGCACCCTGAGGAAGCCCACTCAGACAAGGGGAGAGCGTGCCAAGTTCAAGTAGGAAGGACCCTGAATGTGAACACTGGTGCTACCACCAAGTCACTGTGGCAAAAGGGCTGGCATCAAGAATGAGCCCTCGAAAAGGGCGAGGACCTGAGCAGATGGGGCATCAAGTCTGAGCAGAGTGGCACTTTGTGGCATCACTGAATGTGACAAACACACCTAAGCCAGAAACTGAGGCCTCCCGCTGCCAATGAGGGCATGTGGGTGATGGACGCCCACCTCAGCTCCTCATTTCAGAGGGTCAGCAGGCCATCGCAGAAGGGACCATATAAAGACCTGGGCCACCGGTCAGAGCCTTAAATGGCCTTCACGGTGTCACGTGACGTCACTCCTGCCTGCCATGTGTTTGTGAAGGTGGACCGAATGATGGGACTGCTGGTTCACGAGCTGAGTGGTAACGTTAGGGGAGCCACTCGGGGGGCAACTTCATGACATGTTCCATTAGACTGAGGGGCACACGACACACAACAAGCTGTGTCCCTGAGAAGTGGTGACAAGTGCCAGCGCTGGGCTCTCCACACAACCCCCTTGAATAAGAAGAAGACATTGCAGTATCTGGAAGAAGAGACAAGAGGGCGAGGAAGACGAGGATATGAGTCCTAAAACATTGAATTCATCAAGCGGTCGCTCCTTGAGCATCATTCCCATGCGGACACCACGGCCGCCCCCCTTAATGGACTCCCCTTGAGGTCTCCTGTCTCACCTTCACGCTGCAGTTTCCTCATTTGTGTTGACATATCAGGGGCTGAAAGAGAAAACGGATGGTAGTGAGCACCACTGTCACCCTCGAGGTCCTCCACCGCCACACCCTGCCTACATGGCACCGGCGGTCCACGTTGGCCACCTGGCACACCTGAATGGCAGGAATCAACCAGCAAAACGTCCAGTAGAGCAGGCAGTGGGGAAAAGCAAAAAGGGGGCAAAGGCCTGGACCACCAGGAACATCACGTCTGAGCAAAGAGGGCGAAGTCCGACTCGGGGGACCAAAGCTGAGCAGGTGAAAGACAACATACAGTCTAAACATGGGAAAGGCGCTATATAAATAAAATGTATCATTATCATTATTATTAAACACGTCTTATTGAAGCCGATCACACTGAGACCCCCTCACAGTCCTACTGCCCGCTGCACAACTCGGTCACTTCATTCTTGTGCCTGGGCTTCTCTGTGAGTTTCACTTCACCTTTAACAAGACCCAACTTCAAAAGAGTAAGTGGTGCCCACCACGTTATAACCTCCCCCCCGGCAGCCCCCCCTTGGCTGCCGCTACATGACCCCACACTGTCTCAGTCTCAAGGCCATTCAAGTCAAAGGTACGGCTGGAGTCTCCTGGGCCGACCCTCAGCAAAGGCGACCAGCAAAAGGGAGGAGTGGGACGAGCTCTCGGGTGGTCTCCTGCAATTAGGATGAGAGGAGCGAACAGAAGGTGCTCACCCATCTCCTTCAGGGCTGCTCCCACGTTCTGGAGCTGAGAAGACATTTCAGCAACTGCAAGGACAGAGAGGAGTGTGAGGAGGACATGGAGATGAAACCCGTGACGGCCAGTCCCACGTGGGCGCCTCTCCTCACACCACGGGTGACAGTAACAGGCTGAGCCGCTAATGGACGCCTCGGTCCACTTCATGTCTTCTGTCTCACCTGTGCTCTGCAGATTCTCCATTTGTGAGGAAACTTCAGAAACTGAAAGAGAAACCCAAGGAAAGTGAGGAAGGCTGTGGACAGGAACGTCACCCTCTGCCACCTTGCACACCTCTGTGGTCACCCGTCATTGAGGGGGTTATAGCAGGTCATCAGGACTCTGCTGTCTTCTGCCCAGCCAGGCCTCCTGCCTTCCTGATGGGTCTTTGTGTGCCATCAGTGCCACCTCCACACAAACACCCTGGCAAAGAATGACAGGTGGGGTCTGAGTGGCAACGAGTGGCCAGTTTTTACCAGACTAAGAAGAGTGCAGATGGTCAGAGAGACGTTCAGTAATGAGGTGACCGCTGGACATCATGACTTGAGTCCACATGTGGCCGTACTCACCTTTGTTTTGTGTCTCTTCAATTTCGGCCTCCATGGACTCGATCGTCGAGGAGTTGCAGCTCTCTGGAAAAAATCAAACAAACACAAAACATCGAGAGGCCGTGCCGAGGCGCCCGCCCGCTCTCTCGTCAGCTTCAAACACTGGCACACATGACGGACGCGCTGTACTCACCTTGGACCTTCGCCTGCTCGGCCCTCAGAAGCTGACTTTCTGCCGCCATTTCTGAAGCTGAAAGACAAACGGGGGACAGGAGTGACACGGCAGCTCGCTTGGGCAGTCGGACCTCCTGCTGTGTTCCGTTGACCTCGGATATTGGAGCCGGGAATGACGTCACAGCCGAGCTCGTCGCGCTCCAGGAAGACATTCAGAAAAACGACACGAAATGTGCAGCATGTGACTTTGTGTGTCCAAACACCACAGCGACATGGCCAGCATTTAACGGGGCACGAGTGCTGAGAAACCACCCAGGATGAAAGCACCGCTCGTGGTGAAGCTGGTGGTGTGCGGCGCCAATGGGGATCGAGAAACGCAGACCTGAGAGACTGGAGCTGGAAATGTGACTTGAGGAAGAAATCCTGGGAAAACTCGGGAATCCAGTTTGAAGTGGAACACAGAGATAGGAGATAAATGTGAAAGGCGCTATATCAATGATAGATAGATAGATAGATAGATAGATAGATAGATAGATAGATAGATAGATAGAAGAAAGGCGCTATAAAGTAGATAGATAGATAGAAGGCACTATATATAATAGATAGATAGATAGATAGATAGATAGATAGATAGATAGATAGATAGATAGATAGATAGATAGATAGATAGATAGAAGAAAGGCGCTATAAAGTAGATAGATAGATAGAAGGCACTATATAATAGATAGATAGATAGATAGATAGATAGATAGATAGATAGATAGATAGATAGATAGATAGATAGATAGATAGATGAAAGGCACTATATAATAGATAGATAGATTGCGCAAAGGGGAATGGTCAAACATCCGTGTCTCTGTACTGTCCAACCTTGTGAAATGTTGTAGGAGAAGATTAAGTGCCGTCTTGATGGCAAAAGGGGGTTCTACGAAATATTAACAGCAGGGGTGCCAATACTTGTGGCACACGTGATTTCAGGTGAAAACGTATTTCTTAAGGTGGGATTTTTTTCCCAATGAATAAATGTACTTCAATTAAAGGTTGATTTTTTCTCTTTTTTCTGTTGTGAGCCTAATAAGAATTTATTAGAATTAGTTATGATGATCGCAAACAGACCAGGAGATGGCATACCGTACAGTTTTCTGACCGTCTCAAGTACGATTGTATGACCAAATTTAGAGAAATGAAACCAGATTTATAAGCCTTAAACAGAACCTTTCTAAAATAAGAACTTTTTAAAAACTTTGTTCATTTTAACAACATTTAGCTTTGTTTGTTAGCTGAAAACGCAGCTCTTCTGACGCGCAGGTGAGGAAGTCTGAGGATGCGCAGGTCCGACCGCAACCTGCAATCCGAGGACGACGGCCACTGCGCATGTCCAGCTGTACCCAGCAAGAGACTTTCTGCGCGCTTCATGTCGTGTCGTCGCCCTTTGTTATTCTTTCACAAACGTTTGATGGACTTTTGAGAAGGGACCGTCACGTGACCCTGTGGCGCAGTAGGCTTCGTACTCAGCCCGGCATTTCCGCCTAACTAATTTCTACTTTTAAAGAAAATTCTCCTGAGGCCCGCTGTTATTTACCAGTTTTGAAGCCTTTCTTTCTTGAATATAGTGCCTTTTGTAATGGGCTCTATAATAAAGAACGGCATGACGAGCATTTCTCTTATGTAGTGCTTTTTGTAATAGACACTATTATAAAGCAGATTATAAAGGTATTCATTTATTCTTTCATATAGTGCCTTTCATAATGGACTTTATAATCAAGCACTTTAGAAAGGTTCTTTCTTTTGTTATAAATGCACATTTCACTATTCCACACTTGTCTGAATGCACAATTACAAAAAGAAAAGGAGCTCAACTGAATAAAAAAGGAGACCCGGGGGTCCCAGGACTGAGTGCGAGGACCGCTGTTTCGGTGCGTTCTCGTATGTCCGCCTCACGGAAACTGCGCGAACGGAGAAGAACGAGGAGAGCCGTCGGGCGTCATGTCGTCGGGGGTTCAAGCCTTGTGGTTCACTGGTAATACCTGGTGCCCTATAGACCGGGCACGCTGTCCGCATTTTGTCATCTGTGTGTTTCCTTTGTGTCCCCAATACCCCCACTCCGCTTCCCACACACCCGGTTGTACTTACATTTGCTGAGGAACAAACACACAATGACAATCCCAACAAGTGCTGCGGCAGCCAGAATGACGTAAAGTGGCCGGACTGGGAAGTGAGGCTTGGCAGGAACACCTGGAATGAATGAATGAATGAATAGATAGATAGATAGATAGATAGATAGATAGATAGATAGATAGATAGATAGATAGATAGATAGATAGATAGATAGATAGATAGATAGATAGATGCGCTGTCTCATCCTTCAAAGCACCACACCAGTGATCAGCAATGGCATCTCCAAGGTGTGGCAAAAGCTGCCTGCAGTGACAGGCCGGCTGGCAGTGCCCACCTCTTCTCCTTTTATTAACAATTTGTTTGCGTCGCACTGTTTTACTTTTATTACTCAACTCTCAAATGGAAACACAAACGTTTACTTTTACTTTTTGATGGCCATCGATGTTTATCTGCAGGTGGCTTTGGCATCTTTATGGTCAGAATCCTCCTCCCGGGTGCCAGTGTGATGCCGACGAACTCATTTCGGGCCTCAGATCACAAAGGACCCCTCAGGCGCCCCACACTCAGTGCGGCTGTCATTCGGTTTGAATGGTGACGGTGACTTGGGGGGCTTGAAACAGCTGCAGAGGACATGCAGTCAGAATCGAACATCAGGGGGTCTGTCGGTGGAGTGCACACCCATAATGAAGTGGAGAAGATGAGGACGGGTACTTTAAAGTCTGGCAGTGCGTTGGGGTCCTCCTGGGGTCCTCCTGGTGTAAACGCTCGAGCACTGAGGGTCCACTCAAGTATTGCACTTCATAATTCAGTCCTGGGTGTACCTGGGTGGACAGTCCACAAGCCCCTCCTGTGGAGCAGAGGTGAGTTCTGGGGGTCCCATGAAGTTTAGCTCGACTCGTTCACAATCGAGGTGAGAGGCTCCGATCGCGGTGGGGGGGTCTGGCTTCTGAATGGGGGGCCTCTGATTATACAGAATGCTTACCCCAATCAGATTATAATGATTAAGTAGAATATTCATGAGCAGTGGGCTACTCCCGCGGGGTCCTTCTGATGGCAATTTGCTAAACATATGCCAATCGATGATGGGGTTTCTGCCCTTGTTGATGCCATGTCACCATCAAGTGGCCCCACTGTTCTACTATATAATCTGCCTATGCTGTAGATGCTATGAGTGTCCCCATTCACTGGCCCTTTCTGGCGGTGCCCCTGATGACCAGAGTGCCATGCGGAGGAAGCAGCAAACTGGCACAGCCTAAGAAGCCTTATGGACTCAACTCCATTGCCCGCTCGCTTGTTTGCCCGTTTTTACCTTCTGTCTTCCATGTTGTTGGCTCTTCTATCGCTTGGGGGTCTGTCTCCATTTCTGTGAAATCCTGATAATCTGCAAAGCAAGCAGAAGAAGAAGTTATTAATTACCTTAAGAGCTCCTGGGCACCCTCCAGCTGAGCTGTGCCAACACTTCTCCTGGGTATCTGGTCTTTTCCACACGTGACGTTTCCCTTCTGACCGCTTGAGGGTGCAGCAGTGCACTTTAGGACTCGCCTGCCATGCCGTTTTAAAAGCGGAGCACACGGACTGTTGAGGCAGCCTGCACGTCCTCCTCATTGAAACCCCAAAGCGGTCAATCATCATCCTCCAATGAAGATGACCCTGTTGTCCCTCACCTATCGTCCTGACCATGTCTGCCAGTTGTGATCTCCAGTAACCGCCTGCGTTTTTAACTCTCGGTTTAGGGAAATGAAACCCCAAGCTGAGCTGCTGCCCCACCCTGCACCCCGCGCCCACTGGCAGTGAGATGATTGTTGTCAGCAGGTCTGTGAGAGGCTTCTGTAGGTCAGGAGCTCCGCCATGGTGGACTAGTGCAGGGCAGACTGGCGGGGCTTGTGGGCAGGCGAGCGCCAGCAGAGGAAAGAGGACCAGGTGTAACGGGCTCTTCTGATGACTTTAGGCTGGCACTCAAATGGGTGCTCAGTGCCAACTTCATCAAGTGCATTAGAAGGGCTGTGTCTTACTGTTCTGAGGGAGAACTTCTCGCAGCTTCAGTGTGTACAGCACCTTCCGTCAACGGGTAATAAGAACACATTTTATTCATAAAGCCCCCTTCCCATAATATAGCGCCTCTCAATTGTGAGAGGACCCTCAGGAAAGAAGAGGTTTGATGAGACCCTCTGTGAAAAGTCCTGGTGGTGCTGATGAGGGCACAGTGACCATCCTGTGATGACCTGTGACAATGGACTGACCATCCAGTCAAAGTGATGAGCAGGAGAAAGGCAGGGGGCTGAGAGACTTGGGACCCTCGTTTACGATGGGAGGAACAGGGCGGTGGGGAAAGAATCAGCTTCGGCCTGTGAAGATCCAACCATCAATGTGACCGAGACCACCATGGTGTTGAGTCAAAGTGCATGACAAGGAGACCCACAAAGTAAAGATAAATGGGGGCCTGTAACCCTGAGCAACTGGACTGTCCAAGGACCGACCCCAGAATTCCTGGGTTTTGTGCCCCCCTTAGAATACGCTCAGGTGTCTTGTGCTGCTGCCCCTTAGGGTCTGAAGTGTGAGGTGACTTCACCCGCAGTAACAACGGCTCACGAGTATCGACGCTCTGACTGCAGGACAAGACCTCCGCCCAGCAATAAGGACCCAGTGGCGTGTTGTGGTCACCAAGTGTCACCGATGGGCGTCTGCTCCCTTGAGCCGGGGTCTCCATGCCACCGAGCCTTGTCACTACGGTGGGTACAACTGACCCGACGTCGGAGTCACATGTGGAGAACAGAAGAAGGGGAACAGCGCAGGAGCAGAAGGACAAAAGGAAATGACACGCAGAGTCTGTCGGGCTGGAAGGGTGTGAAGATTTGGGGAGCCCACCTCCTACACTGTGGGGGGCAGCAAAAAAAAACACAAAGTCAACTGAGAACAAGCAGAGGCTTGGGGTCTACAGGAAGAGGAGCGGAAGGGGAGGAGTTTCAGTGAGGTCAGCGGGAGGAAGTGGGCGGAGTCTTTGCTGGCTTTTCCTTCCGGTGGTCTGTGGAAGAGAGGCATTCATAGCGGGCATTACTCCCAGTGAAGCCCTTCTAGTGCCTCCCAGCACCAAGAGAAGACCCTCGCCAGGTGGGGGCACTGGACTTGTGGCTCTGCTTTGTCTTGGATCTTGAACTTCCTTTTTGTTGTTTCTTCTCAGACGCTGAGCCTTAGCATTACTGCTGGGACCCCTGAAGCGCCGCCCCCTTCATGGGTCCTGTTGGTTCTCCTTCACCGCCTCAGTTTTTGGTTTTGTTTTGCAAACAAAGTTGCTTAAGTGGTCCTTACTTAGGGTTTCTGCTGTAGTTTTGGATTGCTTCGTATCTTTCTTTCTTTCTTTCTTTCTTTCTTTCTTTCTTTCTTTCTTTCTTTCTTTCTTTCTTTCTTTCTATTTTTATGCCCTCTCAGCTAAGGAGATTCCAATGGCTTGACTTGAGGGTCTTTTTGTTTGACGTGCGGTGTTATTATACAGCTTGCATTATCACGGTGGACTTCATGCTGTTCTTTCATGGGTGTCACCAGTTTGTGGCGCAGGGATGGCCCAAAGTGAATGTCACGATGAGTGATGGTGTAACGGGCGTCTCACTCTCCCAAACCGCCAGCTACACCACCAAGACCCGCGGCCTGGCAAGCTGAGGACGTTTGACCTGACAAGCCGCACTTCGCCAATCGATGATGAAAACTCAGCCAAACAACAAACTACAATAATCAAGTGAGTCAATATGAATAAAAAATAAATGAAGAAACTCCAAACAACATATCTATCTATCATATAGCGCCTTTCACTCTATCTATCTATCTATCTATCTATCTATCTATCTATCTATCTATCTATCTATCTATCTATCTATCATATAGCACCTTTCACTCTATCTATCTATCTATCTATCTATCTATCTATCTATCTATCTATCTTATAGCGCCTTTCACTCTATCTATCTATCTATCTATCATATAGCGCCTTTCACTCTATCTATCTATCTATCTATCTATCTATCTATCTATCTATCATATAGCGCCTTTCACTCTATCTATCTATCTATCTATCCTGCCTACTACACTGCATTTCTATCTATCTATCTATCTATCTATCTATCTATCTATCTATCTATCAATCACACGCCAGCCAACCCAACATAACATTCAACCCCAACAGTTTCTAAAGCAGATTATGTGATAGGAGAAGAAGAAGAAGAAGAAGAAGAGCCCCAGCATCCACTGCTGGTAGTCACAAATTCCTGGGGCAGGCAGCTTGGTCCTGGGGGGGCCGGAGGTCCGCGTGTTGTTCTGATGTATCGAGAAGTGAGTTAGCAGGCTGCACCCCCCTTGTCCATTGACAGTAATTCTCAGTTAGTTTGTTTCTTTGGTGTCTGGCGTCTCTCCTCCTACGTCTCCTCTCTCTAGCTTGGCACCTGGACTGCATTTTGACCACTCCTGTTGCCCAGTGTCTTTGTGGCGTTTCTTCCTTTGTGCGGGGGGCCGTGACGGTGCTCGTTATTTGGAGTTCTTTGGTTTTCAGTCCCTTTGTTGGCTCTTGTGCTTTCTTCATTCCTGGTGTTCTGCTTACCAAAGGAACGAGATGATTGAGTTGACTCTTTGATTTTTCATGACGGCTCTCACCTTGGGGGGCACTCTGTGTCTCAATGGTTGGCACTGATGCCCGAATCTCTCCGTCACGGGTCATTTTTCCATGCTGGGTGAAACCTTAAAAGTTGAACTGGTAAAGCAGGCCCATAAGACGAGACCCCTCCTTGAACCTAATTAGTGGCTTTCTCGCCCAATCAAATCACATTTTGTGTCGTTTCAACCCCATCAGTTGGGCGACACTCTGACGGGACCTCCATCAGCGGCGCCTGGACTCACCTCCACCGTTACTCCCCCCAAGTTGCTGATGTCCCCCCGCGCCAGTTGAGCTCCTCGGCTCGCTCTGCGTGGTCAGGGCCTTCGGTCACACGACGTCACTTGTCACTGCGCTTCATTTCTGCCACTCCTTCTCTTTTGTTTTGTTTCATTTCTGTTTTCTTTTCTTTTGCTTGTTTCATACTTGGAAAGTCAAGTTCCTCAGCTCTTCTAAGGAAGTGCCCGATAAATGTGCTTTTGTCTTCTAATTCCAGTGAAAGGCCATCATTGCGAAATCCTGAGGGCGTGCCAGGCCGTCCTGTTGACAAGTCAGCCACATCTGGGGGCCTTTGGCGGCTCGGCAGTTCGCAGTCTTTTCATCAGAGAGTCGCGGGTTTATTAAGTAAAAGTCAGAAATAAGAGAACAGAAGCCCCCCGAGTTAGTAGAGGACATCAAAGACCCCAAATGGGCTCAACAGGCAGCAGAGCCAATCCCAGTGACCGTGCCGGAGGGTCTGCGGGGGCTCCATTCTCTTTAACGCTTCTGAAAGTAAAGCAAGGAGACGAGGAGGAGCAGCCGTCATCAAGTGAGAAATAAAAATGAACAGAAAACGGCTGTGTGAGCGGAGAAAAGACACCGAAGTGAGCTGTGAACGTCGGGAAGGACCCCAGTAACTGGGCAACGGGAAGACGACAGGAACAATGGAGACAAAGTGGCACCAGTCTGAAGAGTTGCCGACAGAGTGTGCGGTCAGTCCAACGTGCAGCAGCGAGCGTTTCTACCAGTGAGTGACCCCACGCTCCTCACCTTCCTCACCTTCCTCGTCTCGCAGCCTGTGTCTCCAGATCACGTTCTCTCTCGAGTCTCCACGTGCCATGCTGTTTATCCCAGCAGTACGTCTTTCAGTCCAGCACTGCTGCGTGACCTTCTGCTGTCAATCATCCATCCAGCCCCACCCATCTCCATGGTGATGCAGTCCCACCCCGCCCTGTCTGCGCTCTTCATTAGCGTCAGCCATCTCAGTTTTGCTTTCCGGAGAGTTCTGTACATCTGTGGCTGACTCACCTAAAGCGGTGCAGAAGGTGCCAGTCTGCGTATGCCCAGTCGTGCCCACTGTCGCGTCAGACCCACTCACATCGGACATCTGAAGCTGCGCTGAACGTTTCTCTGTTTTATGATGAATGAGTCTGCCGGCTCACCGGTGCGTTTGAAGCTTCATGTGGCGCGACGTCTCAACACAAACCGGACCACCGCAGCAAATAAGAATAAGGGCGTCAGATTTGAACAACATCTGTCCCTGGGGGGCCAAATGATTTCAAGTGGACAGACAGACAGAGAGGACAACCCAGGTGGTGCATCACTCATGAAATGAAATGGCGCAGACTGGTGGTCTCGTTCTTGGGGGTCTCCAACAGAAGGTGACTTCAGAGAGACCACCGCCAGGTTCAAAGGCCCAGCACTTGTGGGCAGTGACAGATGGGGGGGGCTCCTCCTCCTCACTGATGAATCCACAAAACACACAAAACTCAGGAAATCAAACTGCAAACAAAGCAAAAGGCGGAAAATAAAAAGAAAGAAATGAAACTTCTAGTGGTGGGAACAGAGGGGCCGAGGCGGGGGGTCTAAAGTGGCCTTATGCTCCGAGCGTCCCTCCTCCTGCTGACCGCTGGCATCTTCAGAGCTGAGGGCAGGGGGGTCCGAGGCTGAACTGGTGGGCACTCAGTGAGCGGCGGCCCGACTCGTTTCAGGGCTTTTACCAAATCAGCGGCCGTTTTCATTTCTATTACCGCACTGACGCCGCACTTCAGCTGATTATGTCGCCATGAATGGCCCCCCATACTGCTGATTGACACGGATTGGTGGGCTGTAACAATGAAAAGACCCTGCGATGGAATGATGTGAGGCTCAGGGCTGACCCCCACGAGGAATAGGCTGAGCCCAGTCTGTAAGGGGCAGGAACTGTGCCAGGACAGCTGGCACACGTGGCAGCAGCCCTCAACCCTGCATGGTGGACAACATTCAAGATGAAAGGCCGGTGTTTCAGTAAATGTGTGTGCGTGCGGCCCCCCGATCTCGTCTGATGTCAGGACCCCCAACAATCAGCCCCCACTAAGGTCTTCGGTGGAACTTGCCCAGTGTCCGCAGAAACCCACGTGTGAGGCTCTGCCAAGTCAACTGTGCTGCCACTTCCTCTTAGTGGAACTTCTGTTTTCTTCAAAGTGAATGCTCATTTCAGGTGGACCCTCACACTCAATCTCAACCATTCACTCGGTGGTCAGGCAAAGGAGAAGGAGCCCATCGCCAGCATGGTAAAAGTGAACATCTGTGGAACAGGGGAGCCTTTAAAGAAGACCCCATCAGACCAGGGTGAGTCGCTTCATGGGCTGTCCTGGATGTCTTTTATGTCGGAGGCTCAACTTCAAAAAATGATAAAAAAAGAGAGAAGATGTGCAGAGTGAAAGGCACTATAAAGGAGAGGTAGATAGATAGATGAAAGGTGCTATGAAGGAGATAGATAGATAGATAGATAGATAGATAGATAGATAGATAGATAGATAGATAGATAGATAGATAGATAGATAGATAGATAGATAGATAGATAGAGTGAAAGGTGCTATAAAGTAGATAGATAGATAGATAGATAGATAGATAGATAGATAGATAGATAGATAGATAGATACAGTGAAAGGTGCTATAAAGGAGAGATAGATAGATAGATAGATAGATAGATAGATAGATAGATAGATAGATAGATAGATAGATAGATAGATAGATAGATAGAGTGAAAGGCACTATAAAGGAGAGATAGATAGATAGATGAAAGGTGCTATAAAGGAGATAGATAGATAGATAGATAGATAGATAGATAGATAGATAGATAGATAGATAGATAGATAGATAGATAGAAGAAAGGCGCTATAAAGTAGATAGATAGATAGATAGATAGATAGATAGATAGATAGATAGATAGATAGATAGATAGATAGATAGATAGATAGATAGATAGATAGATAGATAGATAGATAGATAGAGTGAAAGGTGCTATAAAGGAGAGATAGATAGATAGATAGATAGATAGATAGATAGATAGATAGATAGATAGATAGAAGAAAGGCGCTATAAAGTAGATAGATAGATAGATAGATAGATAGATAGATAGATAGATAGATAGATAGATAGATAGATAGATAGATGTGAAAGGTGCTATAAAGGATAGATAGATAGATAGATAGATAGATAGATAGATAGATAGATAGATAGATAGATAGATAGATAGAAGAAAGGCGCTATAAAGTAGATAGATAGATAGATAGATAGATAGATAGATAGATAGATAGATAGATAGATAGATAGATAGATAGATAGAGTGAAAGGCGCTATAAAGGATAGATAGATAGATAGATAGATAGATAGATAGATAGATAGATAGATAGATAGATAGATAGATAGATAGAGTGAAAGGCGCTATAAAGGACAGATAGATAGATAGATAGATAGATAGATAGATAGATAGATAGATAGATAGATAGATAGATAGATAGATAGATAGAGTTAAAGGTGCTATAAAGGATAGATAGATAGATAGATAGATAGATAGATAGATAGATAGATAGATAGATAGATAGATAGAGTTAAAGGTGCTATAAAGGATAGATAGATAGATAGATAGATAGATAGATAGATAGATAGATAGATAGATAGATAGAGTGAAAGGCGCTATAAAGGATAGATAGATAGATAGATAGATAGATAGATAGATAGATAGATAGATAGATAGATAGATAGATAGATAGATAGATAGATGAAAGGCGCTATATACTAAGATAGACAGACAGTGTGAGGGGCTGCGGAGTTTATGATCTTTCTGCAGGCCACTCTATTGTGGACCTCTCAAACCGGCCGGGTCACCGCACTTTGACTTTTTAAGCCAAAGGTGACCCAAGTGACGTCACACCAGCTGTGAGTTTTCGGGTCTATTCACATTTTTTACTTTCGTTGACGTCACTTTCCTTCGGACCACTCACTCGCTCACCGGCCACCCGACCGAGCCCAGCTGATGCCCGTCCTGTGTGACGCCCACTCCAAGGGCTTGTCTAAAGTGCTATGACAGGCGCTATATTATATTATATTATTATCACATTTTTCAGGTTGCATTTCCTCTCGTGACTCTGATAACAAAGGCTGGGCTGACAGAAAACCAAAACAGCCAATCTAAACGAGGTGGTCTTGGGTGGTCTGCCCTTCCCTTATCCCAGAGACTCTGAGGGACACAGTTCTCTGGCGCCCTCTGCTGGCCCCGTGTGGCCTTTGAATTTGACTGAATGGCCGCCTCTCGTTTGCTCCTTTCTTGCGTTTTGCTTTTCATTTTCTTTTCTCCGCTGCCTGTTAGTTTCGATCTTCTCTCTTCATTCTGCAGGTTGCACTCCATCTTTTCTAAACTTTCTTCTTGCAGATGGCCCCAAGAAGCGGAGCACCGCAGTTGCCTTCATGTATGTCGCCCTGGCGGTCAGTGTGGCTCTGTTGCTCGTCATCCTCACCTTCTTTATCATCAAATGTAAGTTGGCACAGTGGCTCATCAAAGGCCAGGCAGGTAAGGTCCTCGTGTGTGGCGTGAGATGCCACTGCTGTGCCTGAGCTACTTTAGGTGACTCCATCAGTTACTCTCTCAAAATTAAGAAATGAGACAGCAAAGACATATGGTGGCTCCAGACCAGGACAGCTGAAGGACACCACTGTCATGTTCACTGTCCCCTCAGCTGCCAGTCATGTGTGTCACTGGGCAGTGCCCACTGTGTAGCCACCATGGCAGTGAATGGAGTGCTTATTTGAAATGAAGGGGTCGGTGAGTGACGCTGTGCTTCTGGTGACCTGCCATCTCTGCTTGTGTTTCAGCTTCTCGACTGGAGGCAGAAATTGAAAACGTGCAACTCAAAGGTGAGGCCCCCCCCCCCCGCCATGTCTGCCCGGGCATCGGGACACAAAGGGTGGTAAGGAGAGCACAGAGAGAATGGAAAGCAGAGCAGGACTTGGGGTCAAGAGGGACAGGGAAGTTAGGAGAGGGCCGGGGGTGGGGGGGGTCCATCACAGAGGTGGAGGTGACGTCAGTGAGAAGGAGACCCTGACTGACAGTAGGGGTCTCACACCAAGAGTCACTCCGCACTGAATTCACGGTAGAATTAAAGAGAAGTCCGTGAATAAAATCATGGAACCTGCAAAACACCCGAGGGGCTCACGTCCAGGTGGTGGGCTGGTGCCGAGTGGACTTGGCTAAGGTGGTCAAGTGAGTAACCAGCACTGGACTTTGGGGTGACGGCTCTGCCCGGTGTGCTCACCTTCTTGTCTTCTCTCCTAGATCTTCAAATGTCATCTGAACTGAAGAAGCTGGACATGGAGCTCAGCAAAACGAGTGAGTCTTTGAGGACAGGATGAGGGGCCAAGCACAAAGGGGGCAGACACCACGGGCAAAGGAGTGGAGGGCACAGGCGTGTGTTGTAAAACAAAGTGGGAACACGTGAGACCTGCTGGCAGACCCACACCACAGACAGGGTGGTCCTCCAGCCACAGGCCCAGAGGAGGCCTCACCCCAGGCAGCCATCCAGCCCCCAGCTCTCATGGCTGCCCAGAAAGAAACCATCAGTAGGTGGGAGACAGAAAACCAAGCGAAGGTCGATAACAGAAAGTAGGAATCTGAGAATTAAAACAGAAGCCAACCATGTGACACCAGAAGCAGGGTCAAAAGGGACAGGAGCCAGGAGGGCCACCGAGATTTAGGAGTCACACTGAGGTACCAGTATCACAATCAGGAGACCAAGTAGAGTCAAACCCATGGGATCAAACTGGGAAAGCGAGCTGCATGGCACCCCGTGACACCCGGGCAGTGCAGACACGTGTGATGCCAGCCTTGACCCCGTTGCCTTGGTGACGTCACGTGATGCGCACCTCTGGTCATTAAGCACAGCAGCACCACAAAAATGGAGGCTTTTATAGAAAAGCAAAGGAGCACTTAAAGGTACAGGACATAAAAGACTAAATCATCGATAAATAATAACAAAAAATCAAAATCGAAAAGGAAGATAACCAGAGAAGAAACCCAGGGTGAAGACCACCCGAGCAGGTGGGCATGCACTGTAAATGGTGCCTCTCATGTCCAGGGGTCTTCCTGCACAAGTTGATTCAGTGTCCCCACATAAGAAACCCACCGAGACCAGTAAGTGAAACCCCCTAGCAGGTCAGACCCCCAAAGCACCAGACGTCCTCAAAGGGTCGACACAGGGTGGGCAGGAGCCAATGGCCAATGTGAGTGACGGCTGATGGCTCCAAGGGGGCTCCACTCGCAGGTGATGTTCGTCTTCCTCAAATTCTTTGTGTCTCTTTTAGGCTCTGAAACGTCCGCCAAGCTGAAGAACCTGGAAATGGACCTGGAGAGGCAGGGTGAGTGAGCGCTGGACATTGCATTTGTACTTTAGACCAGAAGACGAGAGGTGCCCAGCAGGGCTAGCTGGCATACCCAGAGCATCGGTGACTTGGCAGAGCAATGCCCGGCACTACTCAGTGAAGTCTTTTCCTAGAAATGCCCTCAGCAGCACTGGCGCAGCCACAGAGCTCCTTAGAAGTGCCCAACAGCCACAAGGCCCGGGCATTCAGCCAAGAACGTCACCATCCTGCCCAGATGGTTGGAGTTCTTCTTTTCTAACTGCTGACTTTGGTAAAACATCACATTATAAAGGCCTTCTGCTGAGCTTTGCAACTTCTTAGGTCAACACGTGTCATTGGCCAGCCAGGACCCCATCACGCGTCACTCGGCCCACCTTCACGTGGCACACATCAAAGTGAAGAGCAGACAGCGGAAGAGCAAATCGAGTCGCGCGCTTCCTACTTGAATTGGCTGAAGTGTCAGAATGAAGAATGTGGAAGTCCACAACCGCCACCAGCACTTTCACCGTTTCAACGTCTCGAGAGGTGTTTTCAGGGCTGTCTGGGACGTGACGTCACAATGACACAGAGGTGACACAGGGGTGACGGGCCTGCTGCAGCTTCACACCGACACACATCCGAGCCTCCTAAGGGCCACCAGTGAAACATCTCATCGCCAGTCACAACTCTCACCTTCTGCTTCTGTGATCCCAGCTGTGCCAACTCCCGCTCACATTGGCAAAGACCCCCATAAGGAGAGCAAACAAATCAGGAACAAAGATGGCAGAAATGTGGCGTTAGGCTGTGGATGGACAACCACTGGGGACACAGCACGTGCATGAGATAGGAGCAGGCCGGGCACGGGGACCCAGGCCACCACAGGGCACACTGGACCCCCCACTCATCCCAGCCAGTCTAGAGATGCCAGTGCAGCCAGCGCACACACTCTTGTCTGTTTAAATGTGAATGGCACCTCAGAAGCCACCTCAGCACTCCTGTACATCCAGAGCACGAGACACACACTTCAGACGTCTCACTGCTTTGAGTGACTCGGAGACCAAAGACACACACACACACACACACACAGACAGACACACACACACACGCAGACACACACACACACGTTCTCCATGCTGTAGTGCAGACAGCGCAGGCGCTATAGAACCTGGCGTTACGTTATGCTGTTGAGCTCCACTCCTCTCCACCTGTCAGTTTTAGGAGGTCTTACCGATGACTCCCGGGGGTCTCCGATTGTAAGGACTGACCAGGTGACAGCAGCTGCTGTCACCACTTCTTGTCTAGAGAGACCCTGATGGAGTCACCTGACCTGCCAGTGCTCAGACTGCCCCAAGCCACGGCCTCTTCTGGCACAAGTACATAAAAGGGGGTCAGTTGGACTGAGGGGTCAGTCAGATAACTCGGTGCCCACACGCTGACTGGACGTCTCTCTGTTTTCTTTCAGATTCTCAAATCCAAGACATGCAGGCCAAAGGTGAGGCTCCTCCACCATTTCTGACCGGGCATCGGCCTTGGAGGGTCCATCACAGTGTAAAAGGGGGTGAGGAGAGCAAGTGATGGGAGAGAGATGGACAGGACTGGGCCAGTCGTGGGGTCAGTTAGAAATGAGGAGAAGAGGAACAGGCCTAAGGGTCCTTAAAGGGTGCTTCGGGGAGAAGGTGCTGGCATGGACTGTTAGCAGATGAGTTACGAACACAGCTGGGGGGCACTCGTCGGTGGGCACTCATCTCCAACTGCCTTTGTCATAAGCGAGTCATTCCAGTGAAGATAAATTCACTTAAACTAGAGAAACAAGTGAAGAAGCTCTTATGACGAACACCAGTCACACAACTAAAGACCCCCATGATGACAAACCAAACATCTCAAGGGGTCAAATCCATGTGTTCCACTCAGTGTTGTAGTGGTCTTCATGTACAAGTGAGTGACCACCGTTAGAGTTGGGGTGATGGCTCGGCGGTCCGCTCTGCTCAGTGCTGATGGATGTCCTCCTCCTCCTCTTCCTCACTTTCTTGTCTTCTCTTTCAGATTCTGAAATGTCATTGAAACTGAGCGACTTGGAAGACCAGCTGATGAAAGTGGGTGAGTCTTTGACATCCACATTGCTAGCAGAGTTTCTTATCCAGCAGACAAAAAGACGATTCAACAAGGAGGGTCCACTGAACCAAAGACCCCCAAATGTGTTCCTGCTATCCAAGGATGTCTAAAGTGCTGCGTTCTTTACAGCTGAGGTCCTTTTCAATCGTGTAGCGCCGAGCCCAAGTCAGACATGCTGATCTCCATGCCACAGTTATGACTGATCTTCTCTGATGGCTCCCTCAACGCCTCGGTGGCTACCGCCATTGGCCATCCCTTCAGGTTCGCTGGTCATCTGACTTGACTTCTCTGTTTGTGTTTCAGCTTCTGGAAGGGGACCAAAGACTGCTGATGTGACAGTGATGGGTAAGGGTCCACGCGCCATTTCAGATGTGGCATTGGCCTGAAGAGTCCACTTTAGACTTGGTGTCTCCATCACAACATGAAGGGAGGGGAGAAGGGAAGGAGACCACAGAAATGACAGAAGGATGGACAGGGCAGGACACAGGGTCAAGTGCAAAGAGGGACAGGGGAGTCAGAAGTTCAGGGACAGGCCTAAGGGTCCTTCGTGGTGTTGGAGATGAAAGTGAAATCAGGCTGAAGACGAGGTCTTCTTGTTCTGCTCGAGTTTCTCCATCTCTGCTGTTCTCTGGCCCACTTGTCCTCCTACCACCACTTCCTCCATCTTTGAGGCCATTTCTTTACACTCGGCCCTTTTCAGGTTTCTTAGCGGGCTGAGGTCTGCACTTTGACTCCACCAGTTCAGGTCCTCCATTCTCTTCTTCTTCAGTTGTGGCCCCCTAGTTGACTTGCTGTCTGGCTGCCTGACTGGATTTCTGACTCAGCGGTCTAATAGGCCTCAGGTCTTCTCCTGGAACATCTCAATATGGTGGGCTCAGTGTCGGTGAGAAGTCTCAAATCGTCATCCTTCTGTCAATATGCTTGATGGCCGATTTGAGGCTCCTGTGCCAACATGTTGGCTTTGGATTTTGTCACACGTGATGCGGAGCTCGATGTCCACACAGCTCTATCTACTTTGGTCGCGTCTCTCCAGAGTTTATCGCTCCACCAGTCTGGTCATCCATTCAGGTGACACTTTCCAAGCACACGCTGCACTGCCATGACAGTCTCCTTGTTTAGTGTTTGTCTGATGGCTCAGAGCTGACTGTCCTCGGTGATCAGTCAGAGGGTCACACAGCTTGATCTCTGAATTCACTCCATTCAGGACTGGCCACCGTCTTTAATGTGTCAAGAACTCGTCCCCCTGAAGGACGTTGAACGTCCTCTTGTTAGACATGGCCTTGTGGGCCTTCCCAGAGTGACAAGCACAGCCTTTGGTGGCCTCTTTCCAGCTCTTCTGCTGTCACACGTGTCCTGAGTGAAGCTCATAGTGGAGGCAGTGCAGGAGTCAGGCAGGACCTCCATGAGTCAAAGTGCTCGGCCAATCAGCACCTCACATTGGGCACAAGTCCCACCCCCACACCAATGGCTGCTGCCCCCAGATGTTGGGGGTGATTGGCTGAGGACACCTGTCAGAACGGTTGGTTGCCGAGAGCTTTGGCCAAACTTCCTGCTCTTACGGAGAAGAACGAGGGAGGGAGCGAGTGAGTGAGGGTCCGCATGTGGAGTCATAGCCGATAGAACTGGACGTGGAGCTTTGATGAACTGTCTGAGGTTTTGGATCTCCAAGATGTCTTCTTTACTTTCCTTTTGGGTTTTGGTTTGTTTGGTGGCTTTAAGATGTTTTTGTATTGAAGACCAGGGTGGTTGTCATTTTGTGGACAGCTACATCTGGTAGGTGTTCTCGCTGCTGTCACCTGTTTGTGGTGACATCTTTCGGGCTTCTGGAATACAATGGTGCCGTCCTCCTTCATCCCTCCATTGGACTGTAGAAACTTTACAGTTGTACGAGTTTGAGGTGTCATCACGACTTGGCTCAGCTTGGACTCCTCCCTTCACGTTGTACCCTCAGCTCAGTCGTTATGTCTGTCCTCCTGGCTTAGACCTTTGCTCGTTTTCTTCCACCCATGGGCTGTCATCTCCTGGACTTTGTGTCCTCATGTCATCTTTAGGCCACCAGGCAGTGAGAGCACCAGTAAGGGTGGTGTGCCGGTATGAAGATGGGCTCTGCCGGGCACATTTCTGCTCCTCAGACTCTTTTTTGTATTTCTTTAGATGACTTTTTCACAATTTACCCCGACCTGCCAGACGATCCAGACTGGCACAGCTTCAACGGGCATCACTATTACTTTTCCAAGACAACAACCAACTGGGCAGAAGCCAATGAGTGGTGCCGTTCCAGGGACTCGTACCTCGCGGTGATCTCAACCAGTGAGGAGAAGGTGAGCCCCCCAAAGAGTTTGGGGCAGACAGGACTCCCATGGTCTTCAGACTGCTCAAAGTGAGCCGAGTTCGGGGGGCTTCTCCGTTTTCAACCATCCTCTCTTTTCCTTTGCAGACATTTATTAGCCGTTCTATGACAGAAAGGTCCTGGGTGGGCCTGAGTGACTCGGAAGCAGAAGGCATCTGGAAGTGGACCACTGGAGAATCGGTTCAAGGAAGGTGGGGCATCTTTTAACTTATGGGGTGGTGGGCTGTCTCCAGAGCTGTAGATGCACCCACTGCTGGCCACTGGCAGGAACTGCAGCACTCCAAGGGGAGGAGAGAATGGAAGAGAACGGCTCAAGGTTTGGCTCTGCTGCTCTACCAACATGTCTGTGTTTTCTCGTTTAGTTTCTGGGCCAAAGGAGAACCAAACAATGATAAGAACAGCGAAGACTGTGGAGAGATAATGAACAATGACTATCTGAATGACTCCAACTGTGAAGATCACAAATACTGGGTCTGTGAGAAGGACTTTGTCATCTGAAGACCTGCCAAGTCCTCCAAAGTCCCGATGTCACGTCTTCTGTCTCATTCTTACTTGTCTATGTCCTTCACTGATTGTCTTCATCCATATCTGGGGTGTCAGGGTCAGGAGTGACAATCAGGCCATCATGACAACTATGAAGGTGGCACCTGGACAGCTTGTATTAGCTTTAGGGCCTCACTGGTCCTTCCATTGTCAAACACTCACAGAGAGGAGCAAACAACACGTCCGGGACACCCGAGGGACACAGCAGGTTGCCATCAGCGCCTGCCTGAGATATCTGGTCACAGCACTCACTGGTGACGCCAAACAATCACATCTCTCGGTGTCCTCTGCTGGACAAGGCCGGGAGTCCCATCGGTAGGCCACTCAGTGCTCTGCCATGTTCCTTTGTCCGTCATGGTCACTCTATGGCCTGTCCTGCACATTTAGTCACCTGTGACCTCCGCTTTGTGTCACCTGATGCTCCCGGCCCCCTGTAGTAGTGCAGACCTTCAGTCTTTTAGTTTTGTGTTATTTCTGATTCTGAATTGTTGTAATCATTACATCTGAAACTGTAATCCTGTAAAGGCGCTATAAAATAATGATGGATTATCTGATTGCTTTACACGCTGAGCTTCTGATGCTGCATTTAAGCCCCCTGACTCTGTGGACCCTTCACTTGTTTGTTTAATCTGAACTTTCTTTTCTCAAATAAATGTGATTTTCACCCTCGATCTGGAGCTTCTTTGGCCATATAGCGCCTTTTGGTCAAGTTTCTCGCCGTGAGCTGATTGGCCTCCTGCCGACCAATCAGTAGAGCAGCCTCCTGTAGCTTATGCAAATAAGTTGATAAAAAGGGGGCTTGTGGTCTCATGGCAGTTCGGCTCGGCTCCTTGTCAGTAAACCCCACAGAGCTCCTTGGGTTTCAGATTATCACAAATGTCCCAAGTTAAGGCTCTTCTGGTTTTCTTCTCTTAAGGATTTCACACAAGAAGAGGAGCCATTAATCTTAACACCGTGAGGTTCAGGACCACCACGTCGTGTACCACTGGGGTCAGAAAGTTAAAAGGGCACTACGAGAAAAGTGGGAACAAGGGAATTAAAACTTTTAGGATCAGCGGAACGGTGTCCTCGACAGGGAACTTCTGACCCTGCTAAAACACCACAAAGAGTGACGAGGGTGACCCTGTCTGTGCGGTGGGCGGCAGCGGGACGGTCTCAATTCGCCGACATTAAACTTTACACGTCGGTTTCCATGAGGCTAGGAGTTCTGTGGTTGGGTCCAAGTCAGGAGTGCAGAGAAGTTTATATTATGTGTGTACCCTCACTAATCTACACTCCATGGGTGACAGCAGGGCCTTCAGCTGTATAGCGCCCAGACTCTGGAATGACCGACCGAAATGAATCAGGTCAGCTGACTCCATGAAGTCTTTTAAAAAACAACTCAAAACTCATCTGTTCAGGACGGCTCTTAGCTCTACGTGACTTTATCACCCTTCTCTCAGTTTACTTCTCAAGATGCTCGTGTAACCTGTGTGTGTGTGTGTGTGTGCGAGACCATCAGTTATGGTGTCTGTTTTGTTTCTCTGAATTCACTGTTGTAATCTTCTTTATTTATTTATCTGGTTGCTATATACTGTACACCCTGCCGTTCTTTCTTATATTCTGTAAGTGCCTTGAGCATGGAAAAGGCGCTATATAAATAAAATGTATTATTATCAAAGTATAACACACAGGAAGTAAAAATGTGAGGTTTGGATACACAATGGGTGGTCGAAAAATCGAAAGTTCACCTTATGAGAAGGATTTAGGAGTCGTAGTGGACTCTAAACTATCGACTTCCCAACAGTGTTCAGAAGCCATTAAGAGAGCTAACAGAATGTCAGGTTATATAGCGCCTTGATGTGTGGAGTATAAGTCACAGGAGGGGACGCTGAAGCTTTATAACACACTGGTGAGGCCTCATCTGGAGTCCTGGGTGCAGTTTGGGTCCCCAGGATACAAAAAGGACATAGCAGCACAAGAGAAGGTCCAGAGAAGAGCAACTGGGCTGATTATGGGGGGCTACAGGGGATGAGTTATGAGGAAAAATAAAAAGAGCTGAATCTTTATAGTTTAAGGAAAAGAAGATGAAGAGGAGACCTGACTGAAGTGTTTAAAATGATGAAGGGAATTAGTGCAGTGGATCGAGACGGTGACTTTAAAATGAGTTCATCAAGAACACGGGGACACAGCGGTGGACTTGTGAAGGTGAAATGTCACACAAACATTAGGAAGTTTTTCTTTACACAAAGAATGACAGACACTTGGAATAAGCGACCAAGTAGTGTGGTGGACAGGAGGACTTTAGGGACTTTCACAACTCGACTTGATGTGGAGTGGACAGGACTGGCGAGCATTGCTGGGCTGGATGGCCTGTTCTCGTCCCGATTGTTCTAATGTCAGACTTGACACGCTGAGCCGTATCAGCAGCACAACACTCTCTGTGCCGTGTTCTCCATTCAGCGCCTTACACTCTCTCACCAATTTAGGAACATCGGAGCTCACATTTGATCCTTCATCGCCATCTCTTAGACTTATTTCTATACATTTGTTCCAACTACTTGCACACTTTGTAGCAGTGCTACTTTATAAGAACTGCATCTCCCAGCAGTCCTTGCAGGGGCTGCTGGGGTCAAAGGAGGTTTAAAAGAGGGCAGAGGGCAAAAGGAAAAAAAAGTTTGATTTGTTTGGTGCGTTGTGTGTTGTGTTTATCTATCTGTCGTTGCTGCCTGCTCTTATTGGAACTTTAATTAATCATTGTGACCTTGACTGTATTTGTTTGTTGGGGTCTGGATCGTCTGTCTACCTGTGCACTGAGGACTGTGTTGGATTCATTGGTTTTCTGGAAGAGTGGAGCGCTCCTGATTTCATCCTCATCATCAGTAACTACCGGTAGGATTGTATTTTTCCTTCACCCTTTCAACATACAGATCGCTGGACTTAACTTGGTCACTTCTCATCTTCATCCGGTTTGGTTTATATGGACTTTGCTGTGTGGTATTTGTGTTTATATGTTAAATGTAATATCGCCGAATGGGTCAGGGGTTTTATTACTGTTTTCATTAATTATTTTTGGGTCATTATATTTGTAATTGTTTGCCTTTCCCAGTGTGCTTTATTGGTCTCTGTTGTGAGTGTGTGTGGGTCGATCCAAGGCTGGGGACGTTGCTGGGATCTCTTCTATTAAAATAAATAAATCACCGTCATTGACGGTGTGAATCTTAGTGGCCCCTGACCGCTACAGCTTACTCTTAGTTAACTCTTCCCGTCTCTTCTCCTATTTATTGTGAACAGTGTTCTTGTGTATTAATATTCATAACAAAGCCATGATAAGCCTGACGGAAATGCTGCGTATACAAATCACATAGAGAATCGTTACGAGTGTCAAGACAAACACACAATCGTGAGCTCGGAGGAACACTGGCGGGGTCCGGCTCTCTCTCGCTAACAGCAGACCGTCACCTTTACTTTACATAATAAATTACTCAGTTAAACCTTCCAATATCCCACCAGTAAATCTTTAGCACCCACCCAGTGCTTTAATGGCAGGCGCCCCTCACCTACGAACTGCGGTCCCTTTATAGCACACCAATAGGTGGCGCTACAAACTCACTCCAAGTGAAGACTTTTCTTATTTTCCAACTAAATGTCTGCCACAGTGAACATCACGTCACGCACACCGGCATATAACAGCAGCAGCGTCCTCAAGCGAAAAACAAAAAGTTGCTTTACACCGTTTTCTTCTATTTCTTTTTATATATATCGGCACCAATAACAGCGAATGAGTAGAAAACGCAGTGCGCAAGAACAAGTGTCTGTAAGGATTTGGGTAACATGGAGTTCTCAAACCAATAAACAGAACAAAGTCTGAAAGGCCGTAAACATAAAACATGGAGTTATAACACATTTAATTCTTTTTTTAAGTATGTCACAGTGTTTGACTTCAGCTAAGCATCCAGCAGAACAAAACGAGAGACACGGCGAACTCTCTAGAAATTTACCTCCGGCTCCCCAGCGCTTCACCCGCCCGCCCGTCCGCCGGCCGCGACTCGCCAGCTCGACGTCACAATCAAACTGCGCGCCACTGAAGGGAGCGGAAGAGAAGCAGGCGCCTGGGACAAACCATTGCTGTCAGAGGGGGAGTTCACATAGAAGGCAGAGCGCACGACATGCTCTGCGTCAAATAATTTTTATGAAACTTAGTTATTAATTACAATTATAGAGTTAAATTATATTTACAATGGAAGGCAAATGAGGTGGCAGATAATTTTGTTAAGGTGTCCAATGCTACCATATGCCCTCCCCCCGTTGTGTACGTGTATTTCCGCGTCCTCGTGGTCTCGTGTCCTGTTATTATCGTTAAGTTTTTCTCATTCGCTGGCCTTCCACAGCGCCCTCTGTCGGTTCACACACGCGTTTGCACTTTGCACTTCCAATCCCCCAACCCAGCGCAGCATCCCGTTACCGTAAATACAAATCCAGACGTGCTGAATGTGGCTGAACCGGGCCGACCACCGAGCGCTGAGGTTTCAATCCTCCATTTGGAGACGCTGAAGATAAGGAAGCCAAAGACTGTAAAGTGCAGGAGCACCTAAGATGGCCTCACAAAGACATTCAAGAAAGGCACAGAGCCGAACACCACGCGACTGGTTGAGCGTTCTGAACTCTCCTGGCCGGCTGGCCATTTGCTGAGTCGCCCAAGCGGGACCCAATGAGGTGGGTGAGGTGGGCATCAGCAGACTCCACCCCTGCAGTTTACTCACAGCACAAACTGAAAATGCAGTCTGCTTTGCCAACAGTCAGAGGCAATGGGCACAAATAAGGACCCCGATGCCAGTTGTGTCAGGACGGCCTCTATGCTGGCTGAATGGTCCCTTGCAGTTCAGGTCACCTACTTTTGCCAAGCCCATCAAATTCTGCTTATGTCCCTGCAACCCACAAGGGCATTTGGTCCCCAAGCCTGCCTGTAGTCAGCGAGCTGCACAATGAAACTGTCACTTCTTGTCATTTGTCACCAAGCTCTTGCAGATGTTTTATTTCTGGACAGTGACTGACACGGCTGGAGATGTGCATGCATATCTTAAACTTGTGTGACACGACGCATCCTCCATTGTTGTTACAAATAAGTCACCCAGCTGGGGTCCCCAAAGAGGATGTCACCATGTGAGGGCCCTCTGGTCAACCTGCACCCAGTATGTTGGGGCATGAAGATAAGAAGCCCACTTGTCCTTTTATGGCCCATCCATTTTCTAATCTAATTATCTACTTTAAGTTGGCACAAGGCAAGAATCAATCCTGGATGGGGTGCCAAGATGGTGATGGGCACACATTCATAAACACACCAGAAGTGCCCAGTTTAGATTTGCAAATAAAACCTGAAGGGCACATTTTTGGAATGTGGGTGCAAAATCCACAAAGATACACAGAGATCAGGCCAGTGCCACGCGGGCTGGGTCACTGGCACTGTCAGACATTAGCACTACCCACTGTGCCACCCTGCTGTAGACTGGAGTTATTCCAAAATATGTGACATTCAGAAGATGTGTGCGCATTTCACAAATGTCCTTGTGTTGGGGGCCACCGCACTCATCTGGTTGTCCCATCCTGGGTGTCTTTTGGACAAAAACATCTGGGAACGGGTTGAGGCCACTTTGGACGGCGAGCCTGGAGGACTTGGCCAGTTCAACCACCAGTTCTCCTGGTGACAGTGGGCTGGCACTGCCAGGTGTTGTAGCTTTGGGGAGCTTCTGGTCTTTCTCCTCCATGCCATTCTGAGCCTTTGGCTGATCTGGTGGTGTTTTGACCCTGGAAGTACCCTTGGGACGGACCTTAAGAGGGCATCGGGTCCTCTGTCAGGCAAAGAGTTGGGCATGGAATGAGGATGAGGGGTCACCTGGCAGAGTAAAGAAGGAAGGAGAGGAGGCTGAAGTCTTAAAAGGGTCTGAGGAGATACAAGGGGAACACCTAGTTGCTGGTAAAGGTGGTCCAGCTGAAGAAAGTAAAACCAGTGGGGCTCACCCCGTGTCCTACTCCTTCCATTATAGTCTTCCTTGTACTCCTAACTGAGCGTCCATTAAATGTCCTCTTCTTGAAGTTCTTGACTTGTCCAGTTTTATTTGGGCTGAGGGTCTGCTCAGGTGGTCCCCCCTCTCATGTCACTGTGGGTCCTCCACATTTCGATTCTTCTGCTGGACCACCCAGCTCGACCTCCAGTGCTGCTGGTTGTCAACTTTTGTGTCACCAGGCTCAGCCTGCCTAGCAGCTCATCTGGCCAGCCATGCCACATTAAAGCAGGGGGTCTTCCTCTTTGTAACTTCTCCTTTTACAGAGTTGTGCTTTTTTGGACAGACCCTCGTGTTTGCTCTTGTGGTTATCCATCAGCACTCTGCATGCATTTTAGCACTCAGCGCATCCCCAATGGTGCAGTCGAGCTTCACCCACACGGAGAAGAAGACGCACATCGCCGACATGGCACACGACAGCATCTACGGGAATGACTTCTTAATGGAGGAGACGGGGGCACAGCGAGGTGAGGGGCCTGATAGGCTAAAGACTGCTAGGCAGGCAGATGTGAAAGGCGCTATATAATAGACAGATGGGAACGACATTATGTAATAGGTAAGTAAATAATAGAAAAGGTGCCATGTAACGGACAGATGTGAAGGGCGCTATATAATAGACAGATGTGAAAGGCGCTATACAGCGGGGGGATCTTTAGACAGACGTGTCCAGAGCTCACTATGTGACTTCTCCTCGCTCTTTTCTTTTTTTTGCTCTTCTCCTTTCTCTGTTGTACTTCTCTGATTTTGATTTTTTGTCATTGTCACCAGAGCCCAGTGACACTGATGAGTTTGATTATGAAAATGTCAGCACAGAAGGCCGTGTGTTTGAAGAAAAGCAAGAAAAAGTGGAGGAGAAACCAGCAGGTATGGCGTTGCATCTGAGGGGTTCATTGGCACTCGGGGTTGAGTGGTCTGCCAACAGTTCAGGGGGTCCCGACTGCTATGGAGGGCTCATCACATGTTGAGGTCCTTCTTTGACTTTATCTCTCCAATGACAAGTCTCGCCTGTGGTGCCATCTTGAGGGTCTCGCTGCGGACTTTTGTGTTTTTTTCTCTCTCTTTCTCTTCTGGTTTTCTTTTGTTTTTCTCGTCACTCTCGTTGTCCTCCTCCAGTTTGTGTTCTTTCTGTCGTTAGTGAATTGTGTTTGATGGCGGCGTGGAGAGGAGTCTAATTCACATCTTTGGGGGTCTGTAAAGAGCTGATGGCGCAGACACCGTGCCCCTTGGCTTTGTCCCCTCGTTGTCCTCTTTTGGATTTGTGCCCCTTAAATCCTTTTGCTTTTCTGGATTTGGACCCTTTGGGCTCCAGGATTTCATTTCTGATATTCAGTTGAGTTTATTATTTGAATTCTTGGTGGCAGTTTTGATATTTTTTACTTTTAGATTTTGAGTTTGCTGTTGGGGTGACATTGTTAACAGTGCGGACCCTGACGTAGGAGCCCTCGGACCCCCTTTGGTCTGCGTGTGTCGTTTTTAGGATTTCCACACGTTTGCTCTTCACTTGTGGTGGAATGTGCCGCACTCGGCTGCACGGGGGGCTTGCCAGACGCCAACTGTTCTCGTCCCTTTGTGGTTTCGCTCGCCCGCCTTTATCTTTATTGTGACACTGGCGGGATGTCGACTTTGGACTCAGGTGGACATTTTTCTTTCTTTTCTTCTTCTTTCTTTATTTGACGAGCCCACTGTGTCGCCATTCCTGCTTATGATGTGCCAGTTATGAAAGTGACCACCTGAGGAACAAAAACTTGGCCGGGCCCACACGCTGAGGTGGTCCGCATACACTTGATGGCCTCGGCATTTGGTGACTTGCATATTTAACAATGTGACGAGCTCGGTGACATGTTGGGCATGTTGAGCAGCACACTCCCTTTGTCTTTCACTTCCTACTTTGTGGTGTTCTTCTTAATGGGTTGTGCTCATGGGAGGTGGTCTCGACCGGGCGGACCCCGCAGTCTCAACTGTACTGACTTTTTCTTTCTGTGCCAGTGGAGACCCCACAGGGTGCAGCTTCTCTGTGGCTCTCCTGATGGGCAGTGGTGCCCACCACATGCAGCGTGCAGTTTAGCGCCTCGGCTCTTTGTCCTCCTGACTAAGGCTGATGTTTCTTTCACGTTTTCGTTGCCCTGCAGATGGTCCTCGGAGGTGGCACTGCCCAATCTGCTCAGTCTACGTGGTCCATGGTGTTGGCATCGCAGTCTGGATAGCCGTCCTGATCTTGATGTCCTTCAGCTGTGAGTAGACATGGCAGAGCAGAGAAGCCCCCCACTGCCGGCTCTGTGAGGGGGTCTTCCTCTTTTTCTGTCTCACACTAATCTGCCGAGCAGGTCACCTTCCTCTGCCTCATTCGTCTTGTGTGCCGCTGTTTCCTTAAGAGGCATTAGCTCTCTGGAAGTGTGTTCTTTTCAATTGTGGCGTTTTAATTAACCCTAATTTAAATAATTATAAATAAAAAAGGTATTATCCCCCCAGCATGCAATATGACGGTTAAAAGATTACACGAGAAGTATAAAGGATATTCGAGCTCTTTAACGACGGGTTCACGCGGTATTACAGACGGGAAGCTTATGACAGACTCTACCAAGCAATGTGGGTGTGTTGACCTGCGCAGTCTGCCATCATTCGTCGCCACGCTGAAAGGATTTTCACCGGACAGAAGACATAATCTTCAGCTTCAAAGTGTGTTGGCCATAGGTCCATCCTTATATTCGGGTTCCTCCATGTGCAGGCTCTTGGCTCCGGATCCAAACAAGGACAGGACAGGACTCAAACCCCACCTTCAAACACACAGGAGTAGCACAATGCCCACATGCAGTTCTCATTCTCCCAACAAGGACAGAGGATGGTGTGCTGACAGAGGACAGACATATACTGGTCTGTCTTTAGGCTGACCATTCAATCCTCCAGTTGTCTTTGGCTCTCTAGTCCTGTGCTTGGCTCGGCAATTCTAACTGCTGATGCTGTGCCCCTGTGTGCCATACTTGGTCTGGCTGTATGAATGAGTCCATACCAGTGGGCACAGAGAACAGTGGCATTAAACTTAATAACAAAACATATTATAACAGCCGCTGCCTCTCTGCGTCTGCGTCACCTCCATTGATGACTTCAATTAAGAAAACAAAAAGCGAACGCGGTGGGTGCAGACCACGCCGTCCATCCACGGAGCGGTCAGCAGGGTCCTGGGGGTCACTTTATCTGAATTCATGTCTTCCTTGAGGTCCTCTTTGAATTTGTGCTTTTGCAGGCCTTTAATAAAATTTTAATAAAATCTCTTTGAGCTTCCAAAGTCACAGAACGCCAAACGTGAACCGCAACACAAAAGCAGAAGGAACTGTGGAGTCTCGTGTCCGATGAGGGGCTGTCACTGTGACTGAGGCCTGAGTCTCAACGTGTTTACTAATAAATCTTTCAAACGTAACAAATCTCGCTTTCCTTTCTTGGTGTTGTGGTGCTGGGGTCCTCTTCTTGTGCTGTTTGTATTAGGAAGGCCTGCCCCTCGTTTGACGGGCCTGTGCAGGCCAGAAGCCTGCGTTCTGAGTTTGGGATAGTCGGCCTTGGTGAAGCAACTTCTGGAGGAGACCCTCCACCATTATGAGAAGAGCTGAGGACCCCACAGGCAGACTGAGGACACCTAAACCCTTAAAGAGGAGAGGAGGAGGTGCCACCACATGCCTTCACACCTCCATGTCCCGGGGGGTCCCACAGAGGGTCACTTTCAGCTCCCTGAAAGCCACGTAAAGTTTTGTCCTACCAGGTTCCTGACACGATGTGCAGCTCAGGTGAACGGAGGACCGGCACAGAACAACACAGACACACAAGTGGAAACTGTAGTCCAGGGGGTCACGTCTTCGTCCAGCAGTGTGTATTAACAGAATAGACGGGTGATTGCAAGCCCCCCCAGAGTCTGTCAGGTTCCTTTCAAAGGGCCCACTTGCTCAGTCCTCTTCCCAGCAGCTCCTGCCCCCTCTGAAGCTGTCCAATAGTGTCATACTGCCGGGGCTGATGGGAGATGTAGGACATTCCACGTAGTGCTGCCACACCAGTATCTTCTACTCCTAGTTGAGTGGACATCGGTAAAGGACAATGTGACACTATTCAGATAAACAAGTGAAGAATACATAAGAACTAAGAGGACACACACTGTGACATGTGTTGTCATTTCACTGGTCCGCCAGTAACCTCCCAGTTCTTTATGTTGACGAGTTAAAAGTGTCCAGCAGAAGGCAATCACCGGCCAGTTACAGTGCTGGACAGTGGGGTGGGCTGCCCGATCACGATGGTCTGACTTGGTGGCGTCCCCCACTTAACTCCAGTGACGTACTTCTGGTGTGTTCGTTAGACGAGGTGGGCTCGTGTTTGTCCCTCTGGTGTCCCCGTTGTCACTGAGCTGCTCAGCCTTTCTTCAGAGGTCGGCCCGACATGGGCACTTCATGACCTGAGCCCACTAGAGCTTCTGTGCCCCCGTCTCACCCTCTTGTTTTCTTTTTCAGATACTAAACTGTTGTGCATCCTTGAAAACCTGCAATGCAACTGCACCAAAATCCGTAAGTACTTGAGAGGGGCCTTCCTGTCGAACACGTGCACTCGGTGGTCTGCAAGGGCCCCCTGTAAAGTCACTCAGTTAAGACCCTCTATGGCTATGGTTGCTCCCATGTCACATTCAATGTCCCGTCCACAAAGATTTCAGTTTCCTCCACAGGCCAATTTGTGGACCAGTCAGCGTTGGAGACATCAAGAATCATAAATGAAGAACCACGTAGGTGGGGTCTCGTCTAATTGGCCAGCACTGAGCCCTAATCCCGGTGCTTCAGGAGGTCCCTTTGCTGATGTCACCTGAAGTGAGTCGCCTGTCACTTTTGGCTCTGGGTTTGCGACTTGCCAGGCGCTCAGAGCTCCTCTGAGACCAAGAAAGAGCATTGGCCTGGCTGGTCCTAAACTCAAGCAGAAGGCCTCCCAGCCTGCAAAGGCCCAAAGGAAGTCCTCACAGCAATGGCAGGCGCGGCCGTGACAACAATAATGAAACAATAGTCATAGATTTAAAGGTTTAAAAAGGAAAAGGCAGAGCAAGAACAACAGACGCTAAAGGGACACTCAGGTCACCTCTGACAGTCACAGAACATTCTAAGGAGCGTCACACGTGTGAATGAAGCCCAAAGTGACAAACTGACAGTCAGACATAGAGAGCTGAGCGAGAGCAGCAAGGCTCCTTAGGGTCCTTCAGCGGGGGGCTCAAGCCCCCTCCCAGGTTCGGCGTACAGTCACAAAGTACACAGATCGTCATCCTGATGGGCCTGTCGGAGTGGGCATCGGGCACAAGGCAGGAGCAACCCTTCATCGGGGTGGCACATTTATTAAGAAATTCCAAAACAGTGCAGCACATCGGGCCATCTGTGGAGGTTCTCAGTCTTCTCAGTGCTACCCCACCTGGCCTTGGTGGCACCCCATGTCAATGTGCCACATTCTCTTCGTTTGCAGTGCCCACTTCCCAACCTGTCTGTCCTCGCCTCACCAGTGCCCCCTTCTGCTTTTCTTCTGCTCAGGTCTGCCCAGCTTGTTGTTTTGTAATTTGCTTCTCTTTCTTCTTCTTACCCAGGAAACTGCTAAATAAAAAAGCAGAAGAAGATGACGACACCGGGGGTCTGCACAAAGGGCACAGTGAGCTCTCACGAGATGAGTGGACTGGCACTCTGCTTCTTCTTTTTGGTGTGAAAATTAACTTTTAAAAATAAAGTGAAGTGAATTGCATTCATCGCCTCTTGTGTCCCCCGACAGTAAGCCCGCTGGCATTGATGACCGCCCTGTGCTTCCTTCCCAAACTATCAAAGCAGATGCCCAGCAGATGCCAAGGGTGCCCCAAAGTGTCTGACAACGCAGGGATGGTGGGCTTTCCTGACCACCACAGGAGGCATAATGGACGGAAAAAAACAGATGATGGAAAGGTGGGCAGAAAGTGTAGGCTTTGAATGGACTGAGGTCAGGGCATTAGAGGGGGCAAAAGGAGACCATCAAAGCCAAAGGGGCACTGAGGAGATCAAAGTTCAAAGCCAACATCCAGACCCTCAGCAGGGGCCACCATTATTCAGGGGTTTGTCCCAAGCTGGCACTCCTGGAGCTGCAGGTGGGGTGCGATGACACTAATCAGGGGGTGGTGGCTGAGGGGGCTCCCCCCCTTGTGCTTCGAGTAGTGAGAGACACGCTATAGGAATGTAATCAGTGATGATTATTGTCATTGGGAGACACCATGTGACTTGTGTGCCACTTCTGTGGCACTTGTGTGGCAAGCTGCAGAGCCACAGTAAACATGAGGAACACCCAAAGCGCTGCAGGGCACGTCACAAAGCCAGAAAGGCAAATGGAGTCATTGGGCAAATGACAACAACATTAATAAAGGACCTCAGTGTCACACAGGAAAGGGCCAGGAGATGGACAGGCAGGAGACAAATGGGGACGTCAGCCCGTTGTGACCCCTAATCTCAACGCTAATCTCTGAACTTCACTTTCCAGATCATTTGTGGACAATGAGAGGTCCTGAAACAGCAGCCTTTATAGCGTCCTGCAGGTGACATCAGAGGCCACCACCTCTGGGGTCATCAGTCACAGTAGCAGAGCGATGACACCACCAGATGGCAGTGCCTGCCTGCAGCGTCTCTGTAGCTTCAAAAACGTAAAACTGATAAAAGTTTAAACAAAGACATTCAGTGACATCTTGAGAAACAACCAGAAGAACAAAAACAAAAGGTGAGTGGCCTGAGATGAAGGGCATGGAGCCCTCGCCTCACGCCAGCCTCGCCATCTCCTACTAAAAAGCCTTTTGTATGCCGCTGATTGGCAGATCAAGTGACCAAAGTGACCCGCTCAGTGTCACAGAGGGAGTGGGCTGTCAGCCTTAACCACTAGAGGGCGGCGCTGCTTACACCACAAATATGTCCACCCAACACAACGAAGCCCCCGACTCTCCCAGCAGGCTGTGGGCTCATCCAGTGACCTGCTGGGGGACCCCCCCATCTAGAGGTCTTCCCTCTGTCATGCCATCTGCCTCCTTACTTGAGAGCTGACTGGCTGGATTGTCAAGGTGGCACTCCCTGCCCAGTGTGACCTGCGCCCAATCGGGCTGTTTAACATGAGGGTCACAAACTCACCAACCATCTGCCGACTGAACTTACAGAAGCCCCCTTGGCACTGGCATTAATATGAAGACCCTTCACGTCAGCATGGCGTTCTCGTGTTAGTGCTGATGCAGAAGTCATTTTGTGTTTCATATTATCACAAAATTATAAAGGGTGCCACCAGACCTGGGCACAGAGAGCCCCACGGGCACCAGACCCTGGGCACAATGGAAGTCCAAGGGCCACCGAACTGCTCAGTCCTGGGACTTCTGAGTTTTTGCTCCTCCCGGCCATCTGCCCTCCAAAGTTCACGAAGGCTCCAGGAGAAGACAACGGGATGAGTAGCTCGGCGGGCATCGCTGTCCGGAGTCAGGTGGGCTTAACTTCAGAGCCTGATGTGGACTGCAACATATGAAATGACCGCTGGTCACCATTGTGGCTTTGAGGTGGCACCATAAGCACAATGTCCTTTATACTGCGCATTTCCCAGCGTTTGTGCCACTGCCAGTCATCATGTTGCGGTGTCATATGAGGAACCTGAGAGTCACGCCAAGTGCTGCAATGTCTGTGGGGGGGGGCACTATATAATGTCATCAGCTGAGTCACCTCGAACTCCACGTGTGACACCGATTGTGTCAGTCAACTCACTGTGGGGGTCTGTGACTGTCACTGCAGATAAGTGGTGGTGTGTCGTGGCCTACTGGCAGCCATTTGTCACCGTCCATTAATGTCATTGACATGGCGTCTGTTAAATTAGAGACTCAGTGACACATTTTTTGATGTGATTGATGAGTGTTTATTTGTTTATTTATTGATTTGTTTGTTTGTTTATTTATTTATTCCCCAAATCTCCAGTCAGGCCCTTGCCTTCCTCTGCAGCCCCCTCTTTCTCGCAGACCCACAGCCTCAGCTCCGTACACAGGATGTCGTTGATCCTTCCGTTTTTCGTCAGCTCCCCACAATCCTCGTTGCCCGCGTTATTCGGCTCACCGGGTTCCCAAAACCTGAATAATAATAATAAGAAGAAGGAGACCACCAGACAACATCATGACTTGAGCAGACACTGACCGTGGTACAGCAGAAGGGGGCACTAGAGAGCCGAGACCACGCCCATGGCAGGACCCTGGAGGTGACATTTATAAGTGAAGGTGACACTGGAGCTCAGGTCTGAGGGCTTTAAGAGCAAACCGGAGCAGAACAAGCAAAGTGAGACCACCCAGCAATGGTTTTGAAGAGAAGGGGCCTGTGGGGTGAAGTGGGGGCAGAAGAAGCAAGAAAAACAGGGAGAACCTTCGGGGGGGACGACATCCTGTAAAATGACCAGGAGACGTGTGTGGGGGCGCTGCTGAGCTCATCTGTGGTCTTAAATTTAAGAGCGTGAAGCTGAAGAACTGAAAGAAACATCAAGACGGCGTGGGAATGACGAGGACGTTAGGCACTTGAAAGGCTTGTGTGGTGACTTCAAGGTCCTCCAGCAGGCCACAGAAATGTGACACGGGATTTAAAAACAGAACGACATGAAAGTGAAGTCACCCACCGCCCCAATCTGCGGACCTCCAGAGCTCCTCCCGGCTCCACTGTGGCTATGAGGAGGTTTGTGGTGGGCTTATCTAACTCCATCAGGTGGTCTCCAGGTGCTTGGAGCTCCGGACTGCAGAGGTTTGGCTCTCACAAAGCCACCAAGATCACGTAAGGAGGTCCTGAGGCCGAAAAAAATCAACAGAGCCACTCCAGATGTGGTCCCTGGGTGGCGCTCTGTGCCCGTGTTGTCACCCCACTGTCATTAAGTGAATAGAAAGCTCGGGGCTGTTTATTGTGATGGTCCTTTGATCTAAAAGTAACAACATGGAGTCAAAGGACGGAAAATACGACAAGTGGGCAAAAAAACGCATTGGTAGCACTTGGGTCATTGTGAGACCCTGGGGACAGTGCTTAGTTGTGACACTAGCTGTGAGCCACCTGGAGTAGCAGGTCACAGTGGACATAATGGCAGCGGTGACCACCACGTCACACCAAGGCACCCGTCTTGGCGTTCAGTTCAGGGAGCTCCGCTATGCTTCTTTGGTGTTCATCTGATGAGCTCCACTGAGTCGGGACGTGAGGGGGACCTCCTCCTACCTCTTGTCCATAGGCTCTCCGGTTATCCACTTCCAGACGGACTCTTTGTCCAGATCATTCAGTCCAACCCAGGACTTTTCTAGAATGTGATTGCTGATGAAGGCCTGCAAAGAGAGACAAGTGTGTGAGGACCACCAAGAGCAGAGATGGCCGCCCGCCTACTCCCCTTCAGGCACCCTTTTTCTGTTAGTCGTCCTCGTTTTTCTGCACACACCAGGATTTCCTGTCATGCCCCTTAAGACGAGACCCCCTCGGTGGCCTACTGTACGGCTGGTGATACAAGGAGATGACGAGGGACACGGAAACCTGTGGACAAGGATGATGAAAGGAAAATGGAAAAGGAGACCATGACATGCAGGGCCACGGAGGTGTGCCGTACCTTCTCCAGATCAGAGGTGATCACCACCAGGTAGGAGGACACATTGGCACAGGCATCATGTGCAAACGCCCAGCTGTTCCTCTTGGTCGAGAAGTAGTACTTGTGCCCATCAAAGTCACTCCAGTGGCTACGGGCCGCTGTGACAAAAATGACACAAAGTCAGAAGACAAATCATCCCCAACGTCTCTTCCTAAAGTCCACTGACATGGGACCACCCAACCCTCACGTGAGACTGAAACACGTCAGAGATTCGTGAAAAAGAGAAGAAGACCAGAAAGACGGCAACGGTAAAAAATGCAAACCAATCAAAGTCAGCTGTGCCAGGCGGGGAGTCTGCCACTGGCCAGCGTGACACAACGGACCACCGTGAGGGGTTCAGTCTGCTGTCCTCCGAGGAGCTCATGAACAGCGGTCGAGAACGGATGAATTTCTGACGTTTCAGTTGACCCTTCAGTGACGCGGTGACCCTTCAATGACGCTGCTCGTACCTGTGTGGTGGTCTGCTGTGTGCTGATCTCCACATGTGTTTGAGTCAGTGGGCTTGAGCGCATCTCCATCACTCTACACGACTTCTCCAGCAATGTTCGGCTGAAGTCTTCGCTTACACACCCTTAGCGACTTGTGGCGCCTGCTGGTGACCGTCACTCGTGTAGTCTGACATTCCCAGGGCCTCCGTCACGACTAGCCATGCCAAGGCTTTCAGAGTCCTGGCCAAAGCCCCTGAGGGTGTGAGGCACAAGACCCACCATGGGGGGGTTCAGCCAGACATTCAATGTAACAGGAGAGGACCACCCGCCCGAAGACAAAGGAGGGCCGAGACGGCGGTAGAACACACCGCACCCGCAAACATTTGTGACGTACCAACGGCGTCAGGGCGCGCAGTCGAAATACGCCAACTTCACGATGCGTTCGAAATTTGTGCCGGAAAGTCGTGAGCAGAGGCGAGCCAGCGATTCGCATGAATTCACAAATATAGAAAAGTAAACATGTCTTCTGGTATGACGATGCCCACTTTGCCAACCTGCCAATTGCATCTGAAAGGATACGTCAGACACACAAACCACTCTGCCAAGAAATAAGGACAAGGAAAGGCAGATCTGAGGATGGAGCGGGGGGCTCAAACCCGTAGGAGCAGGAGAACGTCACTTAAAAACGAGGGTCCGATAAGGCGGAGCTCTGCTGCGTTTGCCACAAGTCGACACCAAGACTGGCAGAAAGAGAGGCCCGAGGCACATCACCCGATGACATCACGCAAGGCAACGCCCAGGACACGCCCCCTAGCAACTAGTGCTACAGAAACAAAATTAGAAATCATGACAACAGATGATATAAGAAAAGTTCACATCAACAAGATACGACAGAAACACGGAGAGATCTGGAATTCTAACAGGGTCATTGGAGACCCTCAAGATGACGCAGTCCCTAAGTGTGACTCAAAGTGACGCCACATGACTCGTCCAAACACAAGGAGCCCCAGAAAGTGACAGCAGACGCCAAACACTCACCCACATCCTTCAGGTCCGACTCCACTTTCCTGATCTTCGAGGACATCTCTGTGGCTACAAAAGAACACAAGAGTGTGAGGCCGAGGGGTGCGGACCCCAAATCATCGCACTCACTGGGCGCCTACCCCTTGTTGGCCCCCCTCATCCTCACATCCCCTAATGGTCACCCCGCTCCTTCATCTCTCATGTCTCACCTGCTCGCTGCAGATCGTCCAACTGAGATGACATGTTGGAGACTGAAAGAGAAAACAGAAGGGCGTGAGGAGAGGTGAGACACCTAGAGACCCCCCAGCCCCACCAACCCATACATGACGTCTTGTGCCCCCATCTCGTCCTAAAGAAGGTCTGCCATCTGGAATATCGAGGTGCTGGTCAGAGTAGCCGCACACGTCTGAGCCTGGAATTGGGGGACACAAATGGACCCGACAGGAAAACGTAAAATGGAATAAAAAGTCATGCCAGGCCAATGCCAACGAGCATGGCGACCAGGAAACCGATGACCACCTCTAGATGTGACGCTCTGTCTAAAGCAGCCATCAGAAGAGAAGGACGGAAGGGTGAGACTTCATCACAAAGACCACCAGGACCGACCGTTCTGACAAGCTGAGCTCATGGAACTTCAAGACTGAGCAAAGCTGAAAATCGGGCGTCTCGCTCTAAGGGACTTGTCACTCGTGAAGGACAATTTGTGGTCAGCAGTGGTCAGGGCAGGACGTGCTACGTGAGAACATCGGTGGGTCTGGTTGGACCCTTCACTTGGCCTTCCTCAGCGTCATGGACCCTGTCCACTTCTGTGTCGTCCAGCACCGGAGGACCGGCGTCCACATAGATGGCTATGAAGTGAAAGTCTCTTACTGGGGGGGGGTCCTCACATCCTACCAACAAAAACGAGACCACTGAGCACATTGTGGCCAAAACTGTCGTGATTTGGGGGACAGTGCCATGCCAATGGTGGGCCACACAGGCCGAGCACAAATGACAAGAGGACACGCCAGGGCCAACAACTGGCCGACCACTAATTGGGGCATCAAAAGCCTTAAAAAATCTCGAGCTTAAGACGGTGAGGGAAACGTGGGCAACAACGGGGGTGCGCCACTGGCTGTTATATCTCACGTCACCTTCTGTCACCTCTAAAGATGTAGCTTGTGACTAACAACAGATGTCCACTCGATGGCAGCAGCAAAGGAAATCATCCATCCATCCATTTCTCCAACCCGCTATATCCTAACTACAGGGTCACGGGGGTCTGCTGGAGCCAATCCCAGCCAACACAGTGGGCAAGGCAGGAAACAAACCCCAGGCAGGGCGCCAGCCCACCGCAGCAAAGAAAACCAAAACACAAATTCAGTGACTAACAAAACCTCAGAACCAAAATGGAAACAACAAAGAAAGACAGCGGAGACGTAAGACGAGCCGACGACGTCATGAGAGAGCACGGCGGCTCAGACACTCACGCTGCTCCTTCAGGTCCGATTCCAGCTTTCTGAACTTGGCTGTCACTTCAGGGTCTACAAAAGAGGACCAGAGAGTCAGGAGGTGAGAACACAAACCATAAGACACTCATTGTGGGCTCCATAGCCAACTCCCCCTAAGCCCACCATGACACAGGCACTCTGCCAGTTCTTCATGTGCGTCGAAACTTCAGAGACTGAAAGAGAAGACAGCCAGACGTGAGGGGAGCTGCTGACAGGGACTCCCTTCTCTGCCACCCCCTGATGGGCATCTGCCATCCAAACCATCCCTGCACACCTGAGGCTGGCCGTCTACCCGCTTGGTCAGACCAAGGAGTCAAGGAGTTAACTCTGAGCTCATTAGACATCACCTCTGGTCCCTCAACCAGTCCCACCTGTTGCCAACTCAATGGGTGAGCCCCCTGCCCATGGACTCTCAGACTGCCAGTGAGTGGTTGATTTGTACCCAACACAGGGTGCATGAAGTCAATCACATGTCTTCACACAGAAGGAAGGTCTTCATGCCCAGACCACACATACACCTGTCTACACAGCAGGCCCTACCTGGCACCCCCAGATCACCTACCAGCTCACCGCCTAGACCACCCAGGGGCCTGATATACCTGGAGCTGCAGTGCCCCCTGCCCACCTTTCTAAGCACTGCAATCCTACCCCCACGTGACTGAAGTCACTTGAGGCCACCTCTGCTGCCATCTCGTGGTCAGCTTATTCTCGTTTGCCCCTCCTGCAGTCAGCACCACATTGCTAAAGGCTGCTGCCCCCTAGTGGCCTGTTGGTGATTCTCCTCCATGTTCCTTCTTCCTGAGGTTGCCTGTCACCAGAGCTCTGTGGCTGCTCTTTTTTTTTTTTGTCTAATGTTCTTGTCATGTCGCTCACCTTTTCCTTGGAGTTCTTGAATGGTTGCCTTCATGGATCCAACATCAAAGTGGCTGAAGTTCTCTGCAAAACAAACGACATGTCATTGTGAGGAGACCAAAGTCACAAGGTGGGCCCCAGATGGTGCACCTCAGCACATTCTCAAGACTTTAAGAGCATTGACTGAAAAAGCCAGCCAGCTGTCAACCACTTTCAGGGTAACAGGGTGGCAAGATGGGGGCAACTCAGACAAAGGAGATTTGGTCAAACCCCAAGCCACAGGACCCCCATACTGACCTTTGATCTTCGCCTCTTCTGCTCTCAGAAGTTCAAATTTTGCAGACATTTCTGAAGCTGAAACACAAACAGTTAGTGCAGTCACCCGACATTACATTTCAAATGTGTCACCTGCTCTGTCACTTGTTGTCACTTTTCCCTGCCACCTGGTTTTTACTTCCATTCATTTCTTGAACTTGTTGATTTAAAGTTTTGTGAAAAGCTGGAGCTCACAATGGGACAATCAGACCAGGAGCAAACCTGGGGGGACCACCAGTCCCCTGCTGGACACCAAAGGTCCGCAGCTTCAATGACAGGACAGACAGGACAGACAGGAGCACCGTGTGTGACAACACAGCAGATCTGCCTTTAGGAAAGTGACAGAAATTGGATCAGTCGTCCTTGTGACATTTCTAGCAGTCTTCTGCCCAAGAGACCACCAGGACTTGGCTTTGTAATAATGGATTGACGTCCATTTAAAGTGAAGAGGGAACTGAACCACAGAGCACGAGTCAAAGAGGCAGGGTCAAGGCGCCATACTGCGGAGCTCCTCGGCCCTGGTACCCTAACACTAACCCAGTCTCAACCATACGCCCCCGCTAACAGATGTGCTGTGTTCCGAAGTGTCATTCAGATAAAGACTTCATTCCAGAAGATGTCGATATGATGTGAGGGGTCTGCCAGACACACGCGTGTTCAGTTAAAGACGAGCCGTTAGAGACGCGCAGGGGACATCAACGTCAATCAGCCCAGTGCTGACAGTGCGCATGCTCAGTAGCGGAGGCGTGTCTTGTGTTGACGTGTTTATTTATTTATTTATTTATCGGGATTCCTTCTGAACGCTTTGTAATCACTTCAGTTTTTTATTTATTTTTTTAGTTTGGCGCCTCCTGACTCACCTGAACCCCCCCACACACACACACGTCATTTGATATCCCCGCCTGACTCGTTTTGATGCACGTCGACCTTTTTGGGGTTCCCTTCAACTATTCGCCCTCCTGCCCCGGAAGCCTCTAATATTTTGGCCATCTTTAAACTCTGTTTTGTGTTGGAACTGACAGTTTCGTGAGAAAACCAGCAGGGGGCTTCAACAAACCTGATCAGACAGACTCAAGTTGCGCATCAGCCGACCCCAGGGGTTCACCCCTTAATGGGACACGAGGGGTCCCAGTTACTCCTCTTCCTGTACGTCTTCTACTATTTCGAGGTTGCTGGTCACCAGTTTGATCCTCTGTTTGATTTTTGTTTCTTTACCGGTGGTCCCAGCCCCTCTAAGATGACAAATATCAAACCTATATACGTGGGCTGTCGTTTTAGACGATTTCAGGGTCCGTGAATACGAATCGACGGTGACCCTCTGGACCCCAGCAGAGGGTGACAAGTGACAGATTTTTCCGTCACAATCGAGATTACTTAAGCGTTGCGTTTTAAGATTTCGAACATCTGACGCGACTCCTGCTGCACGTTTATGACGCACTTCGACCTGAAATCTTTACATTTCCGACGGTTTAGGGCGGCTTTGGCTGGTTGGGACTTTTTGATATTTCATTCATTCTTTCATATTTTCATTTATTTCTCATTTTCTGTTTTTCTTGCCATTTAACGTCCTGTAAGGCACTTTGCGTTTCACGTCTTGTATGAGGGTGCGATGCAGAAATAAAAGTCGCCGTCGTTGTTCAAGTTTGAATCAGCTGTTTATAGCGCCTTGCGCCTGCGCTCCTGACCGTTACTTACATTTGGTGACGTGAAGACACAAAACGACAATCCACAGAATGGCACTGCCGCCCCCAACGACGTAAAGTGGCCGCACTGGGCAGCGCAGTTTGAGCGGCGCACCTGGAAGAGCAAACAGAAGTCCATTTAACGAAATAAAATTTAAAAAAAGGAAAACCGCGGAGACATCGCAATAAATTAACGGGCTGCCTCGTCCTACAAGCCGCCGCGCAGACCGAAGCTGGAGAAGCCTGCTGGACTCCGCGCCTGCGCGCTCCTGGACTGGCCCCGCCCCTTTACCTGTCGTCCTCTGTGATGGCGGCCCTTTGGATTCAAGCGCGTCCGTGTCCATCTCGGTGTAGAATGTGCAATCTGCGGACAGAGAACAGCGGAGAAAGCCAGTGAGACCCCCAGCTGTGCAGACCCGTATGCATGTTACTACTGGTGTCCACCTGACCCTTCGTGTAGCTGAAGTTCAGGACGGCCCTGCCATGAAGTCCTTTATGAATTTTCGTCTCCTATGAGACGCCTTTCCTGCACCTGAGCTACAATTCTTTAAATGAAGGACGCTCTCTTCTTCCTCACCTGCTGACTCCATCGTAGCTGTGTGGTCACCTCTGAAGAACACCAGCAGCCCTCTGTGTTTTTAATTCATCTTCTGGGGGAAGTGAAAGCAGCAGCTGAGTTCCGGCTGCCCGCTGGAGCCGCCAATGAGATGACTTGTGTCAGCAGGCCGCTGACCTCTGTGAGGGGCTTCTGGAGGACAGGGGCTCGGCCGTGGCACACTGGCTTACTGTCTTCAGCTTGACCAGTTAGTGCCATCGCTGCCACAGGTGTGTGGATGGGTGAGTGACAGAAAGCGGAGCAGCTCAGGGGTGCTGGCACTAATGTAGAGTGCCCTTGCAATGCCCTCAGAGTGGCACATGACTGGCAGCCAGTGCCATCTGTCTCATGTGCTTCACAGGCTGAAGACGTCCTGGGCAGAGGAGGCATGTCCTTTTCAGTGCTGGCCCATGAACTGTCAAGTGTCCTGGTCACTCTCTAGATACCGAGCTCTTATAAGGGGGGGGGGCATCAGTTACCCTCCAGGCACTTGTTTTATGGGGGACAGCAGAGGAAGTCACAACCAGTATGGGGACAGGCCAGACCTCGGTCACCTCCATGGACCTAAATCAAAGGAAACTGTGAGGATGGCAGTGCATTGGTGTAGTGGGCTAAAGGACATCACACAGACCACCATTCACACAGACCACCATACACACAGACCACCATTCACACAGACCACCATTCACACAGACCACCATACACACAGACCACCATTCACACAGACCACCATACACACAGACCACCATTCACACAGACCACCATACACACAGACCACCATACGCGATCGTCCAGAAGCAGCTTTACATTTCAGGTCTGCGGCCATCTGAAGCCAGAAGGGGTCCCTAAATTCTGATTAACTTCATCCCATTATTGAGGGTACTGAGTGACGTGATGCGCCCCTCACAGATGGTGACCTTCATGGCCTTAACATGTCATGCCACAGTTCGGGACCCCTGTGTCTCTGCTCGTTCTTATGTTCCACTGAAGTCATGTGACTGCCTAATTAACATAAGAACACAACGAGGCTGACAGCTGAGAGGAGACCCCCTGTCCACGAGGCTGACCCTGAATCTCACTTGGTTCCTCCAAATGAATTTCCACTCCGGGGATCTCCACTCCTGGTCTTGGGTTTTCTTCTTTCATTTTCCCTGTTTGTGGTCTTTCTGCTGACACTGTGGACTGACGCGTGTCACGTGATGCCATCTTTCAATGCCCGAGAGGCAGATCACGTCTTGTCGTGTCTCCATTTTGTTCTCCCACAGATGACGCCTCGTGTCTTGCGTCTTGTTTGTGTCCTTTCTTTTGCTCTCAGTGCTGCTCGTCCCTTCAGTTTTGGTCACTTTGGTGACACCAGTTGTCACCTGTCCGGCTTCTCTCTTTTCTTCTCAGTTCACTCGTGTCAAAATCTCTGTGCCCCAGTCACTGGCATGAGGATGACGGTGAGTGAAGGCCATCGATGAAGAGGCCTGTGAGTGTGACATGACCTTTGACCTTTCTGACCCTGTAGGGGGGTGTGGCTAACCTGCTCAGGTGAGTGGCTTTTACCTCCCTGACAGGAACTCCCAAAGAGACCTCGACGCTGGCGTCTGCTGAGTGTTCTCGACCTCATGCTGGCCTCTTGTGGTGGTCTGTTGTCGGACATTAAGATTCAAACTCGAGGACCCCGGGGTTGAGGGGGTGCACAGTGAAGCAGCGTTCATACGGCTCAGACCGCAGAGAAGAGGAACTCAGGGAGTGTGCAGAGAGGGCCTGCTGACTGGACTGGCACTTCTGCTATTTGGCACAGGGTGATCTTCCTGTGGGGCCTCCTGCCACGTGAACGGGCGTGCTGGGAGAGGGGCGGACAGAGGACTGCTGCAAGGACCCCTGGACTGATTTTAGTGATCCGGGTCACCCTTAATCTACGCTGTGGCTTTCCACGACACCTAAGCCACTTCAGACATTTGTTTAATGTCGGGCACACAAGAGGAGAGGAGAAGTGAGGCTGGCGACGTTCTTACTAGACACGTGAAGGGCGCGAGAAGGCAGCTGGAGAGACAATGGCGAAACAGCAGGATGGCAGCCAAGCAAACCTCGGCCAAAAGTGACAAGACCCCCACAGGGAACTCGAGGTGGAGTGGGGGGCCACCTGTGAGAGCTACTGTGGGCGTGGCCTAACAGCACCTGGCTCCCACCTTTGACCCCTGAAGTATCCAAAGCATCGGGCTGAAGACTCGTAGAGCCGTGTTTGTCGACACGCAGATCCCACCTTGGATGTTAACTCACACCGGCCTGCCTGGTCACTGTACTTCAATATGGCCCCCCTGGAACCCCGGGCCATGAGATGGATTACGAGATTTATTCACAGATTAACTGCAATTGGGCCAAACTATAAGCAGAGGAAAAAGAAGGGTTGGCAAAACCAGGGGTGGGCAGATTCAGTCCTGGAGGGCCGCAGTGGCTGCAGGTTTTTGCTCCAACCCAATTGCTTAATAAGAAGCCCTTATTGCTCAAGTAACACTTCTGCTTCACTTTAGTTGTTTCGCTCGTTAAGATTTTGAACCCTTATTGCTTATTTTACTCTTAAACAGCTGTATTCTTGGTTTTTAATCGCTCCTAATTAGCAATACCACGCAAATGACAAAAGAGACCAGCATTTCTCCATTTAGCTTGTTACCATTTACACCTGTGTGTATTTATCACGCACTATTTGGTTTAATTAAATACTTGGAAGGAAAGTGAAGAGAAAAAAGCGAAGCACTGAGAATTACTCATCTGTTTTAGACTTCAAATCATTTGGATGATATCCTTAGAAAGGAAAATAAATCTAGGATATGAGAATGACCTGACATGGCAGAGTTAAAGCACTAGCAAGCCATGCAATTAAATAATTGACAAGGATTGTTTTTTAATTAAGCAACTGGGTTGGAACAAAAACCTGCAACCACTGCGGCCCTCCAGGACTGAATCTGCCCACCCCTGGGCAAAACAATAGCAATCCATCCAAGATAATAATAATCATAAAAAAACTAGCAGGTGGTCTCATATGGTGGTCAGTCTGTGGTCTCCATTACATGTTACTCATTTTTAAAGCTGTTCCCCTGCCCCTCGACTGTCCCAGTCCACCCTCCTTAGACTTTGCCACATCTGCTCAAGATCTGCCCTACCAAAGTTAAACGTAACAGTTTTAGTCTTAGCATCGGCGCCCTTCCAGAACACTGAGAATTGTATTCTGTTGTGATCACGTGACCCTGGCGGTCCAATCAACACCCTCAATTCCGTCCTGAGTATTACAAAACACTAAATCCAGACAGGCCTCACCCCAGTCTCTGTTTCGTCTAACAACTGCTGCTCTTGTGCGCCGCCATTTGCAAGGCGATCCCAGTTAATGTTCGGATAGTTAAAGCCCCCCAGGACTAGAATACCCCCCTGTACTGTAAACGTTTAATACGACTAAACAGGTGTGTGTTGAATGACGCACTCCTAACACAAGGCCTCTGTCTCTCATGCTTTCCAGGTGAAGCCAGACGTCCTCACTAAGATGTTTGACATGCGCAGTAACTCGGCCCTCCTTCTCTGTTCTGTCTGCATGCCTCTGTGTGCTGCTCACCGCCATCTTTGTTATCTGCTCTCTATGTATAAAATACTAACCTTAAAAACGCAACGCTTTAAATCGGCTTATTTTACAACCTTCATAAATAAATGCCTGGTGTCATTCTTTTCAGAATTTTTCAGACTTTAATGTGTTGTTCTTAGATTTTCAGATTCTTATTCTGTTTTTAAATTATAAACTAAAATATTTCAAGAACTCACGTCCCGCAATACGAGACTTTGTGCCAAGACATTTAGCCACACCTGGGGCCGGAAATAAAAGACAAAGAGTAGGAGAGCCGCCGTATGGAGGCGCAGACCAGCAGCTGATCGAGTGAGCAAAGAGGAGGGCAAATAAAAACCCCTGTTTGTGCCCCATTGTATTTAAGAGGGGGTCTCCCTGGGGTGCGTTCAGCCCCCCTGTTCACAATGCCAGCGGCAGAGGTGTGAAGTGGCTGGTGAGCAAACCCCCTATAAATAATCATTTGTCTTTTGTACGTTTACAGATTTTACTCAAATTCTGGCCACAACTGGGGGCTCGCCCCCCTAGTTTAGCTCTAATTTCGTACTTCTGCTCCGCTACACACAACGTTTTATGTTTATGAGTGATTTGTAACGCGTTCCTCCTTTTACATTTAAACGTTGGGTTAGAGTTTACTATTAGAATTAAAGTTCAGATGGTCTGCTAGAACGGTTATACAGTCGGTAACCATTTATGTAACTATAATGTGGCCAGGCAGAAAGAAAGAAAGAAAGAAAGAAAGAAAGAAAGAAAGAAAGAAAGAAAGAAAGAAAGAAAGAAGAAGACACATGCAGATAAACAACTAGGGGGCCCACGCACTGAACCAGCCCGTCGTTTACGTCGCCCCTTCTGTGTCTTCCTCTCCGTGTAGTGATGGCGCTCAGTGACAGCAGAAGAGGACAAACGCGTCTTCATGGACTCCGTAGGGAATGTGAAGAGGGAAGGAGACTGAAAGCAGCAACAACAAGAAGCGAGCCCATCGTCTTGTCGGTGGTCTGAGGCCAAAGTCAGCAGCGCCTGCCAATAAGCCCGGCGTGCAGGCAACTTCAGTTCACCAGAACTTGAGGGGAAATCCAAATGGGCAGGAAAACATTCAAGTGGGCACAGGAGTAAACTGAGCAAATGGGAAACATTAAACTTGCCAGGAGAACTGCGGCCATGATGGGGTTAATCAGCAAGGGCCATCACCAATGGTGACATGCAGGCCAGGAGGGACGAACACCAGCTCATCTTGGGCTCCACCACTTTCATGGGCATCTGTCTGAGCGCCAGCGGAGATGTGCAGACAGTGGGTGGTCAGCACTGAGCCCACTGGACCTGAAATAAAAATGAACGTTCATCAATATGAAGGCTGCAGAGGACGTTCCAAACTGAGCATCTCAAGGGCCAGCCAGGCCTGACATTCTGACATTCGCACACCGGTGGCGTTTCAGTCCTGTCTTCAGAAGACGTGCACAGGCGTCCACCAGCTCAGGGTTCAAGTCAACGAGCACAAAGAGACAAAAAGCACCACCAGAAGGACTGCGCCTGCGTTCTTCTTCAACGGGTGTGGTTCACGTTCTCAAAGGTGATGTTCATTTAAAGTGCTGTACGTCATCCTCATTCAGACTTCCTCAAGTCAACGGGACCCTAGCAGTGGCCTTATTTCTTTAGAGTGGTCTCCGTTAACGCCCCTTATCGATTCTATCCAAGGTGACTTACAATGTCTGAGACACAATTGCTTTAAATTCCTTGTGTTTTTCCAAGCCGAGCGCATGCAGGCCGCTGGAATGACTTGCTCACGGTCACACAGATTTGAACCCGCAGCCTCAGGGTTTGAGGTCCAAAGCCTTAACCGCCACGCCACAAAAGTGTCCTCATTTACACTTCTATGAACGTCAGCGCCCTCTGCTGGTTAAGATTAAGAGCGACGGGCATTCAGCGCACGAGTTCTCCGTCAGCTCCGACGACATGGCGGAGCACACCGAGCGGAGGCGGCGCAGTCTGTTTTAAGCGAAGTCCTCCTTTACCTCCTCCTAATAATAACAATTAATAACAATCACCACTACGATGACGTAGTGTTTATGTTCATTTATTTTATTTCTATTTATATTAATTGTATGTTTTCTTTTATTCTATTATTGTAAAGCACTATATGTTGTTCTAAATGTGCTATATAAATAAATTGACATTGACGATGATGATGATGAAGTCTGTTATAGCATAACGGCTTCTTTTTCACAAGTACCACCACCCGCCGGCTTTTAAGTGTTGGTGGCGCACGCGCCTTCCCGGACACTAGGCGCGGCGCGTGCCCGGCGCTGCGCGCACACGACGAGCTCCTCCGCCGTCTTCTCTCCGCTCTTTTAGTTTAGCGCTCGGTAACACACGAGTGACGCCCCCCGGCCACTCCGGGACTCACGTCCACGCTCGGCTGTTTCGATCTCTTCTTCGCTTTGGCACGCGACTTCAGTTCTACAGCAGACTCTGTTCTGGAATAATCCACACTTTTAGGAAAGCGTCCTCTTCGTGCGTGAGCAAGTGGCATGTCAACGAGCTGTGGGCATCTAAAATAAAAACTGGCATCTGCAGATGGATACGTTAAAATGAGAGAACAGTGAGTTGAGGGACACGCCGGGGACAAACCGACACCAGACGGTGACACGAGAGGTGGCGGATCATCTGACGGGATGAAATGTGCGCTTTCTGGGATGTCACTGGTGCCGTCACGGGGCGGACAAACGATTATTGAGGACCTGACTGAGAAGGTGGATGAATGAATGTTGGAGGTCGGGGCAGGACAACCCAAAGGGGCGGCCGGATGTTTATGGGGTCCCGACGACTCTTATTTAAATTCAGAGGGCCCTAAGCGCACGGCCATCTTCAAGGACCAAGTGGTCATTCGAACTTCGAGGTGTCCAGCATGGTGGTGACGAACGTTAAGTGGGCAAGTCCGTTTAGTCATGCCACCTTACCGATTTCTGGTATACTTGAGGCCGGTGGGCAGGATCAACCCTGGACGGGATGCCACTCTGTGATCAGTGACACCTCAGTTCTCAGTGGGCTGATCACCCAGACCACCACATCTTTGGGGTGTGAAGTCCTGTTAGGTGGTCTCAAGTAAAGAGTGTATGAGGTCAAAGTGAAGCCCATGGGAGAGAAGCGGAGAGATGGGGAGGATGCGCACACCCCACTGTGACCAGGCTGGCATTTGAACCCAGGTGTCTGCAGCCGCCATTCTTTTATTTCTCTTTGTGTCTTAACACATTCACAAATGTTTCACGTTCAATACTAACTTTTCACCCCAGGTGGCACTTTGCCCACCTAGACCCACAATCTTCTTTTTATGCCAGTCAGTCCCTGCTGCCAGGCGTGCCATCCTGGAACTGAGTTTGTGTGACATGCCAGCCGTACTGGCCCTGTGCCCGGGTGTTGTCTGTGTGCAGTCTGCATGTTCTACCCGACTTTGTCCAAAATGCCCAGACATGATTGTGGGCGTGGGAGTGAGTGGGTCCTGCGGTGGGCTGGCATTCCATCCAGGCAGACCTCGCACATTTGTGGTCCGTCTCTCCATCTTCTCCAGCGCCCCCTCAGAGGACTCAGAAAGTGTGAAATCTGAAAGATTTAAAAGTAAAATAAAAAGCAAATGAAACGGAGACGCAAACGCTTGAGGTTTTAATGTCACCCACTTAAGCGATGGCCGCGGTGTCCCCATCAAGGTCACTCTGCATGCTGTCAGTCTCATTTATTGGTCGCATTTGGGAGATGAATGGCAGACAAGTGCCAAAATAAATCAACTGGCACTGCTGAGTCGACCCCCAAGCAGATCGTCTGTATGGTCACAGAGCAGAACAAGTGGGGGTCCGAGCAGAAGGGGTCACGTCCACCAGAGCAGAGAAGGAACACGACAGACTGAGCAGGCGTGTGACCAAAGTGCCAGCCAAAAGCAGCCACCGCTGGAATCTCACCCCGAGGTGACAAGACGGGACACCAAAGCTCACCTGTGCCACTGCCACTCAGCCAGCACTTAATCCTGAGGGGACAGCTGGGCTTATGTGTCCTCATCTCTTATTATTATATAGTGCCTTTAACAGAAAGCGAGCTCTGCCATCTGCACATCCAAAGGGACATTTATTAAGACCACCAGTCAAAACCCAGCACTCCACAAATGTCTAAAGCAGAGTCCTCTTGTGACAAACATGGCACAGCAAGTGGCAGGTACAGTGACCTCTGCCAGTCGGGCGAGATGAAAGTGAAAGCAGAGAAAAGGAGAAGGACGGGCAGGAAAGCAGCAGGCAGGAGACACCGGCAGGAGATGAGGGTCCGATTCAAGACCACTGTCAGACCACAAGGAGATATAAACCACAAACTCAATAGAATGGACCTGAAAGAGGAGACGTCACGTGAATGACGACCAACCCAAAGCTGGCTCTCTGGCATCATACCCAGCGTCGCTTGTTCTCCTTCTCCAGTAAATGCTATGATGTGAGGTGCCCTGTGCCTGCTGGGAAAGGCGCTATATGACATCAAGGTGAAGGCAATGTGCACATAAAGTTATGTGCCACAGGAGAAGAGCAGGTCCTGTTGGGAGTCACCAGTGAACTGTGCCATGCCTGGCATGTGCCCGTCACAAGTGCCAGCTGGGCCCCCAACAGAGTGGGCTGGGGTCCCATTGAGGTGGGTGCCTTCTTCATGATGCCTTTTTGTTGAAGTGACTGACAGCAGAGGCAAGTGCCCAAGATGTCCGACTTGAGCAGGCTGGCACACAGCCTAGGGGGCAGCATTTGGGGCATCACTTCAGCAGACTTGCATTTAACACACTGGAGTGAGTGCAGGAAGGGGCTGCCCACTTGAGGGGCCTCAGCTGCCAGATGGTTTGCCTCCTCTTTATCCATCCATTCACCCCTCTACAAAGCAAGCTGCAGGGTAGCTGGAGCCCATCCCAGCATGCATCAGGTGCCAGGCAGGAACAGCAGCCCATCACTGGGAGAACACAAACAAACACACAACTCAGCAATGCCAGTCCCCCCCCAACCTGAACATCTTTGGACTGGCAGAGGAAACCCACACGCACACGGGGAGAACATGCAAAGTCCTCGCTGGGAGCACTTGGGACGTGGACCCTCGTCACCCTCACTGTCAGGCAGCAGTGCAATCACCGCACCACCGGGCACCCTCACCTCTTCATATGTACAGGGAGGGAGGAGTAAAGGGATGTGAGGTAGAGCATTGGGGGGGGGGTATGAGGAGTAAAAGGAGACAGGAGGGGGTGGGGTGAGGGGGCGGGAAGGGGAGGGGCTTAGTGATGAGATTGGGAAATGGGGTTAAGAGGATGAGGAGGGGCTAATGGGAAGGGGTGGGAGAATTAAAAAGGGGGAGTAAAGTGCTGGGGGCAGGAGGAAGAGAAATGGGGAGGGAGGAGGGGCGGGGTTAAAGGAGGACCAAGCAAAAGGGAGGAGCCTGTGGGAGGAGTGGAGGAGTCGAGGAGCAGGAGCACAGAGATGCCAGCTCCAGGACAAGCGAGCTTCATCAACTCCACAGCTGGACTCGTTCCTGCCACCAGCCGTGCCCGCCTCTGGCAGATGTGAGGTAAGCAACGTCTCCCTTCTTCACATTCACTCGCCGCTTTAATCAGAACGTTAAACAAAAGCAGGCAGGCAGACAGCAGGGTGATGTGGGGCCGGACCCCCAAAAGTCTTTACACAGGAAACTTCATTATACTTAACTGAGGGCAGGAGAAGGCGCTGGAGAGCGGCTCACTAGCGCCCAGGCACTCTCTGTCACTCGCATGGACCTCTGGAGAGTCACCTGCATGGATCTGCCAGTGGCAAACGCAAGAATGGCAGCATTACTGCATGATGTGAGCACTCTGCCACTCTCATGCCAGTCTGTGTGTACATTTGTGTGCGTGCGCATCTGCATGCTTCAGTGCTTCAAATGCCCTCTGCAAGCTTCTCCTCATTAGAGACGTGCCACCTTGGTGCCTGCCAGCTGTGCTCAGTGACAATCAGGAACAGAAGATGACATGAAGTCTGTGATCATTACAGCTTTCGGCACGGAAGTAAGTTTGTCATTTACTGTACGGAATATGAAAGAGGAATACAGTGGGAAAGCAAATGGAAAGGCGCAATATACAGCTGGACAGGCAGGAAAGGTGCAGAAGAGGAAACAGCGATAGATAGATGAAAGGCGCTATATAACTGATAGATAGATAGATAGAGTGAAAGGCGCTATATGATTCAGTAGTGTGTTGCACCCCCTAAATGACGCACACAGAAGTGCACTGCCCAGTGTACCCAGCACCCACTTTTGTGACTACGGGTGACTGCTGTAGCGCCCCCTTCAGTTGACGATGCCTTTATCCCTCCTCGTCCCACCTCATCTGGTCCATGGACTCGCTGTTCCCCTCCCACATGCCGTGTCCCCTTATCCAGTGCCAGTCTCCAGCTGGCTTGTTGGCATCCCCGCCAATCAATGGTAATCGCATCCTGCAGGCGCATTTTTAAAAGCTAAAATGAGATGAAGAAAGCAGTTGGGGGGGGGGGCGCCTTATCTGTGACGTTGGCTTTTATTAACATTTACAGCCTAAATGTCACATTGAAATAATCCAATAAACTCTGCGGGAGGACCTCCAGTGCCCGGTGTCCGGTATCTGGCAGTGAGTTCACAGGGGGACGTAAAGAAGGGGGACAGGTGTTAACCTCTCAGCAGGAGCGTCCAGTGCCCATCGATCCTTCACACATGCCACTGACACCTGTGATGTGCCCGATGGCATTGAGACGTGGAGACTCGCCTTATGCCACTTAGCCCTGTGCCTTTCACTGGCACTGCTCGATGACCTCACATCAAGGCGCTATATGAAATCAAAGTGCATCACCTGACATGTCATCTTCTCATCACGTACACACACACATGATGCCAGTGTTTGTCAGCGTTGTCACCATCTGCACTCTCTGCTGCCCCACACTGCTTGGCACCCTCCACATGATAAATGGGCACATAAAATAATACGAGGCTTAGAGAACAACGGAGATCAATCAGATGGATCCGCATCCATAAAAGTGTTATGCCAACCATTAAGCTCCTCTTTAGGGGCTTTCAGCGCGCTGATGAATGACGTGGCGCCTGATGACCATCCGTACCGTTAATGCGCTATCTGGCATGAATAACGGCGGCACAATTTTATGGGCTGTGGGGTTTGCAAACCGCTAAGTTATAGGAGTTCCTCTGTGGATTTGCACCCGCGTCTTGTCACTATGCAGCTGCCAGCCAGGTGCCCGTCACAGTCCATTAGGGCTGGACATGTCCTTTAGACTTAGCAGCTCCATCCTCGGCAGGTCCTCCTCTGCTCATCTCGTAAACAAGTTTCACACCCTGACATCTGAAGAGTGGCATGGAGTGGCACAAGTAATGCGACCTAACAGGCAGGGTCGGGCTGGCACTGCAGTCCTAATGCAGACGCTTTGTGTTCAGGACTGAAGCCCCCGCTGCAGAAGTCGAGTGACACAAAGGGGCGGCCACAATGAACGGCTCCCTTCACAATCTTCAGCCCAGACGAGGGTGGTCCTCATGGGAGGATGGACACTCTCGGATGTGGTGCGCCCATTAGACTGGCAAACGGAGGAAACTCCATTGTGTGCAGACCCTTAAAAATGGTGCCACTGTAAGGCCCCCTTAATGGGAGGAGCAGTGGTGACACTGTTGTGCCCTTACTGGTTTGAGGCGGTTCACGGCCACTCTCAGGAATGTCCAGGTGGTCACCAGGCTCACGTCCTTTGCATGAGGACTGGTGTCACGACTGGATGCCCCAGGCTTTGTCCGTCAGGGGACGAGACTGGCATCGTCACCTTTAAAAAGGCACTGGCCGCCTGGGGGGCTGTCAGCGGTGTGTTGAGGACATCAATCAGACCCCACTGACTGATTCATCGGTAATTCCGTCCCCTCCACCGGTGTGTGTCACTGCTTCCCTATGTGACTTTGTGTTGGGGCTCAGTTTACTGTCCCCAAAGGATGAGGAGTCCAGGAGGATCCGTGAGGTGGGTGGGTTTCTGATCGAGTGTTCACTTGTCTTTGGTCTTCACGCTCTGAAACACGGCTGGCTGTTCTGCTTAATCTCTGGGCACTCACACTGGCAGTGCCAATCCCTCTACCAGTCCATCCATTTTCTAACCACTTCATCCATTGAAAGGGTGTGGGGACCCCAAAGTGTCACCAGTGGTGCCCGAGTCGATCAAACTGAACTCACCTGTTGTGTCCTGATGTGAGGAAAGGCACTATAAAAATGTCACGTCGTGTGTTTGACGGAGGACCAGAAGGAACAAAACCAACAAAAGTCTCTGCTGCCCAAGCAGGAGGGCACATGCCACTTGTGTTCAAGCCTGTTGCTGTCACCAGACATCAGCACATGTCCCAGTTCTCAGGGCTCTTTGATCTCCGGGTCTGACGAGGTTGTCTGCCCCTCATGAGACCCCAGCGCCACACGTCGTGACTTTTGAGTTCTGGTCTCCAAGTCATTGTCCTTGTCACAGGGGCTGCTTGTTAATGGTGGTCTGTAACTTTCATTCTTTCTCCACACACAAGATGCCCCAGCAGGAACACAGAGAGGTGAACAGGGGGGACGGGAGCAGCCTGGGGTGTCACCAAAAAACGAGTTGGGACACATCTGAGCCACAGGTATCGATTCTCAGTCGTGTCATGAGCTGTGTCACCAGCGTGACAGCACCGCCATGCTATCAAAGCCTCTCGGTGACATAAAGTGGGGACTTTGGCGTGGGAGATGAAGGTCAGGGAAGCACTGGAGGTGGGCAGAGCTGTCTCAGGGCGCTCCTTGTGGAGGGTCGTGCCAGTGTCAGAGCCCCATACCTGGAGGAGCACAGCCCCTCGCCCCCGACAGGCCGTCCTGTGCTGTCATGCGGGGCCCACGCGTCCCCCTCGCCGCCTGCCCTGCATGTCATTTTCATTTCATTAGCGTGAATTTCTGAAGATTCCTGATTAAATGTGGACGTCTGAGATTTATGAGCAGCCCCAGCACATGTAAATCAGGCCCGCGGCTTGTGTGCGAGACCCTCGGATTATTCATCCTCCTTTGTTGGAGACGCACTGCCAGGGGACTTTGCTGCCATTCTCATCATTTTTTGTGCTAATGAATCGAAATTGCAGGTTTGGCTCACCACCTCCGCGCCATTTACTGGGTCGACGAGTTCGCTCTGCGCGTCTCTTTTGGGTTTCTTCCTTTAGTTTCCGGCCACCTCAACCGTTGCTGACGCCTGCTCGAATTTCTAATCCCGTCCTCCCTGCGTTAGGAAAGAACAGCAGCCTGGGAGTAGAGGTGGCACTGAAGAGCCCGGCCGTGGGGCTCCGTGTGACCTTCTGCTCTCTATGAGTGGCCGGCGTGTGACTCGCCATCGAGCAGCTCCATGAGGACGTCTCTGGACACCGTCACGAAAAGCCAGGAGTCCGAATGTGACAAGCCCCTAAAAATCAAAGGCGCTACATGACGTGAAGACGGCTGATGATGAGAAGCGGCGGACAAACGCCATTGTCTTGGATCAACTCGTTGGACTCCATCACTGTGCCAGAGCGACTCGTCTGCTGTTCGCAGTTAATCTCACTTTGTCATGCCAGGTGGGCATTTCCAAGGTGTCAAAAGGTGGCCACGCAGTGTAAATTCAGGACTGGCACCGTAATTAAGTTGTATCTGTCTCGCCGGCTCATAGCCTTCTTTATTTGACACGGACGATAAAGCCGCCGTCTGTCTGCGGGTATAAAATAAAATGAACAGCAGAAAATGGAGGTCAGAGTCGAGTCTGAAACAAAGCGGGCGTGCGCCTTCCGTCACAAGCGGCCGGGGTCCGCTTTGCTAAATGAATTCATCGAGAAAAAGCCTTCTTGTCATTTCATTAATGAGGGTCTTGAGTGGTCCAGTGCATGGCGCCACTGCCTCAGAGGCTCCATGTGGAGTCTGTGCCTTCTGCCCGTTTGTCAGGTGGCTTTCCTTGGGCGTGTAAAGCGAGCCCTGTGTGCCCCGGACAGGCTCCACCCCCACAACACCTGAATTAGGCGGGTTTGTGACTGCTGTGTCACATGATTAGGGGCTAGTAAAGGGTCTGAAACACCAGGGGGACAAGGCCACGCCAGTCTGTGCAAACTCCGAGACAGGCGAACGTCCTAACCGCGTCTGCCTGAATGAGTGAAACAGCTCGCCTTCCAGTGAAGCAGTGCCACTGAAACTTGGCACACGCATTGGTAAAAGAGATTTGTCATCAGGACGGGCCAGTGTGCAGTGACAGAGCTGGAATGCCGCACTCATGTCTGAAATGACGACATCGTCCACTGACAAGCGCTGGCAACGCTGGCACCTCAAGAGGGACGTTCTGCGCCACCCCCCTGACTTAGTGGTTCAGTTCTACCCTGGCAGCCATCACTTAGTCAACCTGCTGGTCTGATGGCAGAACAACGAAACAAGCACACCTCGAGGTGGGGCGGGCCTGTGTGGGCGGGGTCAGAGGTAGGCGGAGTGGCACGCCTGGGTAATTCCATATAAGGAAGGTGCGCCATTAGATGTGTACATCAATCCATCCATTTATCCAACCCGCTTTATCCTAACTACAGGGTCATGGGGGTCTGCTGGAGCCAATCCCAGCCAACACAGGGCGCAAGGCAGGAGACAAACCCCGGGCAGGGCACCAGCCCACCACAGTTGACGTGTACAGTACTTATTTATTCAATTCGCTGAGGATGATTTTCTATATTCGCTCTTCAGTGGTAATCGTGTCGTCCCCAGAATGCAGCAGTGGCTCCTGTTATCCGCTGACATGTCCGCTTGTGCCTCTGCACCATCCTGGGCTCATCGCGGTGGCGAGTCAGGGCTATGTGGGTGCTACGCCACGCTGACAATTCCTTACTTGTGTCATTTTAGACCTTAGCCATTGCGGATCTATATAGCGCCTTTAGAGTCTCAGCCCGTCAGATTTGTCAGGTATGTCCGAGGTGCCCAGCAGTGTCACTGCTCCCAGAGTCCCCGAATCGCAGCGGTCAGCTACTCCTGTTGAAATCACAATCAGGTCAGCCATGAGATGGCGCTACAGACAGATAGACCTTTGATTGACCCCTTTTTACAGAAGCTCATATTTAAATCTCTACAGAAATATTCTAACAAACGAGCACAAACAAGAATTGCTAAAACAAAAGAAAAACTTTGGACTTGGCTAAAATTGGGAAGAACAGTCCCAGTCCCCGCTATAATGGCACATTGAAGGAGCCCCCGTTAGCGTTTCGTGACAGACTTCAGGTGAATAATTTATATAAGGAGGTGAGTATGAAAGGCGCTATATGATATAATATAATATAATATAATATGTTCCGCTGGTCTCTGTGATCCCACATTGGACACATACACACATCATCAGGTATAAGGATGAGCATTTCAGTACCCCAGATGGCAGTATAACATCACCCAAGCCTGCCATTTCCCCTGTAAACTCTCGTGACTCCTTCTGGTGCCAAAGCCCCTTTTGAAAAACGGCGGGTGTGCAGTCCAGGAGGCTCGATGGCGCAGTGGTTAGCACTGCTATTTAGGAGACACCCGGACCCTCAGCCTCAGGAGTAGCTTTGTACACTCCAGCCACGTCTGCAGGAGTTTGCCTCCAGTTATTCCAGTTTACCCTCCCACATTTGTAACATATGCAGTAGTTTCAATGGTGACAGTAAAGTGGCACATGGCTGCCAGTCTGCTTGTGTGTGTGAATTGACTGGTGCCCCTTCCAGGACTGGCAAACATTAAACCGGATTAAGCCGCTTTGGTCTCAGATGGATGCCAGGACTGGTACTGCATTGCTCCTATGATGATCCCCCTGAGCTCCTACCTGCCCTACTCAGCTCTACTTACCCTGTAAATAACCCTCATGTCCTGCCGGGGCTCTGCTTCAGTACAAAATACTCCCTCGAGGGTCTAGCTGGTACCCCTGAGCTCCTCCCAGAGACCCATTCTGTTAATAAATGAAATGCCTCCCATTGCCTTCCCTGAGCTTCTCCCTCTTTCTGGCTTTTCATCAAACTCTCTTGGGCAGTTCTGCTCCTGCCAGTCGTGCCCGCTGTGACCCCCTGGATGATTCTGTGCTCATTTACAGACTGAGCAGCTACGTGGGTTGAAGTCGCCTGACTTGTTCTTTTTCTCTCCAGATTCCTACCCGTCATGACTGGCGAGGACTAGCTGGCACTGGACCATGTCTTACCCCAACGTGGAGTCAACAAGCCCCTCGGCCCACTTCGATGGCCCCAACAGTACCTCACGCTGCTCAGTGCCCGTGGTCTTCAGTGCTCTGCCTCTTTCTATTGCCATGCCAATCTTCACTATGACACTGGGCGCCTTATCCAACATCATTGGCCTGGGCATCCTGGTCAAGTCGCACACTCGATTCCGTCAGCGCTCAAAGGCGGCCTTTCTCCTGCTGGCCAGCAGCCTGCTCTTCATAGACTTTGCTGGCCATGTCATTCCGGGGGCTTTTGCTCTTCGTCTCTATACTGCCAACATGCGATGGGATGACATTGATCGTTCAGGCGCCTTGTGCCAACTCTTTGGTGCCTGCATGGTGTTTTTTGGACTCTGCCCGCTGTTCCTCAGTGGTGCCATGGCTCTGGAGCGTTGCATTGGAGTCACCAAGCCCCTGTTGCACTCCAGAGAAGTCACCTCCCGCCGTGCCAAGCTCGCTGTGGCCCTGATGTGCTGCACGGCCTTCCTGATTGCCATTTTGCCACTGCTGAAGGTGGGCAGGTACACCAGGCAGTTCCCAGACACCTGGTGCTTCGTGAAAATCCATGGGCAGCTTTCAGCGGTGGAATTCGGCCTCTCAATCTCATTCTCCATGCTGGGCTTGGTCTCGCTGGCCTTGTCGCTCCTCTGCAACTCCCTCAGTGGCTTGGCGCTGCTGAAGGCCAGGCTGAGTAGGCACCGGCCCGCCAGCTCCTGCCAACATAACCTGCATTCCCACGACATCGAAATGATAGCGCAGCTGCTGGGAATCATGCTGGTGTCCTGCGTCTGCTGGAGCCCCTTTCTGGTAAGACCTTTACAACCGCGTCTCTTAGGGGGTCCTGGCACTGGGCAGTGAGTGTATGCAGAATCACATACTCATGGGGGGGACGTGGGGATTATCTAACTGACCACTGAGGTAACTTGTTTCATAAAGCCTGGCTTGGGGACCACCACATCAGTCATCTGTGCCAAGACAATGGCAGCTGGACTCCGGAAAGATCTGCCACTTCATGACGAGCGTACGGTCTACGGGCACGTGTCAGCAGCAGTGGCCCAACCCTCCATCTGCCATTTTCACACTTACTAGAACATCAGAATAGCGTAGATGAGGACGGGCCAATCAGTCCAGCAAAGCTCGCCAGTCCATCCACTTCATTCTTCCAGATGAGCCCTTGCTGCACTTGGCACTTGTGAACGCATCGCACGCCCATCTTGGCTCTGCTGCCCGTCTCGGTGACCGCAACAGCAAAAGCAATTTGATGCGCCAAGGGACACAGACTGGTCCTCCTCCAGCTGTGCCAGATTTCATGTCCTTTCAGTGCCACACCCGGCCATTTAAGAGACGCAGGTGTGTACGTTAATGTCCCCACCTGGACCGCAGTGACAGAAAGCTTCACATGGGACCATTGATATTCTGCCCTTTCCACTTTACTGTCGACAGATTTGGGACAACATGCCTTATGGCTGCAGGTGCCATGGCAACCAAAAGCCACCACTGTCTCAAGTGACCATTGCTTTTGGTCACTTGATTACCATTAACATCTTTTATGGGACTGTGAGGCATACAGCCCTCCGAACATCACAGCAGCTCAAGACGAGCCCAGGTCTGGAGAGGCTGGATGTCCTGCACTAGGTGGTCTTCCTCTTAACTCATAATGTCAGTAGTTGAGCTGTTAGGTGCCACAAGTGGACGTGCATCATATGAGAAGCTGGCCGGGACTGCGGAGGTGCAGGAGCACGGAGGTCCTATGAGCCAGCGATGCCGAATGTGGTGCCACAGGCTGAGAGAGGCTCCTCTAAGACCCCAAGACCAGGACTGCCTGATATGCGCCCAGGACAATAAGGATAATGAAGTGGAAGTGTGATCCCCCCATCACATTTCACATTGAAGATGTATTAAGGCCGCTCTCCATGCCACTCACTTGTTGGTTTACCTGCACCAGAGGGCACAGGAGCAGAAAGCTGCCAGGCATCATCCCGGAAACAGAGTCAGCGCAGAGGTCACCGCATTCCACTGTTGACATTTTGTAGTGCCATGTCACCCTGTGAGGAAACAAACACATAACCGGTTAAGTTAAGGGACCGTGACACAGAGAGGCATAAATCAATGGTGGCACTTTCCTATAGACCCCCTGAGGCCCGTGACAGCGGCCACATCTCCACCTCGAGATGGGAATCGTTCAGCGTGCCAGGCTAGTTGGTTTACCGAACAGCAAAGTCACCCCCATGTCCAGTGGGCACTAAGAGAACTACAAAAGTCTGAATTAGCATAAACCCCCCTAATCTGGGGTACTCATAAGAAATGTGATAAGCAAGGACAGCTGTGTCATACATTTGAAATATTAAAGTGAGTGCCTGAGTTTAAATGTTGAAAGCCTAAATATTCTCATCTATGATAGAAATGTGTCATTTGTCACCCTCTGGCTGAGGTCCACCCCCCCCCACATGTGCCACGTCTCAGTCAGGGCACCAATGCTGCTCTCGTGTTTCTGTGGTTCCCATTCTGTGCTAATTGTGCCCAACTGTTTCGTTTCTTTGTGTTCTCGTGTGCGCCTTGAGTTTCGTGGGTGGTTCCCCAAGGGGCGGAGCCATCTGTCCATCACCGTCCAGGGACTGCCTGCCCACAGCATTATAAGGGCAGCGGACAAGCCACAGTCCCATGCAGTTCATTCTGAAGGCACTGGTCATGGCAAGTTTCTCTTGTGATTATTGCTACTGCGTTTTTGGGGTTTGAATTTTTTGAGGCTGTGCTCCGTTTTTGACTTTGACTCTTGGATTCCGGATTGGAATCTTTTTCAACTTTTGAAGGCTTTGCCACCTGTGCTTCTTGGCGCTTATTTTCGTTCTACAGCGCCATTGATTTAAAACAGTCCTTTGATTTATAAAGTCACTTGTTGCCCATTGTGTTTCTAGCTGGGGTTTGACAGTAATTCCCCCTCTTTTTGGGACTTACAGACGTTTGGGAACTCTCAAGTTCATAACAACACGCTTATGTTTTAATTGTGTCATTTTTAATCTTCTGGGAGTGACTCGTAGAGGTCTAGGACCACCAGTAAAGAATCAAGCATCAAAAATACGATCATATTTGTGATCAGCAACCTCAAAATGGCAGACAATGACACTCCACATGGCGATATGCGTGGCAAAGTGCTGGCTGTGAAAGGCACCTTGTAAACCCCGGGCAGGAACTCTCAGACACATTTCAGGAGATCTGCATAAAGCCACCTGCTGCCACAGACAGTGCTGTGTGTCCTGAAATGAGAACTGCACCCCATCAGCCCCAAAGGACAAAGCTTCTCGTGCTCTCACTTCTCTCTGCTCTTCTCCCTCAGGTCTTCATCGTCCTGTCTGTCAGCCGCTCCTTCCACGGCTCAGCACACGACGTGCAGCACTATCAATATCTGCTTTTCCTGGGGGTGCGTTTGGCCTCGTGGAATCAAATCCTGGACCCGTGGGTCTACATACTCCTACGCCGCGCCGTCCTCAAGAGGCTCTACCGACTCTGCCAACCCCAGCGTGCTTTCAGACTAACATCCTCTCAAGTTTTGAGCAGAGCCACCAGCGACAAGTCCTAGCAGCACCCTGACTGCATGTGCAAGGATCACGGCGGCTGAACAGCTGAACTGGCGGAGCTCACCGTCACCTTCCATGTTATGTCCAAGGAGAGACTCGAGGCAGCATGGCAGTCATGTGGACTTCAGAGACAGACAGCGATGGGTCAAGAGGAGCCGCCTACAGACCAGAGTCCCCAGGCCTCACTTCATCACCGGCAGCACTCCTTGCTGTGCATTCATAGAAAGTGATGCCACTTTGCCCACCTGTAGGAGGCTCTGACTGTTCAGCTGTGAAACGCGACCGTGTAGGCACTGTAGTCGGGATTCAAGAATATGAAGACCCCCAGGCTCATGTCTCTTCAGCCACACTGGGTGGACAACACGAAACAAACTGAAAAATAAAATGCCTAAGTGGTCCTGCTCTGCCTGCGCTGCCAATCTTAAACAGAACAGCACACCATAAAGACCTTTAACAGGCTGCCACTTCACAATTGGTGACCTGTGCCTCCATCTGGCCTGCACATCTCTGCCGCTTTGCAGACGTCACCCTCGGTCCTTCTAGGCCGTCTACTGCACAATAACTTCAGGTCTGGACAGACACCCTGTGCCAGGACAGACGGCCTTTGCTGACTTCATGACAACGCTGCCCTGCAGAGTAAAATCGTCGTTTGGGCCTGGGGGTCCCACATGGCAAGCACAACCATGAACAATGCAGACATGATGCTTACAAATAAAGGTCCAGAAGCAAGTCTGGTCTTTGTGTGCTTTTGTGAATGAAGAACGTGCCTCGTGCCCACTGCATGAACGCTAAGGCACCCAGAGTGCATCACCCGTGGTCTGTATCCCCCTTTACAAAGCAGGTGCTCCGTAGTCAGCTCAAATGTCAGGCCACTGCACCCCCATTTTGGCTGTCAGAGTGTGAGCAGGCCAGCCATTAGGGGGTTACAGAGCACCCTGGGAAGATGCCACACAGTTGTCCTTAAAGCCCCCAAGGCCGACTGGCGTGGGGAATCATCAACATAAAGCTCTGCCTTCCTCTGAAGACTTAGAAGAAGTCCATGAATGTCTCGAGGTCAATCAATGGGCTTCTGGGGGATCGGGGCGTCCATTAAACGCGACTTAGAGGACCAAACACAAGCCTCTCAAGCAGCCCCCAGATTATCTTGTATAAAGTAGGATTGTTTTTTAGGGAGACATTGTGGCCTGCAGGGGAATCCCTCACATCAAAGGGGGCAACTGCCCAAAAACACTTCACCCGTACGACTCACCTGGGTGTGGTGCTGCTGGCACGCGGGGCACAAGGCGGGAGGACATCAAGTCCAATCTCTGGGATGAAGTCTGCGCACGGAGAGATACCAGGGGTCTGCTTTATAAAACGTGAAGGTATGAAAACACCAAAAACGAGTCGCATTTCTAAACCTGGCATATGTGCTGCGGGTCGCACTTACGTTTAGGAATTACAATCACCTTGTGAACTCCTTGAACCCCCCGAATTAAACCGACGAAAAACAAGAAAGGTTCCTGTGTAAGGGGGTCACCGTTCCCATTTTCTCCAAAGTGTTGTGTGCTCAGGAGTCAGCGGTGCTGTAAATAAAAGCACGTTCACCCACACGTCAGGCTTCTGTGCCCAGGTCAAGAATTTAAACTTCACCGCGGCCGATGCTCCAGAAAATGACCGCCGCCTCCCGTCTCTCTGGGTTTTCATGCTGAGGAGATGGATGAAGGTCGCTGTTGTTTGTCTACTGGGACGGGCTCACCCTGACTGCGTCACTAACAAATCCTTCCCCGGTGTTCCCTTGAAATCTTTTCCCACACAAGCTGGGCTTATTCTAGGAGTCTGATGGGGGGGGCTACACCATTTATAATTTCTGTTGTATGAATTTTCAGATTAAACAGATATGCACATCCGCTTTACAGTCACTCCTGTTAATGACCTCATTTGTCAGTTTTTATTAATTAAATGTGTTTGTTACCTGAAACAAAGTCCAAGTGACAGGGTCTGCCCGAGGGCACATTCAAGGGACGCAGCATTGGCAGCGCTGGCTTTACACGAGAGAATGGAGCCTTGGCACACAGGAATAGAACTGGACGAGATGGGAGAAGAACAAAGAGGGAGGATCACAGGAACACACCGAAGGAGCTCCGCTTGTCTGGGTTTGGGGGCTCATTTTATTATTAAATTTGACTTCTTTTATTTTCTTTTTAACATCTGCTTGCAGTTCTGGCCTGAGATGAGCTGTTTAAACAGCCGGCGCCAGTTCAGCGCTGCAAGTGTTTCAGTTTGCCTGGTTGAGCAGTGCCTTGTACCATCTGTGAGCCTGGCGCTATCTCAGACACACCCACTGTCACATGTCGTCACTCGTCATGGCGTTCATTTGCTCGGCCCATAAACACAACTACCTGAGAGGTGTCACAGCGCTAAGCCTGCTGCCCCTCCATAAACACTCCATGCACACGTCCTCCATATCGGTGTGTGATTCCTCCACTGTCTGGTTTGATGGATTGGTGTTGGTAAATTACAGAGTGCGTGCGAGTGTGTGAGTGTGTGTGTGCGTGAGTGTGTGTGTGTGTGCGCGCGTGTGTGTGAGTGCATGTGTGTGTGTGTGAGTGCGTGTGTGTGAGTGTGTGTGTCCATGTGAGTGTGTGTGTGAGAGTGTGTGAGTGTGAATGTGTGAGTGTGTGTGTATCCTATGGTTGACTGGCGCCTTGTGGAGATGTTGTTCCTGCCTGTGTCTGATGACTTGGGGGACAGACTCCAGCTGAGCCTTGATGCCACCCTGGATAAGCAGGTTGAGGTAGCCATCTCTCTGACCAGTATGCCCAGTTTTTCCTTCTTGCAGACATTCATTTAAACGTTTGCGTGGTTGAAGAGATGACTGTCATAAGGTGAGACGTGTCACCTCTTTAACAGGTGCTGCTACTTTGAGATATTCGGTTCTTCCCCTCTATGGCGGTGGCGTTACACCTCTGACCCCTTGCTGATCAACACCAACAGTTTTATAAAGCACAATTGTCCCAAAGTATTTCCAAAGGCAGTAAGTGAAGCGTGTGGTGTAATGCGGACTCAACAGGCCGGGACTCATTCCATCTTAAGCTGCCTTGCCAGATTTCACAGGAACTGCCCTTCTGTACAAAGTGAGGCCTTTATGAAAGGTAAGGCGGGCATGACGGGTGGGTGGGCAGGCGTGAAGAAATGGAGGCACTTCCAGAAAGGAGGAGTGAGGCAGCCAGACATCGTCAAGAGACTGCCACAGCTCCATTACACCGTTTACCTTTTGGGGGGTCGTCAGTATCCACTCACCCCACTCACTATAAGTGTGCATTTGCTTGAATGAACGCCCGACACTTTAAAGTTGCCTCCTGTTGGTAACTCACTTGAGCTTCTGATTTAACGCATGGCTCTCATCATCTCCGGTGCCATCCTGATTTATCTCTGCAGGATTTAAGCTTTTACAGCAATTCACGGGAGCTCCTGAATGTTCTAGAAGGGCATGGCCTCGAACTGCAGTGCGTGCCCACCTGCCTGGTTAACTGGCACGAATTCACCTTTCACTCCTCTGACACACATCTAGGTGGAGATGCCAGGCTCAGGCCAGCACACCAGGAAACTGAGGGCTGCTTTACTGGCATCGGCCTTCTTCTTCTTTAAATCTTCACTGTCATAAAGTGACATAAATATAAAATGCAGATGTATGCCAATCTGCTAAAAGCATCCAAAGATAAAAAAAAATAAAATGGACCTACTTGAAGCAGGAAGGTTTCCCTCCATCTTTTTCCATTAAACACAGGTGCCAGTCTTCATAGACACGGACCACAAGCAGTGTGGTGACGTGAGCTCTCAGCCAGCCACCTGTCCGTTCTCCTTTGAAATCGCACCTGACGCCATTCCTACACCAAAAAAAAAAAAATCACAGAATGGAAATAATGTAAGGAAACATAAAAAGAGTGAATGTTATGAAGCAGATGAAAGAAACTCCACAGAACAATAGGCACCGAGGGCACAGAAGGAAGAAAAGGAGGAATGGAGCGCCTCAGATGAAGGGGAAGAGCGTCACTTAAAAAATAAAATAGATAAACTCGCGGCCCTCAGCCTGGCATCAAAGGGTCACTGCCAGTGCAGCAAGACACACTGGTAAAGCGGGCAGGAGGAGACTAAGAACAATAAGACGCCAGTGCCCCCTGGTTAACCAGCGGTGCCGCTTTGGCACAAGGCCCACTGTACCTGGGAGCTACTGAGCCCTTCTTTTATTTGAGGCTCTCATCTTCAGGGTGTTCTGTAACACTGCAGGTGATCCTTACGATCAATAAAACGTCCATTTGTGTGGGCACCTGGCTCTCTCTTAGGGGCCAATGTTGCTTTCGGGCGGGGGGGGGCGCCATTACACCTCAGGGATTGTCCATCCATCCATCCATTTTCCAACCCGCTGAATCCGAACACAGGGTCACGGGGGTCTGCCGGAGCCAATCCCAGCCAACACAGGGCACAAGGCAGGAACCAATCCTGGGCAGGGTGCCAACCCACCGCAGACCTCAGGGATTGTATGGCTTTTTATTTATTTTTTTTGTCAAAGATTTTCAAGCTAATTGCCAGAAAGAAAGAGTTTTCTTTCACAATGCGGATGTGATTTACAGAGACATTCGGTGCAAGGTGCCGTCAAACTCCGTGTGGAGGAGCAGAACAAAGATGTCCTTTCTCGCTCCAACTCCTCACTCTTCCTCCAGCAGTCATTTCTTGTAAATACATAAAGGGCCAGTTGTCCCATTCGATGTGTCTCCAGTTGGCTAGGCAAACACGTGGATCTTCTGATTCACTCCTTTTGCTTGAAAGGGTTAATAAAACAGCCCACTTTGAGTAATGTGTCATTTATATGGAGGTTCAACAGGAAGGACAACCCTTAAACAAAGTGACGCCTTTACTCTTCATACCTGTGAACCCGTCATCAGCCTGCCATCCTGCCTCACTCAGTGCCCAGCACTTGTGGTGGTGGTGGTGGTGGGGACCATCACTTCAGCATTCCTGGCCATGCATCCCTCTCTTGAGTCCCACAGAAACCCACAGCAGAGTCAGCCAATCACCTGAAGCTGCAGGAGGAAGCCCCGCCTCTAACTGTGAAGTCAGCTGTCATAAGCAGCTGTAATAAGAAACTGCAATAAGCAGCTGCAATGAGTATCTGTAATAAGCGGCTGTAATAAGCAGTTGTAATTAGAAGCTGTAATAAGCAGCTATAATAAGCAGCTGTAATGACAAGTGTAATAAGCAGCTGCAATAACCAAGCGTAAAAAGCAAGCTTAAAAAGCAAGTGTAATAAGAAGCTGTAATGAGAAACTGTAATAAGCAGCTCTAATAAGCAGTTGTAATAAGAAGCTCTAATAAGCAGTTTTAATGAGCAAGTGCAATAAGCAGCTGTAATAAGCAACTGTAAAAAGCAAGCGTAAAAAGCAAGTATAAAAAGTAAGTGTAATAAGCAGCTGTAATAAGAAGCTGTAATAAGCAGCTATAATGAGCAAGTGTAATAAGCAGCGGTAAGAAGCAGCTGTTATAAGCAACTGTAACGAGAAGCTGTAATAAGCAGCTGTAATAAGCAACAACTGTAATAAGCAGCTGTCAGCACAGGTGGTCCTCTTGATGCTGCTGTGCCATTCCCACCGTGGCTGTGCAAGTTAATCTATCCAAGGGACAAATTCTCCATCCATCCATTATCCAACCCGCTATATCCTAACTACAGGGTCACAGGGGTCTGCTGGAGCCAATCCCAGCCAACAGAGGGCACAAGGCAGGAAACAAACCCCGGGCAGGGCGCCAGCCCACCGCAGGGCATACACACAGACCCACACTAGGGACAATTTAGGATGGCCAATGCACATAACCTGCGTGTCTTTGGACTGTGGGAGGAAACTCACGCAGACACGGGGAGAACATGCAGGTCTCCATCCAAGCACTGGCCGAGCCCGAGCGTGTTTAGCTTCGGAGATCAGATGAGATCAGCGTGTTCACACTGGTGTGGCTGTAAGCGGGACAAATTCTCTTCAGAGTTTATTGGCCAATTCAGTGTAAAGGAGGAAACCCTGAAGAAGACAATGTGAGCTCGTGAGGAGGCCGCTTACTGGGCAATGCAGTGGCGGGGCTTGATGATGGTGACTGGATTTGGACGTTCAAAAATATTTTGTTAATAACACGCCAACAACACGGACTAGGAGTACATTTATTGAGTTGAACACGGACATTAGTGAAAGATGTTTATTTCCGCCCCATGTAATGACTTTCACCCTGCCTTTTTATATGAACATGTCACGGACCGCATGCCCCTCTTGGTGCTTGGTGTCAATTCATTAAAATTCATGTCGAAATCAATAAACACAAGGACTTGATATTTAGGAGATGTCTGTGGTGTAAGTGGATGGTGCCCATCGGCCTCCACTTCCTGACGTATCCCGAATCCCCTGCTATCAGTAGACAGAGGAGTGCATTGAAACTGAGAGATAACAACAGAAGGAGCGCGGAGGACACGTCCCGTATATCCAGCACACATTAGCGGCGACACCCGAGTGCAGTGCGTGTTAAACGGCCCACTGTTTCATTCCATCCTTGATAATTCCATATTCCTGCTAAAGACAGTGTGCAGCACAAGTCTTGGAAGTCACTGTGATGCCACCCCATCATCTTCACCTGGACTGTTAACACCGTTGTCTGTCTGTAGTTAGCTCGCCAGGCTCAGGCCATGACAGTAGAGTCTAACCAGGCAGCAAATGGGAACCTGCTGTGGATGGCACAGTTCTGTCTCTAATGATAAAGGACTGACCCCTGGACAGCGGCCAGTTCAATCAGATAAGCGTCTCTTCAATCTGAGCCCCTCCAAAAGCAGACGCACTCTCAGAGGCTGGAAAGGAGGCTTTGCTCTCAGTGATGGGGCACACACAGGCTTTCACCAAGTGCCCGCTCGGGGCACTAATAGATCACAGCCGGTGATATCTCTGCACTTGTGTTATGAGCTCGTCTTCTACAAATCTCTCGATATTTGGTTTCGCGGACTTTAGAATTGCAGCAGACGGCGTGCAGACACGAACCTCTTGCTTTGTTCTTGTATGCCCAGCACAGAGAATTGTGTCTGTAGTGCACACCGAAGGTAACGCGTCTTGTTTTGCACATACGCAGAGTGAATTAAAGCAAAAGCAGAGGTAGGGGACACTAAACACTCACCCGCTAACTGGTGCGATCAGACCTCTGCTTGGTGCATTGGCACACTGTCCTTAGCCGCCACCGTGTTCTCACTCACCAGTCCTCTGCGTATACATTAACAGCATTTAATAGAATTTAATGTCGAGAATCAGCAGCGCGTGTGACGCTCGTTTAGAAAGCAGATCTGTAAATCTTCTTACAGGCCTCATAAACGAAAAGGAGGCCTCAGAACTTACGGATGTTATTAGTCTTTATATTCACCTCCATGATATCCAAACATTAGAGGGGACCCAAGTAAAGTGAAAGGCGGCAGAGTTAACTGGTGTTGGCACCGCAGTCTTGACGTGATAGAAGATCACAGCTCACAAATACAAGGAGACGGAGCCCATGGCTATTCCTGTTGCAGGGTCACCGCGTGTGGCACGTTTACAGCCCCCTGTGTCTGTGAGGGCTTCCTCTTCATGTCACAAAGATACGTCTGTTCAGTTAACAGACAACTCTAAACTGCAAGAAATGAGCGAGTGTGTGTGAGGCTTGGCATGTGCCCGAGCAAAATGACAGCGGATAGCGCTGGCCAATGGGACGCTGATCCAGATTTAGATCTCCTTAAAAAATAAAATAAATAAATAAATAAACACCACCGCGGTGCCCAAGGATGGCTACAGAGTTCATGTCTGGCCAAACATCCACCACCGACTCTGTGACCGGTGACATCACTTCCTGTGGGCTCACTGAATGACACACAGCCGCTGCCACTAAGAGGACGATGGGCATGCATCCTGGCTCATGTGAAACATGACGTAGTCAAATTCCTGGACAAATGTACAGCTTAGTGTTCTTTCAATGAAACACACTTTGGAAATTTCAAATGTGAAGCGTTCCTCCAAGCACACAGAACGTTTTCAGCAGAGCCGATTGATTCATCTACGCACGTCACTCAGACACTCGCGTCTCACCTCTGCAGGTTTACCGACTCAGCTGGAGACCCTCTGTTATATTCTGAGAAAGACCAGGAGATACGCAAAGTCAAAAAACTGGCCGAGGTGAAAACCGAGAGTCATCAGACCTATCAACTAATCCAAAACGAGAACATAAATCAAAGGACAGGGACAAGAGCGAAAGATTAGAGAACTGGGAAATCAAAATGAAGCTCCTGAATGTCACGGAAGAATGAAGGCCTGTTACCTGAACAAAATGGCCGCTGAGATGACCTTTGAACCTCTCACCGATTGAACCCTCAAAGATGTGACCCTAGAAGGGAAGCCCCCTTCGCAAAGCAGGATCCGCATCGTGATGGTGCCACGTGAAAACGCTAATAAATTACAACAGGAATGCATTAAACCTGAGTGTAGAATCAGAAAATCCGACTTTCAAAACTCCCAGAGGACTCACATAATTAGCCAGAATTCACTCGGGATAAAGCATAAAAAAACCAAACAAAACGATGACAATTACCGATCATAACAGCAGCCGCCAGCCGACGTGAGGAAATTAAATTCTATTTGCTAGCAAGTTGTCAAACGTTTGGACTGAAGTTGTAACTTGACTAGAGAACGAAGTGTGCCATACCTGAATGAAAACATTCAAACTTCAAAGGCAGCGCTAAAGGAGATCCAGCAGAATTCCGTCACCGTAACGGTGAATCGCATGCCCAAGGACACCGGTGGAAATGGAGGACTGAAGCCAGGAAGGACATCAAGTGACATCCGAGACGTGGAGTTGAAGCAGAAACCTGGACAACCTTTGAGAATTATTGGGATGCGACTTTGAGACAGAGGTGTCACCCGCTGCACTTGGGTCCCGTTCCTGGTGGTTCGTCGTGTGCTGGGTGCCAACCTCCCCTTAGCCATTAGCTGGACTCACTGCTCTCCTCTCGCTTGTCAGACTTTTTATGCTTTTATGTTCTTGGCAGACTACAACGCTGACATTGGAAAGGTGCGAGTCTGTGACGTTGAAGGCAAAGAGCTCAACCATACGTTAAAACAAACTCATTGAGAATGAATTCATCTGGCAGCACTTCAGCGTGATTGGGATAAAAAAATATAAACTTGTGTTGGGCAATTAAACTTCAAAGGATTAAAAATGCATTTTCTGATCATACAGTTCATGGCATGTAAGAAGTTCATTTCTACAGGACCCGTATGTAGTATGACTGGTGGATTCAGGCGTGCATGGATTTTTATTGTGCGTGTGTTTAGAATCTCTTTTCTACAACAGCAGAACAATCTGGACGAGAGCAGGCCATTCAGCCCACCAAAGCTCGCCAGTCCTGTCCACCTAAGACAGTTCTGCCGGTCCCTAAGGTCCTCCTGTCCACCACGCCGGCGGGTCACGTGTTCCATGTGTCTGTGGTTCTCTGTGCTTTTGTGTGAAATGAGCGAGTTGGCAAGTGGACCTCATTTTAAAGTCGCAGGCTCACTCCGCTGGACTGATTCCTGGCTGCAGTCGTTTATAAAGTTCAGATGCCTCCCTGCGTGTTCTTTGGGTCTTCAGACTTCAACTCAAACGGTTCTAAATGGGCTCTGCGGTGCACTTATAAACTTGAGATGCTATGAAAGTACAGAAGAAGGAATGCACACTAGCAGGACTGTCGTCACTCTCAGAATGAACTTAAACCCCCCCACCGCCACAGGGTCCGGCGACAGTGATGACCTCCGACTTACTTTATGAAGCTCCTTTAGTTTTGAGAGACTGCATTCCTGCTCGGGCTTTTATGGTCGTTTCTGAGCTTAAGAGTCCGCTTTGCAGAATTCTCGGAATGTCGCCAGTCTCGTCGTCAGCTTCACCCCTGCGCCCACTCAAAGGATGTGTCAGCACGTTCCCTTATCTGCTGTCTAATGGGGCGTATTTTGTAAGGATGATTATAGGCGCGGTTTATTTAAAGTTGAAACCGCCCTCTTCGCTCTAATTCCACGCTCCAAATACAACCTGCGCCATTCTTTATTATCCCCGTGAGACTCACCCCACTGCTCTCCCTCCCGTGACGTTGACCTCCCTCGATGTGGCAGCACCGGGGTACACAAACAGCTGGCGCCTTCGATCGCCCTCCAACACAGTGGTTTTTCCATGCTACAGACTACAGCTCCCATAATGCCCCGGGAAGACCTAACCCCAAAAAGGGCGCGTTCGACCCCAGTTACACGCCGGTGGCGCCAAGAGTGGCGGTCGGTTAAACGAGCAGAGGGCGGGTTTGGGTGGACTCAGAGTCTGATTCTACCAATCACCAGTGACGATGTGTGAGGAAAAAATAGGAACCGGGAGAAAAGACTTTTGGGAATGAGGAGCATTTGGAGTCCGGCTGAGAGCGGGGGAAGAGAGAGGGCTGCGGGAAGGGAGGCAACAGTTGCGAATTTGGTACTGTGAGCAGAAAGGTTTGGGAGACTCACAGGCCGCAAAGTGGCCTCCCCCTTGTCAGCACGGACGAGCGAGGCGTGTAAGGTAAGTGGAGCGCCGAAGGTGCGAGTGCACACCCAAAGTTCGGAGTGTCGCGGTCGCTCAGAAGAACCACCTTGAGCTCCAGCGTCCCTGGGGGGCGGGGAGCTTTCACTTGTCTGCATGTTCGCAAATTCTGACCCGTCTTGTCGGTGAGAAGCCTTACTACTCCCGTGTCCCCGATAATGTTGTCGAATGAAACCGTGTTGTTGGGTCCCCGAGAAGGACGCTATATACCGATACCTTCACATAAAAAGCGCCCAAGGACGGGTCGATGACGGCCACATGGCTCTTACAAAACTCATGTAGCCGCGGCGCCTGCGCCTTCTTCGGGTTCAAGCTGTGTTTCTACCACCTCGTTAAATCAATCAGGTGCACGGCTGCAGCTGACAGAAGCTCTATTTTTATAATCAGCCAAAGTGCGTCATGACGTACTAACTAACTGCTTTATACCCAAAGGTGCTAAAACAGAACCGGCTGAGCGCCCGCCCTGTGAGGCGACAGTGACGGGGAAAGCGGAGGACGCAGATCGTCACCCCCCGCCTGTCCGGATCACCTGTCCGCCAAGCTGGTATCTGGTGCCCCAAGTTATTCTAGGCACTGCCACCTGCTTTCTGGAAGTCCTTGTGTAACATTAAACTGCTCACCCCTAAAATCAGTCGCGCCCGAGTTGTCAGCAAGTGCAACTTTATTTTCGCGATTTTCCTGTAAGTGGTAGGATTTGTGTGTGTTCATTTTGCTAATGCAGCACTTGCAGGTTTAACTTTAAGAGTGTGTGTGTGTTTTTTCCCCACTCATAACCAGATAACCCCCTCCACGCATAAACGTGAAATCATGAGTGGTGATTATAAAACCCCTCTTAAAACACATACTGCTTATAATTGTCACAGTGACACAGATACAGGAGTTGAATGTGCCAGGTGATAACCTCCATGGTGGTGTGTGTGTGTGTGTGACTTACAAAGGCCACCTCCAATGCTCTTGGACTGTCAGCTGTCTGTATTATAAGTTTAGTTCACCCTGTAAAATAACTTCTTTTATAACTGGAGTCTCTTTATTTACAAAAAGGTATTGGATGGGATTTATGACTTCACTCGATTGTTTACTGTGTTTAGTTGCTAATTGGGAAAAGTGTGTGTGGACGCCTTGACCCTTTGTAAGGAGCTTGAGAGTTTATAAATGTTAACTCTGGGATCTGCTCATTACTGGTCCTGCAGAATTGGCTGCCAGTGCTAGGATTTGTTTTTGCTGTGGGACATGTATAGCCCTGATATTTCAGCATTGTGTATAATATTTGAGGAAAAGAATCTCATCACAGCCTAAAAAAGGCTACTGCAAAGGTTATGGCATCATTATAGTACATCACCAAAAACTTGTGCTGAGAACATTGTCAAAAAAGTAGGTTTTGATGAGAACCATTGCTTCAGACTGTTCTAGCATGTCATTTTCTGTACGCCCGCACTCTGCCACAGTTCACAAAAAAAGTGCCCCAAGCAGAGATCTGTGGCTGCCTCCTGGAAGAGCGTCCATTCTGAATTGTAGGGCTTGTTACCAAAGTGAGTCTTCTCAAAACAAACTGGAACAGCCCGCTACTGAGGATGACAATTTACTTTTTCACTAGTGGTAAAAAAAGTCTGAGGTTCAGCTGCTGGCCTGGCACTGCCAGAGTGGAGTTTGCAGGCTCTTCAGGGTGTTTGCACTGCTTTGCTTCTAACATCACAAAGACTTCATGTTTGGTTATTTGGCAAGTTTGCATTATCCCTGTGTGTGTGTGCGCGTGTGTGTGTGTGCGCACGCCTGCCATACAGTGGACTGGTGTCATGTATAGAGTTGGTTCCTACCTTGTACCCATTGTTCCAGGGATAAATACCAGCACCCTGTAATTATAAGCAGGGTATACATTGGATGAACAAATGATTTTTCTTTCTTCATGTTTTAACAGTACATTTTAAGATTCTTGCAAGTCTATCCTGGCCCTGTTCTGTGACTCGGGTTCTCTCGTGCTGTGATACTGAGCTCTCCCTGCTATGACTGACACATGACATCGCATGTTTTCAGTGATCTTATTCTGTACTTTGCAATGTTGTACTTTTTGAAATATAACCGTGTGTAGTTTGTAAAGCACCTTGAAATTGTCCTGTGAAAAGTGCTATATAACAGAAAGATGAATTTATTAGTAGTGAGGAGTTTGTTGTTTGATTTGTTTTCTTTTTTTTTTTGATCATCCCTACATCCTACAGAATGTTTTGTGGGTTAGGAATAATCACCAAATATATATAGTAGACTATTCCTAAATGTTTTTTCCAGAAATAAGTTGTCAGTTTTTATAGGTGTCTCTTTCTGTATGTTTAAAGGTGTTCACGCTCATCAACTGTGTTCAATAATTTCTGAGTTTGTCTGTTACAATCATTTTTCTTTTAAAAGCAAAATCAGTCCCATTTACAATTTTTTCTATATATTGTCTTGCAAGATTTTAATTATTGTTTTTCTTATTTATTTTCTCCAGGATGCATGGCTTGGCCCGTGCCTCATTGTCTTTTGGCTGTTTGGGGCTTCTGCGGCTTTTTGAGGTCCCTTGGTGCTGGAGTCTTTCTGCCAGTTTGGGTATCTATCTAGGAACTGGTGGGTGGCGATTCCTTCGTATAGTTATTTTGACTGCAAGGAGGGATCTCTTGTAAGTATAAAATCACAAAGTTCTTTCAGGCATTCCTGTCTGCAAAAGGCACTGTTGTCTAATATTCTGAAACGTGACTGAGGTTCATTTCTAAATGGCACTATAAGTCCAGCTCCATAACTCGGTGTGTTTGTGCTAGTTACAGCCCTGTGTCCTGTACATGTGACAGTGCTTTTACTGCCCTAGCCTTAGACACCAGTGCCACACACATACATGCCCTAGAAATGTGGAGAATCCATAATCAAGGAGAAGATGATCAGTTGTAAAATATATACGACATTTCAAAGAGTTCTCAGATTGTTTTATCGACCTTCAGAGCTAAGTGATTCAGTGTAAAAGTCACCCATTGTGTTAGGTGTTATCTTGGCCAATATTAACTTGGAGCCAGTGGCATTGTAATCCATCACAGATTTTTCTTTTGTGGTATCATTTTGCAGTCCTCAGCATAAACTAAAATTCAATAAATCACACTGACCAGACAATATTTGGCTGAGTGTTCAAAGAAATGTATATTGTATGTGTATATATAATGCAGTAACAAGCTTATTTGTCAAAAAGCATTATACACAAAGTAGATTCTACCAAAAGTCCCATATTGTCAATGTGAGGCCTTTATGAAGGACTTGTCATTAAATCCCAAAGGCAGGAATTAAGAAGGCAGTGTGCAAAGAAAAAAGTGAAGTATTGTACTTGGGAGTATTTCAGAATTGGCTATAGTGGTCAGTGGCGGGGTACCTTTTTTCTTCTTCTTCTTTTTTTTTTTTTTTATACCAGTAATGTAAATGGTTTAGATAAAAAGCAAGTAAAAATGAATTAAATTACAGATAACATGTAATTAGGTGAATTAACTTACACCTTAAAGTCGGCAAAATGGCTTCAGACAAAGCAGGTTTAGATAGGTGAAAAAGGAGGTTTCATTTGCTGTAAATAAGATGTGTTATATGTTTAAGACTTTATATTACCTTAAAGAAAAATATTAGATGTAATTGCAAAGTGTTTTGGGGAGGTGTCTGGAGCTCCAAACAAAAGCTGGAAGACTAAATCCCGAACTAATCTAAAGGTGGATTTGGGCAGGCAAAGCAATGAGATTGTAAGTGGGACCCAAATTCTAGTGATGTTGTGTAAAGTTTTCAGCAGAATGTTTACTTCTTGACTTGGTATTTTCTTTAAAAAGTCTCATAAACAGAGTGCTGAACCAGCATGAACTGATGATCTTTCTTATGAATGTTTGCTTTTCTTTTGTTTGCAGCGGTCTCTGTGTGCTGCTACGTGTAAAGCTAGCCATTCGGAGACATCTGCGCTGTGGCAGCACTATACCTTCCATCTTCTATGAGACTGTCCAAGCTCACCCTGACAAGCCAGCGCTCATCTATGAAGCAACAGGAGAGGTGTGGAGTTTCACCGCTCTGGACCAGTTATCTAATGCTGTGGCCCAGTTTGTTCTCTCCCTGGGCTTTGTTCCAGGAGATGTGATAGCTGTGTACATGGAGAGTCGTCCAATATTTGTGGCGATCTGGTTGGGCATGGCCAAAGTTGGCATTGAAGCTGCCCTTATTAATTTCAACCTTCGGCGAGATTCACTTATGCACTGTATAAGTGTGTCTGGGGCCAGAGCAATCATCTTTGGAGCAGAGCTGGCTGAAGGTCAGGAACTCATTTTTTGAAATTCATCCCTTTTTTTAAAAACAATTTGTAAGCCAGAATGTGTTGTTACTTAATATTAAGAATATTGTGGAGGATGTATACGACAGTAGGTCAACATGGAGTTCCACTGGTTAGTGCTGCTACCTTGCATTTCCAAAGGCCTGGTTTCAAATAACAGTAAATTGTTCCCTCAGTTTTACTGTTTATACCTGCTTCCTGCAATAGGATTGTTTTGAACGCCTTGTAACTTGTAGCTGCTCTGTAAAATGGCTGGTTCAATAATGGACACAATCATTATTATCATTTGTGTATACTTTTGTATGACAAGAAAAAGATGTTTGAACATGTGTGAAATATATACAGTGTGAAGACACAGCAGGCAGTACAACACAGTGTACAAGAAATTGATTCTCTGGCAGTCCATGTCAAGTCAGGTATGCGAGATGGCAGTCTTTCACTGTGGCCTCAGTGTTTTGATTCCACCTCAGTGAAGATCGCTTATCCCAGCAATGGGTTACAGCGCTTTATCAGTGCCAACTGAGGTGTCAAACTCCTTGTTCTGGTTCAGGTTTTGCCATTTCAACACTTCAGTCTGCCACAAAACTTGGCAGTGGCAGCTAACAACTGTGTTCAGTCCTCAATAGCCAGCTGTCCACTTGAATAAGTTGTATTAGATAGATAGATAGATAGATAGATAGATACTTTATTAATCCCCAAGGGGAAATTCACATACTCCAGCAGCAGCATACTGATAAATACGATATTAATTAAAGAGTGATAAAAACACAGTGCAATGTGGAGAGTGCGAGGCAGGTATAACAGACAATAACTTTGTATAACATTAACGTTTACAGCAGTCTGTCCCTGAAGCTGCTCCTCTGTCTGGAGATGATCCTGTTCAGTGGATGCAGTGGATTCTCCATGATTGATGGGAGTCTGCTCAGCGCCCGTCGCTCTGCCACGGATGTCAAACTGTCCAGCTCCATGCCTACAATAGAGCCTGCCTTCCTCACCAGTTTGTCCAGGTGTGAGGCATCCCTCTTCTTTATGCTGCCTCCCCAGCACACCACCGCATAGAAGAGGGCGCTCGCCACAACTATCTGATAGAACATCTGCAGCATCTTCTTGCAAATGTTGAAGGACGCCAGCCTTCTAAGGAAGTATAGCCGGCTCGGTCCTTTCTTACACAGAGAATCAGTATTGGCAGTCCAGTCCAGTTTATCATCCAGCTGCACTCCCAGGTATTTATGGTCCATGAGGGGTCTGGACCTCCTAAAATCCACCACCAGCTCCTTGGTTTTGCTGGTGTTCAGGTGTAGGTGGTTTGAGTCGCACCATTTAACAAAGTCCTTGATTAGGTCCCTATACTCCTCCTCCTGCCCACTCCTGATGCAGCCCATGATAGCAGTGTCGTCAGTGAACTTTTGCACGTGGCAGGACTCCGAGTTTTTGTTGGAAGTCCGATGGTTGAACAGGACCGGAGAAAGTACAGTCCCCTGTGGTGCTCCTGTGCTGCTGATCACAATGTCAGACCTGCAGTTCCCGAGACGCACATACTGAGGTCTGTCTGTAAGATAGTCCACGATCCGTGCCACCAGGTATGAATCTACTCCCATCTCTATCAGCTTGTCCCTAAGGAGCAGAGGTTGGATGGTGTTGAAGGTGCTAGAGAAGTCTAGAAACTCCCAGCTTTTGTGAGTCCTAAGCAATACTGATCCAGAGAGTGACTAACTGATTCTGCACTTCTTCTTGGCCTTGTGTTCTGACCGTATCCCTCTCCTCTTTCCTTTTCAGCGGTATGGGAAGTGAGGAGCTCTCTTGGCAAGGATATTCGCCTCTTCTGCACAGGGGACTTAAACCCTCAACATCTAACAGAGTTAGGTGCAGAAGCTTTAGACCCTCTGCTCACCTCCTCCTCACGCCTGCCCCCTCCACGCACACACCGGAAGGTTTTCAATGGTGAGCGTGTACTTTTATGTTGTCTTTTTTCCTGCCCTGTTTTATTTTAATTCTTTCTAAGAGGAGACTAACCAAATCACGTCTTTGTTGTCAGGTTTGGCAGGCCTCTTCTACCCTGTTCTTTGTCCTGAGTAGTCATGGCTTCTAAGTGGTCTTTTAAAATTCCTCCCTCATGCTGCAGCTAGCAGTGCTGCTTTGAGAAGTACTTGTGATCAAAGCACCTGTACTTAAAAGTAGTCGGTGAAATTTGTATAAAAATCCTACGTGTGTCTTGAATGAATGCTACTGGCTTTATGGTAAGCGTGATACGAGATATTTACCTATGGTGGAGTTTTTGGTAGTTCAGGACTAATCCACCAGTGATTTCTACTGAGGTCTGATTGATAGTCTGGGCTTACCAGGTCTGTAAACTGGCACATTAATATCTCCTTCTGTAAACAGCTATTATATTATGGGCAGTATGTACATGTTTTATTGTAGGCGTGGGTCATTTATATTCATTTTGTTTTTATGTAGTTACTTGTACTGCTAGGGGTGACAGTCCTTCGTTATTTAGAAGATATGAGGGTGGAGGGGTCCCTAACTTTAAGAATCACAGGATTGTACCAACTCTACAAGTGGGTGTTAAAGATGCAATCTCAAGCAGACTAAAGCCCACATGCCCCCACTTTCCTCCCCGTGTATTCTTCAGAGTGCTTTTGTGAGGATATTACACTGCACCACCTATTTTATCTGCAAAAAAAAAAAAATAAACTCCCCCATGTCTGCCTCTTGCAGTGTTAGGGAGTTGCTCGTGAAGACCACACATGCTTTACGTTTTCTCCTGTCTTTACATGCCCAGGTCTGCTTAAACAATGTGAATATATATATAAGCACAAGAACTTGCTTCACAGTCTCTGGTGTGGTGGGGTTCCCAGCTGTGATTTTAGTTTTTATGTTTCTGTAGGGATAAAGCAAATCCAAACTCAGCCCCTTAAAGTAGCTCCATTTTTGAAAGCATTCCAGCCTGTGTTTTTGAGGTAGGTGTCCGATGTGTTAAAATGACACTCAAACAAACAGGAGCGATGATCGAGCAAATCGATTTCCTTCAGCTTGAGATTCCTGGGTTCGGTTCAAGTCAAGACGCTCCCTGAGTGGAGTTGCCTGTTTCCATTCATATTCCGTCCATATTGTGACTCTTGACGCGAGTATGTGGCTAAGGTAGTGAGTGCTCCCCATCCACAGCTGGTGCCAGTGTTATCCCTTGGAGCACTGGTTACAAGTAGGCACAGGAATAAGCGTGTTCAAAGTTTTATGAATAAATCCATGGCTCACATAAAAGGGACATTTTATTTAGCAGACTAGCGCTTATTGGTGCCACTCCTTATGATCTTGTACCATTTTCCCAAATATTTCAATCCTAGAAGAAGCGTTCAGATAAAGACTTGGATGGACACAAGATCAGAATACAGTGCAGTTGTTTGTATTTACTGCTTTATGGTGCAAACTGGTTAAGGGATTTACTCCAGCTTATACAGTGAGTCAAGTTCATTATCTCTTTTGACTCCACTTAAGGACTGGGTCTGTTTCTTCTATCCACATGAAGAGAGAATGGTGACTTGCTGTGTAGCTCTCCGGAGTACAAATCCTACCCACCCAAACACCGTCTCATGGAGTTTCCAAGGTCTCCCCATGTCTGTTTGGGGTTTTGTCCTGATAATTTAATCTTCCCTCCCGCACTCCAAAGACTTGTAGTTGTAGTTGCAACCTACTTGTTGTGGGTTGACTGGTAACTCTAAACTGGCCCTGTGTGTGGGGGAATTAAGAAGCAACGGTGCCCATGTGTGCCCCCAAAGCCATTTCCGTCCTTTTGAACAGTGCTGTCGGCCAGACCTGGCCTGTTACACCCTGGATTGTTTAATGTGCGTTTCATAACGGATGATGCACGTGTGCCTTGGCTGCAATTGTACAACTTTGTGGTTTGACTTTTCTTAAGAGTTACTAAATTATATAAGTGCTATTAAGTTAAGTTTCCTGCCAGTCGTAATCCAAGTGGCTGTGAGGCTAGAGATCTGCACTGGCAATCGGAAGGTCGCCGGTTCGAATCCCGTAAATGCCAATAGGGACTCTGCTCTGTTGGGCCCTTGAGCAAGGAACGTAACCTGCAATTGCTGAGCACTTTGAGTAGTGAGAAAAGCGCTATATAAATGTAAAGAATTATTATTATTATTATTATCCAACTGTTTAGCGTAACAATTCTGATATGCAGGTGTTAAACTAGAATGGAATCCTGGAAATGCAGTGGTTCCCCATGAATATAATTTTAATAACAAAGTCGATCATGTGAGGGAGACCACAAAGTGTACTTTAATAAAAATGATTTTAATTACAAGTATATATTTAGAGCTGTTATTTCTATGTTACGTTTGAGTTTTTAACACGGAGTAAGTAATCACGTTTTTTAGAGTCATCCTCTTCCATTGGTTCTTAACCTTTTACCCCATTGCACCACCCCTGCCATATGATAGAAGGTCTTAATTTCTGATTTTGAATAGAATTAGTGGAATTAGACTTCTCTCTATGAGCTCCAAATTGCTGTTTTAGTTGAAGACCAAGAACATTTTCAAGTAAAAGTGCTTTTTTGTTTTGTGTGTAACTTCTTCTGATTTCAAAAAGCCGTCCCAACATGCACAGGATAGGAGCCAGTTCAGCACATACAAGTGAGAATCTCGCTGTACTCACTGCATATTACAATAATCACCTCATTCACCAATCTAGAAGTTACCGTGCGTGTCTAAAATTTTAGGTTAGCCCTCGTGAATGGTCCCAAGCTTTGTTAATAATAATAATACATTTTATTTATTTACTAGCAGCTTTCCCATATTGACATTCAGTCATCAGTCTACCTGATTAAATAAATGTGCACTTGACTCTGTGTCCTTGCTGGAGTATCTCTTTCACCTGAGTATGACTTGTGACTGTGCTATTTGTAGAGAGTGATGTGGGCAGCCAGGACTTTGTTCAGAGGACACACTGACAGCACCGCCCATGCTGTTGTAGTTTGTAGTTAGTGATTTACACATTCAGAGAGCCACTTCCTGACTGCCGTGTCTGGAATGTGACCTTTGCCTTATATACTGTTGCTTCACTCATTCTGGATTTAATTGAAATGGATAGGAAACCGGACTTCAGAAAGATGCAAAGTAATTATTATGACTTGTGTTTTTTTTTTTTGGTCAGTTCCTATCCTTTGCTTGTAGTGCACACTGTAGTGTCCTAGGCCTTTGCCCAGGCCTGCCTTTAACTAGATCTGAAAACTTTTAAGTCCTTGCATGATTATGAAATCTTGTTTAAAAATTGTCAACAGGGGGACTTGTTATATGATACTGGGTACCAGTGGAGGAGCGCATTCAGAGTAATGCATGCTTGAATCTAAAAGACAGCAGTCTAACCAACACAGAGTATGAAAGGAAACCTCAGAGAAGCTCTATGGCTCCTATCTTAAAGGATCCTGTTTGTGGTAAATGTACAGCAAAACGGTGTATTTATGAAAAGGATTCCGCCGAGGACTGAGGATCTTGAGGTTTCTGATGTGCATTTTAGAGTATGTTCAAAATTTTTTAAATATATTTTTAGAGTTTTCACACATTCATGTTTTTTGTTTACATTTTCTACATTTGCAAGATTTTGTTGATTGTGCCTTTTTCGTGGTATTGACATCCATGGCTTCAGTGACAGTGGCTGAACTATTACCCAGTTATGACACACTCCACTCTCCTGCAGAAAATCACGTGGTCTGAATTCATCCTCTGCTTCATACTAATGAGCCACATGCCTGACAGAAACAACTGGAAAAACCTCTTCTCGGGGGCTTGTGGGAAAGTGTTCTTTGGGCCGGCAGCAGGATTAAGGGGCTTCACAGCTGATTAAAGTCTGAGACCTTTGACTTGGTTTTTTGCATAGTTCAAATCCTGCTGCACACTCAGCAGTGCTGTTCACTAATGTACTGTGTGCTGACGTCAGACCGCTGACTTTCATCTCTTGTTTCTTCACTGAAATCTTTCTTTGCTGTTGTTAGTTTGTTTGGGCTGGTCTGAGTTTGTCTCACTTCAACTGTAAAGACTTTGCCCTGTCATGTTGCTAACCTAAATCTCTTATTTATTTATTTATTGCACCTTCTCAGATCGACTTTTCTACATCTACACATCTGGGACTACTGGGCTTCCCAAAGCTGCGATAGTCGTGCACAGCAGGTGAGTAACTTGCTTCAAGGGTACGAGAACACGCCTGCAGTCAGAGACTCCTAACATGGAGTCCGGCTCCCTCAAACAACAGACATGTGTAACATTGGCTCTATTTGTGCTCAATTCACACTCTTAACAGAGTTGGTTTTAAGAGATGCTGAATTAGGGGAACATTGCTAAGCCGTAGTTTCTGGGAGAAGGCCACGGGGCAGACCCAGGACACACTGGAGGGATTGTATCTCCCGGCTGGCCTGGGAATACCTCGGGGTCCTGCTGGATGAGGTGGCCAGGGAGAGGGAGGTCTGGGCTTCCCTGCTTAGGATATTGCCTCCGCGACCCGACTTCGGATAAGCAGTGGACAATGGATGGATGGTTTCTACATGCTGTTTTGCTAACAGACCAGCGATAATAACATGATTTTGTATTTTTTTGTATTATCTGCACAAAACACCAAATACCCGTCATGTCTAGATTTATATATGGATTCTGTATATGCTTGTCCTACTAAAGGCAAATGTTAAGAAAGAACCCAATTGTTCGGCAATGAAGTAAATAGCAGCAAAATCACATCAGCTGCTGATGCTGCCTCGGGACCCTGGGTGCTGTTTCACACCATGAACCCTCTCTTAAACCCACCCGTCAGCAGCTTCCCAGAGAGTACACCTGAGACCTGTGAGTTTTATAAATAAAATCCAAGCCATTCGTTCCAGCATTACTCCTCCAGGTGTTGATCATTGTGGGACAACACCAGCCCCTCTAAGGCCGGTGCACAGCCATTTTACTTCCTTTCAGCCTTTTGGCTCTTCTCGGCTAGCTGATATAATCCTGCATATGAAACCTTCCAATTATCCGCTAGATACCTTACCCTCCTGCCAATTTAAAGACACTTTCAGAGCTATTAGTCCAATTGTTTTGGCTATTATTAACAACTGTCTAAAATCTGCTATAGTGCCACACAACTTTGAACCTGCAATTACTCAGCCTCTGTTGAAGAAGCCCACTCTTTATTCTACAGCTCTTTCAAATTATAGGCCTATTTCTCAGCTCCCATTTCTGTCCAAAGTGATGGAGAAAGTGGTATCTTTGCAGTTATTTTCATATCTGGAGGATAACAATGTATGTGATGTGTTTCAAGCAGGTTTTAAAACACTTCATAATAATGAAGCAGCGTTGCTGTTGGTGACAAATGATATTCTATTAACTTTGGACTCAGGCTCCTCTTAGTGCGCCATTTGACACCCTGGGCAATGGGGTTCTGTTCAAACGTCTTGAGGATGAAGTGGGCATTCAAGGCTGTGCATTGAAATGGTTTGAGTGCCACCTTAAAGGTGCATCTGTGTCTGTTAACACAGATGGAAACTTCTCTCCGCCAGCCCCAGCTCCTCTCCCACATACCACAAGGTTCTGTTTTGGCTCATCTTCTGTTCTTCCTTTTATCTTTCAAAAACATGATGCCGTGTATCATTGTTATGCTGATGATACGCAGCTATACCTCAAAGTTAGTCCTGACATCTGCAAAAAGCTGTTGAAATGCTTTGAGGATATAAAATATTGGCTGTCACAAAAGTTCTTACAATTAAACAAAAGTAAAACAGAGGTCATTATTTTTGGTCCTACCACATCTGCAGATGAATTCGGCACTCAGTTAGTTTTGCTCCTTGGCAGCAATGATTCATAATGGTGTCAGGAACTGAGATGTCATCTTCAAGTTGTCACTCAGTTTTGAAAAACAAATCTCCACCGTAGTAATGTCCAGTTTTTACCCACTGAGGCAAATTTCTAAACTAAAATCCTTTCTTTCAGTGAAGGACTTGGAAACGGTCATTCATGCCTTTATTACGTCTCGGCTAGATTATTGTAATTCCTTATATGTGGGACTGCCCCAGTCTGCTCTGTCACGACTTCAGTGGGTTCAAAAGGCTGCAGCGAGATTCTTAATTGGGTCGAGATAAAAGAATCCTGTCTCCCCCATTTTAGCCTCTCTCCGGTGAGGCGTCTCATTGATTTTAAAATCGTTTGTTTTTAAGTCCTCGCATGGTGTCGCTCCTAAATACATTTGTGAGGTCCTTCACCCTATGAGAGCATTGAGGTCATGTAGACGAGGACTTCTTGTAGTTCTGAGATTGCAGCTGAAGTCCAGGGGAGCACGGAGCTTTCTCAGTTATTGCTCCACAGCTTAGGAATGGCCTGCCTTTCCACATCAGGTCTCCATCCTCTCTCGAGGTTTTTAAAAGTTGCCTTAAGACCTGCTTGTTTTCTTCTGCCTTGCACTCTGTATAATAGGATTGTGGGGATGTTATAATTGGTTGTTTTATTAATCTGCTTCTGTTTGATTGTTTGCATTGTGTTTATTTTATTGCTTCTTTGTACAACACTTTGGCACCACCACCGTTTTAAATTTGCTTCTATAAATAAATAATCTAACTAAACTCAAACCCCAGGATATACAGTTTATACATTTTATTCCCTCTTTTTGTCCATCAGAACTGTGTGTTGTTCAATAGTGCGACTGAAGTACATATAAATGGTACTCAAAAAGCGACCATGCCTGCAGTCGTTAAAGACTCGGGTTTAAATTAATAAAATTGACACTAAATGTTTGCTTGTCTGTTGTTCATGGCAGTCTCTTATTTATGATTTGTGTGCAGTTTAATTATTTTTTAAAAGGCATTCCAGCGTGAGTTTTCACCAGTCAGAATTGTCAGCATTTTAATAAATGTAATGCTGTGTCTCCCCTATTTGTAGGTATTACCGTATTGCTGCCATTGGCTACCATGCCTTCCGAATGCGTCCTAACGATGTGATCTACGATTGTCTTCCCCTCTACCACTCTGCAGGTATTCTCCTATCTGTCCAGCACTGAACCAAGTATCGTCTTTCATTTTATAATGCCGCACTTGTAACAAACATGTCAGTCTTTCTCTTGTGTTGCAGGAAATATCATGGGTGTGGGGCAGTGTTTGGTCAATGGTCTTACAGTGGTCATCAAAAAGAAGTTCTCTGCTAGCCGATTCTGGGAGGACTGTGTCAAATATAATTGCACTGTAAGTATAAATGCATCCTTGTGTTCAAGACCACCACACCCCCATCTTCTGTCCCTTCTGCAGTGAGCTCTGTATTTCAGCTGCATGCTGTTTAAGGCACGCTTGAGATAGGCCTGACCGTTTAATTTGTGGGTGTAATTTTTGGCCTTTTTTGAATATTAATAATATTTGGTACTGATAAATGAAAAATGTACTTGAAGTGTGCAGTGAGCTTAGGCTCTCTTGTAATGAAATGTTCAGATTTTGGATCTTCCTCCACCAAACCCTCTCGCTTCAGAGTTTTGATTCTGCCCATATTAATTGTGTTTTGTTTTCTTCACTAGAAACTCTGAAGCTGAGCAACATTTTGAAACACTGTCGTGTTTTCCTGTCATACAGGTAGTGCAGTATATTGGTGAGATCTGCAGATACCTTCTGAATCAGCCAGCAAGGGAAGCCGAGACCCAGCACAAGGTTCGGTTGGCTGTTGGAAATGGGCTTCGGCCTAGTGTATGGGAGGCATTCACCCAGAGATTCCACATCAAACAGATTGGCGAGTTCTATGGAGCAACAGAGTGCAACTGCAGTGTAGCCAACATGGACGGCAAGGTGAGTCTGTTCTTTCAGAACTGATCTCTTCATTATTTCAAGCCATCACTTTTATTTACTAGTTGTCAGCTGACGTTGCCTGGGTATTCTGAATTTTGCTGAAAGTGTTACTTTATGCTGCTCTAATTACATTAACAGCTGTACAGTGGTGTAGTGTTGGGCTGCTGCGTCGCAGTATGGAGGCTGGGGTTTACTTCTCGGGTCCATCTTGCATGGAGTTTGCATGTTCTTCCAGTGTCTGCATGGCTTTCCTCCTACCGTCAAAGACATGCAGGCTACAACAACAACATTTATTTATATAGCACATTTTCATACAAAAAGTAGCTCAAAGTGCTTCAGGCTAAGTGAATCGGCGATGCTAACTTGGCCCTCGTGAGTGTTTGATAGACTGTGTTTATGTGAGTGGACAGTAATGAACTGGTGTCTTGTCCAATCATTACAGGTTCAGGTCCCCTGTGACTTTGGGTTGAATGTTTGAGAAAACATATGTCAATGTGTATAATCTGAGAGCTCCACAATGGAGTTTGAGTTAGCCAAGCAGATCCTTTAACATTGGTAGCCATTGCTCTGCCTGTTCTTGACCTACTGCACTGTAGGTGCTCTCAGAGTTTCAAAGTTAGCAATAATTCATCATACTGGCTGCTAGAATCAGGCAGTCAGATCATCTGGATTTCTACAAAGTTCAGCCAAATGCCATCCTTAGTTTGTTTTTGTAAATGTCTCCTAAGTGTCCAATACAACACAAAAACAGCACTCCCACTTTAAAGTTTCTGAATGGACCTCCTTATCTTTGTGGCAGGATACATTGGGGAATCCCATTTAAAGTTGTGTGTGGTTTATGGAGCATTTCTTGTGTGTTTATGCTAAAACCCTCTGATCAAAGTCCTGCGCATTTGCCTGTGATGATGGAATGAATGAGGACACCCCAACTGCCAATGAGACCCACTGTATCAGTTCTTGTAGGACGAAGCTTAAAAACAACAGGAAGCACTTGGGTAGAATGGGCAGTGAGGGCTGGGGGTCTTCTGGCCTTGATTCTCCCTGTTTTTGGTGACAATAGCATCTGACTTTTTATAATCATGAGAGACTTACAAATGAATCCTTAGTTATGGACTCTACTTCTTGTATTATTTAAGTGTGCATTGCTTTATTGTTATTTACTGTTATTGGTGTTCCATTTATAAATTTATATACTTATAATTCCTTTTTATTTTATTGAATTTCTTGTAAAGCACTTTGAGCTGTGTGCTTTGTGTGAAATGTGCTGTAGAAATAAATGTTGTGCTTGCTGCATTGTGCCCAGTATGAATCCCAAAGAGACTACTGTTTCAGAATGGAGTGGTAAATTGTGGTTCTCACTTAACACGGTTCTGGGTAGAGCTTTGTAATTATTATTATTTTTTTAATTATGTGACTTTTACAGGGTACATATTTAGTATTTTACATTTGTATTTTCAGGTGGGGGCTTGTGGGTTTAACAGCCTGATTTTACCCAATGTCTACCCAATCCGGCTGGTGAAGGTAAATGAAGAGACCATGGAGCTGATCAGAGGTCGCAACGGCCTGTGCATATCCTGCAAACCAGGTGAGCAGCCCTTGTCCTGTCTGACCTGTGTGTGTGTGTGCTTTCTGCAGCTTCCTTTTTTAATCATTCAATGCCAGTGTCCTGCAAAGACGAGTGTGCATGTAGAAAAGAACTGAAAATCTCCTACTGACCTTTAAGTATTATGACACTCTTGATATCCTTCTGCTGTGAAACATTCTGACCTGTCGCTGTTTACACGTCTTAAACAACTATTATCATACACTGATCATTTCTGTATTATCTATATCTATTATTTATTTTTTATTTATTTATTACATATCTTGCACATCAATATTGCTGCTACTTTGTCCTATCTTTGCACAATGTCTTGTTTGTGTTTTAATTTTTAAATTTTAATTCTATTTTTAATTTATTATTTGCACGTCATGTTGTTACCCTGAGCTTCGCAATTTTGTCCATCTGTATACTTGTATATGGTTGAGATGACAATAAAGTTCACTTTGACTTTGAAGACGTCTCTGACTTGGAGCCATTTATTGTGTCTTAGGTGAGGCCGGTCTTTTGGTGGGCAGCATAAACCAACAAGATCCTCTGCGCAGATTTGATGGTTATGCCAGCGAGGCTGCAACCAAGAAAAAGATTGCTTACGATGTCTTCAAAAAGGGAGATGCAGCCTATCTATCTGGTACACTTTTGACCTTGTTGCATGCTTCTCCTTCCACAGCTGTCTGTGGGCTTGTTTGTGTCTGCCAGGCGTAAGCACCGTAAGCCTACCAGCTGTACTCCATTCTCCTACATGTTTCACGTCACAGGGGATGTGCTGGTCATGGACGAGCTGGGCTACATGTACTTTAAAGACCGCAGTGGAGACACATTTCGGTGGCGTGGAGAGAATGTCTCAACAACAGAAGTAGAAGGCATCCTGAGTACCATCCTCAATCAAACTGACGTGGCAGTATATGGTGTACCTGTGCCAGGTAAGCAAAAATGTTGTTTTGAGTTAGGATGCCAATTCAAGAATTAAAGTGCAAGAGTTTGCCAAAACAATAGAATGGCAAGCATTGTTCTTTGATCCCATTCAGCCTCAATGTGTAACTAGCAGTTTGCAGCATGGTCTCGCTTATCACAGTACAAATCGTCAGTTGAGACCTGCTTCTTTTAGCTCGATATTGGTAGTTTTTCAGAGGTATTTCCTTGTTTCGTATCATTCCACTTTATTGTGAATGTTTCTTCTTATTGCACAGTTTTCACAGTCTGTAGATTATGCCTTTGCTTTATGTGTACCCATCACCCCTTCTGCCTTTTATGCACACAAGCTGGAATTATGCCAGCCTGCCCTAATGAGGGCGCTTTGCCCAGCTGAATAAATCTGCACCACAAGACAAGACCCCTTTTTGTGCAGCTTGGGGGTGTGATGTAGCCTGAGATGCCTTTTATTTGACTTACAAAGACACAGCGGAACTTGGGGAGGTGAAACACCCATTCAGTGCTTGGCATTTGTTAAAGCTAAGACTCTCCACAGTCCTCTCAGTGTTTAGAGAGCAGGATCGTGCAGGGCTGGCTCCTCAGTAACAGTTCTTCATGGTCCCACCCCGTTCTCTTCTTAGACCTCTGCACCTACAGATCTTTTTCCAGATTCTGTTTCCACCTGTGTTGAGGCTATTTTAAAGACTCATTTTTTTTGTTATATATGCAGACCCCAAGCTCGGCAAACTCTCTTCTAACATTTACCTGTTTGAGATTCCTTGGTGACTTCTATAGAAGTGCTGTTAAATATTTGTGGTTACCTCTGTGCTAAGTGTGGTTCCACATATGGCACATGTTTTGTATTTAGCCGCTTTGGCCGATGTCCTGTTAATTGAATGACCTTTCCATCTGTTTTCTTTTTTAGGGGTAGAAGGTAAAGCAGGCATGGCAGCAATTGCTGATAAAAGTGACAGTTTTGATCCTGTTCATTTCTTTACCGCTGTGCAGAAACTTTTGCCCCCTTACGCCAGGCCAATGTTTCTACGGATCTCTCCTGAGGTGGACAAAACAGGTATGGCATTTCTTGGATTATCTGCTCACAAGGCCTGAACTCTTACTGTTAGAGAACTGCTCATTAAAATTCTTTACTGTTTATCTATTAATCCCATAATTTCAAACTGGTGGATGCAAGACCTTTAGAAACTGCCAGTTTGTTTTTATGCTGAATTAGAACTGGTTGGCAAGCAATAGGAAGGAGGTTTGTTCAAAGGAAAGGCAGACTGAAGTTAAAGCGGACACTGACTGTTTTCCCAGCAGAGGCAGATTTAGTGTTAACAATCTTTCATATCTCAATCTATTCATATAACTGAATGACAGTCGTCTTGGCATTTTTCCACCATATTTATTTGTATTCAGTAGTTTACTGTTATGATAAACTTAACGTCTCCGAGTAGTGCATTTGTGAGGGACCTCTGTTTAATTCCAGGCCCAGTCACTCACTGCCTCGTCATGTGTAATCATAAACTCTACATTGGCTCACTGTACAGTAAGTAAACGTTTGTAAGTCCACGAGTCCATGTCCTGTTAGTGACTGGGGTCCCGTCCATTGCTTGTGCCCCTAATGCATCTCTGTTAGACTGTAGCGCCCTACAATCTGTGTGTTAGAAAATGGACAGAGATGCAGCACTTTGTGGCCTGCTTTTAATGTGCAGTAAAAATTCAAAACTGGCTTTCAAAAGAGTTCTTACATTTTTCATACGTTATAATTAAAAAAAAACAAAAAAAACCAAACATGTCCAGGGGCCTCGTGTATAAACTGTGCGTCTGCACAAAGGTGTGTGCCCGTTGCCATGCTCACTTGGAGATCTATAGAAACTAGACTTGCTGTAAAGCCACACACATCTTCACAGCAGCCCAGACCATGCGTATGAACGCTTCTGCTCGGTTTTGTAAACGGGTGACACTTGGCGTCAAAGCACTGCTACTGATTCACATCCATGACGTGAGCTTTATCAAATACACCGAAGTGAATTGCATATCATTTACAAATTGAATTCACTTAATTGTAATCATTCTGTAATAATAATATAATGGTGAACTGAATGGCCAAACTACTACAACTACCTTGACTGCTTTAGCGTTAAAAGACGTGTGGCAAATGGGAGAATTAGAAGAGAGACATCATACTGATTACTTGTCCCATGATGATGATGACTTGTAAGTCAATTTAGATTTCCATGAGCTGTGTCTTGTTAGAGCACTAGGATATATCATTTCTGTGATGAATTGTATTAAATTATGTATGTTAAAGTTTACAGATAAATTAACTTCATGTAAATAATTTATACTGTTAATAATTAAACCTGTGGAGGCACTCTGAGGCGGAGGAAGCTCTGCTGCCTCTCAGTAAGGTCACAACTGGGATGTCCCCTGCCTGGAATTTGTATAAATCCTTGATGGGTTATCATAAAAATTTCTAATGCTGACCCAGCTGCCTTCAGTGCAAGGTGAGAGCCAGTCCTGGACAAAGTGCCAGTCCATTGTGTCATGCCAGGCGAGTTTAGAGTTTACACTCCTGCTGGTTTGGGGGATCTCCATCCATCCATTCTCCAACCCGCTGAATCCGAACACAGGGTCACGGGGGTCTGCTGGAGCCAATCCCAGCCAACACAGGGCACAAGGCAGGAACCAATCCCGGGCAGGGTGCCAACCCACCGCAGGTTTTGGGGGATCTGAGAAGCCCATACTGTATGTGAAAGTGGGGAGAATAAATGGTGCACTCTTGTTAAAAGTAGTGATTTCGTTAGATCAAACACAACAAAAACTTGAGTGAAAGTGTTTAGTGAATGACTTGATGTAGTTGTGACAATAAAACCTGCACCTCCTGTCCTGCTCTGTGTTGCAGGAACATTCAAGATCCAGAAGACGAGACTGCAGAGAGAGGAGTTTGATCCTCGACACTCGAATGACAAGCTCTACTTTCTGGATGCCCGGGCTGGACGGTACAAGGTCCTCAATGAGGATTTGTACAACGCCATCAGGAATGGAAGTGTACCCCTCTAAAGTAAGAGGCACGTGTATGGACAACAAAGGAAAGGAGCCAATTTTCGATCAACATTTGTATCTCTTCTCAATAGCACAAAGGGACGGAGGAACTGCCAGATATCCACTAAGCCACTTTGGAGCAAAGCCTTCTACCAGGAGATGTTGAAACTGAACTTGTTTTAATTATTTGATTTGCCTTCTAACTACCAAGAACAACCGTGCAGCCTCCACACTGCACTGTCTCCGTGGTACATTACAGTAAAAACTTCAGAAATGCCAGTCAAGTTCTTCATTAGGCACAGCGTGAAATGATCAGTTTAAACTTTCAAATCTAGCTGTATCGTCAAAAGGACATTTTAGAGGATCCAAGGTTTCTTTTGGTTCCTGGGTTGCTGGGAGGCGAGCAGGGTGTTAGCCAGTGCATTCATTTGTGTTAACCCCATCCCATTAAGAGTACTAAACCTAAAGAAGGGGAGGATTTTTATGTATTTTTTAAGTACTACTTCTAATTTTAGGAATTCTTTAGTTTTATATTGAGTTTCAGTGATCAGGGTACCACAGGTTTGAACCATATAGGATAGACACAGCATTGAAGTGTATGTAAATGGGGTGGATTACTTTGTAAGATATATTTTAATAAATTAAAACTGTTTTTTTTATTCATATGAATTATATTTTCAATTGTTTGTTGGTTTCTTCCTTTGAAAAAGGCTCCGTGCCCGACACATTAATAGCAACCCAAGGTGGGAAAGGTGCAGCAGTTACTTTAATAAAGAAGTTAGTTTATAAGGCGACTCCTCTACTGCCATTAAGGTCAGCACCATACTTGTTTGTATCTTGTTGAGGGTCCACTTGAAAAATGGAACAAAAGCTTCACTCTCCACCACCGATGCCTGGCTGTAGCTGAATTTGAGAGTGCGGTACAAACAACAGCAAGACGTCTTGTGCTGCCTTTGGTAAGATGAAGGTGTGCTGGACTGACAAAGCAAAATGTGCAATTAGCCAGCAATCATGAAAGGACAAAACCTGCCAGGCCTGTGTGTTCATCCATTTCTGTCCAAGAACGAGGTGACTGGAGGGAGAGGCAAAGCAGGACGGTTCAGAAAACAAACCCTTAAAGGTAGTCTGTGTAATACTGGGACCATCAAGCTCCACAAGTCCTGGAGACCCAGTCACTGGTAAGAATATAAGCAGATGAACATCAGGGCGTTACCCTGGGCCCATCAAATGATGGTACTGCTGGGCATCATCAATATGTAGATCTGTAAGTAAGGATCTAGTAAATAGGCATTTCATATACCCAGTCTGAGTGGTTGGCACTGCAGCAGCACTAGCCATCATGTCACGCCAAATCTGCCGTGTCAAAAACTAATTAAATAAAAGGGTATATGTTTTTACCTAGTTACTGATTTACATTGTTACAAAATTAATTAAATCCATATAAAATAAAATCCAGCAATTAAGAATTCACTGAATTTTTTTCATAATCACAAAAGAAGCCTGTAATGCTGCTTAGAACCCGGAGCAAACGTTCCTTTGGTGAAACTGTTAACATCGTGCATTTAGTAAAGTATTTATTAAGTTAGTTTTGGGGTAAACTCGCAGCACGTTCTGTTCTGCTTTATTCTAAAAAAAGACACGAAGTCCTTAGATAGGCCGGCCGAAAAATAAAGACTACATGTCCCATAAAGCGCTTGGCAAGAGTAGCGCATGCTCATGGTGTGAGCGCTTGGCTATTGGGTGATAGTGGCGGGCGCGACGCTACGCCGAGTACAAATGGGCGGGGCGTGAGGAGGAAGCGTCTTTTTGTCGATGTGAGACGGCAGTTGTTTTCAATCAAGTAAGTAAGCGGAGTGCGGAGTGTGCACGGCGCTCGTTATTTATTTTAATTTTTGTAAAGATAGTAAATGGCAGCACCTCAGTCACACGTATGAATGTAAGCTGTCCAGATTCATAAGGTATCGAGGACATCGGATTGTTTGTTTTACGCGACGCGTGGAGTTTTACGTTGTTGTTGAATCCACAGAACAAATGAATGACTTCGTTAATAAACGCGCAAAAAAAGTAATTAATGTGGAACTGTTAGACGACCCACGCGAAGACACGTTACGAAAGACCCCGTAGCTGACGTGACTCTTGAGCCTGGCAAGGTGGAAACGCTGGCCTTCGATTAGCCTGACTCGGTATGGCGGGCAGTGCTGGCGTGAGAGACCCCTGGCATGTAATCCTGTGCTTGCAGCGGCACGGAGTTTGTTTTTGCAGTTACTTTTAGGCACTGGCGCTCGAATCAAACTGGCATTGTGCCGCACGGCTGGCGCTTGGTCGATGTGGGGGTACATTTAGCCAGCTGTTTGATTTGTAGGTTACTTTGGATCAAGGGTGACACGGTGGTTAGTGATGCCACCTCCTGGAGGTTGGGTCTCTCCGCTTGAGTTTTTTCTCCAGGTATTTTGATTTTATTTCTGCCTCTCAACAACACCCACATATAAGTGAGCGTGGCTGGCTGCCAGAGTGTGCCCTCAGCAGTACTGGCACTTCACCCAGGGTTTGTTTCTGTACGGGATTGGATGGACTTTGGGCTATAGAGTGGTGTAAATAATACAATGGCATATTAAGTGAAGACCATCTTTATTGGTCCTTATGGTCATTTATTTGATGAAGTGTGATCAGTCAGTCATTATCCAACTACAGGGTCACGGGGTCTTCTGGAGCCAATCCCAGCCAACACAGGGCACAAGGCAGGAAACAAACAACGGGCAGGGCGCCAGCCCACCGCAGGGCACACACACGCACACCAAGGATCAGCTGATGTGAAATGGGACATTTCCCTGTGTGTGCCTCTCAGTGGAGCTTCTCCATTCGCGACAGACTTTTATATTCCCCTTTCTGCTTTATTGAGCAGTTTGTCACATTAGTGGATTAAAGTATAAAACAGTTTGAGTAACTTCATAAACAATGGATGTGCTTAGGAAATCACATGATTGGCAGTAAATATGTTGGGGGGCACGGCGGGGCAGAGCTGGCCTCCCAGTAAGGAGACTGGATTCCGTGACCGCGGTGCTCCTTGTGCTGAGTTGGCATGGTCTCTTCGTGTCTTTCCTGCTGTAGTCCAAAGACATGCAGGTCAGGTGAACTGGCGCTGCCAAACTGGCCCTTGTGTGTCCCCTTCCTGCCCTGCTCCTGGTGATTGCTGGGTTAGGCTCCAGCTGCCCCATGACTCTGCCCTGGATACGCAGTTTAAGGAAAAGATGGTGTAACTTCAAGGAATGTGCAAAGCGATATGATGGAGGACAGCGTGTTGGCGCAGTGCCCCACAACTCCAGGTCACTGACCCTGAATCTTGGTCTGCTCTTGGCCTGTGTGGATTGGGCACATTCTCCCAGTTTGCAGGGCTGGGTGTACACGAGGGAGGCTTTTCCCATGGGACCTGAGGCTACAATAAGGGCATTGTCCCTCCTGGGTGACTAAAGGAGGTTGGCTTCAGGAAGCACATCTGCCTGTCCAACTGTCTGCTCCAGGACTTCCTTTGAGAAGGGCAAACGGCCAGCCTGGAGGAGCCCAGAAGGTTGCCGTTATGCCAGCAGACTGAGTGAGTGAGTGTCTGTGTATAACTGTGCCCTGCATTGGACGGGTGCCCAGCCCAGTGCTGTTTCCTGCTTTGCTTGTAATGTTGCCTCGGTGGTCTCGGACTGGCAGCAGTTGCTTTTCTTTCTTTTCTCTCTCCAGTTTGTGAAGCTCACCCGGTGGTTGAGATGTCCCCAGGGTCACGACGCGTGCTGGTCTTCAAGTCATCTGAGGACCTGGGATCTGCTCTAGCCAGCTTCATAGTGGCCAGGGCCAATGCCAGCTGCAGCTCGGAGCGAGGACGCTTCACGGTGGGCCTGTCAGGGGGCAGCCTGGTATCACTGCTCACCCAGCACCTCCCTGCCCAGCCTGGCGTAGACTGCAGGAAATGGCTGTTTGGATTTTGTGACGAGAGGCTGGTCTCCTTTCAGGACCCCGAGAGCACCTGTGGGCTCTATAAGGTAGGTGGTGAGCAGCGAGATCGGACCCCGTGACGCTGGTGTTTAGTTCGCCGTTAAGTCACACGTGGGCTGCACATTGGGGGCGTCACAAATGTCAAGGGGCACGTCGTGTCTCCTCAGCATTACACCTCCAGTTTCAGCGAGGCCGTGTTTGGTTCTCGGTGTGGTGGATTAGCGGCGTCAGAAGAGGGCGCCAGGGTTCTGTTTCTCTCAGATGTCACACGATGAACTCGGCGCATTTCCGGCACACGCTGCCCAGGAAGTCTTCAGAGGCAAAGCTCCGCTTCCATTTCTGAATTCAGCGACACTCCTCGTCACATCCGTACATACAGAGAAGCTCCTACTGCTGGCAGCTGAGTGTGCCGTTGAGTCACAACACTTCAGTAAAGTCCGGACAGACACAAAGTGAAACTCTGAATTGTGATAAAGCCAACATGCAATGGAAGCAGCAGCGCCACACGTCCTGTCCAGGGAGCCCCTGGTGAATTACAACACTTAAAGGGGAAGGGAGGAAATCTTCAGACATCCTGGCGATGACGGCGACATTTGCAGAGCGCCGTTTTATTCTTCACACTAACGCTAGTAGCGACTCCATTCACGATTTTAGGATCGTATTCAATTTTTGTGTTTGTTCAAATGAATTTTGCAAGGAGTCCAGATTCGGTACGACCGTGTAGAGATATCTATCTTGAAGGTGCCCCCCGTGTGCAGAATTCATAAAAACACATGCGTCTGACAGATGCCACCTCGTAGCCGGACACCAAGAGCAAGATGGCCGCTTCATTTGCTGTTTGCAGGATTTGTGAGCTTGTGATGGAAAGAAAGAGAAACGCAAAATGATTGCTTTGAGCGCAGCCATCCCTGTTGTATCTGAACACAGAAAGCTGTGCGGTGGGGCGGCGTGGGTGATGAGGGGGGACACTTGGTTACTTTACGCCAACCTTTGTCCTCCAGACTCCCTGAGAAGTACCCACTGGAGGTGTGCCAGCCTCCTCGGGATGAACTCGGCAGTCCAGCTGACTTCATCTTCCACCTCGCTTTCTCTTCACCGGCTGTTGCTTCATGGCGTCCACAAGCGGCTCTGATTCAGTGCTGGATACCACCCTGTGGAGAGGTCACCCCGCTTACGGTAACCCCAAGTGACTTACCAAGTGGCACACAGGACATGCTGACACTCGGCTTGGGCTCCTTCAGCGTTCACATGCACAGCTGGGGGACCCACCGTTAAACTTGGCAGGGGTCTGCTGCGGTGCCCTGTCAGTTCTACTGATGGTGCCCATCAGTTTACAGTGTAAAGGAACGCCAAGGAAAGCCCCGTGGCAGAGCAGATGAGCAGCGCCAGGGTGTGCTTTGGCTTTTTGTCACTTTAGGGGGGTATTATTGTGGTGCAGTAAACTGTTCAGCCCCTCATTAGGTGGTCTGCTTCTCTCTTTTCTAGATGTCTTTTCAGGGTAAAGCCAATAGAAATACTTTCTCACACATTTAAAGGGCACAGCAATGAAAACGGTGGCAAGCAGGGCATATTTAAGAAGAAAATCGGGCACCGTAACATACGAGTCAGAAATAAAAAAATACTCGGACATTTGTGTATGAAGGAGTGACATTTCCTAAGCAGGCTATTTATTGAACACTTTGAGGCGCCGAGGGTCCTGAATCTGCACGGCTGCCCACAGACCCCAACACCCAGAGAGCGAGGTGGAAACGGCCGGACCATCGCAGTCCACGCGCTCATTCGAGTCTCTGTCTAAAGGGGGGCAACACAGAACCACACCTCGGTGAGAGCAGCCCAGGTGGGACAGACGTGAGGGGGACAGTAGGAGTACCCATCTGCAGTGCCAGGCGGGGGGGCTTAACGGAGCCCCCAGGGGACTGTCATTTGCTGTTGCTGTTAGAACAAGGCCTCGTTTAACCTGTGCAGCTAAACAAGCAGTTTACGAAGTTCACAGACTCCCTGGGAGCGGCGAGTGCATTTCTGACACACACAGAAGTCCACAGCGGAGCACTTGTTCACCTGGCACCCCCTGCACCAGTCACCTGCTGTCCAAAATGGTGACTGCTTCCTGGTTAGAAGCTGCTGCATCTGGAGCTGTGAAGGTTACCTGAGCATGGACAGAAGCAGACAGTGGAGACGGCACACCAAGAGTGAAGAACCGGTGGAGACGGCACACCAAGAGTGAAGAACCGGTGGAGACGGCACACCAAGAGTGAAGAACCGGTGGAGGCGGCACACCAAGAGTGAAGAACCGGTGGAGGCGGCACACCAAGAGTGAAGAACCGGTGGAGGCGGCACACCAAGAGTGAAGAACCGGTGGAGGCGGCACACCAAGAGTGAAGAACCGGTGGAGACGGCACACCAAGAGTGAAGAACCGGTGGAGACGGCACACCAAGAGTGAAGAACCGGTGGAGGCGCCACACCAAGAGTGAAGTACCTGGTGACTTCAGCTGCTGATTGGTATGTAGATTGGCAGCAGGTAAAGGTGATGGCCCTGGTGACCACGTTTAGGATTGGTAGAAATTGAAGAGCTCATTGTGGCCGTCATTAAACCAAAGGACCTTTAATACGCCGTTGGGACTTTGAGTTAAAGTCACTTTGGCCTCGGCAGCAGGCCTGACCGGTTTTTAAATGCGTTGCTGCTGCCGCCATTGCCACATTATTGGGTGACGTGTTTGCTTTATTTTGAGTCAGTGTGTCCCAGTGACCCCAGTGGTCAGAATGGTCTTTGTTGCTCTGAGGGTGGCACAGACAGACAGACAAGCCTGTAATCCTTCCCTCTCTGTATGGCGGATTGGCTGGCACCCCAGCTGAGTAAAAGACCATCCAGCCTGGTAGGGTAACCTTTATAGTGGAGGGATGGATGGAGGGCAGCAGCCTCCCAGAGCCACGTGTTTCCCAGTGTGTCAGCTGTTCACATCCTTCTGGTGGATCTCCCATCAGCACACCTGCTCTGTGTCCCCATGGGCGGCCCTGCTGGGTTTCTTGGTAGCCACCAGAGCGAGCTGCAGGCAGAAGTGTTCCTCGTGTGAAGAGGTTCCACCTGACCTGGAAGTGCCTCACTCCTGGGTCTGGCATAACAGGAAACGCTCGGCTTCACCCAAGTGAGTTGGAGTCACGTGGGAGGACAAAATAAAAACACGGGACAAAGAGTTGAATTGTTTGAAGGTGAAGCCTCTTTAAAGGTATTTCTTAAAAATGTCACTTTGAACTGGGGGCTTGTCTTTGTAACTGTCTCTGAGGTGCTGGTACGCCCCCTGCAGGTCACCGTCACACTGTAGGCTCGTAGACCGCCACCTTCTGGATGTGACAGCAGCTCGCTCTGCCTTCCTCTTCATTCCCTCCATGGGTGCTGTGCTTTCGGGACAAGCCAGGAGCTGTGCAGTTTCCTCATCCACCACCAGTCAGCGCTCTTCACACTTGGTGGCGCTTCCTCTTCTGACTCCCCGATTTTTATTTTTTATTTCCTCAGGATTAGTGTCACCATGGCATGTGGTTTTAAGTGAGCAGCACAGCTTCTGCAGCCCTGATGAGCGATTTTGAGTCCTCCACCTGCCTGTCTTTGTGCCTCCGGCCTAATTGTCTGCTGTTGCTCTTCTCATTCCAGAGCCACTTAATGCCTGCCTTGTGTGTCCCAGACAGTCAGATCCTGGCCATCGACCCATCCCTAAGTGTAGAGGACGCTGCTGAGGACTATGCACAACAGCTTCAACAGGTGAGTTTTTCCTCTTCCCTTCGCAGGGTGAATTTCAAGTTGAGAAGGCCTGAAGGAGACCCGTCCACGGAGGACACGGGGTTTCAGCTGATTGAATTTCTAGCATTAGCCCACCATGCCAAGGACCCTCTGCAGGCAGCGCCAGCCACACGTGCCCTGTATGAACACTAGAATTGCTGGAGTAGCCAACCGTTTGACCTCATGACACCACACACTCCAGCTTTGCCTTCCACTCTGACGGACTTTTTCTTTTTTCTCTCCGAGCCAACGCTGGACGCCGTCCAGGACATCCTGCATGTTTGTAAGATGAAGTGCACAGGATGAGACCTGAGCACTTGGGGGTCCACCCTGTCTTTCTTTACTGAAGATCTCTCTTTTGGTTTTTTGCAGGCATTCCCTGGCGCGCACATGCCGGTCTTCGACTTGCTGCTGTTAGGAATAGGCCCGGATGGGCACACCTGCTCCCTCTTCCCAGGTCATCCCCTTCTGGAGGTAAGGAGACCTGCTGCTGTCCACTCCGCACTTCGGTGGCATGTCGGGCTTCAAACGATGAGATAGGGACAGCACATTTATAACACAAGTCTCACGTTGGATGCCCCTGTGGCTGTGATGGCACAGGAGCTTCTGACCTCCGACACAACTGATAAGCTCAGGCTTCATCTACAGAACGGCCGCCTTTACTGCACCGCAGTCCATAGATCAAAAAACGAATACTGTGACCTCTGCCCCCCGTAGCCCCGTCTCCTCTCTCAACTCCAAGATCACCCAGCGTAGGAGGAGAGGCTTCATCTAAAGCTGGACCTGGGGGTCCTTCCAGTAGCACTTTTGGTTCAGATGGATGGCGGCAGGAGAGCCGCATCTTCAAGAGTGCCCACTAGTGACTACGATTACAACTCGCACACGGGGGCGGGCGGGCATGACGACATGTTGCTGTGACAAGCAGCCCTCCACTGCCCATCTGTTGTTCTGGCTTCCCGTTCTGAAAGGGCACCACCAGCCACCCCAACTGGGTCACCAGACCATCAGCAGCCTCCTTTACCAGGCGGGTAATGCTAAGCAGAATCTTTTTTTTATCTGTGGCTCTGCTTACCCAGTTGGTTAGTTCTGACCTGCTTGATTAGGGGAACGTAAACGGGCGAGGACTCGCAAGTGGCGAGTCGCTGTCCTCTGGCGCTTGACCGTCCTCATTGCTCAGATGTGAAGGGCAGTTATTTGGAGAAGATGGCTTGCACGTTGTCTGACTGCTTGTCTCTAAGCAGCGCTCTTTGACTATTTTCACAGGAAGAGAAGAGAACTGTGGCCCCCATCAGTGACTCGCCGAAGCCCCCCCCGCAGCGCATCACTCTCACCCTACCTGTTGTTAATGCGGCCAGGTGTGTGGTCTTTGTGTCCATCGGAGAGAGCAAAGCCGCCGTGCTCAAGGTAAGACTCCCCAGAGTGATCGGGTGGCAGAGGTCCTCACCCTGCAGGGGGGTCTTGTTTTCATGTTGATGGCTGAGGTGGCACACTGCGTGCCCAAGTCAAGCAGGTAAGCATAGCACTGGTTAATGTGGCAGGCCCCTGGCACACTTCCCTGCCCATCTCACACATCAGAGCTCCACTAGACAGCTGAGCGGAGTTACCACACGTTTGAGGCCTGGACGTCATGGAGTTCTCATCTCACGCCTTCAGCCTTGGATGCCCAGTGCTCCTCGGTGGGCTGTCTGTGCCCCTGAATGGGAAGTGAGAGGACTGGGTGGGCTTGCTGCAGGTGTTTGTGGTCTCTACTTCTCTTTCCTTTTCCCCTGACAGGCTGTTGGTACTTCTTCCTGTTTTTGAAACGCCCCGTTTGAGTGTTAGATTCTGCCATGCTGACTGTGCCCTGCTGATGGCGTCTGTCACTATTTTTCCTCTAGAGAGTCCTGGAAGGAAATGAAGAGCCAGCCCTCCCGGCCGCCAGGGTGAATCCTGCCAATGGGGAGCTGCTCTGGTTCCTGGATGAGTCTGCTGCCCAGAGTCTAAGCCTCCCTTTGGAGAAGCCATCCAGGGGAGCGGCACTATAAGGGGACAGTGCCACCACAAGGGCTCATCTCAGTGACATGTGTGGACAATTACAAGTCTGGATTAGCCTTTGAAGTTGAGCCTCTTCTCGAGGGTTTCCATGCAAAACACTAAACTCATGTCCTTCAAAATGTCCGTGCACAGCAGCTTAGTGCCCATCTTTGATAACCGTCTATAATCCTGGCAGTCCTGTAGCCACAGAGGGTCCTCACTGTATTGAAAGATCATGCAGAAGGTGAGCCACTTCCAGAACCAAGAAGAGTCCTGAGTCACTTGGGGCGTTTGAGGTGGCAGGCCTGCTCTTCACTTTGTGATGTTTAATGGGCTGCTCAGTAACAGCAGTTCTTAGATGGCATAGACGGGCAGTTTAAAGGTCACATGGGTGACTCCACCCCGTGGTGAGATGTCCTGTTCGCTCCCCAACCGTAATCTTTTGTCTCTGAGTCTCACTGAGAAGAAGCGCATTGGCCACACTGGCCTGAGTAGTTCAGCGCTGCCATCGTCTGTGTTTGGGCACAGGCTGGGACAACATGCCAAGTGGTGGGCAGCGGTGGAGCCAGAGGGCTGTCCTGTCATCTTCCAAAAGTTAATTCTGTGGTTGAAGGTTGATGAGCTCAGGTGGGTTGATTTGGATCTGGTAAAGCCACCTCATTGGCTGAGACCACCTGGTGAGTAGTGGGGCCTTCGGCTTCTGTTGTTAATCTTGTGACTCAGCGTAACGTTCTGATGACGATGGGCGAGTGTTTGTGGCGTGTAAGGGTGGCACTCTGTGAAATAAAACCTGACCTCTGCTGTGCGCCAAGCCTGCCTCCTCTGTGGTGTACCCGCCGTCCTTACACTCTGCATGGCTGCTCTTCTGTTACAGCAGCACTCGACCACCTTGAGCCCACTGAAAACGCCATCTTGATACTGACTGTTCATGTGTACGTAAAGTAACTCGATGGTATGCACCCCCACCGACCCACCATAGCGATGGGCAGAGCCCCTGGCAGTTCTGTGAAGGTTTAGAATGCGGAGATTTGATCGTTTTCATGATGTGCCCTCGTGTGATAATGTCACAGATCTGACAGACGAGAGGAGGCCATGCAGTCCTGTTGTCACTCGTTTGTCTCCTCTGTGACTCCACAGTTTGGTTCGGATTCCCGTTGTGTTTCCTAAATGCACTTTTTCATCTTTTCTGCTGGTGACCCCGAGGTGTGATTAGCTATTTAGTTGAAAGTTTTCTGCCAGATCTCTCTTACAGATGCCTTTACGAATTTCGGAGACTTGGGCGACATCGCCTTGTGGCCTGCTCTGCTCTGATGGCACCGGTGCAAGTCTCCGAGTCCCATGATGCACCAGGCTGCTTCTCTCTACACGGCTTCAGCTGCTGCTGTGGTCTCATTGGCGCCCCCTATAGTATGAGCAGAACATTCTAGATTTATATTCTGCAGTTTTTAGAACATTGTATTTATATGCAGGATGTACCTTTATAAGTTTTTATGTTCATATTTGTGTTGTTTATAATTCCGCCTTTATAAGTTGCTAATACTTGATGAGCTCTTTAAACTTTTGAAAAATCCATGTTAACAGGTGCTGGCAGCTTTACTTTGCTTTCTGTATTGCAGTTGGTTGTGGAGAGAAGGGGAGGACCAGTAAATGGGGGTCCATATGTTTGGGGGGTCTCATTATTCAAGTTAAACCCGTGGTCTGGGGCTTTGCAGTCACCAAGTGGCCTTCAGCTGGGCAGATGTGCTGGTAACGTGTGTGCCCATCATGCACCTTCATTCACGATGTGTAGCTCAGCGTGCTGAAGGAGAAGTTAAAGATGACGAATAAGAAGCGACATACCAACAAGTCAAACGCACACACGCGAGATTAACAGGTAAGCGATAAGAATGGCCGAGTCCTCGAACGTGCGAGTAATCGCTAAACTAAGATGAGGGCAGCGAGTGGGCAGACGTTCATGGGGGACGGCGAGGTAGAAATGTCCTGCTGGCTTGCGCCCCTCTCTGGACCTTCTGTAAGTCATCGGGTGGTCTGCCAGGCTGCGCCGCATCTCTCGAGGAAGTGGAGACGCCCAAACTCCCGTCCTTGGCACAGGCCACTGTCCCTGCTGTTTAGTGCGCGTTATTGAGAAAGAAGCCCACCGTGTACAATCTAAGGCAGTGTGGGGGGTTTTATATTTAAACCCATTTATTTAGTCGTCTTTCCTTTAAGAATTGTTGACAGATGCTCTAAATGAATGACATCACAAACAACTGCTGAATGGCCTCTGGCTGGCCAGGTGACATCTGCGTGAGCGGGTGACAGTGCCGCTGGGTGGTCTTCTCTTCATTATGTCACCCCACTCGTGTTGCCCTTCATTTCATTGGCCGCCTCTTAGAAACAATGGGCGGCCATTTTGTGTCTGTTTCTCCACATTAATGACCTAATTGGTTATTAGAGCAGGATGTTGTGTTCCCTGCGCCTTACTCTGATGATGATGATGATGGTGATGGTTGTTCTTGTTTGACTTCAGGGGTGGCGCTCACGCGGCTCTGTCTTCTTTTCACACATAAAGCGGGTGATTTGGAGGAGACCACCAAAGAGTACTTCATCAGTTGCTAAGGTCCGGTGTGTTAGTGCGAAGTGAGTACTTCAGTAACTGAGATGAACACACGAGGAGCGCAGCCTGGCACCAGCGGGTACGTCCGGCCTACCTGTACCCAATTCGAAGCTCTGCTTGACACAACCATGCCACCACCCATGTCCTGCCCACACACACACACACACAAGTACTCGTCTGGAATCGCATACGAACTTCAGAGGCTCCCCGTAGTCAGGGGGTCCTTGAACAGGCCCACTGGGGTGGGTGGTCCTCATTATGGGGCAATTTCACATTTCACAAGTTAATGCGGTCACTGCTTGTGGGCACCGATTGTGCCAGTTACTGGGTTTGCCATCAGACACAAACATTAGGGGTCTCGGTGGCACCTTTTTGTTTTGTGTAGGGGGCTCTCTGTCTCGACCCGATGTTCATCCTGAAGTTGTGTTTTAATGCCACGTGAGAAGGTAATCCAGCTAAATTCTGTATGGTGGGCTCACCACAAAAGTCCCAGGTTTAAATAAACATTTTATTCAACACAAATGCCAACTTCTAGGCACATCCACGCTAACGGAGCTCCCTCCCATCGCTTCCACTCGAGGTGAGTGCCCCCTTATGCTGTGCCTGAGTAAGGTGGAGGGGAGACCCAGATGTACCCCCACTGCCAGAGCATGGCACCCCAGAGGCACCTCTGCATCGGGCTAAGCTGCCTTGAAACGAGAGAATCCTCGCACGACAGCACCCCCTGGTGCCACCTGGAGGACCTAACTGCGATCCCGTTCAGCCCTGTCTGTGGGCAAAGCAGAGCCATGCCAGGGGAGCTCTGCCAGTCACTGTGTTGGCGACATCCATCTATTAAATTACCCTCCAAACAGGGAAAGGCATTGCAAATCCATGATGGCCTCCATGCCAGTCAGGATGCCAGTCCGTCCATTGCATTTGTAACAACAGATCCAGTCTCCATAGGGAGTGCCGTGTTCCCAGGAAGACCCCCCAGTCTGGACCCTCATCTAAAGTGTACTTGAGTCTACACATCTCTCCGTTGCCCAGGCATCTGCTGAGGTGCGGTGCCATCTTGGTGGTGTTCCCATGTCCTGAGCATGCTGGCCTTCCTCCCAGATGGCCCAGTGTGTGTCGGAGTGGGCTGGTACCCCATTCTACATTGCCCCCCCCATTAGAGGTTTAGGTCTTGTGACCTCTGTGCCACCTTTGAACGTCCTTTCCAGACGAGCAGTCGGATGTGTGCCCTCCGCCCACTCCCCTCCTGACTCATCACAGTTGCCGTCACGCCTCCCCCATCTTGTTAGAACTTGTCACCTTCCCCAAGGGCGGGTGTGCCTGCCTGCCTCTGGATGTCCTCGTGAAGACGTCCCTTTTGTTCCTCGGTGTTTCAATTGTGATGGTTTGGATGATTTTTGTCTCCGTGATTGGCACCCCCACAAGCTTCTCACGCCCGTGGCCGGGGGGCCTTCGGAAGACACAATGCGGCAGGCGGGCACTTTTAGCTCATCAATTAGTGATGCGCCATCTGCCACCTGTTGGCAGCCACGTGCCCGGTGGCCTGCCTCGTGGAGGCGAGTGGCCGTGTTTACAGTAAAGCGCCTTGGTGTCACTAAACACAGGTGAGCGGGCCGCTGTGATGGAAACAGGAGGGGCAAACGTAGAAACTTGAGGATGCGGTCAACAAGGGTGTCCTTGGCGGGGCTCAGCGGGCATTCAGGTTTGACCCAAAGCACAATGGAGCACGGCACAAAGAAACAAGATAAAGCTGGCCGCTGTCACCCTCTGAGGCTGTGTGGCACCTTGGGGACTGTCAGCATTAGCCATCGCTATAGCGCCTTTCACAGTATTGGAGGGTGGGCATCATCGGAGTCTGGGGAGAGCGCAGGTGACTTGGCCTTTGTTGGCATGTGGTGGGCGTCTTTGTGTGAGCTTCTGTCAGGTGGAACGTGCCACCACTCCTTTGTTCGATGACAGTTGCTTTCTTGTCACGCTTTGTACCTTCGACAGAAGTCTCTTTCCGTTTCTGGTTCCATTTTCTACGCCTCAAGTAAAACTGAAATTTGCTTTCTTGCCAGCGCACAGGATGAAGGAGAAACTCTGGACATCACTGTTAGCCTGGCACACCTCACCAGCTGTGTCCGCCTCTGAAAGGCGCTATATAAAACAAGACGAGTTCACAAGGCCCCAGTGTGCACATTGATGCCAACTTTTAAAGTTTACTTGGGCTGTCTAAGTGCCAGGGTCAGAGGGTGACAGCGCTCATGGCACGGCGGGTCAACTGCAGGCATTGATTTGAGAAGCCGGGTGCAGAGAGCAGAGCTCATAAATATTCATGTGCGGCCATCACATGACGCTGCCTACTGACAGATGGGAGGGGTGGCAGGGCGGGGCCAGCCGAGAGGCGTGAGGGCACCAGTGCAGCGAGTCGCCAATACTTCTGATTGAGGCGGCATGGCACCGGAGCCCGCTCCTTGACAACGTCCAGCTGCCATGGGGGGGCAGCAGTCGAGGCTCTTGGACTCAAAGCAGCGCAAGAATCTGGCGGGTAAGACTGTGGGGGGGGGGGTTGCTGAGGGGGGCCGACCACGGTGTGGGTTCACTCGATGTGCCATCTTTGACGGTGGTCCGTGCTCTGAAATGAGGTTTCTGTGTTTTAGAGCTCCATGTGACAATCGGGGGGCTGTGCTCTTATATAGTGCCTTTGGTGCCACACTGCTGACCCCACCGTTAGTGCCAGTCAACAGGACCACCTGCAGCACAGACGTTCAGATCTCGTCTGCCTGAAAGCCGGAGAGGCAGGTGGTCCTGCAGGGGCTCCGATGCTGCAGGTCACCGCTAGTGCCATCCTGCCCCACTGGCGCACAGTAGCTCGGCAGACTTTCACGCCCTGCAATGGAAAGAATGTGCGCCACACGAGCAAAGACGCGGGCCGCTCAGTCCCACGCGGGCCACCACACAGGAGCTCTTTCATGGCTGGCGGGCGCCTCTCTCTGAAGGGCCTTTGTGTTCTGGGCCTTGCCCCTAGCTGGCGCTTTTCTGCCCATTTCCTCTGTTCTAGAATCTCTTTTGGCCTTTGACGGTTTATTCCGCTTGTGACGGCTGCCTGCTCTCTTGTCCCTTCTGGTTGTGACAAACGAGACACATCAGGCAACCAGCGGCCTCCCTGGACTTGAACTCAAGGACACCTTTGCAGTGCCCGTGTCAGGAGGGAGGGCACTTCTGTGCCAAGGGGTCAAGCAAGGCATGCCAACCTGCAGACTCACTTGTCTGAATCCTGCTATCGTTCTTGCACTTGGAGCCCCCGACCCCCCCAAGCCATGGTTTGTGTTTTTTTTTTTTTTCAGTTTAGGTCCCCAGCTTTGACTCCCGGGCCGCCCCCCAATTGGAGGAATAAGGAAACAATGGCAAGGTGACCCTGTGGCTTCATGATGGCAGTGCTAGCAGGCAGGGCACAGCGCCAGTGGGCACCTTGGTGGCTTATTAACCCTCTGTGTCCCTCCCCTTGAACGGCAAGCTGGACGGTGGTAATGGCAGCAGTGACCCTGGGCGGCTCAAGACGAGGAGCGCCAGTCACAGCACCGAAGTCTGCTTTATGAGAAAGGTTATGATGATGATGAAGGCCGCAGGGTGCCCATTGGTCCATCATGTAAACGTGTTCTTCTCCATAGGGCGCAGCAGGGCAGTGGTGAAGAACTTCGCGCCTCACTACCGAAGGCAGTACGCCACCGCCTACGTCAAGCACATCATCACCGAGCTCGAGCAGAGAGAGGGCGCCGTCACCCAGCTGCAGCGCAGACCGGTACTGGCAGCAATTTAAACTCGAGGAGATGTGCCACACCTCTGGAGCCCCGACAGGTGACCCAGGCCTTTGTCACGCCCGCGGGCTCAGACGTGTGCGTAACGGGCCTTACTCTTCATATTTTCATGCCAGGGCTTTCTCTTCTGGGTCTCAGGTAGATCTGCTTCGGGGGGAGAAGCTGCTGGAGGGGACGCTGCCGCAATTTCAAGATCAGAGGTGGAGCGAGAGACGCCTGCTGGTGACCGGAGACTTCCTGGTAGAGAGCAGTGACATCAAGGAGGTGCGTCACTCCCACAGACCCCCGAGGCCATGCAGAATCGGCGGGCCTCTGCTAACTCCGTGCCAGTCCTTGTTTATAATCTCAGTTAGCCCACCAGGAGCCCCTTCACAGAACCCTGCGTAGATCCCCCTCTTCCTCTTGGCTCATGCTTAATCCTCAGCGCCAGTCCTGCTTGACGAAGCCCCTACATGACCCTGCTGTCCTGCCCACCAGTCCACTCACCCAAATCCCACTAGTTCTTCCTTAAAGTCCCACTGCTTAACCAGCTGTGACCACGCCCACAACTCCAGATCCAGCCCACCACCACTTCCTGCCTTACACATCCTCTGCCCCCCAGGTTTAACCACGCCCACAACTCCAGTCTCCGCCTACTGCCCACTAATGCAGGTCCAGTCCATTCCCCTTATCTGTGACCACACCCACCGCTCCAGACTCCGCCTAAGACCCGCCTTCTGCCCCGGTCTCTGCTCACCCCCAGCAGCCTGTCCCTTTGCTGTCCACTTGACTGGCTAACCTGCTCGAGGCGCTTGTGCTTTTCGCCACAGGACCCCCAAAATGTGCACAAGAACAAAACCCGCCTGCTCCTGTCCAGCTGTGACATTTGCACTTCCACTCAAGAATACCGCCTGCTGTGGGACAGGGCCATGCAGGAGATGCCAGGTAAGGAGCTCAAGCCCTCCAGGTGACGTCACCAGATGACCGTTTGTCTGTTTGGTGCCAGCGGGTTGAACGTGGCTCAAATACAAACAGTGCCCGATTTTGCTTGGCAGGTGCCGCGGACTTCGAGATGCCCAACTCACCCGGGCCCTTTGACTACCCTGTCTTCATCCATCACCCATACCGGCCTGTCATTTGTATCTGCGCCCACTCTGAAGACGAGCAGCTGGCCTGGCTGAGTGTTTTGAGGAATGCCATGCGGCACCACAGCACTGGTATGGGGGGGTTGTGTTCTGCTGGCTGGTACTAGGCTGGCGTTGACTGTCCTGGGTAGATGCTGTCTGTCACTGCCAGTCTGTTTCTGAATTCCATTGCAGCGATCCTGAGACAAAACTCCTTCCAGGGCAGGGCCTTCCTAGAAGCCGTCCGCCATTACAGGCAAGAGAAGGGCAGATACGACTCGGGGGTCCTAATGCTCGGCTCTGAAGAGGACGTGAGTGTCACACGAGGGGCTCGGACGGAGAGACGTCTCTGCCACGTGCAGATGCCCCTTTGGGTCCTCACAGACAAACCGTTGTGTCTCCACAGGTCCTCTCCATGGTGGTCATGGAGGACGTGCTCCCCGGGCTCCGCTCACAAGTGTTTCCTCGACTGCGCGTGGCACGGAACAGGAGGGGGGCAGCATGGGGACTGGTGAGGGTCTGGATGGTTGTGTGGGTGGGTGGTGGTTACAGTTTGGTCAGCCCATGAGAGTAACGCCTCTATGCCCGCAGCTCCTGGCTGAAGTGTTCTCGCTGGTTTGTGGCGAAGTGTCGCAGGAGCTGCACACCCTGAAGGAGCACGAAGCTCAAGGGCACCCCCTGCTGGACAAGCAGGTCCGTCTTAACCTGGACCAGATCCTCACCGTGCAGGAGCACATCACTCGCAAGATGAGAGGTAAGGTGGCACTGCGGACCTGGGCACAGTGAAGCGAGCGCCTCCCTGACGCATGTCTCTGGAGTTGAGCTGGCACCCAGGCACCAGATGGGCACACTGGGCGGGTCGCCTTCTCACTGATGTGGCTTTGGCTTCAAGGTCAGTTACCTTAAGTGGCCGAGCCTTTTTGGCAGCCCACCCGTCCCACTGCCCTGGGTGCTATGGGGTGGGTACTCGCTGCAGTGGCTTCTCAACCTGCCCACTGTGTGCTCTTCTTCCAGGTCAGATGGCATCAGTGATTGCCATGTGTGTGGCTCGCTTGATCCTCCCTTCCCTGGGGTCCATCTGTCAGGAGCTGGCAGGGGCATTGCATTTGGCCTTCTCTGCTGCCCGAGAGGTGTTCACGGACGCCTGCGACGCCATCATGAGCGCGAGGTGCTGCGGCTGCTCTGTGCAGGAGGTCAGTTTGAGCCGCAGCTGGTCACTCGGACGATGCCCCCGGTGTGGACCAACCTGACCCCTGTCTGTGCTTTTAAACCCCACCAGCTGACGGAACCCCTGACAGGCCTGCCCTGTGACTCGTCACCCTCGGGTCACTGCTACCGCCAGCTGGAGCTCATCCCCGACAGGCTGGCCGCCCTTCAGGATCGATTCGGCTTTCAGGGTGCCAAGGGGATTGTTCTTCGGGCCCAGAATGCTCTGGAGCAGGTACGGTTGGCACACCTTGGCACTTGCTTGCTTTTCTCTCGCTCTGGTTGTCCTCACGCCTCCTGTTCGCTTGTCACCTCAGTTCCTGGAGGACGCCGTCTACACCTTTGAGTGTCTTCTGTCCCAGCAGCTGCGGCACTCGATGAAGTCCACTCAGATCAGTCTGACCCTGCGCCGGGTCTATGGCCGTGTCCTTAAGGTAAGGCCGGACCCCGCTGCCCCCCACTGCCCCCTGTAGAACAGAGCTGTGACTCCGTGTCTGTCCCCTCAGAAGCTGGACCATGACAGCGTCCTTGTGCAGACTGACCTGCTCCGAGAGGCCCTGGTGCAGATCACGCTACCCTGGCTGCTCAGGGAACTGGAGCCCACCTGCAAACTGGTGAGTCGCCCGCCTCCGTCTGATTAGCCCACTGCGGGCTGGATGGGCAACAAGGAGTTAATGCAACAGCCTGAAGTATGTTGGGGGGGGGGGGGGCACCAAAAAGCCACATTGTGTCTGCCAGGGACCCCACGGGACTGACTTCTGCTGTGAGGGCTGAATGTGCGGAGCTGTCTGAAGGGGCACAGTGCCATAGCGCAGCCCATCGTCCTGCCCGGCTCCAGCTTGTCGCCATATTGTACCGTGCTGCTGTTTCAGGGTCTCTCCAGCTGGGGGCTCTGGTGTGTGACATGTGGTGGGCATTCGAGTGGCACCCTTGTGCTTTACAGTTTAGCCAAGATAGTGCCAGTGCCCCCTACCTTCTTACTGTTTATACCTGCATTGATATTTGAGCAGGTGGGTGAATTGACTTAAATCACTGGGGGGCCGCACTGCCCATTTACAGGCCCAGGACTCCCAGCTGGCAAGATGAAGGAGGGTCTCCGCTCCAGTTAGCGCCTCCTAGTGGTCACCCCTACTCCAGCATTGGTACTCTACCAGTAAACCCACTGGAGCGCTCTGAGCCCGTACCACGTGAAGGGCGCTATACACAAATATATTGGTCCAGGGGTCTCTGGGTTTCCCTGCTTAACACCCTGAAGCTCCTTTAAAGCCTGAAAATCAAAATTGTGGGGGTCCCAGAAAAAAATAAAAACATGTTAGTGTTACAAACCACTCGGTGTCATTGGAGAGGGGGCACTGAGGGCGTCACTGACAGGACGGGACGAGGTGGGCGATGGCAGCAGCCCATGGCGCCTCCTTTCCCTGTGCTCATCCCTTGGCTCTCACTTGTCCAGGAACTCCTTCAGTACGAGGAGATGGTGTTTGCTGAGCACAGCGCCGTAATCCACATTGAGAACATCTACGAGGAGGTGGTCCTGGAGAGCCTGCTGAAGGACATCAACTCAGGTGAGGCCTGCCCAGGGGGTCTTTAGGTTCAGGGTGGGCAAATGAGCTGTATGTGTCTGTGTGAGCGTATGTATGCTGTGGGCACTAGAGGGCACACACGTTAAAAGCACAAAGGTGGTCTTGTTATTAAGAGATGGTCTTCACAGTCGTTTCCCCCACCACAGCCACAAGTACATACTTGGCACAAACACCCCGTTCTTCTTCGTCTGCCTCTCGCACCTCCGCTCCCCCAACAAGCTTCGCCCACCTACCACCCGACTGTGTGTGGCTCGTTTCTGTGACGTCAGCCCCAAGTGGTCTGCAAACACTTCTGGGTCAGACGGAAACGTCATGCCAGTTGTCTCCCCCACAACACCCCCTGGCGGCACCCATGGTACCCAGCAGGGCTGAGATAATGAACTCTAAGTGGGAATCCAGGGTGCCGCTGTAAATCAGGGGTGCTGCCATCTAGTGTTGTGGCGGAGGCAGTGCCAACCCCCCCACACTTCCATCCTTTGGGCTGCCGGCCGCCCCTTACAGTACGTTACAGTATACGGTGCATTCCAAAAGACCCCTTCACTCACTCTCTGTGCATTTCAGTGTACACTCAGTAACCCTTAATGACAAAGTGACAACATGTGACCAGAAGGCTCTGCAGATTTATTAAGCATCAAAACCTGAAGTCTTTCATTCATGGGTGGATGCAGACCCTTCGTTCGGTACTTGGTAGAAGCCCCTTTGGCAGCCCCCTCAGGTAAGTCTCTATAAGCTTTGCACCCCTGGATTTGGGCAGCTTACCCCATTCCCCTTGGCTGATCCTCCCCAGCTTTGTCAAACTGGATGGTCTGGCGTCTGCACTGCCATCTTCTGGTCTCTCCACGCAAGCTCTGGGGGGGTTTAAGTCTGGGCTTTGGAGGGGCACCTCAAGGACACTCTTGGCCGTTTGGCTTCGTCAGCCCAGTCTGAGGTCCATTCATCCTTCCCTTAATTCGGATCAGTCTCCCTGTCCCCATAGTGTGACACTGGCACCGCCAAGCTCCACCGAGAGGCAGCGCCTGGTCAGGTGCCTGGAGTTCTGACCACAGAGTTCAGTTGTTGTCTCTCGGTCACTCAGGAGGGCCTTCCGTCTGCCCACTCAGCCGGAAACGCCTGCTTCTGAAGCCGGACAGTCCACTCTAGGCAGAGTCCTGGTGGTCCGCACTTGTTCAACTATCACAGTTTCTGAGGTCACTGTGCCCCTGCTGGCTGGGTTTGTGTCCTAACACGGGTGTGCCACCGGTGGACCCCCGTCGAGTTCTGGATACGTCCCAACAGGGGGGATTTGACATGTTGATTTGTAAGAAATCAGCAAACCGCTTTAAAAACGTGTCACTTTGGCCTGGTGGGCTACGGAGTGTTGACCGACACGTTAAAATGGCAGATTTCTTATTGACGATGAAACCCACAGCCCCCCAAGTGTCTGTCAGTGCACCGTGTTGTGGCTGTGACAGAGCGGAGGGTTCCCTTTAGCCACGCCCACACGCCGCCGTGGGTTTGGTCAGGTGATCTGCGGTGTTCTTCACGTTTCCAGATCTTTCCGCCGTCTGCAGGCCGATTGACTTTGTGTGTTTGCTGTCATTTCTGAGTCTTCATACACTTAGGAAACTCTTTAGATTTTTATTTAATCACTCGACGCTCTGCTGAGTGACTTCAGGACATTTGCCACTTCAAAGAAATCCACTGTCACCCGTGATCTGCAGTTCAGGGACGGCGTGACAGAGTGAGGAGGGCCGAGTGACATTTGAACTTCTGCCACAATGGCCTGTCGTAAGGAGACCGCTTCATATGGCGCCTTTCACAATACTGTAGGTTGGCCATTCTTAGATGGATATGCAGTTTGTCACTCCTGGTCAGGGCCACTCTGCGTCCCCAAGTGCTTTTTCAGATGACGTTGTCCATGCAAATTAAAATAAGAAGTCTGTGTGACTTGATTTGTAAAGCGCATGTAAAACGACCGCCGTTGACCACCGTGCTCCATAAGACGTGAAGGTGAGATGTTTGGGCCCCTCCTGCCCCCTTGTCACCTGCCAACATCCCCTCACGCTCACAGTTGCCCCTGCCCCCTTAATTTGAGGTCCAGCAGCGTTGTACTAAAAGACGCCTTTTGCTTTGGTTGGCGAGTAGACAGCAGAGTGAGAAGTCAACTGCCATCTCAGCCACTGGAATGGATGTGCTGCCCTCTAGTGGGCCGAGAGCAGACCCAGCACAGCTTCTCACCCCCCCACCCCTCTTTGTGATTGGCAGTTCTGAGGGACGCACCCAGCCAATACCAGCTCAGCCTGCACTGCTCCAGCCTGATGTGCATCCTGAACAGCCTGGGCGCGGACCACCGGACTGGACAGCAGACCCCCAGCAGTGGCTCCTATGAAAATGTGCCGTTCACCGTAGAAGTGGGAGCTGAGAGTAAGGATGAAGAGCGTGATGATGAGGAGGAGAGTGAATACGTCAACGTCGCCACCATGCCAGCCAGCTCAGATGACCTTACCCGCCGCTCCCACCAGCCAGGTCACAACATGCACCAGTGGGCCATGATGAGGGAGTCCGATGCCTGAGCTGGACATCAGGGGGCAGAGGAAAGACCACAGAGATGGGGCTGTGCCAGAGGACCCTGCTGAGCTTGCAAATTGTCACACAGCTGGCACCACCAGCAGCGGGTCAGCTGGGAAAAATGACAAGGGCAGAAGACCTAAGAAGCGATGTGTCACAGCCAGGGGGGCTCTCTGTGTGACACTACACTGGTGTCACTTTAGTGCAAATGGCACAGTCAGCCGTGGCGTTGTCTGTCACTGCCTGTTGCACTTTAGCTCTCTCTCTCTGTCTCTCTCTCTCGTCACCCTCAGATTTTGAAAGCCATCTGTCCCCTTCATTACGATGGACCACTGTGACTTCATCTAACCTGAGGGTCCCAACTCCCTCTTGGTGCTTCTGTCCGCTTTGAACCTGATGTCGGGTAAGGGGGGGGGGGCGTGCCCAGTGGACCCCTGGGACGTGTGCTGAGTGGACGCTCATTGCCATGAGACTCTCCGTCTGGGGGTGCGCAGGCAGCCGCACTTCTCCTTGATGCCACCAGGAGGCCCCACACTCTGTGATACCAAATTAGCAGCTGGGATTGATGGGAGGGGGCCGACTGATGCAGCCCCCCTTGACCTTTGGACAGCAAACAAATGGCAGACGGCGGGGGTCCCCACAGGACATTGCTGTCTGTGGACTGTCAGGGTGTTGGTTACTTGATTTTAATTTGGGTTTGTCTTCTGAAATGTCATCAACGTGTGACCTGATTTATGAGGTCACCCCAGACTGAGTGTCACCTGTAGCCCCCTGCTCGAGAAGGGCCCAACCTTAGGACCTGCCAGGTGGTCGGCCCCCCAGATTGCCTCTGATTTGTCAGCAGTATAAAAGCGGGGGGCGCCAGAGAGACACATCTGGTGCCCACCCTGAAGTTGTTTCTGGCCATTGCTTGTCCAGCAGCGTGATGTCCTCCTCCCCTCTTCTGCGTCTTCTTCTTCCTCCCCTCCGGTCTGTCAGGCTCACTAATGGCTAACTGAGGTGGGCAAACGCAACTCCCACCTGCAGTGTTCTCGTGTGTTTATTGAATTAAAATGCATTTCTAACTTATTGGTGTAGTAATGGAGCGGGCGTTGGTGTGTATAGCGCCTTCATTGTGTGCCTGCTGATCAGGCGGGGGGAGAGAGAATAAAGCAGCCTGCTGACAAGTAAGCACATGTGGCCAATGGAGTTAACATGGAAATGAAGCTAAAGGGGGAGACGCTGAAATGTTAAGTGGCTTGGCAGCAGGGGGTCACCATCATGTCACCATGAGGTCACGGGCCTACAAGCCACCATATGCCACAAAGCCTGTCAGGACAGAGTCCAGCGTTCAAGGTGCTACGCATACAGGAGATTGTCACAGGTCATGTCTTTCAGTGTCACCCAATAGGGACCACAGCGGTGGCCAAGGGCAGCCCCCCAAGATGGCCATCCACCCAGGCTGGCTGGGAATGTTTAGAAAGTGCCCTTCCCACTCTGAAGCTTCTTCATGACTCCATCTATTGGGGGGGGGGGGGTCTCTAATAATGAATCACACTGGCAACAAAGCCAGAAACTGAAATGTGGAGCCGGGGATTTGGAGACAATTGGGTAAAAGATCCACCATGGTGATCAGAGCGGCTCAGCTCCGTGCCAATCAGTCAAATATCAGGGGTGGGGGTCCCCGCTGAACTTACAACGATTGGGATGCCTGGGCCCCCACAGGCCCCTCCCCTGCTTCTGCCAGTGTAGCTGTGTGCCATCGTCAAAGATACAACGTAGGAACTTGCAATATTAAGTTCAAAACAGCATCACAGTTAAATGGGCATTAAATATATATAATATATTAATATACATATTAAAGACTGAAGAACAGTCGTAGACTACTAAGCACTGTTGTAAGTCGCTCTGGATAAGAGCGTCTGCTAAATGATGTAAATATAAACCCACGGCAGCCTTGGACAGGGCACCTGCCCATCATGCATACCCTCTGAGGGGCACTTTCAACTCTCCAAGGGCCCAAACTGCATGTTTTGGAATGGGCTGGGAGGCTGAAAAACCCACGGAAGACATAACAAACTCCACCGAAAGAGCAGGATCCATAAGCGCTGGGCCACCCTGAGTGCACATTAAGTCGCCCCATAGAACTTCCAAAATCTCGAATGGGACCAAACGGCACAAAGGTCACAGCAGAGGATGGCAGACGACGCTGAGATTCAACAATTCTGCGTGCAGAGCCCCGCCTTCTCCGGCCGTGCCACGCCTCTTTGTACGTTCTGGCTCGTTCCGATTGGACGGAAGGGAGACACGCGCCGAGTGCCTTAAAGGCGCGGAATTCCACTAGTGAATGAACGGAAAGGGGGCGCTCGTGGTTTGAACGTGTGATGAATGGCAATAATAATAAAAGTAACCCGAGTAATCGTCACTTCGAGACAGCAGGCGGCCTGCTCTGCCACCAGGTGGCGCAGCTGCACGGAGCGTCCTCAAACAAGGATGATCAGGTGGCGTAGTCCTGTTGGCTTCTGGAACCTTCCAGAGTCTTCAGGCCGTTTGGCTTACCTGGCACCCCATCCACAGACGCCCCCCTGCACGCCTTGAAAAAGCAGACAGGTCACGCTGCGGCTGAAGAGCCCACTGTGCCGCTCCGAGCTGCCTTCCCCTTTAACGCCACCTTGGATTGTTGTCGGCGGGTCCGTTCCCTTCCAAACCCCACCCCCCTTCTCCCGGAGGCGCGCCAGAGTACGCTGGGCAGTTCGCAGCCAGTCGGCGTTTCCGCCAGAGGACGGCGGCTCTCGTTAGGACCTGGACTCGCGCTCCCTCCCCTGCTCCTCCATGGCGCTCCTCGAGCGGCTCGTTCTCGTACTTTCGCCGCTGCTTCTGCTTGTTCTCTACGCCCCGCCATCCCGCTGCTACTTCCCAGAAGAGCGCTGGAGCCCCGAGTCGCCGCTGCTCGCTCCGCGGGTCGTCATCGCCCTCCTCTGCCGCAACTCTGCTCACTCGCTGCCCCACGTCCTGGGCGCCCTCGACCGACTCGACTACCCCAAGGAGCGCACCGCCCTGTGGTAAGTAAACTCGCCGGGGGTCGAAGACGTGCGTGTAGCGGGGTGTGAGTGTGGGGGAGGGGGGCGTCTTCGGCGTGTCGTGGCGCTTCGTCCCGCGCCCGGGACTCCGAGCTCATCCGGCGGTTGAGCGGCAGAAACTACGAGAAAGACGCCCTCTGGGGGGGCAGACCCTGGGGGGCCGTCAGTGTGGTGTTGGCTTAGTCGCTTATAGCGCCTTTCTGATGGCCTCTGAAGCCTCTTTCGAGGTTGCACTCCGTTGATGTGTTTAGGAAGTTCAGCGCCGCAGAATGAGAAGCGAACGGTGAAAGCGGGGAGGGCGGCCGCGCGCCATGAGTGCCTGAGGGCAAAATCACTCGCCGAACCCTTTAAAAAGTCGGAGGGTGACATTTTGGGACCCTGGTGGGCGCGGCGGTGACCTCTCGTTTGCCACACTTGCTACCTTCTTATGAAATAAAAGTGCAGGGCTGTGGATTGAAACGTCGCCCGAGTGGCATTCTGGTGGCTTTAGGGTCCCGGCAGCAGCAGCAGCAGCCCCTTGATGATGTGTCAGGGTGGTCGTGCATTGGCTAGAATGACCTGTGAATCTGCCCTCCTCTTGAACTGGTGGGTCATTCTCAGCAGGCTGGCATTGGCATTAAAGCACCTGAAGCTGTGGGCGTGTGACAGTAGAGGACAGCAGGCGCTCACTTTCTGGTCTGGACTTGTGCAGAGTTCTTCTCCTGTGGCTTGTGCTGATGATGCCAGCTTTGAATTTTCAGGTTTTTGCCCAGTTTCACCCGATGAGTTTTGGTGGGCCCTGTGATGCCAAATCTTAAATGGCGTCTGCACGTCTTTCCTCAGTTTAGTCTTCCAGATGTAGTTGTGGAGAGGAGAACAGCTGGTGGGACAGTGTGTCCCATTATATGGAGTCCCGTCCCAGGAGAGCACCGTGCAGCCGCCATCCACACACGCAGGGCTCGCCGCTTGGGGTCTTTCTGTGGAGTCTGCGTGTTCTCCCTGTGTCTCCATGAATCCCTGAAGACTTGACGTGTCCGGTGAAGTGACAATGCCCACTTGGCCTGGCATGTCAGGACCTTCCACCCCGAAGGATTCACTTTAGGCGCTTTGAGACCGCCGTGGTAGGCCGCTCTGCGGCAGGTGAAGACCACTTAGAATGTAAAGTCCAGGTGGGCCGCCTTCCTTGTTTCTATCAGTGAGTTCAATTTAATGGGTCCACGTGCCAGGGGGCTTCCCGTGTCCATGTAGGTTTCCTCCGGGTGCCCCCACAGTCTAAAGACTTCCAGGTCAAGGGTTGCTAAACTGGCTCCTGGTGTGTGGCTGTTCCTGTTTGCCCTGCAGTGGGTTGGCACCCAGTCTAATTGGTACCCCTGCCCTGGCTAAGCGGGTTATGAGAACGTCTGGATGGAGGCGCCGATGTTGTGTGGCACATCAGCACAGGCCTCGTGTACCCAGTGATAAGGTGGGCAGGTCCCTTACTTTTTGTGATGGTCGCTGCCTACTTTAACGACTTCAGCGGGTGACATTTTAGGGTCGTTTTTAAATCGCTGCCTTTTAAGATCCTTTACTCTGCACTCCTTTGTCCAAATGCTTTCCCTTTTGTGGTCTGTGGTGCCCCTTGGCATTGTGAGGTGCTTCAGTGTTGTGCAGCCTCGTCGATGGCAGCTGTCTTAGTTCTTGCCTGGCACTTTCTCGGGTCACAGCCATTTTGGTAGTCATGTCTGAGGTGGCACCACCTCACTCGGCATTTGGGTGAGCAGTCGAGTCAGTCTACTTGTGGAGCTGTGCCCTCTCATGCCGTCTTTCTTTCCTTAGTCTGTGCCAGTTGACATGAGGCAGCTGCTCAAGTAGGTGGTTGATGCTGCCAGCTGTTGGCACCAGTAGTGTGCCCAGTTAATGACTGGAAAGGAATACATCAGCCTTACTGGACGTGGGGGCCAGAGATGTCAACAAACGTCTCGTCCTAAGGGCCACATGCCAGACAATCTGAAGAATATTCCAGAACTACGCCAGTCGTTTAAGGAGAAGCTCCCAAGCGATTAGACCTGAGAAGAGTGAGGTGTAAATCTGAACGCCAGTCAATAACCCACAACAGCATTTGGGGGTCTTTACAAAATCCCGCTGGTTCATAGGGGGCATTTCAACGCCAGGTCTTCCTTTCCTGGGCCATCATGGCTGAGAGGCAGGATTGAGCTCTGACGCCCGAGCCGACGATTTCATGTCATGTACCCTCGGCGTGGGCGCCTGCTGCTGATCACACTCGTGGTGCCAGTGTAGGACCCTCTTTGGGTCACCTGAGCGAGACCACCAATTCACAGAAATAAACTTTTTTTTTTGTAAGGATTTAAGGGGCCGACTCTTTTTATTTTATTATTATAACAACTTGATTCCTGTTTGTGGAGTTGGCATTCAGTCACTTTCTTAAGATGCTGGGTTTTTGAAAGCGGGCATTGCAGCGTGTTCTGTCCCTTTGGGCTCCTGTTTGTTTTAACGCCCCCCCCCCCCCCCCCACGTGGTATCGGAGGCTGGCATGGAGACCCTCGGGTGTGTCCTGTGGCCGACTTTCGGCTTCTCTCTGAATGGGCCGAGTGTCTCACCTTTTTGGGGGAGTTTCATCTCTGGGCTCGCCGTTAACAATGGCGCTATTGAGAACTCGTGGCATTGGACTTGTCAGGTGTCGGCATTGACCTTTTAAAAACCTGAATTCAAGAGGTGGGCACAGGCCCCCCCGTCTGCACTATAAAGAGCAGGGCTGCCAGGTTCAGTCCCACTGCTGAGTCACGATGGCACACAGCTAGCAGGGGCAGCTTGCTGCTTCACCGGTGCCCATGCTGTCCAGTAGGCCCCCACCTCCCTGACCAGAACCCCCCCCCCCACAGTAAGTGTAGAGGGTGAACTGGGCACCACAATGAAGGCACAGGAGAGACACGTTTTTTCTTGTGGGGTCTTGAGGTCCATGTCCGATGACCCCGGCCGGCGAGCAGCCCACCCATGGATGCAGTGGCAGGAGACCACCAGCTTCATCTTCATTCCAAGTCTTTGGTCCAAATTCCAAGATGTCCAGAGTGAAGTTGTTAAAGCGGCCCACCCAAATGGACGTTAATGGGTCCCGTACAGGCATCCAGGAGCGAGCCTCACCGTCACGGGACCCTCACTGGCGGAGGGCCGTCCTCACGCTGCTCTCAGATGGTCCCGTTGGTCAGCAGCACGCTGGCACTTGTCATGTTGATCCGTTCCCAGACTGACCTGGAGGACCGTGGTGGGCTCGGGGGGCTGACGTCACTAAAGGGAGGACTGGGGGCACAGAGAGCGATGGTGCCCGGGTGGGCCCGCTGACCGATCTCGTGGTCTCCTTGGGTTTGTCTTCGTAAACTCGAGTTACTTTCAGACGACTTCTCCATTTCTTGCTTTTTTCCCTTTTAAGGAACTCAAACTGCCATTTGAGCAGAAAGAAGGAAGAAGGGCCTCGTCTCGTTCAAGGGGGGCCGCGGTGGGTTTGGAAGGCAGATGTGCGTCTTTCACAGATGGCCTCTTGTGTTGTTGTTAATGGCCGCTGTCGGGTGGTCACATCATTGGGCAGCAGAGGTCAGAAGGTCACTTGAGCCGGGCTGAGTGGGGTGACGTTGTGCCGTGCGGCCCCCCACAGAGTCTCTTACCTGCAGGCCTGCCATGTACACAGATTGTCATGTAGTCCACCTGGCAGCCTGGCACTGTAACCCACAGTAAGCCAGTTGGCCAAATGATGACGTCCTGATGTGGCCCGTAGAAGTCCCTTGTGTCACCGCACGCCTCATGCAGCCACCCCCTATGTGACCGAGTGAGATGGAGAGGGCCGCCCAGGCAGTGAGCTCCATTTGTCTTCTGGGTTCGGTGGTCCGTCCACCCCTGTGGAGCTGGCAGAAAAGGCCACCACATGGGCTCTGTGACGTTCAGGGTGGTCTGTTTAGGGACATGTCATACAATGGGAAGGGGCCTGCAGTGTTATAGCAGGGAATTGTGGGGTGCCGTGGTTTACTATAAGGGTACGCTGAGACCCTGGGGGGGTCTCGCTCTTTTTCAATTTTATAACTTCACTCGGTGCAGCAGTCAGCGGTTCCTGCCAGTTTTCACCTACACTGCGGTGGGGTTCTCTCTTCATGGGGCCCTGATGTGCCAGGTGCCATATTACAGGTTGGTAGGGTGGTCTTTGTCCTGTGAACGTCTTCACTGCATGTGCTAATAAACACACATCGGCTCTGTGGTGCCATGACTGTAATTCTTTATTGTTATATAGCACCTTTCAGGTGGGGGGTTGGTAGGTATAACGGGCACTGCATAATTTTTTAGGGTCCCTAGTGCCCCAAGTCCGGTGACATTCTCCTGTCAATGTCTTAATAAATACGGAGCTGCTCTCTGGCACCGTGGCTCTAACTATTGATGGCTATATAGCGCCTTTCCTAGCTGCCCTACAACTGGAAAGGCACCCTATAAGGTGTGTGCCCGGGTGTTGGGTGGCATGTCGCACCCTAAACCCAACACTGCCACAGTCCACCGTGTAAGAGAAAGCTGTGCTCCTCTTCCTCGACTCCAGCTAGTGGCGCCACACCCAGGGGGTAGGCATGCCCAGTACGCCGGTGGTATGTCCAGGTCAGGTGGCGTCCTCACCCAGTAGTACCCTCCCGTGGCCCTGAAGGACCCCCCGCGACTCCCTCTTGACACTGTTCTGTTTGCGGGTGCCCCAGCCGTAACGCTGCCACATTTTGCCCTGAGATGAATTCCTCCATCATGGTGGGCTCTGCTCTGCGATGCCAGCCCTTTCCAGTAAAGCATTCCAGGCTCGCGGATGTCACAGAGTGTGACCTTGAAATGTGCGGCCAGTCACTTGACGTTCGTAACACTCGGGGGGGCTCCCTTACCACTTGAAGTGCACATCTGACTGTCGGGAGCTGATGGCGTCTGCCTGGCCGTGGCGTGGGACGTGGTCTGGCTGTCCTGTGTGCAGCCCCAGTGTCACCCGGGTGGTGGCCTTCCCCGCCTGTGTGACGCTGCTGTCTGTCCCTTGTCAATTTTAGCTCTGGCCTGTCCTTATGTTTGTCAGAAGCCTAAGAGCACTCATTGCCCGCCATGTGTTTTCTATTTTGACTCTGGCTGCTCTGTAATTGGCAGCAGGAGGGGGCGGTGCCCACGGCCGCCCTTTTGTTCTTTTCAGCGTTTCCGCCGAAGTGTGCCGTCAGGGCTGCCGTGTTGCTCGAGGGCGTGAGAATCCAAGCAGACGATCGGCATTGGCGCAGTTTAAATGGGTGATGGTGACTGGAGCCCCGTGGGAAGCTTAGGACGGCGGTGGCGCAGTGGGTGCCCTGTGGGAGGGGCTCAAGTTGAGCCGAGGGACCCTCGCACAGGCCATGGGGGCAGCAGCAGCAGGTCGTCTTCTGTGCTCGTCTGTTTTTTTTGGGGGTGGAATTCCAAGCCCACTGCATTCCCATCTTTGACACATGTGGACCACCTGTGGGGGGTTGGACCCAGCTGCTGTGCCCGGCCTGCCGTGTGCCGCTGCACCACATGGCGAGTTTGTTTGAGTGGCTTTTGGTTTCACAGCTGGCGGCTGCCATTATGTTGTGATGTGCGTCTTTGCCACAGCAACCCTTGTTTATGGTGGTGTGCTGCCTGCCCCTTTGGGTGGGCCCTGGCCACTGTGCGGTTTGCTGGTGTTCGCCGTGACTGGCACTACAGAAAGGGTGTTGGTGCCAGCTGTCAGACCCTGTCTGCCTTAATATGAAGGAGACCTGGCTCGGCTACTGGGATACACTGGGCCATGCCAGGTGATGCCAACTGGAGCATCATGGGTAAAGAGCTGGCAGTGTGGCCTAGCGGTTAAGGCTTTAGACCTCAAGCCACAAGGTTGCGGGATCGAGTCCATGTGACCCTGAAACGTCACCAGTTGTATCTCAATTAAAAGCGTTGGGCACATCATAATAAAGAATTGTGGGACCCCAAGGGGTTCACTTAACCTGCATGTGGAAAAACGGGCATCGTGGGGGGAAACCTGTGAAGAGCGTCTGTTTAGCGAGGCCATTTGGAGTGTGAGGGTCCGTCACTGGCTAGCGGAGTGGGGCACACGGGGGGCACCATTCATGTCCCTAATGCCGCGTTTTACTCCGCCAACCTCTTAGTTTCCTGCCCTTTCACTTGACGCCATTTCCATGTCTCGCCGTCTTTATGTCCTTTCACCCGTTTGCCAGCTGCACCAAAGGTTTGACTGGCAGGGGGGCAGTGATGGGGAGACGGAGGGTGACTGGCAAATGTGCTACGGGTGCCAGAGGCACAGCATTCAGATGGTGGGTGCATGGAGTTGCCACCCCCTGTGGTATTCTAATCGGGTCACTTTGTGTTCTCCCTTCTTTATTCGTCCCTGGTGTATTTTTATTGTTCATAAGGAGATTCTTTTGGGTCAGGGTGGCACGAGAAGGGCATCCCATTATGCTTATTAAGAGAGACCCCCCCAATAAAATGAGGCCTTTTGCCACTTGTTTTCATTGGTGTGTTTCACTCCAGGCCTGGCACAGGGCGGGTGGCGCCCACAGATGTTCATTTTTTGGCTCCACACACTGATGTGCTGCCATGGCTCCTGTTAGTGCCGCATGCCTTCACACGTTCATCACAAGGAGCTGGGGGCGGGTGAAGGCTGCTGTGCCCGTCCAGGATCGCAGCTGGTCTCTCAGTCTGCTGATGCTGCCATGTAGCCAGGAATGTCCTCTGGTGGTCCGGGTTTGATGGGCTTCGCCCTTCCTGCATTGCAGTGTTGGTCTCTGGGTTTGTCTTGATTGGCGCGCCCTGGCAGTGCCTTCTGCGTGTCTTTGTCCCATCTTGTCTGTTGCTCCAGATGAAGGACTTAAGGTGGTGGGGCTCCCTGTCATTAGGCTCCTTTGGTCAGAGTGACAGCCATTCAGGGCCCCCCCAGGCACCGGTCGGGGGCTTGCAGATGTTGGCCTGGAACTGAGCTTGTGGCCTATTGGTGCCCCCTAGTGGCCAAGCCTCTGCCATGCTGCCCACTGGAACAGTCCAGTGCCCCCTGGTGGTGGGACTGAGCGCGACACTTTTGTACAACTCCCATGTGTGACGTCTGTGAGGTCTGAGGTGGTTCCATTGTTTGGGGGCCAGCGTGGCTTCATCGTCCTCGTCATCATCAGGTGTTTTTGGGTGAATTGAAGCAAACAGAGCCAGTAATTAACCAGGGTGGGAGGAAAGGCGCCATATACAGTTGTGCTTGGGCAGGCTTAAGGTTAGGATGGGGGAACACACGTCACCCCTGGCTCCCTGGTCAAGTGGCTGGGGGGCTTGGGAGGTGAAGACTGGCCCACTCACTCGGCCCTCCTTCATTGAAGTCCTCTGCTTTTCTTGCCCCTTCCCACCAGTTTTGTAGTTTGTTGCCATTTCAGGCCATCGCCAGGCTTGTCGTGTCACTCTTTCTGTTTTCACTCCGATGTGACGGGGAGGAGTGAGCTGGCAGATGAAGACCCCTCTAGAAAAGCCAGGTGTCACCGAGTGGACGTCATCTGCAGACGGTCGGTGGGATGAAATGTCAGTGAGCAGACGGCGGAGTTGCGGACCCTGGCAGCACTAACTGGGTTTGCTTTGGCTGAGTGGCATGGCGGTCCCAGCTTTGTGACACGCACGGCCAGAAATGGTTGGTTTGTTGTTGGACGTCCGCCTTTATTCTGAAGGACACTGCCAGTGTCCAGAGCGCCGGTGACGTCTCCTGTTCTGCCCGCGTGCCTGCTGTGCCTTTTTTCTTTTTATTGCAGTCGACCACCAGGCGAGTCTCACAAGCAGCCTTCACATTCCACAGCAAGGTGCAAAGCCTTGGCACGTGGGTGTGGGCGCAGTAAGTCAGGCCTGGGCCATGCCGGACGTCGAGTAGCGGGTGCCCCACGTGCCATCATGGTCATGTTACTGGGTCCACGGTCGGGCTCGGCGTGTGTGCCAAGTGGGACCCCCATGGCGTCTGCTTGCTACGTTAAGCCAGTTGGTTACCCATCATGCCACGCTGTCTCTCTTAACCTGACCCCTTTGGTTTCACAAGTCTCTCTGCCCGGCTGTTCTCGTCGTGTTGGCTTTGTTCCAAATGCTGGTGACTGTAGGTGACATTAATGGGGACATTAGTGGACACTGCTCTGTCTAAATACGAACCTGTGGCACAATCCGGGCAGGTCGGACTTCACCCTGCTGCCACCTACAAGCTGGATTGACTGGCAGCCTGGCAGCTGCTCTTTGTTATCCAAGACCAAAGGGTTTTTTGTTTTTTCATATTAATTTTATTTTTTGGGGCTTCTGTAAAATTTGAATTCCTCCTTGGGGTCAAGTAAAGTATTCAGTGTCTGTCTGTCTGTCTGAGACCTCGCCAACAGAGCCCCCCAAGAGTGGGGGCAGAGGGGAGTCAGCCGTCATTAGTCGTCACATCTGTCTGGCCTTTAGAGCCACCGGTGGTCACCTCTCTGTGTCTCTCTGTCCCTGCAGGGTGGCCACCGACCACAATGTGGACAACACCACAGCTCTGCTGCGCGAGTGGCTCATCAACGTGCAGAAGTTCTACCATTACGTGGAGTGGAGGCCTCAGGAGGAGCCCAGGTGAGGGCCGGGGGGCCGTTTGGTGGTCTGCGCTGATGGCTGGAGGTCACGCGAGGGTCTGCCGCTGCTCAAAAGTGCAGCCTGGTCGGTTTGTTTGCTTGCTTGTTTGTTTTCCAACCGATCCAGACGCTGTCATGGACAGTCTGGCTGGCACCTCGTCAGTTCACTCTGCCCCCCTCTGCCAGCTGCTCTCCATACGTTTCCTGACTGACTGTTGCCTCTTTTCTGCTCCAGAGGATTCGATGATGAGGTGGGCCCCAAGCACTGGACCGCCGAGCGGTATGAGCATGTGATGAAGGTGCGCCAGGCTGCCTTGACTGCTGCCAGGGAGATGTGGGCAGACTACATTCTGGTAAGTTGGGGTATCTGCTTGGGAAGGCGTTGGTTGTGTTAGCCCATCTAGCTGTTGGTAGGGCAGGGTGGCTGGGCACAGGTGCCAGTTACACAGCCTTGAATTGTGCCCTGTGACATGCCAAGTACGTCCTTAGGACCTCTGCTGGCCACTCGCCTGCTCTACACCTTCAGTGGGCTCCAGACACCGTGTACAGAAACACTCTCTGGGTCTGCTGGTATAGCCCCTACTAAATGCCCCCAACACAAACCTCATTTCTCAGTGCCAGGCCAATGAAGCCCACCTGACCTGTCTGAGCCCGCAGACTTCAGTGAGTTGTATTGTCGAGAAATTTAGAAATAAGCGAGCAGCAGACTGCCAGCCCCCTCAGAACTTACCCAGGGGACCCCCAGATAAGTTCAGTTAGCCCCATTGAATACACAAACAATCCGGTGATGTGGCACAAGGGGCGGGCGTCATTGGCACAGCGGCTCGTCAGTCACATTGAGTCGCACCCAGCAGCTAATTGGCACCCTGTTTGTTGGTTCTCAGTACGTGGACTGTGACAACCTGCTGACGGACCCCGAGGTCCTGTGGAAGCTCATGGCCGAGGACAAGACCATCGTGGCCCCCATGCTGGAGTCTCGAGCTGCCTATTCCAATTTTTGGTGTGGCATGACCGCTCAGGTATGTTGTGAAAGAGGTGAGGAGTTGTGGACCCGCTCGTCTTGGTCCTGGCGTGGGCACCTTGTGTTGCTCCTACTGTCTCGAGTTCCCTGCATTCTGTATGCTATTTTGAGCCACCATTCAGTAGTGCATGGCACTGCCAGCTCCCTTCCTGCTTGCTTGGCATCTTCACTCTCATGGTTTTGTTGTTGTTCAGGGTTATTACAAGCGAACGCCAGCCTACATGCCAATGAGAAAGCACGAACGTCAGGGTTGCTTTGCAGTTCCCATGGTGCACTCCACCTTCCTGATCGACCTGAGAAAGGAAGCGTCCCAGGATCTCGCCTTCTACCCGCCACACCCAGACTACACCTGGTCCTTTGATGACATCATCGTCTTCGCCTTCTCTGCCCGCATGGCCGGTAAGATCTGGGCACCGTGAGTTCGTGCTGCTCTCGTCCCTTCTTGTGAGATGTTCCCCAGGTGTGGCGATGTTGCGCTTGCCCGCTGCCAAGTGCCACCTTTGGGCTCATGTGCCACCTGTCTGTCTGCCCTTGACTTGCAGATGTGCAGATGTTCCTGTGTAACAAGGAGACCTACGGCTTCTTCCCAGTGCCCCTGCGCTCTCACAGCAGCCTGCTGGACGAGACCGAAAGCTTCCTGCACACGGTGCTCGAGGTCATGGGTAAGCAAACCGAGACCACCACCTGACGGCCCCCGCAAAGCAGTCGAATGGAACCGGCGAGGCTCGGACCCGTCTGCTGGACGAGTTGGGGGGGGTCAGGGGGCCTAGGTGACGGGTGGGCCCTGTGTGACGGCCGTGAATGGGCAGGCCTCGGTGACGGGTGGGTGGTGACGGGTGGGCCAGGACGTGTTCACGTGTGCAGCTGTTATTCATATGTAAGGCTGAGCGCCCTTCACGTTTCTCTGGTGCCCTCTGCAGGGGGCTGCTGGTAGTGCAGGTTCAGTGCTGACGCCCGCACCTTTGGCTCCTGTGCAGGGTCCTGCTAGCCCTCAGGTGTCTCATTGGTGCTCTGCCTGGTAGCAGGGGCTTTTAATTGGGCCCCTCGGGGTCCCCGAATGTTTCCATTTGTTGGAGGTCCTTGTCGCGACAGGGCTGGCCAATGGCTGTCCTGCAGTACCTGAGGCGCGTGACGTATTGAAGGTGTGTGAAGTGCAGACAGCGACACCAAGTGGTCAGAACTTGGTAATCACGACGTGACGTCCGGCTGAGACTGCGACGCTCGTGTCCCTGCAGTTAGAGGGCAGGAAAGACACGGGTGGCTAGCCTTGTGGTAGAGTTCTGTACTGTTGCATTGTGGGCCGCCTGGAGGGGTCGTTGCCAGGTCAGCTGGTGCCACCCTGCCACTTACCCGTGTTTTATCTCATTCTCCAGTGAATCAGCCACCTCCGGAGCCCTCCAGCTTTGTCTCGGTTGCCCAGAAGCATCCTGATAAGATGGCCTTCGATGAGGTAGGTCCGTCCCTTATGTGCCACTCTTGGTGCCAACGCGTCTCCTGGTGTATTCAGCTCTACCTGTCCTCAGGTGTTCATGATTAACCTGAAGCGGCGCACGGACCGCCGGGAGCGAATGCTGCGCACGCTCTACGAACAGGAGATCGCTTGCAAAGTTGTGGACGCCGTGGACGGGAAGTGAGTGTGGTGGTCTTGGAGGGTCCGCTGGCGGCCGTGGACCGCGTCTCTCGTTTGACTGATGTGCTTCACCGTTGCAGGGCTCTGAATGCCAGTCAGATTGACGCCATGGGTATTCACATGCTGCCCGGCTACCAGGACCCCTACCACGGGCGCCCACTGACCAGGGGAGAGCTGGGCTGCTTCCTGTCCCACTACAACATCTGGAAGGAGGTGGGCTGCTGTTTGGGGGGGGCGGGCGCTGAGCTGTTGTCCTAGTAACCCACGTTTTTTTCCTGTGAAGGTTGTGGACCGGGGCCTGGAGACGTCCTTGGTGTGCGAGGACGACCTGCGCTTTGAGGTCTTCTTCAAGAGGCGCCTGCAGAACCTCATGTACGAGGTGCAGACCGAGGGGCTCGACTGGGACCTCATGTGAGTCCTCCTGCAGTGGCGCTGCCCATGCTGGGTGCGGGTGTCAGAACGGGCGCCTGATCAGAGCTGTCCCCGTGTTGTCCCTGCAGATACATCGGCCGCAAGAGGATGCAAGTGGACCACCCAGAGAAGGCGGTGCCCAACGTCCATAACCTGGTGGAGGCCGACTACTCGTACTGGACCTTGGCATATGCCATATCTCTGCAGGGGGCACAGAAGCTGCTGAAGGCGGAGCCTCTTGGCAAAATCCTGCCCGTGGACGAGTTCCTGCCAGTCATGTACAACAAGCACCCGGTGTAAGTTTGGGGGGGGACAGGGGTCTAGGCAGGGACTCCAAGTCACGAGGTGTGCCGGGTTATGGGGGTGGCACTCACCTGAGCCCCTCTCTTCTGCAGGTCCGACTACATGGAGCAGTTTGAGACGCGGAACCTGCGGGCGTTTTCGGCCGAGCCCCTCCTGGTCTTCCCGACGCACTACACGGGGGACCGCGGCTACATCAGCGACACGGAGACCTCCACCGTGTGGGACAACGAGGGGCTGCAGACGGACTGGGACCGCGCCAAGTCGCGCAAGACTCAGGAGCAGGCGGAGCTGAGCAGCGAGGCCCAGAACTCGGACGTCCGGCAGTCGCCGCTGGACAGCACGGCACGTGACGAGTTGTGACCCGGGGGGACACACACAAGGGCTGCAGTTGCGGGGGTGGGCTGGACGGCAAATGGACACCACCCCCACCCCCCCCCCGCTAGAGTGTATTTATTTGGGGGGGGCCTTTCTCGTTGTTTCCACGCAGGCCCACCCTCAGCGAATGTCGCACCATCGTGGAGGCTCATGGGAGAAGCGGCCAGCATTTGGTCCTCGGGGGGGTTTGAGATGCTGGACCCCCCAAGGCGGCGCTCCTTCGACCTCCAGCTGATGGTTTCCCGTTTTCTTGTACATAATGGGATTCTTTTGTGAATGTTTGTTTGTTTTTACCTGGGGGGTCCACCTGTCGCCCCTCACACCAATCTAGAAGATGAGCTCTTCACAAGTTGGGCAGTGCCTTGCCATGGCCCCCCGCTCACGTGTGCTGTATGACGGGTGCCCACTTGCTTGTGCCCTTCCTGGAGCCCAGCCCTACCTTCCACGGCGTGCCCAGTTTGAGGGGCTCTCAGAGGCCTTGCCCCCTTCCTGGGTGAAGTGCTGCCCTCCAAACCAGCTGGCAGAACGTTGTGTGGCTGGACCTTGGCCTCCCCCTTGTTGATCACGCCGGCAGACCCCTCAAACCAAAGTGCTGTGTGGGCAGATGTCACTGAAGCCCCCCACCTCTGCCCTGCAGTGCCATCTTGTTTTGGTGTGTGGCAGGGGGGCCGTTTGGACTCTCAGGTCTTTTATTTCACATTCTGAGGTGTAAATGAAAATTAAAAAGGTACATGAGGGGGCGGTCGTGATGTCATTTATTGGTGGGCACCAGCGGGGTGAAGTCCATCGACGTGGACTTAAGGGGACCCCTCGGTGGGCAGGCTCAACATTCACCACTTGGGGGGGTCGAACATCAGCTGTGGGGCTTAGATGGGCACAAGGTGGCCTCACTTTGTTTATAGCGCCTTTCATGTGAACCCCCATCAGGCAGGGCACTGCATGGGCATGGGTTTCTAGGCTGGCTCGCCTGCGTTCTTGGTGTCATTGATGTCCCTTTCCTGCTGGCACAGTTTCTATCAATGGACCTGCTAAGATCATTTAAAGGGGGGGTAGGTTGCCCCCTACTGGTTTGATTCTGCACTCCCTGAAGCTTGGCATCCTGCAGCAGGGCCGGTGAAGGGGGGCTCCTCTAGACCCATTCGGGGTGGATGACGTAGGTGACCCCCGGGCACCTGTGAAGGGTCGAGAACATGGAGTCGATGCAGGCGGTGTTGCCATAGTTCCGCTCTGGCAGGCCGTGCCAAGTCTGGTAATGGTGGCGCTGCCTGCGGGTGTTGGGAGTCAGCAGACACAGCCGAGTGGTCTTCACACGATCGGGGGTCGGCACTCCTTGGGCCCTGGGGAGGGACAGAGACGAGACTTGAGATGGCGTGTGCCCCCCGTCACCAGACCGCGGGCATCGTTAGACTGGGCACACCCGCCCGTGCCCCCCACACCGTCTCACCGTGAGCTCGGCGCCTCTCGACGTCCGTCCGTCTGCTGCCGCCATCTCTTGGGGTCTGAGCTCCAGCGCCTCCTAGTGGTCAGTCCTGTCAGGGCAATTTGGAGAGATGGTCCAAGTAAATGGAAGGTCGTGGACGAGAATGGCAGTGCCAGGCTGTGTGCCCAGCAGAAGCAGTGGCTTGTACGCCTTGTGCTCACACCCCTTGTTTGAATGCCCTATGGGCACCTTGGTAAAGTGACCCTTCAGTCAGAGGAGTCTTTGCCAGCTGTAGCTGCCCATGCCCTCCTTTGAACTGACTGACTGATGGGAGCAGCGGGCACATGTCACCTTTAGATGGCTGCCTGCCCGTGCTACTCGCGCAGCTGCCATGTTTAACTGGCTCTCAGCCCTCACTGCCTGTGTAGATGCCTCCTACAGTGGGCACATCATTTAGGGGACCACCTGCCCTCCCCAGCCGTGTGGACCCCTGACTCGCTGCTCAGCTCCTTGAGGTGACTCTCTGCCAATGTGAGCCCCACGGGCACCTCGTTTGACTGGCCTGCACAGCCACCTCATTTATGTGCCATCTCGTTTACAGGACTGTCGCCAGGGTGGTCTGCACACCCACCCGCCCTCCTTTGGCATCGGTGCAGCCCACTGCTGCCAGTCACCACGTGTCCCACACGTCTGGTCCATCGGCTCGTTTTCAGCTCAGCATCTGCCTGCCCACCCTTTCCATTTGCACCCGTGTCTTATACCAACGCACACAAACCTGCACTTTCCTTGGCACGGCGCTCCTCATGCCCAGCGGGTCTTGTCTTCTGCCACTCATCTCCGGCTAACTCTTTGCTGATGTTAGGGGTGGCCCAAGTGACCCTCTGATCACAGATGGTGGGTGAAGGTCTGTGGCACGTGGAGGCAGAAGGTGGCACAACAGGCGGCAGGAACTGGCGTAGTGAATGTGTCCCATGTTTGGTGACAAGTGACAGACACAAAAGTGTTAGATGAGGAGCTTCTGCGCAGTGAGCTCAGAGAAAGACCACCAGGGGGCAGCAGTTACCTGTCGGCTCCAGCTGTCCTCGTGCTGTGTGCCCAGCCGCTCAGGTGACTCCTCCGTAACAGCCGTCCTCGGGCCCCTGCTGGCACCTTCTGGCACTGGACAGATGGGCAACAAGTCAGGAGCGATGACAAACTGACCGCCATGCCAATGAAACACAAAGGGCGTACCTGAGCCAACTTCAGGAAGCTTCAAGTATCTGGGAGGCACATGCCAGCTGAGGAACACCTGAGGGATGAGAAGAAGGAAAGAAAGTCACTGGAGACGAGCAGAGGTGTCCCCTCCCCCAATCCCTGTGTCCCCCCCATCACTGTCCTTAAAGAAGTAAAGCCGGACGAGGAGACTCACAGCGGCGGCCATGGCGCTCAGTGGTGTGGCGCTGCGTAGCTTAGCAACCGCATGTAACCCTCCTGGGGGCGTGGTCCTCTGGAGGCGTGGCCTGGGGCTGCCGCCCTCAAATGTCCTTGGTCTCCACAAGGCGCTATATGGCGCGACACCCGCGCAGCGGAGACCCCCGTTTAGCCTTCTGGGCCTGGACGCCGCTCCTTCAGGCCGAGTGCCAGCCCGTGGGTGCAAGGCGCTATATGCGTGCGCGTGGCCGCTCAGAGGATAAGCGCGGCGCGCCCGTAAATCCTCTGCGATGAGCGGATTTACTGCGCTGCGTCAGCGGCCTCCATCGTCCCGCAGGCCTGTCACGGTCTCCGGAGTCCCCGCGCCGGCTGGCCTGCCTCAGGTAGCCCACCCCACCGGGCCGCCATGGCGGAGCTCTTCCACGGCAAGGTGCTGATCCGCAACAACAAGGACCGCGACGAGGTGGACACGGAGCGCGAGCTGAGCCTGCAGCTGCAGAACAAGGTGCTGCTGCTGTTCTTCGGGGCCGCCGACTGCCCCCGGTGCCAGGCCTTCGCCCCCAAACTCAAGGACTTCTTCGTGCGCCTGACGGACGAGTTCTACGTGGAGCGCGCGTCGCAGCTCGTGCTCGTGTACGTGTCGCGGGACCCGACGGAGGACAAGCAGGACAAGTTCCTGAGGGACATGCCGAAGCGCTGGCTGGCGCTGCCCTTTGAGGACCACTTCAAGAGGTGGGTATATATGGGGATGGGGGGGGAGGCAGGAACCTACTCTGGGCAGTGCCGTCCCCTTGTCCCTAAACAGTCCCCTCAGTCTGGGCACCGAGCGGCCGTGTGGGGATGGCGAGTCATTGCTGCCGAGGTGACAGCCGGCTTGTCTTCTTTGACCACAGAGACCTGGAGGACATGTTCAAGGTCAGCGAGACTCCGACGGTGGTGGTCCTGAGGCCCGATGGCTCGGTCATCTCCCCAAATGCAGTGGATGAGATCTGCGACCTCGGCGTCGCCTGCTTCAAGAACTGGCAGGAGGCGGCCGACCTGATTGACCGCAGCTTCATGCTGGCAGAGGACTTCGACGAGCTGCCCATGCGCAGCGCCACCGAGCCCCTCCGCCGGCTGAGGTACAAGGTGGACAAGAAGAAGAGCAAGGTGGAGGACGAGGAGGAAGATGGCGGTGTGTGGGGCTAAAGACCCCGAGACTCTGTCTGCTGTAAGACACAGAATATCAGATAAAACAAAATCACGCAATCCCCTCGGTGGTCTTTTATTTGTAAACACATCGCACCCCTATGGCAGCAGCGGCAGGGCTGAAGATTTGGGTGACTCGATCAGGGTCACACAGTGCGAGGAGTGAGGACCTGAACCTGAGGCGCCACACTGCCCACCTAATCGTGTTACAGATAGATGGAAGTGAAAGGCGCTATATGATATTATAGATAGATGAAGGCACCATAAAGTAACAAGCTGGCTTGGTAGACAGAAAAAGGGACCACGTATATATATATATGTAAGGCGCTATATAAAAGCGAGAAAGAGAGATTGACGGAGAAAGGCACCACAGAGTAAAGACACCAATCGGTGAGAAAGGCACTCCTTGAGCTTCAGGTTACCCGCTGTGCCCCAATGCCACACTGGACATTGTGTGGCCCACGCCTGCCAGTCACAAGTCCGCCTGGGCGCCTGTCGTTAATGCCAGGGCTGCAGAAGAGGGGGCGGGGCCCTCAGATGATTGGATGTTTGAAACGGAGGACACCACGTGACCGTTCTCTTTACTCGCCTCATTTGAATATGGGCGTGATAATCACGGTTATAGGGGGCGTGTCCAATTTCCTTTCCCCATCTCGTAGCTCCTCCTTCACGAGAGCCACCGGTTAGGGTCGCGCACTGCGCTGACAGTCCACTTTCTGGGCATTGATTCCCGCTTCATAATTTAAACATCCCAAAATGTGTCGTTTTCTACAAGCTGACCTTTCAGTTCATGTCTGTCGTGCCGCCATCAGCTCCGCCGAGCTCTGTCATCACCCATGAAATTCCAAAGGGGTCGCCGCGTGACCACTTGATTAATAAGATGTGTCCCGGTTTGGGTCAATGATGGTCTGCTCACCTCATGCCAAGCCCACAGAAGTCAAGCGTTCGTCTGCTTTTTCTCCAAAACAGATGAGTGACCGCGATGGCCAACATCCATCAAGAGCAACAACAACAACTGATGACTCGCGTAGCCCCAAATCACACAAGGGATACCTCAATGGGATTTTACAGGCCCAGTTTTCTGACAGTCCAACACCAACTTGCCTTAACTCCCTAAGAAGACACTCCCCTCTCCCCCCCCCCCCATTAAAAATGAAAGAAATCTTCAGAAAGCCAATTCAAAGAGAGACCCCCTTTCCAGGTAGGTTGTCACAAAATGGGGTCCACAGAACACAAAACGGCACCTGCAGCTCCCCGCAGTCGAAGAGAAGCTGCGCCGTAATTCACAGAGCGACCAGCAGAGGGCGACAGACACCCGTGCACTGCTTTAGCGTTCGCCAGGAGGGCGACAAGCTGGGACTGTCACGTGGTCGCCCTTCGCAGCGCCGACCCCGAGCTGGACAATCGGTCGCCGAGCTCCTTTAATAACAGGAGATATTAACGACCACAGCCGGGGCTTTGTGGTGGTCGAGGCGGCAACCCGGTTTGGTTTTTACGCTTCGCATTTTGGGAATCAAAACATCAAAAGAGTGGGAAGGAGGGTCGTCAGAGGTGGCCGCTCTTAAAGTGTCGCAATGTCACTTAATCAAATGCCTGGCTTGAGGCTGGACACCCACGTGCTGACATCCTCCACAGACCTCCCCTGGGCTGGCCGTCTGGGCTCACTAGAGACCACCAGTGCTATGCACCCGTCATCACGACCTGAAGCCCACTGTGACACGTAGCTGTGGTCACCAGATGTCCCACAGAAACTCCTCTTCTGCCATCTAAGAGCGCCACCTGAACGAATCCAGTCTGGGAGCTTTTCGCTGCTCTTCCTTCAGACGGCCACAAGGCGGCGCTGCCCGATTTTAACTTTGCGATCTGCAGTCCCACGCGTGACCGAGCCGGCCGCTCATCATCACAGCCGTCGAGGAAGAGGACGATCCGTGCGCGTTTGTGTCTGTGCGTCACGCGGGCGGGTCCGTTTCACGAGTGAGGGTGGCCCGCACCTGCATGTCGCCTCACCTATCGGAGGCGTCTGAGTGTCCCGCGAGAGCACGCGAGGAATGCGGCGCAGGAATGTGGCTCTTCTGCATACCTGCGCCGGGCTCGCGCACACGGGCGCGCTCGCGCACGCACACTCCTCAGCACACCTGTGCCTGGGCAGAGGCCCGTGTCGGGCTCGCGCGCACACAGACACACTCACCTGGGTCGGGAGTGGCGCACGCGCACAAGGGTCGTGATTCACAAGCCTGCCGGGCACGCGCGTGGCCCTCGAGCTCTGTAGCCGCGCGCCTCTCCGCCACTCTCGTCCCCGGCGTGTCTCCGTGAAGTCGCCGGGCTCTCCAGTCGCATTGCTTGACTTTTTTAGGGAGCGACAGTCTGACGGGCGGGCGGGCGGCCAGTTGGCCGGCCGGCCCTCCGTGTTTCGCCGCGATGTCGAGTTTCGGAGGGTCGCTGCTCTCCTCGTCTTCTTCCTCGGACGGCTTTCGTACGTCGGCCCCCTTCGCCGAGCCCCTCGCGGATAACGAATGGTTTTGGGGGGCCTCCTTGGCGCCGGCCGCCCCCGTTCTCCTGTCTCGGGACCTCCTGTGGATCACCGGGCAGCTGAGGGAGGTCCAGAAGGCCATGGACGGCTGCAGGCAGCTCTTCGTGTCCGATGAAGGTAAGGAGGGTCCCGCTGTGCTCGGTTAGAAAGGCGCTATATGAGGCGTTTACTGGGGTGGTGCGCGGACAGGTGGCGGGGGGACTGGCACAAGTGAATGGGTGAGTGAAGGAGGGCTCAGAGAGGAGTGCCAACTCTCACCCGTCGAGTGCCAGACCTGGGGTTTTCTACAAAGCTGCATTTTTGTGCCACCTGCAGTCTGTGTTGGCAGCCCTGTGGATAAAAAGGTGCTGGGAGGGATCACCATGATTAAAAAGTGATGCCAGTTGACTGGTGCCCATACACATCCAGCCTGCTATATAGATACAGTACTTGGCAATATTACTTCTGATGATTTCCGACCCAACTGGCATCACCTTGGCATCATGGAGTGATGCTTTTTTTTTTAAATTCCTTGTCTGCCACTGCGTGGTGTTTGATGCCAAAGCAGAGTTTAAGAAAAATGTAAAGGTGCCCTCCACTCAAAATCGATGAAGAAACTAAACAGGCAGCAATGTGAGGCATCTGTCTTTGTCACCCTGTGCCAACACCCCCTAGTTATCAGTATGCCCCCTCTTACACATGGCACTTAGCCCCGTTTGGCTGACTCCTCATTAAATGTCCGCTATTCTATGATGTAACATTAAAAGTCTCAAGCCCACCTAATTCAATTCAGGCTGGTTAGGGCACAACCCTAGATGAGGTGCCAACCCCCTTGGTAACATGCCCATCTCTGGGGGTCCATCAGAGATATCCCTTAATCAACATAGGGAGAACCTGCAGACCCCACATGGGATTTGAACCCGGGACACAGCATCCCTGGGCCACCCTGTCACATGATGTAATGCCCATTCCTCTTCCTTTTCATGCCCCATCCAAGCACTGCAGTTTGTTGTGTGCCATCTTTCTATTGTCAAGCCAAACGTCTGCCGGCTGGTGCGGTACTCGTGCTCAAGGCGCTATAAAATGTGAACTTGTGACCCTCCTGTTTCAGGGGATCACAGCCTGCCAGCAGTCCAGCTGAAGCTCCGCTTGCAGGAGATGATTGGCGCCCTTCACCCCCTCCTGCAGCGATACCCGGCACTGAAGTCGGCAACTGTGCGCCAGGCCCTGGCAAATCTGTGCAACTCCATTAATGGTAAGTGTGACCTTGGGTGCTGGGCAGTGGTGGGAGTCACTTTTTTATTTTGACTATATAGCGCCTTGACTCCAGTTTTGGGAGATGAGGTCTCACAGTTGGCATGCTTTGAATTACTTGGGTGGCGTAGGGCTTAACCCTCAGCCTGGCAACACCTCTGGGACATGAGGACGAGGTGGCACAGGGTGTGCTTGTCCTCCTAGTTCAGTCCTGAGGCTCTTCAAGGTGACATCTTCCCTCGGCCTTCTGTTTGTTGTCCTTCATCTTGACAAGTTTGACATTGTCCAGCAAAAGTCCATTTGAGGGTCTCATAGGCGGTGGGCTTTAGTGGGCGTGAGCACCGTTAGGAGCCTTTCAGAGTGACCCGTGTGACCCGCAGCAGAAACAGGGTAAGAGCACGGCAGAGCCCCGGTCCCACTCCTTCATCCGTCAATGGTGGGCTCCATTGTATGGTGGTCTTGGACCACAATGGTCACTCCAGGCAGAAACCATGTGGCCATTAACCAGTCTGATGGATCCAATTGACCAGAGAGCAGGCGCGGGAAGTGACCTGGAGCAGAGTGCCAATGGTGGGAGTGAGGCCCCCTTTGGTCACCACTCGGCCCGGTCGACGCTCACCGTGTCCATCTGGTCATCGCTCAGGAGCCGTCTGTCATGTGGACAGCGCCGGGCTCGTCCTGAGCACAATTCGTAGGAGGGCTCGTGTGTCTAAACATCACAGACTGGCATGTGTGCCACTTGGGCATCGCTCACGTGGACGTTGCTTGGCCCATTTTGTCTGCGTGGTTCGTTTACTTTGACCGCACTAAGTCCAGCTCTCCACTTGGTCACTGCTCAGTTAGGGACTCGGGGGGGGTCACCACACCGTCCAGCTCCATCACTGGGTGCCCTAGTCAGTAGGTGAAGTCTGCTGCCCACTTTAGGCTCCTGCCGATGCCCGAGGGTCCCTCACTCCCTGCTTTGCTTGTCTGTTGCAGTTGTGGCTCCCCCTGGTGGCTGTGCTGCGCCATCCCAGGGGCTCTCCTCTGTTGGGGTCCGGGTGGCTCGAGACGCCACGGTGGGCCAGGAGGCAGCAGTGGGGCCCCAGAGGGCCCGCCGCTGCCGCCATCTTGTGCCGTGGCAGGCGCCGTGCGGGGGGTGACGGGTGCCGCCCCTTCCTTCAGACCTCAAGCAACAGGAAGAAGCGGTTTGGCTGTCGGCTCACAACTTCCAACCTGCTTGTGCTCTCAGCAGAGCGGAGGAGCCGTCGTCACGCGGGCAAACCGATGAGCGCGCCAGGGAGCAGGTAGTCGGGGTGGCCGGTGGGGACCTGCAGTGAGGCGACACACTGGGGCCCAGACATGGGGGACTCGAGGAGCACAGGTGAGTCACGCGTCAAGATGGTGGCCCGTGCCCGCCGTTGGCTTCTCGCTCGTCTTTTTTTTTTTGTTCTTTCTGTGGGCCGATGAAGCAACAAGGAAATGAGAACAAAAACGACGAGACGCAGCCCCCATCCTCGGTCGGGGGGGCCAGATATAGCGCCTTTCACAGTCAAAGGGCACGAGTGGCCTTGCTGGCACAACACCCCATTTGTGGGCACCTCCCTGGCCGGGCACAACTGCTGCATCAGCTTTGGGACGTGACGGAGGAGGCAGGGCTTATGCTTGAAGAGGCCACTCTGGGGGGCTGGGGGGGGGGGTTGAGGTCTCGCAGCGGCGTCACAACAAAAAGTGGAAGTGCAGTCGGTGGGAAATGTGAGGCGTCGGGTACAAGCGGGCACTCGGGTGTCACGTAGTGGGCAGCAACTCTTGCCTTGGAGAGATGGAGCCGGATGGCGTAGTTGGCAGGATCTGAGATTCTGGAGGCGGAGTTACTCCAAACATGCCACCCCATGGAGAGCCTCTGATCTGTTGGGCACAGTGTGGGGCACCCAATACCAATGTGCCTCCCCCCCCCACCCCCCGCCTGTGTGGCAGCATTCCCTTAGCTGTGAGGAATGGCCCAAGTGACTTGGGCTGCCATGTGGAGAGGCCCGGGCCTGGGTACTCCATTTGCACTAAAACCAGGTGGCTCTGGGGGGCATTCCACAGATGGCAGGGAGTCAGCAGGCATGGGGGTGCCATCAGTTCATTCAAGTTCAGTCTACTTGAATGGCCACTGCCCAGGTGGTCTTTGACGGGCAGACGGCACTTCAGCGGTCATCACACCAGTTCAGTGGCCTCGTGTGACTCGTGAGCTGACGGTACTTGAAAAGGAAGAATGAACCCGGGTTCAAGGAAGACATTCACCTCCCCTTCACCGGTCCCTCGCCTCTCCAGTGCCATCCCAAGGGCCAGTAGCCTTGGGGGCCCACAGGTGTGCCAGTGCGGCACATCCTCATGAAGACGGTGGGAGGAGCAGTTGGTCGTCATCTTCTCGGCACTGCATGTGACGTCACGGGAAGCAGGATGTGGTCGACCTAAATTGAGGTGACAGCACGTTGAGAAATTAACAAAAGAGCAAAAGCGGCAACGGCAGGCAGAAGAGCGGGTGGGCAAGAGGGCGGGCGGCCAGTCAGTCAAAAAAACCAGAAAGTCAGGCTGGCAATGGCCGCCTCCTGTGCCACTCACCTTGTTGGGTGCAGGAAGGCTGGCTATTGATGGGGGGGTGAGGCCAGTAAGTTGGCCTGCTCAGTGTCACAAACTTGTGTAGGACTAGTGCCCAGTGCAGTGACAGTCTGCTTTAAATGTGCCACATGTCTGATCTCCTCATCAGTGTATCCCACTGCCACTTTTGGGGCCATGGAGGTGAGCAGAAGGTGTCACTGGTCCAAACATCCTCAGGATGGCAGCTGTCTGGGCTGAAGCACTGGTGAACAAAGAGCCCATGCCAGGGCTACAGAGCAGGCACTGTGAGATGATGGTGTGTGTGGGCACAGGCTCTGACTCTCCTTTCTGACAGTGATGGCATCCTCCTGGTGTAATGAAATGGCTACATGGGTAGCTGGAGTGTGTTGGGCATCATGCCAGAGACGTGCAGACCACCCGTTGTCAGGATGCCACCCGTTTCATCTTGCAGTTCTCTCTGTCCCTGTGATCAGGGTACTATACATGGGCACATCCAGATCTCGCTGCTGAGTCAAAATCATTTCTTTTATTTGTAACTTGGGCCCATGGTGCCCATGTGAGTATGTGGCATACAGGTGGTGGCAAGGGGCAGAAGAGCAGCAGCTGCTGTTATAATCAACATCATAGAGGAGGAAGGGTGGCGGGTATCCGTGCCCTCCAGGTCGTCCTTTCTAAATGTTACCTTGGTTGTCTGAGTCACTGTGGTGAAAGGCACTATATGACCCTCTCTGCCCACTCATTCTTTAGGGTCACAGGAGGTCAATGCCACCCCAGCTCAGGGCCCCCTCACTCACCCACACTAAGGGCCGCTGCCACGTCAGCTGCTGTCACCGTCATTGACTCAAATGCAGAAGTCCACAGAAGTTTCCTCTTCTGCACCGGATGTGCTCGGTGGTGATGCGGCCCGCGCCAACTTCCCTGACCGGGGGACTGGGTGGGGGGCCGGAGTGTCACGGAGACAAGCACACATCAGTGTGTGTGTGTGTGTGTTTGTCAAACACCGGCGTGCCACCTGCCAACACTTTCTGTGAGAAGACGTGTGTGTGTGCCAGCCGGGCTGAGTGCCTCTCCTTGTGTCACTTGCAGAAATGAACTGCGAAGACGTCAGGAAGGAGAACAAGCGCTTCAGCGAGATCCTGCGGGAGTTCGATGCCTTCGAGATCTCCATCGCCAACACGTGAGTACCCCGAGCTGCCACAGTGCCCCCGGCGGGGGGGGGGGGGGGGTTGTCATGTCAATGAAAGGAATGTGAAGATGGCTGGTGCAGGGAGTGTGTGTGTGTGTGGCTTACCATGGGGTCTCCTTCACTGGCACTGCCAGACTCGAGCCCCACCAACCCCTTACCTTGGGGCACTGCCAGCCTCCAGGTGCCCACTCCCTGCTCCCTCCTCACAGCACACTGTCACCACTCTGATCTTTGCTATCTGGTTTATGTGCTGCTTGGTTGGCATCACCTGCTCTGTGCCCTTTTGTCTCCTGAAGTGCGGTGGAGACCCTCCTCGGTGACCCCGACACGCACTCCATCTGCACGACGGTCTCTGAGGACACAACTGAAGTGGACGAGTTGACGGTAAGGTTGCCAGGACTGTGCCACTGTGCTGTGCCTCTTAGGTTGTGCCCTCTGAGTGTCACTGGCTCTTTTGTGCCCCCTACAGGCAGAGGATGGCTTCCTCACAGAGGAGCGGCCGGACTTCGAAGAGCCAAGCATCATGACGGGTAAGTGGTGAGTGGGCATGGTCAGTGAGTGCCCACCGTCAAGTCATCAACAACCTTAAATTCCTAATAGTGGGGGATGACTCCGTGTTGGCGGCAGCCGTCACTATCTGACATGAACTGCCAGGCATCTCGGGAAGAGTGGCAGTCTTTACTGTGTGACATTCACAGTTTTAAAGGGGCATCAGTGCCAGTGGATGATAAGAGTGGGCACTCAGTATTGGTGGGATGAGATGAGTAACTTTTAGCTGGTGTGTGAAATGACTGTCTGCATTGGTGACTCTGTGGCACAGTAGCTGGACTGAGGTTGTGCCCACTCAAGCCCCCTTTATGTCTGAGTAAGATGAGAAAGGCCACAGTTGGGGAAGCAGATGTTGATGGCATGGCAGATGGGCAGGCAGGCAGTTGGCGCCTGAGATCCTCCACTACCTGGCCTCGGCTGGGTCGCCTGCTCAGACTCTCGCTGCTCATCCCTTCTTCTTCTTCCTCCTCCTCTGACCTCTAATGCCTGCTGCCGCAGCGAGTTCAGCGAGGCTAATCCAGCTCACCACGTCAAAGCCTGAGGGCGGGTGGCAGGGGATCAGCAAGAAAGTCGGGCAACGAACAGCGGAGCAGGAAAGTGGCAGGCCGTTCAGGGCGCAAGACTTGGGTCCAACTGGGCTATGCCGGTCAGCCTGGTGCCACCAATGAGGACCTCCAGCCTCTGAGAACAGGGACGCTGGCATTGAGTCATTCACGCTTTCTGTAGGATTCCACACACACAATGTGCCAGTCATGAAGGTCTACACGATTCAACAAGTGCCATGCTCTCCCATCACCCATGTGTCTGGTCTTTCAGTGCAGGAAGCCGATGCCAGCCTACTGCGGAGCGATGGTGGTGTAGAGCTGGCCCTCCAATACTCCAAGATGTGGTGCAAGTATGCCAAGGAGCTGCTGGCCTGGATGGAGAAGAGGCTCACTCTCGGTGAGTGCCCATGAGAGGGTGGTGAGGTGGGCAAGCACGGCTGGAGCCCATTGAGGCTCGGGTTATGAAACTGAAGGTGGCATGGTTGGAGGGTCAGAGTGCCCCCGTGGGTTCAGGATCTTTTGGAGAGGTTTTGGCGCGTATACCTGCTGTGCCCATCTGCCAGCCTGTGTCATGGTGTCTTCTCTTCTTTAAATGCAGAGATGGAGTTTGCTAAGAACATCATGAAGACGGCCGAGTCAGCGAGGTCAGCGGTCACCCAGCAGGTCAGTGGGGCACCTTAATTCTTAGAAATGGGAGGAATGAGTGCCCGCGGGCGCAGGCTGGCAAGTCAGCAGTGGGTAAAAACAAAAGCAGAGTCAGCTGTAGAGCACGGGGCCTTTTAAAAAGTGGAATTGGGGGCGCGGGGGGCACGTGCTGCTCTGGGCCTTCAGAGGAGTAAAGCCCGCTGTGCAGGGTGAAGCCTGACCTGTGCCTGGATTTGAACCCGAGGCCACCGGCCTCACCCCTTCTTGTCACCTCAGCCGCTCTGCTCCTCATGTGGGTGACCTCCGGGGGAGTGAGAAACGGAGCGAGAGCCACCCACTGCTGGACGGCCACCGTCGACACTCGTGACTCGATGAGTGGGGGGTGTGCATGAGTGTGTGACACCCTGTGCGAGCCAACAGCAGCATGTCAGGGATGTCTTTGTTGGGGGGTGAAAGCGTGTGACCGCGTGTGTGTGTGTGACCGCGTATGTGTGTCACAGGTACACAGCCTCTGCTGACACGCCGTCCCCTGCTGGCCTGCCATCTGGCTCACATGTCCTCTCCGTTTGTCCTTCCAGGACTTCATGCCCCTCCAGTTCATCTACACCCTGGCACTCGACCACGATGTGAAGTGTGGCACCACAGTGCGTGACACGGGTGAGATTATCCAGCAGCGCTGCATCCAGGTGAGTGCCCGTCTCCTCCTCCTCCTGGTGTGCCTTGTGGTCTACACAGTGTGGCTTTGTCACCTCCTGGTGGTCACCATCTATCCCTGCACTCGCCTGACAAAAGTACACTGTTTGATGAGCTGCACCCACAGTGGTTTCTGATGCCCACCTGCTTGCCCTCCATCAGACATACGAAGCTCATGTGTCCGCAGGACATCTAAATGATGGGCAAAGTGGAACTGGAAAGTTGTACCCTGCCAGCCATTCTGAATGAAGCTGCCCACTGCTGTCCTCCGTTGTCACTGGACATGAGAAGTGCAGAGTGGACAGTTCATGTAAAGTGAGGCACCAGATGACACCACTGGGCACTTAATGACAGGTGTCAGCTGTGAAAGGTGCCCGCTGAAGGACCCCACGTGACTGTGCTGACTGGCATTCTCTTCTGCCCTCTCAGGCTCTTTCTGCCAAGAAGAACGAGATCGACAAGTGGAGGCGCGAGTTCAAGGAGCAGTGGAGCCGCGAGCAGAAGAAAATGGTGAGTGGGGGGGCTCTAGAGGGCACTGCTGAGGCTGGCACAGACTGGCCCACAACAGCTGCTGTTGGGAGATTGCCTGGCACCTGTCAATGACCCTTTCTGCCCTTATGTCTCTTGTTTTTCTCCCCCTCCTCAGAGTGATGCCATCTCTTCCTTGAAGAAAGCCCAGCATCACTACATCCAGCGCTGCGAAGACCTGGAGAAGGCACGTGCCCTCAGCACGCGGGCAGAGGAGGAGATGTCCAGTGGGCCAGGGGGCATGTCCAGTGGCAGCGCCACTAAAACCCTGGAGAAGAGGCGGCGGTCTCGGGACGAGGCCCAGACCAAGGTCAGCTGGTCAAACAGAACCGTGCTATGCCAGGGCTAGACAGAGAGGGCGATACCCACTTGGGTGGGGGAGGGGGGCAATTAAATACTCGATGCCCAAGGAGGTAATGCCACCAGAAGGCAGTTCTCCTAAAACAAAGTGAGCAGATCTGAGTTTGAGGGCATGGGCACTGAGGGTGGGCCTGACAAGTTATCAGGCTGTGGTTGTGTGTGCCAAGAAAGGCGCTATATACAGCACATGACAGACGTAAGGAGGCTGTGACTAAACATGTGCCACCACTCGCCAGTATGGCACATTGTCTGGCTTGTCTACATAACAAGTGCCAGGGTGAACTCCTCTGCTGGCTTGAGGTGCCACCCTAAATGGGCACAACAGAACAAGGAGAGCCAGCTGCACTCCAGGGAGGTCCATTGGCACTAAATGAGGTTTCAGGAGTGGTAGGGGTGGGTGGTGATCCCCCCCAGGTTGGTGAGCCAGTTGGTGGTCATTAATGTACTAAGAACACCTAGCACTGGGTTCAAAGGTCAGACGAGGGGGGGGTCATTTGAGAGAGCTGGTGTGACTGGCCATCATACGAAATTGAATTTCAAATTGTGCCCGCCAATCAATGAGGTGACCAATTGGAGCGCCAGTCACCTCCGTTTATAATTCAGCCGAACAGTGATGCCAGCTGCTTGTGGGGCAGCTTTGTCACAGGTGCCCGTCTGGGTTCAATGAGCACATGTGTCTGACCCCTCAGGCGCAGGAGGCCGAAGCCCACTACCGGGCATGTGTCAGCGAGGCCAACAGCCGCCAGCAGGACCTCGAGAAGGTGAAGGAGAAGATCGTCATCCACCTGCGCAAGCTCATCTTCCAAGGGGACACCGTTCTCAAGGAGGTGGGTGTCACACGTGTGCCAGTGGCAGTCTGTGCTCAGTCACTGTGGAGGGCTCTGGATGGCAGACAGCTGGGCACCCTCGGGTTCTCTGTGCACACCGCCTGAGGGGCCCCCGTGCCCGCTGTGCCTTGTCTTCTCTGCAGGTCTCGGTGAACCTCTTCCACTATCAGCGGCAGCAGACAGAGCCCGTGCCGGTGGGCTTCCAGAACCTGGGGGTCACCTGCCGGCCCTATGAGTCCGGGGAGCACTACCTGCGCTTCATCGAGCACAAGCGGCGCCAGCAGACTCGGCCCACTGCCTTCAGCTTCCGGGAGTTTGTGCCACACGGCAAGAGGTGAGTGCCAGGCTGTGGTGCTGATGTGTGACCATCCCGGCAGTGGGCACTGGCTGCCAGTCTGGGCTAGAGCAGCAGCATCTGTTCATCAAGTAAGGCGCTGTATGTGACAGGACATGGCGTTTCATGGGAGAGGTGGCCCTCGTTGAGGCGAGCGTCTCACCTGTGAAAGGAGCCATACAGACTGTCACTGTCCCCTTCTGAGACACGAGTGCCAGATGAGCAGGTGACAACTGGACGGACGGACCGCCTGCACAGTTGCCCACCTGGCTCATCACACACATGTTGAGTCACATCAGGTGCCTTAGCTGTCACTTCACTTGCCTCTCATGTGTCTGCAGGTCACCTGCCACTGGCCACCGAAAGGACAGCAACCAGAATTCTGCCAGTGCCATCATGGACATGTACCCACTGCCCGATGAGCAGCTAGAAAAGCAGTCCTCCAGTGGCAATGAGACTGGTAAGTCCTCCTGCTTGTTGGGGTCTCGCCTGGGGTCCTGGCAGAGTCTCCAGCATCGGCCTGAGGACCTGGTGGGGTTTGGGAGGAGGAGGAGGAGCTGAGAACATCCAATCACGTGTTCTCGGCCTGAGTGGCGCCACCTGCCTGCCTGGCGAGCTCGTCAAGTGCACGTCGTCCTTGATGTTTAGGTGGTCTCTTGCTCCCTCTGCTGGTATCTCACTCTGCCCTTGGCTTCCTATGTGTGCCCAGATTTGGGGACGGGGGCTCTCTGATAGATTTGTGACCCCGCAGTTGTGCAATCGTGACCCACACTGTCGTCTTTATGAGCAGTTCACCATGAGCATCCTATGTGGCGATGGTTGTGATACCCTCAGTAGCTCTGATGCCCATAAAATAAAGAGAGTTAGATGTGTAGGTGGCCCTCTGTGCCCACTATCAGCTCTACCCTCTCTGATTTGTAGGTGGTAGAAATGCCAGCACAGGCTACCGAGCTGGCTTCGGTGACAGTGTTGGGGGCATCTTTGATTCACCTGTGTCCAGTCCAGGTGAGTCTGGGGGGGCACCCCCACTTGATTCTGCTGTAGGGATGGCACCACAATATTATTAAGACAAATGCAGACTCCCGTGGGAAACAGTGGCACACGAGTGAGTGTAGGGGCAGCCCATAAATGACGTCCTGGAGGTGTCACGGTCACTTATCTGCCTAATCGTCCCCCCTTCCTCTTCACAGCTCATCAGGTCCGCAAACTGGAGAAGGCGCCCTCTACTGGCACCATGTCATCGGAGGACTTGGATGACAAGGAGCTGGGAGGACCCAGTGAAGCAGGTGAGTTGGCTGGCAGGTGAGGGCAGCTGCTGCCCTCAGAGGGTGTGCCCAGTAATTTATCCTTTTGTCTTCCCAGACCCCAGTGACATGACCAGTGACAATAAGCTGAAAAACATTGTGGTGTCCCGAGCGGCACAGACCCACCGGCTGAGGAAGATGAAGGGCAAGGTTGGGCGATGCCGGCAGTGTGACAACTACATCCTGGTGAATGGCATTGAGTGCGAAGAGGTGAGACTGCACTGGCATGGGCATCTCAGTGCCAGGGGTTGGTAGAGTTCTACAGAGGTGTGAGGCAGTATCATTAAAATGAGGTTGGCATTCCAGGGGCATGAAGTGGGAGTAGGGGTATGGCAGGTGTGAGGAGTTGATGTGGTGCCAGTTGGCACAGGGGGCATTCCAGGTGTAGAGTGTGAAGAGGCGAAGCAGCCCTGAGAAGAATGGGCCAGTGCCAGAGGGTTGAGGCAGTGCCAATTGGTGCAGAAGGAGGCACAGGTGGCATTGCAAATTGTGAATGGGTGAGACATTGTGTGGACAGCGATGTGATAAAATGTCACCTGTAAGTCGCCATTTATTTAGGCGTGAAGTGCCCACTCTCATTTTATAGCACCCCCTTCTGTCATTGACCCACAGTGCAGCGGTGCCTTCCATCGCAAGTGTTTGGAGTTCTGCCAGCATGAGTGTGAGCAACCAAAGCTGGGCACTGTCTTTGGGGTAGGCTTTGCCCAGGTGCCCAGGGAGCACCCAGAGGAGGTGCCCTTCGTAATCCAGCAGTGCACACGAGAAATTGAGCAGCGGGCATTGGAGGTGCAGGTGAGTGCTGGCATTAAATGGGCAACAACAGGGCAGTGGGGTTAAATGGACAACCTGCTAACACTCTGCCTTCTATTTTCAGGGTGTGTACCGAATTAGTGGTGCCAAGCAGCGGGTGCAGAAACTGTGCCAGGCCTTTGACAGCCAGCTGGAAGATGTGGACCTGTCAGAGCATTCGCCACACGACATCACCAATGTGATCAAGTACTTCTTGAAAGAGGTGAGGGACCACTGTCCGTGCTGGGGCAGCCAGGTGATGCCCGTATCACTGATGCCATGTTTGTGGTTCCCTGCAGCTGCCCGAACCAATTGTGGTCTTCCGGCTCTACAACGACTTCATGGCTCTAGGCCGGGATGTCCAGAGGGTGGTGGACAAGGAGCAGGGGACAAATCTGAGTGTGGAGTCACTTGTGCAAAGTGCCCAGGCGCTGCTGAGCCGGCTACCTGTGGCCAACTACTACACGCTGCGGCACCTGGTCATCCACCTTCACAGGTAACGTGGGCATCCCAAGTGTAGCCACAGGTGATGTGCCTGCTGGTGCCAGTCAGCCCTCAACCTGTCTCTGTCCCCGCAGAGTGGCGGAGCAGTACGAGGAGAACAAAATGTCTCCTGGCAATCTTGGCATCATCTTTGGGCCGACGCTGATGCGGCCGTTGGTGGAGGGTGATGTCTCCATGATGGCGCTGCTGGACACTAGCTACCAGGCCCTGCTGGTTGAGTTCTTCATCCTACACTGCCGGGACATCTTTGGAGTGGAGGAAGTGGGCGACGCCGAGAAGGACAGTGGAGCGCTGCTGGAGGAGCCTGCTGAGAGGCTGGCATCCACAGAGGTAGAGTGCCACGCTGGGCTGTTTGATGAGGGTGTGGATCATGGCATCCAGTTGGCAAACGCAATGAAAAATTCTTCTGGTGGCACAGGTCTGCACACAGAGAGTTGGGTGGGGAGATGGCATGGCATGAGCCAGTGGTGGCATTACACATGGTGCTCTGTTGTGCCAAAGCGTCACTCAGACTGGCACACATAGGCAGAGTGTTCACCTCAAGCTGGAACTTGGGTCACCCACAGCTCTGCATGCTTGAGAGTGACACACTTACATGGCTCAGGGGGCTGAGCTGGGCATCTCGAGGGCAGTGTGAAGACCCCGAAGGTCTGCTTTAATGTGGGTGGGTATAAAAGTGGGCATTGAGTCATTCCAGTTCACAACCCACGCCCTGCCATGCCTTGCCTTGCCACTCCCTTTGTGTGTGATGCTGCGGTGGTTTGGCTTGCTTGTCTGGCATCTGCTCACTTCTCCTGCGCCCCCGTGTGGTGCTTGTTCCCAATTCATTTACTGCACAGTGCCAGCTGTGCCCACTTCAAGGCTATGAATGAGGCAGAGTGGCCCTCGCTGACCGCCGTGTGTCTCTTGGTTTCAGAGCCTGACGTTGAAGCGAGACTCGAGTGAGGGCTACCTGTCTGACAAGTCGTCTTCCAACGAGGCGGTGGATGAGCTCAGTGTGGACGGCGGTGGCAATGGCGCAGGTACGGGGGGGGGGGGCCATGTGGGTAGGGGGCACTCTCAACCCTCCTCCTTATTCCTTTCCTTCTCTGCTTTGCTCCGCTTGGCTGCGAATTCCCGCTGGGGCCGGTGCCACATCTGAGCTGTCTGTGTACTGACCGGTGCCCTTGAACCCGTGTTCGCTCACTCGCGCTCTCTCTCTCATATTCCCTGTAGCTATCCACACACTTGTGAGTCGCGGCTCGGGATGTGGGGACACGGATGAGCCGGACTCGGTGGGGGGCTCTCAGAGCCGCGCCCACTTCAGCCGACAGCCCATCAAGCCGCAGAAGCAGCCGGTCCTCAAGAACAAGCCGGTCATCCTGAAGGTGGCCTCCCTGCCTCGCATTGTCCCCTCTGAAATGTCCAGCGATGAGCCCGAAGTCCGGCCGAGGACGGGCAGTGGGGACAGCAGCCGTAGCTCCTCTCCAGAGCCGGGCACCCTGCGTCGCTTGGGCGGCACCTACAACCGTCAGCGGCAGCGCTTCGAGATGACACAGGAGACGGCGCGCCTCATCTCCAAGGCGACGGGACACACAGACTCCTGCAGCGGGCCAAAGGCCAAAGCCACGGGGCGTGTGGAGGATGGCGAGCTCCCCAGCCAGAAAGAGGGCAACAAATCGAACAACAACAGCAATGGCCCACTGGGCACGGGCAGCATCACCCACAGTCGGAACCACGGTGAGCGGCGAGACTTGGGTGAGGTGCGCACGGTGGAGCAGATGCTGTCCGGACTAAAGCTGCGCCGTGGTCAGCAGGAGGCGCCGGAAGGCAAAGTCTACTTTGTGTAAGCTTTCTATGCTGTGAGCGCCCCCTAGAGGGGCAGGACTCTGCAGTGGTGGACCATTTTTATTGTTTGTAAAAAGAGAGGACATTTTCTTAATAAACTAAACATGAACTGGATGACGACTCGTGTCATTTGCAGAGAGCGTGGCCAGTTGAGGGGCATCACAAAGGTGCTGGCATTATGGGCACGGGACATAAGGTGCCATAAGTAAGAGTGCCCCCTTTTGTCCTCTCACCCTGCCTTGGGCTTGCTCTTTTTGGCCTTGCCCTGTGCCCCCTTGGCCTTACATTCTCTGACCACCTTAGTGCCCACCTTTGGGGCCTGGTTTAGAACTCTGAAGATGGAGTCATGCAGACGTGGGCACCACTGTTAAATTCGGCTAATTTGAAATCACCCCACCAATGGAGGCGCCTTACTACAGCGTGAGCCCACAGTGATGACTGGCAGGTCACGCAAATCTCAAAATTTCAACCGGATGGCAACACAAAGTGAAAGTAGGGAAGCTGCCGGTCAGCCTGCTGGCGGTGCCCATTGATAACCTGGTGCATCCTGTCTGGAGCACACGAACTTGGGTGGGTAAGGCCAAAGCAACGGCCAATGGGATGAGTGAAGCCCTCCTTGACCAATCCGAGCATGGTGACAACGTGGACTGACCCTGAGGGAGGGGAATGTGAAGATGGTGGCACCGATGCCGGAGTTTTGTGCAGTGTGCCCGGTGTCTGGCTGGTAACCTACGAGCCGATTCGCCCCGCCGCACACGGAGGCAGGGAATGCAGCCGCCGGGGAGGATCGCGCCGTTCCAGGCCGCATTCCCATGGCTTCCCTACAATTGATTCATTAGTGGTTTCCAACCCAGCATTCCAGCAGTCTGAAGCGGAGACGACATGGAATTTTCCTTCGCAGGACAAGAGGGCCATTGTTGAGCAGGACCGTCCAGATGGCCGCCGCTGGCTCAATCGCCTGCTGGGAAGCTTTCAGGACACGTGGAGCAGGCGGGCTTGGCGTGAAATTCCCAGCTGCTTCTTATTAATAGTGGGCATCCGGGCAAAGAGGCAGTAGAGACACTCTGGCAATGAGAAATTTTGGCATCCAATGGACAGGTGAAGCCAGGATGCCATCCTGGACAAGCGTGTATTAAAAAACAATAAATAAAAATAAAGAGGGCAGCAGAATAGTGTAAGGCGCTATACACACACACACACACAAGAACCTTGTGCCAGCTTCTCCTTATTGTGGAGCCTGTGCTTGAAGAAAAACAAACACTTAAGAAGACAGACGTTGAGGGGCACCAGTGCCCGTCTCCATAGTGGTCCTGTCCAGCCTCACAGCCAGGGAGTGCCAGAGCCTGTCAGTGGGGATTTACACAAAAGGACCACCAGGGGGAGCAGGCAGGGAGTACGACAGCAGACAGATGGCAGAGCCTGGGCTTTTAGCAGGCACCTTTCAGGTGGTCAAAGTGAGGTGCCCGGAGGCTCAGCCTGGCTTTTATATAGTGCCTTTCAGTGCCGTACCTAAACAGCATTCCAGCTGCTCTTCTTTGGTTCTCTAACGAGTAATCACTTTCTCCCTGGTATGAATGGGGTGGCATAGCAGCACAGGGTAAAACATTGCCACTCAGCAGACTCGCTTGCTGTTTGCCTGCCTTTTAAACCGGCCCTGTGTGGGTGCTGTGATGGACTGGCATCCTGTCCAGGGTTAGTTCCTGCCTTGTGCCAAATGCTGCCAGGTTAGGCTCTGGTGGTGAAGGCACTGGCCAGTAAGCCACAGAGCTGCCAGTTCTGCCCTGCCATGGACTCTGCATGCCAGCTGCTGTGTAAATGACTCGGCTTTATATCCGTATGTTTGAAGCACCTTGGGATGGCGCCATCTCAGTTCTGTTCTCGAAGGCGGCTTTGGCGTGGGGGCTGCTCGCACGGAGACCACCATTCCAAGAAGTCCCCTTCTGTCTTCTACAAAGAGTTCTGTGAATGGAGCTACCGCATGTAAAGTAGAGCAGGACTGAGAGAGAAATCCCTAAACTTCAGGATGTCCCACAGTGGGGCCACTTGGAACGTGAAGTGCCACTCAGCTGACAGATGTGGGCACCCAGTGAGCCTGTATCTGGACTTTGCTGCCCTTTGCCAGCCGTCACAGGTCATTGGTTCTCCACTTTTCGCTGCACATGTTGTGTAAACAAGTCGAGGAGCTCACTTCGCTCCCAGCTGCTCATCTGCGGTCTGAACGCTCGCCAGCTTATTTGTTTAAAATTACAAGCTCTGCCTCGGCCCCCTGGGCGCCACGTTCCCAATTGAGGGCTTGTTGGGGTGGCCGCCTCTGCCCAGGACCTGGGGGAAAGTGTGGAGGCCTTTAGAGAGCACCGCCACTAGCCACCCTTACGATGCCAGCCTTTTGGTTTGTGGTCAGTTGTTTAGTTAACATTGCCCACCGCTGGCTGACCAACTCGTGGCGCTGCTCCTTGGGTCAGTGGCAGGACTGACAGGAAGCTCTTGATGATGGATGGCAGCTGCAGCCTTCCACTGGAATGAAAGCAGTGAAGCCAAGTGGAGCGTCGACTTCTTTGGCCCCAGCATCCTGCTTCATTTAGCTTGTCATGGTAGATTGGCGAGTCCTTCGTCCTCTGCCAGAGAATCCACAGCCTCCCAGCAGCAGTATCCCACTGCCAGTGCCAAAGTGCCCGCGTTCGTCCTTCTCTTGTTGTGTTTTAACATGCACTTCTCCAGCGGGCCACTAGAGGGAGTCACAACTAGTCCTGGGCTGAGGTTCCTGCAGCTGAAGAGGAGCCAATCACAAGGGGCTACAGATCTGTTTGCCTCTAAGGCGCTATATACAGATGGCATTTATCCTGTCTGGGGGTACTGAATGCAAAAAGAATGAGGGGTCTGTCCCTAAGCATTACAAGTTTAAGGATCCCTGCCAGTGAGCCACTCTAGGCTGGCACCACAACAGGTGATGGCCACTAAGCTCTAAACAGACAGGAGACAAATGCTGAGACTTGTGCCCCCTAGTGGGGTCTCCTGAGAATTCTTCACGTAATAAGGTGGCTACTCCCAGCTGCTTGCTATTTCTTTTTCCTGAACTCCTGGACAAGTCTGGTGACGGGTCTGCTATCTTTACGAAAATAAATGAAAACGAGAGACGCACACTTACTTCAGGGGTCTCTCCTAGAGTCCTCATGCTTGTAGGGTCATTCAGAAGCTCTTAGTGACAAACTCGCCTGCCAAAGTGGGAAGGGGCACCAATCCCTCAACCTCCCGCATGATGACAGGCCTCAGCCATCCCTTTGGGATCGGTCAGCGGACTGGCAGCACTTGGGTGGGGCTTAGGGGACACCAGGTGACACCCAAATCTGACCATTAGCAGGCCTCAGAACACAAGACTTACTTCAGTGGGACACCGCTTCAGGCTGACTGGGGCCAATGGGGGACATGAGTGGGCAAATCTGGGAACTTGAGGGGGCTGAGGAAGTGGCTGAGTGAATTTACAGGGTGAGCCTCACAAACTTCAGGAGTCTTACTGAAGTGGCGGCCAACTGGGCCACCCAGGTGTATGAAGAGAGTGTGACAATGGGGGACCGCCACCCACACTCATGTCAGACAAGCGTGGAGCAGCACTGCCTCCTAGTGGCGGCACTCGGGAGGACAGAGCCCCCTGACGGCGGGTCTCGGTGCACATGTGGCCAGCGGCGGGCTCCCGGGGGGCTCTTTAATTCCTTAATAAACCTCAGGCAGACGCACGTCGGATGCATTAGCTGGGATAATTGCCTCTTTTATTACCCTGAAACGGGCTGCTAAGACAAAAGCCACAGAGAAATCCTCGGAATGCGGCCGCTTTGCCTAATCGTTCCTCACCAAACCAGTAAACCTCAGCAGAGAGCACATCGGCGTCTCCAACAATAGCAGCCGGGGGCCGGGACCACAGCCCCCAGAGCCGAGTCCAAGGCCAGCAAGCGCCCCAAGCCGGCGCTCATCTAATAAGAAGCAGAACGCGGCCATCTCGTGACTCGCAGGAGCTGCCACAAGTTCTGACGAAGACGAATCAAGATGAGCGATGAAGCACCATGGGGGGGCGGCAGGTGTGGGCAGGCAGCTTTTACCGTCTTACCCCACAGGATCAGAGGGTACAGTGACAGCTATGGAGGAGTTGGGAGGTCAAAGCCCGGGGGTCCTAAAACACAAAGACAAGACTCCCTGAGTTTGTGCCAAGCATTCAGTCAGGCCTCTCATCGCAGCCCTGTGACCGATGGCAAGGAACAGCAGGGACAGGACAGTGGCACCCTGGTGACGTTCTCAGCTCTAAGGGTGGCCAGGACAGGAGGCTCCAGCATTTGGCTTCTCAGTGAGAGGGACTGGCGCAGTGGGACAGCGAGAAGCCGCAGGGTGGTGACCCCAGACGGGATGGGGGGCAGACAGAAGATGGGGTTTGGATTTGTGAACGATTCTGGGAGTTGAATCATTTAATGAGCGCGGGATCATTTCAGGTGTGTGCTGATGGCCATCGTGTGACACAAGGAGGGGGTCCTCACACAAGGCTGTGGCGCAGTAGTTCTGATGCCCGACACGCTGGACTGTCCAGAACACGTTATTGAGGTTTTAGCTCACGCCAGGCCTGCCAGTCAGTCAGAGCCGTGTGCCCGTCCTCCATGGCCACTTTGGCAGACAGGAAGAGAAATGGACTGGGAGATGAAGGAGAGCCAGAAAAAAACAAAATGGAGAAGCCACGTGACCTTCAGGTAAAGAAAAATCCACAAAAACAGAAGTCAAAAAGTGAAGGAACTCCACAGGCAAACAGCCAAGAAGTGACATGGGTGATATCCTAGTGACAGCACTGGCAAGCAGGTGACACACATCCTGATGCCAAGTGCAAGGCCGACTCTGCCATCATGTGCACGACATCATCACGTGTGACTTGGAGAGCCACATAGCAGCCATTGTCACAGCTAAAAAAATTAAAGACGTCACCGGAAAATCCAAAACTAAATAAAACCAAATATTGTCACCAATGAATATTAGGTCTGTTTGGAAGTATTAAGTATTCCTGTTTAACAAAGACAATAAGAAACAATGTTTAGATTTTAATAACAAGCATCGCCCGCTGGCTCTTTCTGGTATTTTCTGTCCTTGTGTTGCCTCCTCCTCCTCCTCTTCCTCCTTATTCCCTTTCTGTCCAATCTAATTAGGACAGTCTCAGAATTCACAGCAGCTGGTGGGATGGCAGCGCCCTCGGGTTTGTGAAGCACCGGGTGCAGGGCCCACAACCCCAGCTTCGATGGGCACAGCACGGCAGGGGCACACCAAGAAGAACACAGTAAAAGACTTGGTGTCACCTGCTTGCCAGTGGTGTCACTAGGACATCACCTATGGCTGGCCATTTGGAAATGCAGAGAGGGCAATGAAGTGCCCAAATGAGGTCCAACTTTACCTTTTCGGACTCACTGAAGACCCCACATCCCTCGCTCCCTGGTCATCACATCGAACACAGCAGTGCCAGCTCGTACCCACCTTTCAGCACACACATACCAACTTCAAGATGGAGCCACCAAGTGCAGTCCTTGCCCCCCTCTCATTGGCACACCCGCCAATGCCCACGTGAATGAGGCAGCTTGATGGGGAGGCAGTGCAGTTGGGAGTTTGGCGGTGGCTTCTCTGTCACTGACCTGTGACACAGTGTGACACTGACAGGACGCTCCAGTGGGGGTCTCTAGAACAACAACAACAACATTTCCATCACACTTATGACACACTTCACACGAAAAGGGCAAAAGAGTTACAAATAAATAAACAACAAATAAAGAAGTAAACAAAGTGCCCACGCAACGCAAACAAACAGAAGCAGCAGAAGCCACTCGCGATACATCGTGTCATGGATGTGATGAAGAGGCTGCGTCTTAAACTCCAAGAAGGGCACAAGCAGCAAAGTGCTCATAAGGTGGCACAGGGACACCTTACAGCTGACGCCGACTGCTCATTTGACTGCGTTTAGCTTTGGCACAATTAAAGTGTGTCCTGCAATACACGTGCAGCTGTCGCGACATGCGACCTGTGGACATGAATTAAAATGCAGTGCGCTTTTCTAATCCACTGGCAGGAAAATCGTGGGCCGTAGCGACAAGCAATCGATCGTTGGGTTGATGGATTATTAATTACAACACAATAAAACTTGTCTGGTCGAATGAGCCGCCGACTCGCATATACGTGCTGCTAACACGCGCTGGGTGGCATTTAAAGTTGGCACAAATAATCCTCCGTATGGTAAGGGTCAGCGCTGCCCCCTGGTGTTCATCTGAAATGCGCTGAACTGGTGAGGACTCAGATGCTGATTGATTGATTGATTGATTGATTTTTAATTTCACAAATGTGTTTCTGTATTTTATTTTTTTGAATGATCTACAAGATGCTTGTTGTGAGCGCGCGCCGCGAAGAATTCCCAGTGGAGTCTCCCCGTGACGGCTTTGAGCCCCCAGGACTTGTGGTGTTGTGAATAAAAGGAAACTTTAGAAATAAGCGCAGAGCTCTTCAACTCACTGCCGCCCCCCGAATGGTGCCGTCTTTGGATCTTGTGAGGGTGACACCGGAAATGGTGTGGCGAGTGAAAGATTGCAAAGTGAAGTTTTGAAAGTGGGCACCTTGTCACGACTGTGTCCTGTGGGGTGTCACACCTCGAGGCGGGCACACGCCTGCGCGCTCCCTGGTGGTGTTTGGTAAGAAAAGCGAACGATCCATCCAAACGCAGGCAGTGCTTGCCCCCGAGTTTCACGGCTTCCTTTTCTTCCGTAGGCGGACTCGTTCGTCCCGCACATTTTCCCACTTTTTCGTACATTCGCGGACTTCGAGACTGACGTCAGCAGATTTTTCGCGCCACCATCTGAATGTCATAAGAGCGTCGCGATGAGGTGACATATAAACGGACGCTTTCTGAATTCTCGATCTGCTTCACGTCTCCGTCAGAACAGCGGAAGTCAAACTGAAACACATGTCAGGAAATCTGCAGTTAGAATCGGAGTCATAGGGGTCCCCGTGGGGTCCGCGTCAACGACAGAGAGAGAGACGTGTAAGCACACTTTGGGGGGCTGCGCTCTCAGACTACACACAAGTGCAAATCCGCCTTTAGAAGGGGCTCGTGCGCCGCGCTGCCATTTCTACACTACGCTGTCTTACTCCTTGGCACTGCCCCTGGCATTTTATTGTGCACTCATTTTAATAACTGCAGTTCACAAGACACATAAGACAATAAGTTATAACTGAAGAATTTGTCCTCAGAAGACATAAAAACCCCAGTCGGGCTCGGCGCATGCTCACAACGGCTCTCTCTCTCTCTCTGTACTTGGAAGAAAATCACCAAACCATAAATACAGTAAAATGATTGAAGTTCCTTCATGAGAAACTGCTCACCTGACTTGGCACTCATTCTACATTTGCCGTTTTCATTCCACACTTTACCAAAAGGAATTCTTGAAATAATAAGACACTACCTTGGGCTGTGGGCCTGCGGCTCGGCGTCACTCCAGATGTCACTTGCTAGGCGGACATAAATTCACCGAGTCCTGTCTCGCCTTGCGAAGCTTTACAGACCATCATCAGGTAACACGAGCCCCCCGCGGCGGCTTGTTTGAATTGCCGGAGCTCAGTTTGGTGTTCACGAAGTTAGGAAAACGAAGAACAAAAAGGCGGGCTGCGACGGACTGAAGAAGCGTGGCCGTCAGTCTCAAAGCCCGCCGAACGAGCAGCCAGCGGCACGTGAACGTCGAGTTGAGGCGCTGCGGTGATGGCACCTTTAGGGTGAGGAGGATACCGAATGTCCTGAGGCCTGCCATCATATTCACCGTTCACAAATCCCCCGCTTTATATCTTCGTCCCCCTTATTCCACTTAATGAGGCTCTTCCCGCCCATTTCTCCGCTGGGCGCCGAACGAATTCTCATCCCGTCGGCCCCTGCGCACTCGCGCTGGCTCCTGGGAGTTGAAGTTCCGTGGGTGGCGCTCTCAGGAGTTCATCTCAATAATGGGAGGCACAACAAAGAGCCACGCGGCGTTTCTAACAGCAGTGCAGCTGGAAACAAATGTTGCTGCCAGGCTCTTCATCATCGCTGAGGTGCTGCCCCAGTCACACTCGGATTTATTTCTTTCCTTTTAAAAGTCTCCGCCCTTTATCTTGAATCCTCCTTCCTTCCTGGATATGGTCCAGCATGTGAAGTTCTTTCTGCCCACCTGCCAAAATACTTTTTGACATGTTGTTAATATTTATTATGAGGGACACCTTCCCGGCACCCGTGTGTGGCCTACTTCCAGTAGGTGGCAGCACTCCTCTTCAAGTCACTTAAAGCTGCGGATGCCACCAGTCAGTGAGTCCCCTGGCATGGGGCTGCCATTCTTAAGGTCACCTGAACATGAGAGCAGATGAGAAAGCCGATCTGAAGAAGAAGAGACGTCAGGTGGAGGAGGGGAGCAGCTCCATCGGCATGTTGGTCCAGCTGAGGAAATGGACACCCACGGTCAGCAGCCCAGCGCTGCGTCAGCAGTAATGGGATTCACTCAGTGCAGAGGATCCACGTTTAGCTCCCCGCTCAGCCAGGCCATCCAGAAATGAACTGCAGACTCATTGAGGCCAGCGAGTGCCCAGGCGGTGATCACCCGGCCTGCTTAAGATGGACCTGCTGGGGGCGCCAATGAGAAGAGCCGCTTGAGGACATTAGGAGGCACCATGTGAGGGTGTTGGGGGGTGTGGGGTGTCCAGTCCCTGTGCTCTTCCTGTGAGCCAACCCTGAGTGAGGTGTCAGTCCTTTAGGGGGCACACACACACACGCACACTCAGTCAATCAATCATCTGTGCCAAAGTAGACACGTCAGCTCACCTGCGCCACACATCCATGGCATAAAGAGGACAACTTGAAGAAAATCCTACTCAGGCCCAAAGGGACCTCCACATCACCCATGCTGGCACGTGGGTGGCGACAATCACTGACAAATGGCACAGAGAGGTCAAGATGGAGATTAAACAGGTGACCTTGTGGCATTATATGACAACAGCTGAGTGCCCAGCTATTTCATATGGCGACGGGCAGCACTCCCTCGTTTGGTGCTCACTTGATGGTTTTGTGTTTTTCATTTTGTTCTCTGAAATATCTGAGTGTCAGCATAGCGGGCACTCAAGTCAAAAACCTCACCCAGGTGCTCTCATACCAGCTGTGGCTTCAGGTGGGCCAAGTCGTCCTTCAAACTCCCTGCATTTGACAATTTGCCCCCATCACTGTCTCTCCCTTTCCCTCTCACTCTCTCTACTCCTCTCTCACTCTTATTTACTCTCTCACTCTCTCTCTCTCAATCCCTCACACACACACACATTCACTCTCTCACTCTCTTGTACTTTCTTTCACTCTATCACACTCACTCTGTCACTCACTCTCTGTTTCTTCTCACTCTATCTTACTCTTTCACTGTCTCACTCTCCTCCACTTTCTCACTCTCTCTGTCTCTCTCTAACTCTTATTTACTCTCACACACACACACATTCATTTTCTCACTCTTGTGTGCTTTCTTTCACTCTCACACTCTGACTCTGTCACTCTCTGTCTCTCTCTCACACTTCTTTACTCCCTCACACACACTCCACTATTCCTTTCACTCTGTCACTCACTCTCTGTTTCTCTCATTCTTATTAACTCACTCTCTCTTACTCTTTCAATATCTCACTCTTTCTCTCTCTCTCTCTCTCTCTGTCCTACACACACTCTTTCACTCTACCCCTGCCACTCACTCACTCACTCTCTCTCTCTCACTCTCTCTCTCACTCTTTTCCTGTCACTCTGCATTTGATGAGTTCAGTGCCCTCCTCAGCCTCGTCCCATCTGCATTTGCCTCCCCTAGTGGTAGGAATGTGTTAATGCCTGCACTTGGCTGCTGGGGAAGCTCTGCCACCCATAGGTTGGGCACTGAAGGGTAGCACAGGGCATGTGATGGAGTGCCAGAGGGTACACTCCTCACGTCTTAATGCCCATTGGTGTGATATTAGGGTAACTGGGGTCCATAGACACGAGATCAGAAAGTGGACAGATGGCCCAGGCACAGGGTGTCACTCCTCGGTGTGCCAGTGTGGCACCTGTACTTGAGAGGGCTAAACCACCAGTGTCTGAGCAGAATGAAAGCTGATGGGCCTGCAGAGCTGGGGGTCTCCAGAGGGGGCGCTTTGCAGAGTCGCATATCGGTGGTCCAAACACTCGGAGCTTCTTCTTCCGACCTTAAAGACGAATGAACTGCGGACATAAAAGCAGCTCAGACCGTTGAAGGAGCCTGAGGTGGCGCAGTGCCGACATTCCTGGAGAGGCCTGAGAAGCAACATACGGCGCGTAAGGGGAGCTGCGCGAGTGGGCTGCACTATTAACGGCTCCATTACTCGTGGCTGTCAAGAGAGAAACGGCGAGGCTCCTCACATCCGCTCCCTGTAAGTGGGGACAAGTGACAAGTGGGGAAACAAAGCTGTGACACAAGGGACAAGACAAGGAGCAGCCAAACACGGGAGGGCTAGAAAGGCCAAAGTGACACGGCGGTCTGTCACTCCGAGTGGCGCCCACCACGGCTTTAACATTTCATGAAGGCAGTCGCCCGCCGCCGCCGCCGTGAGCTTCACTTCTTCAGTTCATCTCTTCATTAAGCTGCAAATGCATTCCAGGCTGAAGGTCGCAGGCCTTAAAAGCATCTGCTGGGATGTTTCTCAAGAAGTGCGGAAATGGGTGGGGGGAGTCTTTTGGGGGGGTCTTCATCCACTTTGATGTGGTCAGCGCTTGATGCCCGTGTTTTGGGCCCGTCCGCTGATGTTCTCGGCATCACCCCCTTCCAGCACAGCACTTATTGTAGTGCCCCTCACTAGACGCCTCACTGGTGGTCCCATAGGTAGAAAAAGAAGGCCGACCCACTAGGCAGGGGGACAACAGACACGACTCTGAAGCACCAGTTATGGAGATGTCGGGCAGCCCCCCCGATCTGTCTTACAGCCTATGAGCACGTTGGCACCTTAAATACGACCCCACTGGCATGAAGGTCTATTTCTGAGTGACACACTGGTGCCCGCCTCCCAGACTCAGGAATTCCAGTCCCACAGCTCATCTCAAGCGAGGCCCACTGTGTGAGGCTGGCATCAAATGACGCAGCTCATGCCATCACTTCCAAATATTTATGAAGACAACAAAACATGGAAAGGTTGGCCACCAAGGAAGTCCATCTGGCATCCTGAATGTCGGGGAAAGAAGCATCCGGGAAAAGTGAAGCACAATGAGGACAGCAGGAATGGACTGGGACTGGCACTGGGTGGTGATGCCACCTGAATCACAAACCCCAGGATGGGCCTGGAGGTGCGGGGCTCACAATGTGAACACTTCCTTCAAAACCAGGCTGGAAGGCACTATATGGACTGATGGAGCTGCCCACCACTGCCCCATGCTCTCTGCTTTGGCATCCTTTGTGTGGTACACTGACATGCCCTCTTCCTTGTGCCCTTTGCCACAGTGACCCAGCCACTGACTGCGGTGTTGACGTGCGACCTAAAATCAGTCTGACCGTTATGGAAAAAGTGAGGAACTGGGAGCTTTCAGCTCCGTCCGTTTGGTTGATTTTTCCCAGAAAAGTGAAATCAGCAGCTGGCAGGAACTTCTGACTCAGCAAGAATGATAACAGAAAGTGAGAGCCGCGCAGCTAACGGCGGGACGTGACATTAAGTACGAGAAATGGAGCTTCATTACAAAAGGGCATCGCCAGCCAGGTGACAGCCTGCCATTCCGACCCGTACAGTGAACTGCATGCTATGCCAATGCGCTAAACCGCTTGTGCCACCCATGATGACACATTACATACACTGGAAATGTGTGGGTACAGGTGCGGGGGTGTGCTCTACATGACGGGCGTGTGCGCCACACATACACACCACATAGTGCAGAGGGTTCATCGGACACATGGCATGGTACAGCGTGGTATCCTGTGGGGACACTTTGTGCATGGTGCCCCCTCTACAGGTCATGCCCGGTGTGTACCACGCACCACGCTCACCACAGACCCTCCACATGACACACGACATGTGATGCACACGCTCTGCACACGGCACTCTGTAGGCCCTGCACGTGTGCCCACGAGGCTCTGTATACCCCGTGTGCCATGTACTCTGCCCACTCAAACATGCTGTGCGCCTTCTTCTCACGTTTCCACCCTACATAAGCGGTTCATAGCGTGCCCACTATGTGCTGGACATCCACATACGCCTGTCCACTTATCTGCACAGTTGACCGCACATATTTTCCTATTTACTGCTCTTTGTGAAAGGCGCTATATTCAAGGTTGGTTTAGGAGATGTCAAAGGTGCCAGGGAGTGCCCCTCGTCTCTGCCACCCCATCCTGGCCTGCCTGTGGCTCCTCAGAACAGAACTACGTTTGAGTAAAACGCGAGTCACGTCTCAGGGGTCCGGGTGGGAGACCCTGCTGGGTGACAGAGAACAGAATAGTGGAGGTGGCAGGGGGATCATAATATGGGGAGGTGAGGGGGACAGAAACATGGTGGGCTCTGAGAAACAAGTGGCGTTCACCATGACGGCCCAAGCGCCGAGACAGCAGAACAGTAGGGGGCGCCAGAGGAAGAAGCCAAGAGGCGCCACAAGCCTAAGGACCACCAATGGGAGATGAGCTGCAGCCCACATGTACTGCCCATGTCCACTCCCGAGGGTCTTGGCTCCGGACCTCGATAGCCACCCAGGGAAGTCCAGGAGAGAAGCGATGAAGGATGAGTGCTGTCTCACGCCGCTGACTCTCCTCTCTTGGAAATGTAAATATTGTCTCTCAAGCACTCCCACATATCATACCAAAATGCCTGCAGCGTGCCAGTGGGGGCGTGCTGGGGTGGGGGGGGGGGGGGGGGTGTGTGCCAGGGGACAGTCACCCAGATTAATTAACTGGGCGAGGATTGAGCTCTGTTGTGTTCACACAGCCCAGCGTGGCACTGCCAGGCCTCACAGCTGGCCTCATGAGGGAGGAGCTGCCGTGCTGCCCTCTAGTGGGCAGAGGGTTGTGCCATACTCACGTGAAGGACCCTTCAGTCATATATATAGATACAGCGCCTTTAAGAGCGAGGACGACCATGAAGGTAGGGAGGAGGCACAACGCTTACTGGACCTCAGCTCATCAGGGATCCTGGAAATGGAAGACACGGACCCCCATGGACCCCCAGTTACGGCTCGGTGGGAGAGGCATTGACACTCCATGGCAGGATGCGGCTCCCAGTTGGGCTTCACACAAACACAGGCTGTCAGCAGGAAAAGATGAGATTGCGCAGACATAAACAGTTTGTGTTCAATGAAAAAGCCGAGCTTTGTTAATCAAAATATAAACATGGCAGGAATTCTAAAAATATCAGGGAAACAGCGCAAAGCCCCCGCCGGCCGCACCCTCTGACTGCCGGACGAGACGTCCAAAAAACAGGAGAAAACGCTTCTGCCATCCTAAAGGCACTGTGGAGTGGCGCCCCCTGCCGTGCGAGGCTATCATAGGCAGCGGCGTCTCGTCTATCACACGCCTGAGGCCGGCGGTGACGGAGTCTGTGTGATGGCGGGCAGGTGACACTCCCAAAAATGACACACACGACAGACAGTTAAGTCGGGACAAACTGGCAAATATGTGAAGAGCAGCAGGTGGCACCCCATCACTGCCGCACCTCCACAGCTTCAGGCCTAATCCTGGCAAGGACAGCCTGGCATCAAAGAGGAGACTGAACATTGGGAAACCCCACTGCTCTGCCGGATAAGCCCCGCCCCACCTGCACAAACGAGAAGCCCCTCCTCTCAAGTCTGAGTCTAGAGGAGCACCGCCCACCAGAAGATAAAGTAGGGGTGTGGCTATGAGAGGGAGGAGTCATCTGTCCACCCAATAAAATATCAAAACCTCACCCTCCCTAGACATTCAAATTCCCACCCCTGGGTGACATCCCAGTAGCGCCATGCCAGCAACCTTGAAGTTAGAGAAGACACTCCCCAAGAGTCTGTCAAAAGGGAAGCCCCACCCCTCATGAAGCCCCCACCAGGCATATAAGAAGTCAGACATCCTCCCTGTAGTCCACCATATGCACGATGCGCCTATCAGAGTGTTGATGCCCTGTCCTGGTGCCACTCGCCAGTCATGTGTGGCATGAGGTTCTCTGTGGACCCAACTTGAGGGAGGACATTACATTATCATATCAGTCAGCTAGGAATATTTCAACTGATTACAGACAAAGGTGCTGCCATCTGGGCACACTGGAGGAGCTCTGCCTCACCGGGCATCAGCTGGCTCTCTAGTTGGATACTTTGAGTGATTCAAGCAATGTGGCACTGCCCAGTACCAGGCACTTTCAACCCAGCCACTGACTCTTGCTGCATTCATTGGTACAAAGCTGGCATAGAGTGTCACTGTGCTGGTCATGCCCACAAAACTATCCTCCCCCAACATACTGTTCTTCAGTGAGACAGTGCTGGCGCACCCTAAAGGTGTGTGTGCGTGTGTGTGCCCCCACAATCTCATATCACAGCTTTGTGGGTGCAGACCATCTAGTGGGTTTCTGCGCCAGCCTTTGTTTTCAGCGCCCCTCACTTTGCATTACCGAACAGTAGAAGGCTGATGTCTGTAACTTCATGATGGTGGTGGGACACAGAAATCCGGACTTTAGTCTGCTGTGCTTTTTTGGGAAAACCAGTGCCAGCCACCCATCCCTCCATCATCCAGTTTAGGGTCATGGAATGGATGCCAACCTGCACCCCACAAGGTCAGAGTAGGAGGAGGCTGTTTTTCCTTTTATTAAATTTCTTGGTGTGTGCCCCAGAAGCACAGATCAGATGTCACACTCATCACACAAGTGCCCGCTACCCACCCGCACAGGTCACCGCACTGCCCTTGAGATCCATTACATGGAACACAAATGAGGATAAAACTCAGTGGATTTGCCTGACGGAGATGTCGGCGGGCACATTCCTCTGCTTAGCTGGCTGAAACAGAATGTCCTGTAATGAATGCGGCCCACCGTAACGCTGTGAAAAAGCCAAAGGTCATCCCTGGTCACACCCAGAACGCCACATGCCATCTGGGCATGGTGCCAGTGCCTAATATGATGTGGTGACTCCCAGGGAAACCTGAGTGAGTGAGTGTGAGTCACACTCCAGTATTGGAAACGGGTGTACAGCTCCAGGTGTTTGTCAAAGTGTTTGGAGTGAAAGGCGCCATATAAACAGTGCGGTCACCTGTGGGAAAGACACGATGACAAGTGTGATCTGAAATCTACGTGCAGATTGTGTGTGTGTGAAGAGTGCTTACTGTGTAAAGCACCAAATGACACAGCTGGCGGGGGGGGCAGCGATCATGAAGGTGCCATCCATCCATAATCCAGAACATTTCTTGATCCTTGGGAGGTGGTCCCTTACACAAGATAAGAACAGTGATGCCAGTCACTTTCAGGGCATGCTTATTTTTGGGTGGGTAGTTACTCCAGTGGGCATACATTTGGAATGCATGAGGAGACCTGGGCACACAAGGAGAACATGACAGCAAATGTGCCAAGCAGTGTGCCAGGCAGCCCCTCTAAACTGTACAGGCGCTATATGAGTCAGCGGGTCTGATGTCTGGCCGGTGGGATGAGATGAGATGTTGTTGAGCGACTGTGATGGCCGCTCCGCTCACACTCGTGGCGTACTTCCCGCTCGACTCTTTTCCTTGTCATTGTTTGTGAGTTTCCGCCTGCCGGCCCGCCGACCTGAACAGAGTCACGGGGGGCTCGTCTGCAGGTCAAGGCCAAACATTTCTCCAGGTCCGTTGCCAGCAGCAGAGTCCCCCGAGTCAGGACTTAAGGAAGGTGGGAAGATGAATCATGCATCCCGACGGAGGGTCAGGCCAAGTGCCGTGCCACGGAGACGGACGTTTCCATTCCTCAGATGATTTACCCTGCACGCCTTAATTGGCGTCATATCATGGTGGTCTATTCAGCCCTGCCTTAGGGAGTGTGGGAGTTCAATATAAATGAACTTGGTAGCACCTTGCACTTGGTATGGTGCCACATATGAGATGGAGCAAATCTCCCCCCCCTTCTCCTCTGATGACCCCAGCACCCTGATCCTGCCGACTACTCTAAGACCCGCTGTATGTGATGAAGTGGCCGTCAGCACCAAAGGTCTTTCCCTCTACGGCCAGCAATGATAAGTGCGCCCCCATCTGGCCTCTCTGTTCCTTTTCCTAAATCACACTGACAGCCCAGCCACCCCTAGAACCCCCCCATCGACATAACTCAATGGGGAGAGAGCGTTGGCGCCCCCTCTGGGTGCATAGTGCATTGCGATTGCCCCCCACTCTCCACAGAAGTGTACGTTTTTCTAGTTGACAGCCCCCATTCATTGCTCCCTTGTCTGTCCGAGGTGTCCAGCTGTCCCCCATTCTCCACGGTCACACATGTCACTTTCCGAGGGGCCTGACTGTGTGACACAAGGCTCAATTTGTCCTCCTGACAGCTCCAAGTGCATATTTGACAAACTTCCAATGTTTGTTGAAGCGTCCCAAATGTCATTAAAAATCCTTTGATTCTTCTCCCAGTTGGGGTCAGCCCCCCCTTACAGGTGCCAAAGCGGGGGCCGGTGGGCGTCTCCAGACCTTCCAGTGAGCTGCGATGCAATGCCATCACTTCCTGCGCGAACCCTGGCCGCCCTTTGACAACTTGGACGAGGTGTCGATGAGCTCATGAGAATTCAGGAAGTCGCATCACTTCAAGCCGCGGCTTCTCCTCATTGGCTCGGCGGGGGGCCGCCTCACCCACCTTTACCCGGCCCGGCCGCTTGAGGGGCTACAATCCAAAGGAGAGTTGAGCCGCTGTGGCACCCCCTGGATGTGGGCCCTGGCAGCAGGGCAGAAGGGCTTTTGTATTTCTTGATTAAGTAGATGGGCATGCCACCAGCTCTGACCACTCAGGGCCCACTCCCTGTCCCCCTGTCCTCATAGTTCCTGTCTGCTGACAAACATTGCGGCTGCCACTGAAGCCTGATGGCCCAAAGGTCTGTTAAATGGTGGCGTCTGTAGCCACACCAGGTGGGCACATAGCCCAGGATGGCACAAAACTCTGCCCGCTGGTAGATCCTTCTGTATTACATCACACAGACAGTCTGAAGCTGCACCACAGGGGGGTGTCCCAATAACTGAGACTTTGGACACACAGCACTGCTCACCACAAGGGGGCGCTCGTCTTTCGCCTGTCCCTCCACTTTTCAAGCGTCTGTATCTCATTGACTTGACGTGCGGCTCATCGGTGAGGCAGGGGGCAGTTCAGGGCGCCACCACTAGGTGTCACTTTGGGCACCGGCCACTGCAGTTCCAGTTAGGAGTGAGTGTAGCGTGACTCAGATGTGCGAGGGCCTGGGGGGGCATGCAGGGGGGGCTCAGTCTGCTGTTTATCTTTAGCTCGAGTGCAGACAGTGAGGAGGATTTACTGTCAGCGCCGCCCGCCAGACGTTTCCTTTTCACAGAATTTCTGCCCCCATGAGCTCTCTGCTCATTGACCCTGTCGGCTACTTGGCTCTGGTCGGACCCCCAGTCCCACTTTTCCAGGCTATACTCACATATTTCTGGGTGGTGCCAATGACATTGGTGCTGTGAGTGCAGCCGACACCCCAACGAGTGCCCCCCCCCCACAGATGGCACTCCTGAGCCCATTTCCCATGCCCTGTGATGGGTGCCAGCTTTGTCCCACATTGTAGTCATTTTGCCCACAGCTGATGGGGCAATCAGCATCATGCCCTCATCACACTGGCATCAGCTGCGACTCAATTAAGGAGGACCCTCAGGTCACGTGGTCCTGCTGCCCGGGCTCCGCCTGCCCATTCCTGGGGTTCAATTCTGAGCCGCCCACAGCTAGTGATTAGCAAGAATCAGTAGAGCTGGCCAGGCAGGCTGTGGCACTGCTCCAGCTGGGCTAATGCCAGCCCAGATGGGAGTGAAGTTGTGGACCCAGCGGCTGTTGTGCCACCCTGCTGCCATACACAGGCTTCAGATCTCATTTGTGGAGCTCAGTCATTAGAGATCACTCATGTGAGGGCCATTTGATGACCACACAGTCTGTGGCACTGCCCGTTGTCTTGAGGCTTTGCCCACACTCTGCCCTTGCATCTTTCCTTCTCTTTAGATGAATGTATTCTCTCTGCCATATTGCTTCAAGAGTTCAGTGCCAGTTTGGCTCCCATATTGTGCCCGATGCTGCTAAGCTGGTTAGGTGGCTGGGTAGGAGGATGGCATTGGTTTAAACGCCTGAATGAACGTCCATCTTCAGGGGTCCTCAAGTGGCCCACCCTCCATATTGACTCTGCCTTGAAAAATAAAACTAATGGGCCAGCAGAGGGCACAATGCTCAGACCTATCACTCACCTGGAGGTGGCACGTGATGTAGTGCCCACATGCCCCTCTCAAGCTCACTCGAGCACCCAGTGTTACCTGGACTTGGTCACTTGCTGGTACCAGGCCTCTCCATCCGTGTCTCACTCGGAGTGTAGCACAAGTTAAGATGGCAGAGATAAATGCCAAGTGTGGAGGTGGCAGCTGCTCACCTCGTGTCATTTGAAAACTTCCAGGTATAACTAGTTGGCACACATGCCCCTACAAAGCAGCACAGAGAGATGGACCACCCACGGCAGAGGCCTACTGCTTTAGTGACAGCCTTTAACAGTGGCACAGTGGCGCCCCCTGCAGCTGAACAGTAACTTTGGATTCAGAACAGGCTGTGATTGAACGACGGTGATCACATGACATAACATGGGCGAGGCCAGTGCTGCCAGGCACACTACACAACAGCGCCATCATGGGGTGGGGGTGGTAACAGGTCTCCTTAAAAAGCATTGGGGCAGCAGAGTGGCATTCGTGAAATGTGTTCTTAATGCAGACAGCAGTTATGTGGCGCCTTTCATCGAAGTCCGGCTCAGATTCACAAATGCCCAACAGTGAGAGGAAATCTGATAACGAGCCCTCATAGAACATATGAGGAGGGGGCAGGTGACCTTCCAGTGGCACAGTGTGATGTCAGCGGCTGATGACGGGCAGCTGGGTGTGGGCATCTTTGCCAACCTTCCCCTGCACTGGTGTTGCTGCAGCCCACCCTGCTCTCCTAATTCAGCTTTTTGGGTCCAAACTGACCCATCCAAAGCAATGCAGTGGAGTTTGGCATCAATGTGGGCACACTGCACAGAAAGCTCTTGATGAACCTTTCATTCCCTTGGGGACCGAAGCACTTGTGCAATTCATGTGACACATGTGGCCACTAGGTGACAACGGCTCAAGGGACAGCCCTGGGATTCAATTTACAGAAAATGCTCGTCTCAGCAACTTCACGAAGGCAGCAAACGAGAAAAAAGCAAACTGCCATTAATTTGGGGGTCTGCCGGGAAGCCCCCCCCCAGATGACGCTTATCAGCCCACCACACAAGCAGAACGCAGCTATTTCATTCATGGCTTATCGGCAATAAACAATGAAGAATCTTCTGTGCTCTCCACAGCCAGAGCACTTATTGACCCACAGACGACATCGAGAATAAATCCTGGGTGAGTGTCGTGCCCATGAAAGGCTGGCAGCCCCTGCAGTGCAGGACCACCTGCATTCAGCGGTGCCTCTGTTACTGGTGTAGTCCTAAAAGGCGTGTGACTTTGTTTCTGGAAATTGCCTTATGAGAGGACTCTGTATGAAAGGCGCTATATAAAAGAAACCGAGGGTAGACTCTGTGTTCCTCAAAGCATTGCTCCTTTTCCTGCCAGTCTGTGCCAACTCCGCACTCGTTCACGTTAAGCCCCCGGATTGGAGAAAAGTTAAGAGGAGGCAGCAATGTGGGCTGCAGGCCTGTGAAAAATAAAAGAGAAGAAAGGCTTTAGTGCGCCCCCCACTGGCTAAAACAAACTGCTGAGCACCAGGCTTCAACTCAGGCCCCGCCTTCCTTTTGCAGTAGCCAATGAAAGTTCATTAGATTGACGCAGTGAATCAGATAAAGCAGAAATCATCTGGGGGTCACCGGCGCTGCCAGCACTGCCCCCTAGTGCCCATCTGTCTGGGCTGAGCATAGCGCCATGGTGGTGATGTTGTGTAAAACTGAGGTGCCACCATGAGGTCTCCAAGCTCAGTCTGGACCCCCGGGCTCATTGACCACTAGCTTCAGGATCAAGAAGGTGCTATATCTGCATTAGAGACCATTGGGTGGCAGCCAGTGTGCCACTGAGGGCCCCAGAGGGGTCAGCAGGGTCACAGCAATGCAGTAACACAGGATGAGCAGAGGGGGGTCCACTGATGCAGGTGGTGATCACCCACAGCTGGTAATATAGCGCCTTTTAGCCCCAATTTAGTAATTACGAGTCACTAGGACTGTGCCTGCCTGATGCCAACCGTCCAGGTGTCAATACTGTGTGAGCATGGCAGAGCCTAACCAAAGCAAACGGTGTAAGGGGGTCTGTGCCCTGCAGGGGGCGCCACTGTGCCACACAGTCAACACACATTCTGACAGGATAGGAGAATTCTAGCAATTTAGGGGGACACAAAGACTCCACGGCTGCTGAGTGTATGGATGTGCCAAGCTAAGATGGGCTCATGTCTGCCATGAATGGGGGATAAAAGCAGTGCCCTCTAGAGGCCACAAGCAGCGCTTGATTTCTATTCTAGTGAGATAGCCCCCCAAGCCCTCAATCAGAAGAAGTGGCACTGGAGCGGAGAGGCCAACTGAAGTGGCAGCTTCCTTTGCCCGCAGCGCCTGTCATTTCCTGGAAAGGAAGATTAAAGGAGCAGAGAAGCCACCGATGGAGGTGATGACAGCAACGGAAAATCAGCTCCATGCCCGCGTGGCTCAGCAGCTGCCCAGAGTGCCTGTGGAAATGTCAGTCTGGTCGGGGGGGGGGGGTGGGGTGGTGGCCTGAGGCACCCACTTCCAACCACACGTTGCCACAGACTTTTCTGCCCCCACGCATTTCCGGCATTGGCCTTGTACTTGTCAATCAAGTTGGTGGCATACAAAGCGCTGGCCGGAGGTGGCGTCCAGACGTGGCTCGGTGAACCTCCACTGGCCTCTGGACAGGCTGCTGGCACGCACACACTGCCACCATTGTTCCACTCCACCGTCCTGTGCTGCCCAGGTCCCCAGATGTTTATTCGGCGGCACCTGCCTACCACGGCTGGAGTGCAATTCCAAATTGGCCACTCGAGAAGGGAAGCCCGACTGGATGTGAATACTGGCTCATTGTGCCAGCGGCGGACCACTGAATGTGCTGGCTTGTTGGGGCCTAAAGAGAAGCTGTGAGGATTTGTGTGAACGCCAGGCAGCACACCATGCCCCCCCCCCCCCCCCCCCCCAGTGCAATGGTGACGGTCACAGCTCGGCCTCATCCTGTGGTCCCATCATGGGAGGGGGAAAAACACGAGTCCGAGGACACCGCCAAGGCCATAGCCTTCAGACGTGATGGCTCAAGTGACCTCTGCATGTCACCAGATGAGTCTGCCATCAAATGCCTACGCCAACATACAGTATACAGTATGTGCCAGGTGCTGCCTCCATGTCTTAGTGCTCAATCAGCCCCACGCTTACTGGGCCACTGCCTAGCAGCAACATTGCCCTGATTGGCACGGAGTGCCACACTAATGGAAGGAACTCCATGGAAAATAGAACCTGAAATGGTGGAAGGGTGGCATACTGACAGCTCACTGCAATGCCAAGACCCGAGTTCAGTTCCTGGATGGTCTTCTGTTGTGTGCCAGTGTGCTTGGCATTGGGGTGTCCTACCCAGGGTCCATACACACAAACACCCGGGGTGCCAACATGTCTGAAAATAATCCCAGAGCACCGTCTCTCTGTCACCACTGCGCTGGGTGACCTGATGGGTGTGACAGGCTCGTTAGCGCCCCCTGCGCACACGCTCGATCCCGCCTCGGAGGGGGGTGTCCGTGAGCGCGCATGCCTGCCCACCTCTGAAAACATCACAAGGCGTCAGTGCGGTGCGAGTGTGGAGTGAGCAGGTTAGACCCCCGCCGCTGAATGGGGTCTCTTCCACAGGGGTCACGATCGCAGGACCCTAGTGCTGTGCGTGCGCTCCGAGTCTCCAGTCCACCAAGGGCATGCGCCGCCGCTAAATAAGAAGTGCGCCCTGCGGGGGGCACGCGTTGCCAGGCTGACATCACCGCACATCGCTGACTTCTCTTTTTTTTTTTCTTTTTTTCTTTCTTTTCTTTTCTTTTTTTTTTTTTTCTCTTCAGTTCCGAGGAGCGCTGATGCGCCGACGGCACGCCGCCAGTGGAGCGCAGGAGGCTGCGCACGCCCCTCGTCTGCTCTGCTCTGCTCTGCTCGGCTCTCCTCGGAGCCCGACGGATATTTTTGGCAGGTGATTCCCTGGAGCGGACGAGCCGCCGCGAGTCGCGAGTCTCAGAGGAGGACACCTCGTAGATCTCTTAACGGCGAAGTCGCCACAACTCCCGGTCAGCCCCTTCTCGTCTGACGGGGCAGGAAACACACAGGAGGCGCTGCGTGGGACGACCGCAGTGGCAGGAGCTGCGCGGTTCTCTTCGTCCCCCCGGACTTTTTAGGGCAGGAGCCTCGTGAAAGTTCGGCGGGAGGAGAGGCAGGAGTGTCGCCGAGAGGAGCCCCCCCCACAAGCCCTGCGCGTCCCGGACCCCGGGATCAGAAACAAGGTGGGTTCCTCGGCCGATGCGCCGCGCTGGGGCAGGGTACTGTCGGGACGATCCGGTGGGTCTGAAAGCCTCGTTACATTTTTGTTTGCCATTAGCTGAAGTGTCTGACAGGTTCCGACATGTGTGCGGAGCTTTGGGAGCTGCCGATTGAAGTCGAGCGAGGAGTGCGGGGCGCACCGGCTTTACGAGGCGTTCCTCCGGGCTGCGGTTATTCAGCAAAACAAGGAGGTGCTGCCCGTGACGCAGATGGCGTTCAGTGGGGTTCAAGTCCAAATGGCTGAACACCTTCCTCGATCCCGATCTGTCGATAAGATGGCGCTTTCACGTTTATCGATTAGCTTCTGTCTTAGGATGGCCGTTCGCACGTTTAGCACTTGGAGCTTCTGCGGAACGAGAACTTCAGTCTGTAGCCCACATGTGCGCTGGGGTCGGACAAATTTATGAGGAGAGCAAGTCCAACTTGGCGGAGGTCCGTTCGTTTCTTGCATCCAATATCTTTTTTTTTCGCTCACCACAAGACGATTTATTGTTCTCTTCTGTTTTCTTGTAGACCTTCGGCTGCTGCTAACGGACTCGGGCGAGCCGAGAAGAGCAGGCGGCAGGGCCAGATGGGCTAATCTCACCTCCATGCTGCTTTGTTCATTGGTAAGCAATTTAGAACGAAACGCGCCTTTAAGAAGAGAAACGAGGGGCCGACCATCTGTGGGTATGAACTGGGCAACGAGCGTGGCTCAAAATAGACCTCCCAAATTAGCTGGTGGTCTTCTTGACGGGACCAGAGCTGGACATTCCGTTAGCCACACGCCTTTGGCCTGCCTGTTCGCGTGCGTGTACCGTGGCCATACCCTGTGCCCTGTGCCCGTTCATCAAACTCTGGCTGCGGCTCTTTGTGGAAGTTAAGAAGTTAAGGTTTTGGACCTCAAACCCTGAGGCTGTCTGTTCAGATGCCACTACTGACACTGTGTGTCCCTGAGGAAGTCACTTCACGTGCTGCTGCTCCGACTGGACAAAACTATTAGATAAAGGCGTCAGCTAATAGTAACAATAATAATAATAGGTGGCACGGTGGTGCAGTGGGTAGTGCTAAGGAGACCCATCTGGGTTCGCTTTCTGGGTGCGTGGAGTTTGCATGTTCTCCCTGTGTCTGCGTGGGTTTCCACCCACAGTCCAAAGACATGCAGGTGAGGTGCGTTGGTGGTCCTAAATTGTCCCTGGTTTGTGTGCCCTGCGGTGGGCTGGCACCCTGCCCGGGGTTTGTTCCTGCCTTGTGCCCTGTGTTGGCTGGATTGGCTCCCCCGCGGGTTGGATAATGGATGGATGATAATAATAATGATAATACTAATCCTGGCGTGTGTGGCTCCCATCACTGCACCAAGTCTGATTTCATTTCAGGAAGGCGCCTCTGCACATGCAGTTGGTTCTTTGGGATCTGAAAAGTGTCCAGAGGCGACCTGCTGCAGCGGGACATGGGGACAGCAGACATGACCCCTCGAGTGTCCTCCACTCGTCTGATCCAATCCAAGCTCCTTCTGAGCCCACCTTAGCACTTTTATCTTTAAGAGTCACTGGGCAGACTGGAGCTGAAATCAGGACCACCGCAGGGCAGTCTGTGATTTCTGAAGATGAGAGCTGAGGACCACCGTGAATCCCAGCAGACATCCCCAGGGTCTGAGACCACCATTCCCCCCTCCCTGAAATCCCTCTTTCCACTCTAGTCAGGCTCAAGGCCTACTCAGGACACACGCGGGCCCTCAGCGGGCACAGGTTGCCCCGGGTGTCTGCCCCAGTGATGTCGCGGCGTGACCCTGTCAGTGCGGACCGTCACAGTGAGCCGGCTGGTTAGAGGTGGCTGTTCGACTGTCGCCTTATCTACACGGAAGCGTCCCAGCGGCCGTGTGACACTGCAAACATGGCGTGGACGGCTGTTGACTTTGGTGGAGCCACTGCTGTAGATAACGCCATGGCAGTGCCAGCCTTTCAAAATGCTGCCCACGTCATTGTGCCCTTGCAAGATCAAAACATATGGAAACTAAACATCTGAGCGGCTCACTCAGCCAATGGCTCACACGGACACTGCGCGTATTTATGGCGTTTCACTCGGATATCTTTAAAGAGGTGGGTGAAGCTGTACAGTCAGACCCCTCCGGCTTGACTCCAGCACGCATACTCAATGCCCCCCCTAAGGGGGCTAAGGTAATGAGGCCAGTAGCGGCACTGCCAGTAGGCGACAGGCGCCTTATGGGTGGACAGCCATGTATAAACATGTAGGGGGTCTTCATCTTTCCGTTTTCTGAGACTTCTCATCCCAATATGGCGTCAAAGGAGAGCGGAGCCCATCGGGCACCTTTACAGCAGGCGGGGGGGGGGCGAGCGCACACACGTGTCCAAACATAACACACACTGTCACGGGCGCACACAAACAGAGCCAGCAGCTGACAGTCGCAACCCGAAAATGACAGTTGTGAAACCTGGAGCCCACGGCTAAGCACTGCGTCACCGGGCGTCCATTTGTGACCTTCAGCAGCCCCCACAGCGCAGGGGCTCATAACGAACTTGCGCGGCTACTTTTTAATAAATGGAAATTGTAAGAGGTGAACAAGACAGATTCGCAGAGGGACACAAATGTCACAGAGGCCACCGTGCGGACTGACGGGTCCTGAACGTCATGTGCCCCGCGTGGAGCCCCGGCGGTTGGCAGACACTCGCTTGGTTTGTTTTCATTTTGTTTTCTTTTTGTGTTTATTGAGTCGTTTGGAGGCTTTGTGTCTGCTCACGTGACGCCCCCACTTTGTGCCGTTGGCCCGATGCCACATTTACTGGACCACCGATCCAAAATACAAACAAACAGTAAAGACTCTCCAGTGTCGTCTCGTATTTAGAGTCCTTTCAAGTTCTGCCCACCCAAAGACATCTGCGAGCCACCGGAGGCCACCACTCCACGGCCGCGCTGACGCGACACTTCACGATGGGAATGGCAGCGCAGCGCGTAAAGGCAGCCATGCGATAAAATCGCAATTTGCAGATAATCTCTGAGCGGCTTGACAGATTCGTAACCACAGGCGTCAGCTTCGCCCACCCTTTGTGGCGCTGGTTTCTCAGCCCACTCATCCCCACCAGGCGCGTGTTAGAGCAGTTTAAGTGGTCTGCTGCGCACCAGGGACAACTTAAAGGGGCAAGTGTGCTTTGGAGGGGGCGACAGCGAGTCTATAACTGGTGGGCACACGATAGCGCGAGTCACGTGGCACACTGGCGTACTGGTCATGGCTTTAGACTTAAGGTTGTGGGTTCAAATCCCGGCAATGGCACAAGTAAGTGGCTCCATTCCTTTTCTTTTCCCAGCTAGAGCGCAGGCAGGTGACGTGATTTGTTCAGGGTCACACAACCTGAGGGTCTGAAATCGCAAATCGTCACACCGCCTTCATCACTTCAAGTCACTTCACCAGCCAGCGCTACAAATGGAACCCGACTTGGACAAAAGCGCCAGCCAGAAGTGAAAGCAAAGTGAACTCCTACATGTTGGATGTGACACTTGACCCGTTCGGGGTCCAGGTGGCGGTGACACTCGCGTTGTCATGGTTATTTAATGCCTGCCTTTACATGTCAGCAGCGGTTTAGGTCGTTTCCATTGGCTGCTGAACTCTCACTGTCCTTGAGTGTACCTTCATATAGCGCCTTTGTGATTTGTGTATTCGAAGGGTCGGCCGGACGGACCACCCAGTTAATCCCATTCTTCTCCTTGTGCCACCCCTTGTTCGGCCTCAGACGGTGGGAGGGCTGCAGTGCCACCAAGGCCATTTTGGCATCAGTGCCGTGCGCATTCCAAGTCGTGTTTGTGTTATAGGCCACAGTCACAGCCATCTTTTTATAGGTAAGGACATCGTTACTGGATACCGTAAATAATTTAGAGGCACGCGAGTGTCACTTGCTGAAGAGCAACACAAATGGCTGCGCCTTGAGCTTTCAATGCTTCGTTTTTAGAGCCGCTGTCACACACACACACACACTTGGTGTCATCATGTGTCACACATTCAGCGTCTTCATCTCGTCTCCCGCCCTCTTCAGACAAGCTGTTCATGGACAGCAAGGCGCTATACAGAGAAATGGACGCCACGGAGCAGTCGCCAGTGTGCTAAAGTGACCCGCAGTGACTGCACTTTAAGTGATGAGGACCATGAAGGTCGCCAAGGCCTCGGGGACAAACACATCACATAAATAAGGACGAGCCGCTCCGGGTGGCCTGCATGATGTTGCCGTGAAGACACAAACCGAAATGGCTGAGTGAAGCCCCTCTGGTGCGCCGCACCCTCCACCTAACAGCTCGAACCTGCGCTCTTGGCTCAACATTTATTGCGACTGGCACCCCGTGTTGTAAGGCGACATCTTGCGCCATGTGTGTCACTCTGTGCTCGTGTTGCGCAGTGCAGAGGTTTCTTACGACACCCGTCCGGTTCTCGCTTGGTGAGTTCGAGTTGGCGCTCTGAGGACACATCCCTTCCTTTCTTTCTTTCTTTCTTTCTTTCTTTCTTTCTTTCTTTCTTTCTTTCTTTCTTTCTTTCTTTCTTTCTTTTGGGGGGCTCTCTACGGGGTCGGGACAGGCGGGTCTGCCTTGTGCTCCCTGTCATTTGTGCACTTTAAGGCTCTGTGACGGGTGTCCCTTTTGTTGCACACTCGTGTGCGTGTGTGACGCTGCCCACCGGTTTGCAGGCTTTCTTGTCTTCTTTGTTTGACGCATGCGCTGTTCTCTGTATAAGATGTCCTGTTTCATGAGGTCCTCCTTCACAGACACTACAAGAGAAGACGACCCACCCGGGAGTTCAAAGTCTGACGCCAGACAGGTGGCGAGCGGCGCTGTGCCTTAACGGAGACCACCCTGATTCTTTTTATCTCCCCTTTCCATTGATGGTAATCTTTCTTGATTTCACGTTCAGCGCGGTGACTTTGAGAATGGAGTTTATAAATAAAGAGCCACGAGATAAGGGAAGGTCACCCGAGCTGGCAGCGCCCTCATGGAGGACTTCTCTCTTGTTCGCCCTTTCAGGTTCACTGGAGGGTTGGCATTGCTCACGGGTAGTGTCAGGGCTGTCCTTCAGTCTGCTCTATATAGCGCCTTTACGTTGTGTGTAGAGTTACTGCAGGTCAGGCAGGCTCAGGGATCAGCGATGAATTCACGGTGGGTGGCAGTGAGCCAGTGGTCGACTGATTCTGCCAGCTTTATGCCATGCTGGCATGCTGGCACTGGTGATTTAGTGACAGTCCCGGCTTTCAAGATGGACTCATTAGTCCACAGCCCCGAGGACACGGCTGTCCGCCGAGTGATGCACAAGAAGGTCGCTCACAGTGGGCGACTCCACCTTTAGCCCATCTGAGGGGTCTTCTGAGGGTGGGTTTTCTTCTCCTCCCTTTCTCTGTGCCTTGCTTCACTCTGCTGAGGTTAAGCACTGAAGGAAGCCCGAGGTCGATTGCCTAACCGCTTCGAGTTGCTCAAAGCCTCACGTCTTGTGTTTGTGTGCATCTCGAGGGGAGTCCGTCATCCATCTGGTATGGGGGGCCACATGCTGGGGGGCTTCTCTCCGACCTGCCTTTGCTGAAGTAGGACACTGTATTTGCACAAGCTGAATTACTTTAATGTCCTGGCCGAGGTCCACGTGGTGGCATGGCTCTCAAGGAACGCTTTCTTCTTTGTGCGCTTTCCTTTCAGGTTGTTTTTGGCACAGTTAGGGGGGCCGCTCTGGCTGCAGGTTGGCTTTAATGAAACTCCGTGGGGTCCCAGTTGGTCTGGCAGGATCTTTCTTCTCTAGGCCTCATGCCATTGTTGGTGCCACCCTGGCCAGGCGCTCTGACCACTAGGTTCAAAAAATATCAATAAAAAAGGCAGAAAGGACCACCGAAACGCACCAGGAGACGCAGCGAGAACGAGTGTCATCAGAGCAGCAAGTGAAGGTCAAGGCGAGCAGGTCAACGGTGACACAATCACTGAGCCCAGCAGGACACCGAAAACCAAAGGCGAACGACGCGCAGGCCGGACTCCCAAAAGAGACCCCAGGGAAAGATTTGGGAACTGAGTCTGGAATCTTGGAGGCTTAAAGAGTCCTGAAAAAGCCACCAGAAGATGATGTCATGTGACGGGGTCGAGTGCTGGCACAGTGCTGCCAACAAAGGGGTCTGGGGGGCACAGCAGTCCGAAGTGTAAGCCGTCGCCATAGGCAGTGCTGCATTGTTCAACCCGCTATATCCTAACTACAGGGTCACGGAGGTCCGCTGGCAGCCAATCCCAGCCAGCACAGGGCACAAGGCAGGAAACAAACCCCGGGCAGGGCGCCAGCCCACAGCAGGGCACACACATGTAGGATCGCCAAGGCACCTGACCTGCATGTCTTTGGACTGTGGGAGGAAACCCACATAGACACGGGGAGAACACGCAAACTCCACGAATCCAGACGGGTGTCCTTACTGCGAGGCAGCAGCACCACCACTGCGCCACCGTGCCACCCGTGCTCCATTGTTTCTTATTCAATTCTCTTATTTGCTGTTTTCCATTTTTCTGGAGTTTTGTTAATAGAAACATTTAAATTAGACACCGTTTTGTTTTAGTTGCGATGTCCCCATTTTGTGGGCGATGCCACTGTTCTGCTGGGCTGTGATGCCCAGATGTGTATGGTGGGTGACGTCAGTACCGTGACTGTGTAAAGCTCAGCGCCGTGTGCCCCCCGGGTGATCCAAACAACGTCCCACGTGAACTCCTGTCCGTAGTCGACGTCATTCGTGCTTTTGCTCTCAGACACAACGGACTTTCGGTTCCGATGTCCGCTCGTTTAATGACTTTCTGCCATGTTAAGGGGGTCCGCCAGGGGCTGTGACTGCAGCTACGTCTCTCCCGTGCAGGGCTGGACTCGGATTGTAGGATGCCCAGGTGGCAGATGCAGTGCCAGTGGAGTGGGTCACTGCTGTCAGAGGGCATTTTGCCCCAATATTGGCCATGGAGCCCCAGAACAAGTGACTCTGTGGGCCCCAGTGTATGTTGGGCACTGGAGAACTGGCATTCAGGGCCACTGGGGGCCTAGAAGAGGGACGGGGATGTCACCAGAAGCAGTTTCAGGCAGCAACTTCAAAGACCCACCATAGGATGACAAGCCCACGCTTAGAGTTGGCAGGAGAGCAGACACGAGTTTGACTGGCAGGAGGATGACAGTGGCACAGACAGTGGAAAGGGCTGCCAGGGGAGAGAGAGAGACGCAGGTTTTCATTTTTGGCTCCCTTACTTTTTGTCCCTTTTTACCCCTGAAACGTTGTGCCCTTCTGTTTTGTGACCTTTATGGTGTCATCAATCCTTCATTTTCTTTGCATTTGTGCCCTTCAGGTCACTCGAGGCTCAGTGGCACTGAACTCCTCTGTCACACTTGGGGTAGGAGGGTGACATCCAGTAAAGTGAGATGAGCCCACCTGACCTGAGAGCCAGGGGGGCAGACACAGCTGGGCACTGCTGGCGAGTGACATAAATAAGTGAAGTACACGGCCACTCGTCCCAATGTCATCGTTGTACCCAATGCTGTCATCTGTGCTGTAACCTCCAGACAGAGCTACACACCTGATGCCTGCTGTTGAGCCCCCTTATCAAGCACTGATGGCAGAGGGCACACGTCTCTGCACACTTGGGGGCATCTTACCAACTCTTAAAATAAGTCACAAGATTCTTGTTCTGAACGAGGAGGACTTTGGTAAAACTGCAAGGGTCTGCTCCACAATCCATGGAGGAGTAAAGGGAGCATCGCGGTCGTCCAAAGGCATAACGGACCACTCCAGCAGCCCACCCATCAAAGGCATCCGCTGAGGAGAACACAATCTGGGTGGTCTTCTGTAGTGGTCCGTTATGCCTTTGGACACCTGGAAGGCCCCAGCCACCTTCTGCACCTCCTCCATAGATGCTGGAGCTTCTGCAGGTCTTTGGAGTCTTCATGGCTTCCCGCCTTTTGCTTCCTGTTGCCCCCGAGGCTAAAGGTGTGGAAGCTGAAATCTGAATGAGCCTGGAGATCGAGTGTCCAGGAAACAAGCGGAGGGTGAGGGACCAGGCGGGTATCTGAGGGCCACCGCAGGCGAGTCACATTGAGTGAGGCACACGTCAGTGACATAAAGCGAAGGACGAGTGAGAAGAGCCAAGTGACAGGAAAGGCTCAATGTCACACAGGTTTTACGTTTTCTTCACAGACTCTGATCGTTGACCCCTGACCTCAACCTGTCGATGTCACGTGCCACACATTCCCAGTTCACAGCAGAGCAGCCATCAACAGAAAAGTCTGAAAATGGCGGTGCCCACCAGTAAAGACCTGCGGACCCCCGGAGCTCCACTGCACTGAGGAGGCGCCCACTTTACACGATTTGTGTGTGATGACAGCTGCGGATATCTGAGTAAAGCTGTAGTTCCATTGGTCAGGTCTGCAGGGGTCTGCCACCTCAGAAAAGTGAGATGAGCCCAGCGGGGCGGCGTGAGACTGAGAAGTGACGCGGTCACGTGATCGCTTCATGTCATTTAACTTGTGCTGTGCTGTCACTCATTTAGCACTGCTATGGCTATTACTGGTGAGGTGATGTTACGACGTGCGTCCCTATATAGGATGGTGGCACTCAGTGCCAGGCCTCTGGCTCTGAGGGGTCTTGAGGGCTTCGTCTGTCGATTCTCGTGTGCGTATTCACTGCTTTATTCTTTAGCTCCTGGCCCTTTGCCCTGAAACGCTTCCTGCTGGATGAGCTTTGCCCGCTGGGACACACCGCCATCCATTTGTTTTCCTCTTTTTACCTCCCATCTTCTCCTCCCTTGCCGTCTGCTCCATGCTGTGTTTTTGAAGCATGTGCCGCCCACTCCGGCCTCTCCTTTCCCCCTCGTCTCTCGTCGGCTAATCTGAAACATTTTCTCAAATCAATGAACGAGGGCATCGGAGCCCTGCAGGTCCCCCGTTCCGTGAACGCCAGAAGCGCGTGGACCCTGGCGGTGCCATCTGAGGACAGCGAGCGCACTTCACTTCCCAGCACAATTACGTTTCCCGATTCCCAGACTGAGCGGAGACGCAACGGTTAAGCAGGCAGGAATGAAAGCGTCCTCTGCAGCAGCAGCAGCGTCTGAGTCGCTAATCGCCGAGCTGAACGCCGGGTTCCTTTACATTAATGGCTCCCAAAATGCCTCCCGCTGGTTGCCAAGACTCAAACCGCACAGATTATGTTTTGCATTGAGGTTCTGGAGGGGAAACGGCTTGGCTTCCAGCATTTGGCTCTCCGCGCGGAGCCAAAAGTCGAGTGAGAAAAAGGCGCACATTGGAAAGGAGATGACAGCGAGCTCAGATCGGGGGTCCGGGGGATCCAGCAGGTGGCGCCCCAGGGGGGCTCACACTTCGGAAAGCCGTTCAAGAGGAGGATCCCGGAGTCTCGGAGTGCGTCGGCTCCACCTCCTCGGCCACACGGTTTTAATCAGCCGCAAAAGCTGAGACGTTGCGCAAGTCTGCAGCCAAGTTGTGAAAACGGGAAAGGTGTGGCCGGAGCAGAGGCAGCCGAGGGGCATCGACTGGAGAGAAAAGCAGGTGCCCCCCCCGCCTGGCTGTCTCCGTCCCAACACCCCCTGAGGCTGAGGGGGTCACATGTCAGATATTCGGAGTGTAACTTGGAGCACGATATGTAGGCGGGTCTCCTTATAGTCGCCTGCAGTGACCCCCCCTCAGACCCCGCCCATATTGTGTCCCACTTCAAGGACATTTGCTAATTTGGTTTGACCCCGCCCCATGACATATCCCAGCTTGACTTATATAGTAAGGACCTGACATCTGACCCCGCCCACATTTGACCCCACTCTTCCATAGGACCTTCACCTAAATGTAAGGGGGCTGACATTAGACCCCGCCCACATCTGATGCCTCCCACAGTGTATCCCACCCCATCACACATCTCACAGCAAGGATCTGACATCTGACTCCACCCCCAATGCATTCTCTCTGCCAGTCTAGAAGAATGCTCAGGTGACAGGTAGGCCACCAAAAGCTGCCTCCCCTTCAGCAGACAAGGACACCTCGGTGCCATCTGCACAGTGGTGGGCAAAGTAATTCTGTGCCATGTCAGAAAGAAACTTGGCAGACATGTGGCCTAATCTGTCCACTTTCTCTCTTGCCAGGCTCACCCATGGGCACCTCATGATGCTAGCCCTTCAGTTCCAGAACATGTCTATGAATCCAGACGGCGCCTTCAATGCCAGCGTTCTGGGCGAGCAGAGGAATGGCACAGTGGAAGGAGATGAGCTGGAAAGCAAAGCGCCAGTCCTGACTCAGCCAGTGGTCGCCTCTTCTGCCTCACCCGCCATCCCGGGCTTATCAATGACACTGGGGGCAATGTCCAACATCATCGCCCTGGTCATCTTGGCGAAGTCCTATGCCCGTTTCCGTCGACGGTCCAAGGCCACGTTCCTGCTCTTTGCCAGCAGCCTGGTGGTGACGGACTTTGCAGGTCACGTTATTCCCGGAGCCTTCGTACTGCGACTGTATGCTGTGGGCATGAAGTGGCATGCCATTGACCATTCGGGAGCGCTTTGCCAACTGCTGGGTGCCTGCATGGTATTTTTTGGCTTGTGTCCCCTTTTCCTGGGATGTGCGATGGCCATCGAGCGCTGCGTGGGGGTGACACGTCCCCTCCTGCACTCAGCCCTAGTGACTTCAACTCGGACTAAACTGACCCTGGCATCAATTTGGCTGTTCGCCTTGTGCATTGCCCTGCTGCCCACGTTGAACTTTGGCAAGTACACGACACAGTACCCTGAGACCTGGTGCTTCATTGGCGTTCACGGGCACACGCGGGTCTCCGATGTCGCCTTTGGACTGCTCTTCTCCCTGCTGGGGCTGGCTTCCCTGGCAGCTGCCCTGCTCTGCAACACGATAAGTGGCATCACACTGGTGTCTGCCCGCCTCCGTAAGCGTGTCTGCAACCGAAGAGCCAAGTCCCACGACATCGAGATGGTGGTGCAGCTCCTGGGCATTATGGTGGTATCATGCATCTGCTGGAGTCCCATTCTGGTGAGTCACACAATTGGCAGCATGGGGGGTCATGGAGGGGTGCTGGGGGGGCTAATGGGTAGTCAGTCTTTCTAGGCTTCTCAGAGCAATACAGTGTCAGTTCTTCTCAAGAAGAAACATCCCATCTAGTGTGCCAGTGTGCCATGTGTCCAGAGGCTTTCCTTTGGCTATTAGCAGGGCAGTGTGCCAGTAGAAAGCAGTTGTGACTGAGGTGGCGAGAGTGAAAGTGACAAGCACACAACAAGAAAACAAGTTCAGTCTGCCACAAGAGAGAGTCGAGTGCTCTGTCTGCCCTGTGCCCTTTGGGCGATTATGCCAGTGGTGACTGGCAGGCACCTTATAGAAAGTAGCAAAGCATCACAGCTCTAGTGAAAGGGACTGGCATCTCCAGAATCAGGACAATGTCCCCTATCAGTCAGCTGAAGAGGTCCAGTACAGGACCCCCGGTGCCTATTGCTGCTCTCCCACTTAACATAAAGCTGAGGGGGGCTGCACAGAACCAGTCTGCCCCGCTCTTCATTGGGTGAAGAGGGGCACCAAAAGACCCTCGAAATGCTCATTGATGCTCTTCCACCTTACAGAGAACATCACTGCTCATGTGCACAGCGCCCTCTAGTGATAAAGGATGACACATACACTGGGCAAGGACCATCGGTGCCAGTCCAGACTGGTGCTCTCCCAGTTCACAAAGAGTGGCAGAGCATCTGTGCCCCTTAACACAGCACCTCCTAGTGGGAGGGCTCCACAGACTGTCTCCTTCTCTCTCTAAAGGACCTGCCCCCCAAATGCTGATTGGTGGTCTTGTACTTCATGGAGAGCACAGGGCACCAGTGCTCATTGACACAGCGCCCTCTGGTGTCAGGGCTGTGCAGACTTACAGAACAAATGAGGAGGTGCACTGAAGGACCCCCCAGCCCAATGCTGATTGGTGGTCTGTCACTCTGCAGATCCTCAGTGCTCATTTACACAATGCCTACTAGTGCTGAGGGTTGGCACATTGACTGGTTTAAGACCACCTCCTTTGCACTGCAGGGTCCGACCAGTACAGGCTGGTGCTCACTTTCTTACACAGCGCCCTCTGGTGTTAATGGTGCACACACACATCAAACAGAAGGTGCCCTACAAGACCCAAATGTTGATTGGTGCCCACCCACCTTCAGAGAGCTGTAGAGCACCAGTGACGATCTAACAGCTCCCTCTAGTGTTTGTTTGAAGTGCACACACAGATCAGAAGGGGAGAGGAGACCACGCTTCAAACAGCGCCCTCTACGGGTCAGGACACAGGGTGGCCAGAGGGAGTCAGCAGCTCCTTTGGTTTTCTTTATGCAGACAAGCATGGAAGCATCTCAGTCCATGAGGGGCATGCAGAGGGGGGACCTACTGGAAAGTCTACATTTTAGGGGCTTCTTAGCCCACCTTCAGACGTTGCCCTTCTCGGGCACCTGTGGTTGCTGAGGCCTCAGTATGCCAGTGTCCTCAAGAGCCACTTCTCCTTTTGTGTTGGCATTGTGTGGGCATCGCTAGGATGATTGACTCACCTGAATGAAGCTGTGCTTCTTCATCAGCGATGACCCAACAGACCCGAAGAGATGTCTGTGCAGCCCCCCGTGCCACCTGCAGACGTGGCATTGCAGCAGCTCTGTGTTTGCCAGATGGCCACTGGGACTTCTGTCTGCCAGCGCAGGCCTTTGTTTTATCTTGCTGCATATGAAGTCCTCACAAGGTCATTTTATGTGTGTGTGTGTGTGTGTGTGGTGTCGCCCCCTACTGGCTAAAGTAACACACCTGATCAATCTGTGAAGTTGCCAGCAGTGAAAATATGATGTGAGGGGTCCCGGAGCAGTTCTTTACTAACACACACAGGTTGGGACTCTGGGGGTCCCTGTCACCTTAGGACTGTGTGCTTCATTTCTTTTAAAACGTTGGGGCAGAGTGGGTGGCAGTTCACCATGAAGTCTGCCAGCTGCTCACTTGTGCCAGCTAGTGCGATGTTAAAAGCGTCTTTGATGAAATGCCACCCACCCCCAACACACACACACAGTGGCCTCTTCACAACGTCCCCAATGCCAGCGAGTGTAACTAAACGTTCTGGCTGTGGTGCCCCATTTCATTTGTGTAGGTGCTGGCGTTGCTCTTTTCGTGATATAGCGCCTTGCACAGGACCTTCGGTCCGCGGAGCAGTGCACCTCTCTATCCCCCAGAAGCCCCCAGCTTGTGCACATGTCAGGGGTCTCGCCTGGCCACCTGACATTGATCCCCAAGGTTCCACACTGACGCAGCTGTCTGTCCTTCCTTGCTTTGCAGATCTTCGTGGCGATGTCAGTGACCAAGTCGTACGGTGACACCGACTACAATGTCCAGCACTACAGGTGGCTCATGTTTCTGGGCGTCCGACTGGCCTCCTGGAATCAGATCCTTGACCCCTGGGTCTACATCCTGCTGCGGCGGGCCGTGCTGAGGAAGATCTACCAGATCGTCATGCGGCAGAGGGACCTGGCGGGCAGCAAGCTGGGCCGCTGGGAAGTCAGCTCTTTCCAGAGCTCTGAGAGGACGGTGATGAACAGGGTCTAAGCCGCTGCCCGGCGCAGAGACCACCCGGCTGTGAAGGAATGCGGTGCCTCACCGGGCATCATGGCAGCCGAGATTGGACGTGTAACTCTGTGGCAGCAGCAGGCCTCACCAGGTCTCGGCGTTGTCAAGCATGGCAAACACTGAAAGGGGCGCTAATGAGTGCCAGCGCTGCTGCTGCTTGTGTGGGCACGGCTTTGGGCACCTCTATAACGGGCATTGTGAAGGAAGGAGCCACACGAGTCGGTCAGCCACCCTGTGGCAAGAATTCAAGTTCGCCCACTCGAGTTTGTCTCAGGAACTGGGAAACGAAACCTGCATGTAAATACGAGCAAGAATATACATTTGTAAAATAAATACTAATAAAGCTAATTTAACACTTTTTAAAAAGACGCATGAAACTCGGACAAAGGGTCACTTTCTTTGATTTATTGTTAGTGGGTTCCTTCCTGCTGCCCGCGACCCCCCGAAGATCAACTCAAGCTGAAGACTGAGACAAGTGAGACAAGAGCGCCCCCTGCTGGGGGTGACGGTCCGTAGGGTGGAGGGCGCCTTCGGCCAGACTGGGTGGTCCCAGAATCGGTGCATGGAACTCGCCTGTCCGTTCACTGACCAGCAACAGGTGTGGCAGCAGCTCGGGGACATGACGACCGGACCACCAGGAGTGGGCTAAACCCCTGGCTCGTCTTTTTAGTGGCGCAGTGCCTCACCTCTCCAAACACACTGCTGGTCTCGGGCTGATCTGGTGAGCGTCACACTGGCACGGCACCTGGTAAAGCAGCTGGGATGCCAGAGCCTACCCTGGTAGCGTCAGGTGCAAGGCAGCCACCACCCCCGGACAGCGCACAAACCCCCATGGGGACAATTTAGACTCAAGGACACTTCAGCTACAGGCGAGTACACGTGTGAGGACAATGACGACATTCGGACGACATTTACCGGCACGTCGTGTATGTCGGCTCGTGGGCGCGTGCACGCCTACTGTAAGGGACTGAGCAGCAGGCGCGCACAGGCGGACACTGGCATGGACACTCGGACGCGCGCACAGGCGGACACTGGCATGGACTCCCGGACGCGCGCTCACGCCCTTGACTTGCCGTTAATTTTATTAATTCGCGTCTCCGATCCCGCTTTGGTGGCGGTGTGGCAGAGTGGTTAAGGCTTTGGTCTCAAACGCCCGTGGCTGTGGGTTCAAATTGTGACACTGTGTGACCCTGAGCAGGTCACTTCACCGGTCTGTGCGCCATTTGAAAGAACAAAAGAAATGAATCCGACTGAGTCTGAACGACGGAGTAATCATTTAAAAAACATGGCGCTCGTCCGCGGGCTCGTTCACGTTTCCAGCCCGGCTCAAGGCTAAATGGCGCCCCCGTGCGTTGACTCGCCAGATTTGCACATAAACGAGGGTCTTGGAGGGTCGAGGTTTATTTTTTTTAACTCTTTCTCTTCGTGTCTGTCTGTCGATTTCCTTTCAGCTCCTGCACTAAATTTTGGGGTAAACCTGCACAGCCCCCCCGAGGATGTGGTCGTCCCTCCAGCGCTGTGGTCCTTCCGCTGACCGGCTTGAGCAGACCTTTGCTGTCCACGCTAGTCCGTCTTCTGTTTGGCCCACTTTGTTACATTTCACTCCGCGGACATCTGAAGGGCCGAGCGGTGGGCACCCGGACACGAGCTGTAAAGCGCCTCATCACTGGCATTCTCTATAGATGCTCAGAAGATGGCACGGTGGCACAGGAGTAGCTCAGCTGCCCCGTGACACTCGTCCTGCCTGCATGGAGTTTGCATGTTCTCCCCGTGTCTGTGTGGGCAGCTCCAGTTTCCTTCCAGAGACACATTGGTTAGGTGGGCTGGCATTGCCACCCTGCGATGGCCTGCTCGCTCACGTGTGCCTCCTGCCTTGCACCCGATGCTTGCCGGGATGGGCTCCCTGCCGCCCTGCTTTGGATAAGATGGGCGAGTGATTGTCAGGAGATGCCATATTTAATAAGCGCCTTCCACCGGTGGACCGAAGTCACAGCGGTGGCTTTAACACCGAGGGTCTCTCCAAACGAGAAGCAGATCTTTGTGTTCTTGGCAGGAGTGTGCAGACCTCACATAACTCAGACGTGATTGAAATGCGGCTTCATCTAGCAGGACACTTCCATCTTGAATTCGTCTTCTAATTTCCTTTGGCAACCGCCATCTCAGGGACGTGCCTGGCAAGCGAGCAACGTTTAGACAGAACCAGGCCGTGGCCGAGGTGGGCTTTGTGCCAGTGCCACTGCAGGAGCAGCTTCACCATTGGCGTGTCACTTCTGGCAGCTCTGAGGACATTCTAAGGGTGCAGGTGGCACCAGACTGGCACAGGACAGGTGAAGGGTCTGGCATGGCAAGGAGAGACACAGAAGTAAACTGCAACTGGCAAGGGCACAGGCGCCCGAGAGGTGTGGTGGGTGTCAGGGAAGGAACCAGAGATGTTTGGAACCCTGAAAATGGAGACGGTTGGCAGAAACCAAGTCACATAAGCAGCCCCAGAAAAGAGTACGGGGGTCCTTCACAGATCATGGGGTGGGGGTCCTAGTCTAATAGCCAGGTAGCCCTAGAGGACCCCACCTTGGGCACAGTCAGGCTGGAGTATGGAGGTGAGCTCAGGGGCCACTAAGACATGACAGAGGGGGAGGTCACATGACATGGAGAGTTCTTTGGTGCCAGCCTTGCCACCCTACCATAACAGATGCTTTTAGAAGCGAAGCTCAATTGTTTGTACAAAATGAATCCAAATGCACAGATGGCACCTCACAAAAGTGGCCCATAAAACGAGGGACAGCGTCTCCTAAGCTGGGTGCCATTAGCTGCCCTCTAACAGTGGGAGGTGCCACCGAGACCACACACCTGAGTCGGCTTCTAACGGCAAATGAAATGCCAGGAGAGACACTCAGGGGGTCTCGTCCTGTGGATGCCAAGAAGGGACCCGTCAACATCCTTGGCACTGCCAGTGGACTGCAATACTCTGTGCTCGGTCAGTGAAGACCTCAGTGGGTGGCATTGTCGGGACACACGGAAGCCCCCAGTTACTGAGCTTTAGGGATTAAACGGGGGTCCGAGCAGCGCCCCCTCCGCCTTTGAGACGCTCGGCGCGTCGCTCTCTGCTGCCATCGGCTGGCCTCCCGTGACATTTAGCGTCTCGGCGGACGATTTGGCCTGCGGCTCCGAGGGGCGACTTGACGTGCGTGGACTTGAGGAGAACAAGCGGCCATCACGCAGCCCCGCAGCCCTGTGCCCGACACCTTCTCGGCGATTGCAAACATTCCACGTTTGCCCAACTCGGCTTCCTGTTTCCCGTCTTACGACAGCGAGGACTAATCAGTGCGCTCGCCCCCTTCAGTGGTCATTGTCGTCTCTGCCGCCATCACGATGACAGATTTGTATGAAAACTTCGGATTCCACCAGAAGCCCGAGGGAAAGTACAGCGCCGCCGCAGGTAAGCCTGTTGGGAGAAAAAGGGCACCATATTGTCACCGCAGAGGGTCAGGGCTTCCGGTGAACGTACGAGTGGCGGCCCCGCATGGACAAAGGCGCTATATTAGGCATGACTGGCCAAGCAGGACCACCGGTTTAGACCCGCATACACTGCCCACCCATAGATTCAGTCCGGGCAGACACCCAGATGGCGAAAGAGGACGGATATGTGGGCGGATTTGCAACCTGAAATGCGCCCCCCACCCCCGGGAATACAAACGGAGCGCCTGAGCGGCGCTTCTTGTCCCAGAGGACCATCACGAGCTTTTATTGTCCCCTCGAGACCACCGCAAGAATTCTTCATTAACTTGAGACTGAAGAAATCGAAAATGGAGCGGCATCGACTCACAGGCGCTCTGCTTTTGGGGGGCACAGTACCCAACGACTTGCCAGGTACAGCAGCCCTGGCACAAGGCTCGCCAGTCACACTCACAAGCACAACGGGCCAGTTTAGGAGATCCGCCTGGAGTGCCAGCAGTCCAAACGGGCAGCGTAAGGACCGGGCTAAGAGCCAAACACTGCGTCACCGTGCAGCGATTCGACCGTTTAAAACAGCGGAGTGCGGACACGGGAGCAGAATATTAAATACGAGCTGAGGACGACATCACATAGCGGGCCTGACGGATAGGCACCGGCCTCATGCAGGACACAATAAAGACAATGATGGGGGGTCCGCAACGCTTAGGTGGTGACAGGATTGGAAAACCGTTCTGTTGATGTACGGGCGCTAAAAGTGCGAGTCAAATCAGACGGCCGTTACTCGGCACCAACGGCCCGAGTCCTGACATCGAAAGACGCGAAATGTGTCCCGCACGCACGGCGTCTCGTCCAGGCTTCCACGACTCCGGACCGGACCTGCTGGGGGTCAGAGAAAGACTCAGTGGGGCCGTGAACGGAGTCGAGGCTGCGGTGTTGGCTTTGCGCTTTGCACAACCCAACGGTGGACTTCCGCTTTTAACTGACGGTTTCCGTTATGCGAGCCGATTGCGCTCCCGAGATTAGCGCACAAGTTGCTTAAGAGCGTTCAGCGAGTCACTTCCGCTTTGAATCCCAACAAGCAATGACGTCACACATGTGTGTCCCACCGACCGACCGACTTGGTCGGGTGACACGTGGAGGGCGCGCAGGGACAGCTGACTGGGACAGAAAGGGTGGGCACAAAGCTGCACAAGAGAGGGCAACAAGCGCCCACTACTGGCCTCCTCACCCACACCTTCTTTTGGGTCATGTGCACTTATAGATAGATAGATAGATAGATAGATAGATAGATAGATAGATGTGAAAGGCACTATATCATAGATAGATAGATAGATGTGAAAGGCACTATATCATAGATAGATAGAGTGAAAGGCGCTATATGATAGATAGATAGAGTGAAAGACACTATAGGATAGATAGATAGAGTGAAAGGCGCTATATGACAGATAGAAAGACAAAAATATGCTATATGATAGATAGATAGATAGAGTGAAAGGTGTGATAGATAGATAGATAGCTATCTATCTATCTATCATATAGCGCCTTTCACTCTATCTCTCTATCTATCAGTCAGTCTAAACGTCTGATCTTGCCTACTACGCTATATTTCGACGTATCCATTGTGCGCGGCTCTTTCCTCGTTTGCCTACTAATTGTACACACAGCACCTTCCTGTGATGAACTGGCACCTTGTCCAGGGTTTGTTCCCGCCTTGCACCCTATGCCATCTGGATAGGCTCCGCCCCCCACGTTCCATCTCAGGACTTGGCGAGTTACAAATGGACTGCCTGACCTTCCGTGACCGAGCAGACTGCCTGATCCAATCTTTCTTTGCACTGCAGGGGTCAGCGGTGCCACATCCCATAAACAGAGAGCTACCAAAGGCACTGATTACATTTTGCTGTTTTCTCTTTTTAATTAAATTGTGATGATTGACAGGCTGCCATCGTCACTCAGCCTTCCTCCATTTTCAGCTCACTGTGATGCCTCCGACCCGCACAGCGACTACAGAAGTGACCCGAGGGACAGGACCGAGGACAGGAGCGAGCGGTTGGCTGTGACGGCGACAAGGAGACAAGAACGAGGCTGTGCAGGTGAGGGGCGGAGTTGTATAGGTCAAGGGGCGGGGCTTGACAGGTCACACCGGGGCAGCTCACTTAGCTGCTGTTATGAAACTCAAAAGAAAAAAAAAAATCTTAAAAGACGCGAGAGAATAATTTCCCGAATGATGGATGGAATGGCGACCCGTCTGGAATTTCTTCCTCTCCTGTGCCTTATGCTGTTGCATCAGACCAGGACCCCAAATTAGATGGGGGGTGCACAGTGTGGATGGGCTAAATGAAGGGATGGAGGCAGTATGAAAGGCGCTATATAAAGTTTGTGAAGCTTCTGTCCATCCATTTTTTCAGCCCGGGGTCACACAGTGGGATTCTTTAATTTGAGTTTACTGAGCACACAGCCGGGCACAGGGGTCAGCTCCGGGGATCGGGGTTCAAGCTGTCCTAACGCCGAGGGTGTTACAGCTCTTGGTGACGTTACCTTGGCTTGTTGGATGGACTGGCATCCCACCCAGGATTGCTGCTACACGTTGGCAGTGCTGCTGGGCAAACACACAACTGAAGGGAAGAATGAAAACTTCACAAAAGAACCAAAAAAATCAACATAAAAGTCAACTGGAGTGGCATGGCGGTGCAGCGGGCAGGGTGGACACTTGGCAGACCCTGAGTCTTGGGTTTGCATGTTGCCAAGGTGCAGTTTGTGTGCTCTCCCAGCATCGCATGTTGGGCTCACTGGTAACTCAGAATTTGCCCTGTGGGTGTGTGCCCACCGGTGGACTGGCACCCTGTTTAAAGGTAATCACACGCTGCCCACCCATACCCCTGAGTTGCAGGTTTCAGAATTCAGTTCCATTCAGTTAGTTTCCGTATAGCGCCTTTCTCAGAGGGAGGCCTCACAGTGCCAGTCAGTTGGATAAAATCAGTTAATGGATGTCCTGAAATGAGGAATCCTACAGTCTGCTGGTGTGGCACACTGCCTGGCAGAGCTCTGAAGGGTGTCCTGTTGGCATCACTGAGCTGGAATGGTGTTCTGAGAATTAAGGAGCAAAACCTGAGTGGCACCTTGGCAGGTGCAGGGATATTAAAAGATGTTTGACAAGAACGGGCCATTCAGACCAGCAAAGCATGCCAGGCCTGTCGACAGAAATTCTCCAAATCTTTATATAGCGCCTTTCATTGATTGTTGAGCCCACAGCGACCACACATGCAGCAGTGCTAAAGAGTGATACCCACGCAGCTGACCGCGGCTTGGTAACTGGGCAATGTGCGTTGGCATCGGGAGGGTTTGTGTGACACAATCCAAGCAAGTGGGTGCAAGTTCACTTCCTCATGCCCGCTGACTGGCTCTCTTCCTCGCAGGTTCCTGCCCGAAGACAACTCTGCTGCTCTACGTGCTGACGTCACTCAGCATCCTCCTGTGGGCCATCCTGCTTGCCATCTTCTGTATCCAAGGTAGGCTGCTTGTGTCCGGCGCGATCCTGGGCAGAGTGGCATAGCCGGCACCACAGCCAAAGGCTGCTGGTCACCTGCTTGGCTGCCATCCTTATATAGTGCATTTATAAAGTTAAAGAAACATTCCAGGTGAAGCAAAGGACCCCCCGGTAGACTGGGAAGCACAATCAGGTTCACAATGTGGTGCCCTTCACAAGTGACAATACAAGGGGGCCCGAAGAGGAGTGGCACCTGTCTGCCATCTTTAAAAGGCACGATAGATACCTGCAAGACAGGCCAGCAGGCAGCCCTGGCCGTGATGGCACAAGACAGACCCTTGAGGTGGTCCACATGTCCACGAGCCTGCTGGGATGGCAGAGAGTGGCATGGAGGCTTGCATGTCATGGATGAGGACTCGCTGCGCTTCTGCCCCTCACACACTTTGTCCTTCTTTGCAGATTCCTATAACTCATCCGCCATGGCCCTGATGAAGGAGGACATCGCAGAACTGAAGTCAGCGGGTGAGTGGGGAACGAAAAGGGGGCAAAGGTGAAGTAAGAGGGGACGCTGTGACGTTCCAATGAGCAGCCAGCGCCATTCCCAATTTATGAATGTATTGGAACACTTAAAGTCAACTGGCCCCTCTGGGCACCTCACCACTAGGACCCCCGCTGCCCCCATAGCTGCCTGATTAACGATCCAACACAGCCCCCTCTTAAAGTGACCTTACCGGAGGGGCCCTGCAGCAACGCTGAGTGAAAAGAGGACATTTGTCACCGCTCTGTGCTCCGGTGTCCTTACTAAGTGCCCCCTCTAGTGACATAAACGGCACACTGCAGTTATGAAGTGGCACAAAGCACAGCAGCACTCAGCCCGCAATGAGGACAGGAAACTGGGCCCGTCTGCGTGGGCACGGATGGGCGGAGCTGCTGGTCTCATCCTGCCAGGCGTCTCCGGGGTCTGCACGATCTCCACGTGCCCCTTCTGCATTCTACCATCATTCAGGCCTCATGCCAGCGCAGCTCGCATCGAGTCATCTGGCAAAATCCACCTCAGGTCGGCCCGAATTCCTCATCTTGTAGGTCCAACCAGTCAGACCAGGCCAATTTGAGCAAAAGGAGCTCTGCTGGTATGGGAGGCGGGCACCAGTCTCTGCCACCTATGCCTAGAAATCATGGGGAATGTCATAAGCCAAACTAAGTCGCCATTCCATGCGGTGCCACCAGCTCAGCAGATTCCACAAGCTTGTCACTGGTGTGACATTCCAAGGACCGGCCAGAGCAATTCCCAAACTGGGAATGTTCTGGAAGCCAAGGTGCCACACAGAGGGCCAGAGTGGCAATCAGGAGGTTACCCGGTGGGCCAGTGCCATTGCTGCGCTTTCATTTTATTTAACCGTTAGTTTGTGTTGAATTGCGCTGCACTGTTTTCAAAGCCCCTTCTTGATTGGCTTTTGACAAAATCGGAAGACAATGGCAGCGTCCCCAAGGTGAAAGAGTCCCTGAGCTCCTGCTCTCCCGCCCTCAAGTGCCAGTGTGTCACCAAGAGTGACGCAGGTGCCAAGCAGGGGGCCGCTTACGTTCCTCCCATGTGACAGTAACTGGTCATTCAGCGGATATCCCACAATGTCAGACGGTCAGTCCAATATCTCTGCAGCCTCCATGCTGGAGCTCCAAGTGGGTGGGGTTGACTCCAATGGGCGGGGTTCACTCCAGTGAGTGGCCCCCAGATGGGTGGAGTTAACTCTTCTGGCTGGTCCAGGTGGGTGGAGTTGACTCCAATGGGCACCAATCAATCCCCAGCCGCAGAACACGAGCTCCGCCCCATTCCACCATGGTTGAGGGTGGACCCCACCAGCCCACCTGGACTGAGAACTGGGAGGCTCTTCTAACCCCAAAGCAGCCTGACAGTTTCTATTACTTTGCTTACCAATAAATACATGAAATGGCCCAGAACACACCTGGGTTGGGGGGGGGGGTAAGAGGCTGGCATTGTAGTTGGCACCCTTCAACACCACCTTCCCCTCTCGTTTCAGATGCCCAGGCTGCCCTGAATATCAGCACAATGATAAACAGGATTTCTTCAGAGAAAAGAGCAAGTAAGTGTGCAGGCCGCCGAGGCGACTTGGGGGTCTTGGTGTCAGCAGTGGGATGGCAGGGTGACCCTCACCCGATGCTCTTCTTTTGCAGACTCGCTGAGCTTCAGCCAAATCAACGAGAAAGTCGAGGCACTGAAAGCAGCAGGTGAGCATTTTGGGGGGCCGTGTCCGGCCTTCCTCTTATTTGATTTGCCACACGTTGGCGGAATGGGACAAGCAAAGTGTGTTTCTGTCCTGCCAGCTGCCATAGTGAATTCATCTAAAGGTGGCACATCTGGGGACAGCTGTCAGTGCCAGGAAAATAAAAACATAAAGACAAATTAAAATCAGGGCGTCACGTCATTGCCATCCTCTGGGAGGCGCTGTCTCCGGGCCCATTGGTGGCTTTGGGGCTCAGAAGCCAGCCACCCTCCATTGTTGCCCCCGAGCAAGCCAAGAATCTACCCGACGCCCCTGGCATGGCCTTCCTGGCTGGTTGTGCCATCTTCATGTCCAGCACAACCCCACTAAAGCAGCAGGCCCGGTGGCTGACCCAGCTGGGCACAGAGGTGGTCCAATAACACGTCTGCTTTCCCCCCACAGCCTCCAGACGGGTGTACTTCTTCACCCTGTACACGGGCACCCTGACTGGGAAGGTGGACCCCATCAAGTTCAACGAGGTGTTCCTAAACATCGGTAACGCTTACAGCAGCAGCTCCGGCAGGTTCACGTGTGCCTACTCCGGAGTCCATCACTTCTTCTTCTCTGCCAACAGCCAGCAAAAGGTGCCAACTGAGCTCTGCCTGATGGTCAACTCCTGGTGCAAAGTGACGAGTAAAGCAGACCCAGACAAAAATGTCACGGGTAACATGGGCATGGCGCTGCTGGAACTCCAAAAAGGGAACACCGTGTGGGTGAGCCAGGTGACGGGGGGCAGCTGGGCCAATGTCACCTTTGGGGGTATGCTGCTGTGAAGGCACAGATGGGACTGAGGCTTAAAAGAGCCTTGTGGCACCAGGAGAGTGCCAAGGTGGTGGGTGATGTCAGACTGCCCTGGAGCACCCCGTCTCTTGCTGTTCTCACTTCTTTCACACCACAGGGAAGCCAGGCTTGTCGCCTTGGTGCCAGTTCCTTTGGCATACAGGACAGTGCCACCCACCCTGGGGAAAGTGCTGGCAAGGAGCAGAGGTCAAGCTTGCCCAGACATGGTGCCCACCTTCCTCACTGATTGGCACCCCCACCCTGTGGACCATCACACAATGCCCGCCTATTTGCTGTTTGGTGACTCTGCTCATTACTTCTCTTTTTTAATTGGTTGCTTAGTTCCTGAAAAATTAAAATGGCATTCGGTCCTCATCTCTGGAAAGTCAATAAAACAGACATGTGGGCAGCGGCTGGGCTTTGTGGACAGGAGTGCCAGTGTGCCCACCAAGGCTGCTGATGCCAGTGCCTTTGAACTCCACACCCTCACAGCTTGGCATGAGTTGTTGGTATTTAATGTGGTCCTGCCTTGCCATGTAGTGCCCAGGAGCCGTGGCAGAACAAGTCCACGTCTGGCCTTGGGCTCTCCAGTGCGTACACGGCGGGCCGATGGTGGCGACTCAATCCATACCCAGAATGCCCAGGTGCACACTGTATAGCGCCTTTCTTATCTCGCTTTGGCTCAGTTTTCTCTTTGTGTATTTCGCTGGCCACGGTGCCCACTTTGACATCAATAAAACCCCAGCTGAGCCGAGTGGTCAAACATCCAATATGCCACATTGTGACATCACAGTGGGAAGAGCATCTACAGGTAGGGGGTGCCGACTCATCTCAGGCCACACAGATGGGCGCTGAGCGATCACAGCAATGCCACCCTGCCACTGAACAGGCCAGGATTGGAGCTGCGAGGTGGCAGTGCCACTGTGACACCCTGTCATCTGACCCATACTAGTCTGAGTTGTTCCCTGGTCAACACCGCAGAGTGCCACAGGATTGTGGGCTCTGTGGAAGGCGCTATATAAAATACACTCCGCAGCCCCTGCACCAGGCCCGCCTACCACAAACCACCTGGTCAGCCGAACAACCAATCATCTGGCTGCAAGTCAACCGTGGGTGTGGGGGCTGAAGTGAGACTGACTGGGCCTGAGGGCAGGTGCCCGCTGCCCACCCCCTGGGGTTATTACACCACACCCACACCAGTCTAAAGGGGGTCTCTGAATGGACCCTGCTAGTGAGGCTACAGTGGGCACCTCCGACTGGAATGACATCACCGACTTCTGCCCTGATATGCAGCCCGACCCCACGGTAAAGCCTGGTGGTGCCCATGAATTGGGCATACATTGGCACACCATCTGAATGTCACAATGCTGCTGACCACAATGGCCCCTCTGCCCCCACATAGCGCCTTTGGGCCAAGGAGGGAAGGGAAGCCCACAGCCCGATGTCACCGAGTGCACCAAAGCTGAGTGCCCTGCTCAACAGGCGACCAACAACAACTGGGGCAAAAGGGGGGGCGACAAGGTGGGCTGAATAAAGTGGGCACCAAGAGTGAAAAGTGAGAGTCGAACGTACGCAAGATCAGGCAGACAGATGGCGTCCTTAAGAGGAGAAGCAATCCACCCTTAGGTTGAGCCACACTCTTCCTCACCTTCGCCAAATATTTAGTCAGAGCCCCCCGGCCCAGGGGACATCCAAGTGACGTCACTCAGAAGTGCAGCCGGGCGCCGAGGGCACAATACACCACACATGTAGCGAGCTTTAATTGGCGAGCAGCAGCATCTGGAAGGAAACTCAAAGAGGTGAACTCAGCAGCTGGGGATGACCTGTGATAGGCATGTGTGGCAGCAGGACACTGGTATGGGCTGGCATCTTGCCCAGTGCCACTCTGCCCCCCCTCCCCCACAGCCCTAAACTGGATCGAGCAGGTTGGAGGACGGCCATCACCTCGCCAATGGCTCTTCAATCACAGTTAGTTGGCACTCAGATGGGAGACCCACCAGGACTGCTGGATGAGGCGTTGGCAAGCCCCTCCGAGAGTCCCTACCCCGTGGTCCATGTGTGGATCCCAATGCCCTGGTGCTGAGATGAAGACACTGGGCTACGAAAATTGGCACCATTCTGCGGCTGAGACGTAAAAGCGACGCCCTGACACTCTGTGGTCATAAAAGACCCCTGGGCATCCTCTAAAAGCCTAAGCTGCCACCTGCTGTCCTGGTTAAATCGCCCGCCACAGCCTTATCCATTCCGGCCCCCTAATCATTCCTCTTACCCCACTGGCTACTGTGTGGGTGGGTACTGCACACCGGTGGCAGCTGAAGTGGCTCCCTGCAGAGGGATAGAGACATGCCAAACACAGTAAATTTAGTTAGGGGGGCCTGAGCAGCGAGTTGTGCGGTGCTGGCACAAGTAGGGGCTATCAGGCTGCCAGTGTCACCAGACACAATTAACATCAGAGGGGGTGAGGCAGGGTGGCAGCCCCTACTGGTCAAACTTCAACTGCGACATCACAATCTGACACCAGCCTGGCATGAGAAGGCAGAGGTGGCATGCTCATGCCTTTGACATCACAACATCGTGGCCCAACCTGGGATGCCAACCTGGACCAGTGTCTTCTACAGGGCACCCTGTTCAATTCTCACGATTTCCAGGGCAATTGGACTGGCAGGTGCCCACTTACACCGGAGCCACAGCTCGCCCGAGAACAGCGGCGGGCACAGACTGCGACGTAGGGTGAAGGTAAAAAGCCAAGTCCAGGTTAACTAGGTCTCATTTAATGTGGAAATAGAAAGTGACATCATTGTTAGAAATATAAAGAGCACTCCGTAGAAAAGTGTGCCACGTGAAAAACCCCAAAGTGTACATTCTCACTGTGTTAAGAGAGCCCCCCACCCCGCAGTGCCCGCTCAGGACCACAGCACGCCTGAGGGCTACGCATCGTGTCTGCCATGTGTCTATAGAAAGGTGCGACACCCACATGTAAACTAAAGTGAACCCAGCCGTCCTGTGCCCAGTGCTGCCCACTGCTGTGTGCTGTGGCACAGCGCCCAATATCATTTCTAAAGCTGCAGGACACCAAAGCCATTGACCCCAGTCCAGACTCCACAGTGACCATCGCCAGGCGGTCACAAGGACAAAGGTGGGCAGGAAAGGGTCAGATACCCAGATGCCATCTTCAAAAGAAAACAAACATCCGTGTCACATGATGACAGCACACACATGACAGTAACGTGTCCCCAAAAACACAAAGGGCGACCAGCTGCCTCAGTCGCATGCACATCTCGCTCTTTCCTTTCACAATAAATTCTTAAACGTCCAAGACACTGGCATACACGGGCACAAGTTTGTCTGGTGCCAAGGACACAAAGCTCCTGCTCTGTGGCACAACTGATTAAGAGCCATTCGGCTCAGGAGGCGAGGATGACACGTCACCACCAGGCATGCCACCCTCAGCGCCAGTGCTGCCCCTTGGCCACATGGGGGCGCTCTACAAATCCCGCCTTTCCATCAAACACCCCGTTTATGTCTGAAAGCCTTAAGAGGAACATTCTGGAGAAATCCCTGCAGTGCCCGGCGCCTCTCATCATTGGCAGCCCGTCTGAAATGTCGCCCAAGTGCTGAACAGGGAGACAGACTAAAGCTGTGGTATCCTGCGGCCCCCCAGGACTATCTAACAGTGGGATACGCTCCACGGTTGGACCCCCCACATTCTTTCTTATTGTGTACGTTAAACCACCGGGCAAACGGTGCCATCATCAAGGTATGATTTAAATAGTGGCGGCCATAGATTAAGCAGAACATGTTGAGCTTGAGAATGACAGGGGGGATGGGGCTGGGATGGGTGGGGGGGGGGCATTAAAAAATAAGCGGCAATCAGCTCCACTCATCAACAGGAATGCCAACCAGTTCAAAGCTTCACAGTAAGACGATAAAAAACAGAAATGGGTGGTGAGGCGCAGCATTCACACGTCCTCCTGTGCCAACTCTTAATGCCTCTCCGTGTTTGAGGCGACTTCAGTAAAATCTGCAACGGCCCACCAACTGGAAAAAGCCGGCAGGCCGCAGGTCAGGGGGGACAAAACCCCCCAACAGGGGCAGCAAAGCGGAGGCCACTTACTACATGATTAGGGACAGGATGGCCACGGGGCACTCGGGTGGCTCACAAACCCACTCAACAATCGACAGGTCACAGAGGTAAGCAGCGAGCCCCCCGTCTCCAGCCCTCGTTTCAGTAGTCTGCACATGACGGCCGAGCGGGGAAGAGGGGGGCACAGCAAACGTGTCCAAGAGAAAGCCGCAGCGTCTCCACACCCAGTCACGTCCAGGGCGGAAGGATCCCGCCAGGCGCCCTGCCCTAGCCAGAGCTACAGGCGCCCCACTTTGGCATCCCCAATGGCGCCCCACACGTCAAACACAAATTCATCCGGAAAGGCAAAGTCTCCCAGCGTCTCATCCAGGGCTTCAGCAAACTCGTCGGGGTTCTTCTTGTCTTTTCCCAGTTCCACCATTGTGGCAGCTGCATATGAAAAGAAAGGAGAGGGCATCAGAGGCGGCACCACCCTGATCGGAAAAAAAACGACTGCCCACCGCCCCTGCTCTGTGTGCTAAAATCAGGATACAAAGGGAGTCGAGTTAGGGGCACGCTGGGGTGGCATTCGGTATGAAAGGCTCTGCGGTAACCGCAGCCGGTGACTCGTCCAGGGACACTGAGGGGACATCACTGATGGTTCCTGTCGAATTTAATGTGTGAAGGCGGCTGAAGCGCAAAGCATCACTGCACCTCGGGTGACGACGCCTACTGTCGGTGGCACCAAATAAATATTCTCATCACCTGCAGCCTTGAAAACGAGCGCCCTGGACATGCTTGTGACAGTGGAAGACCCCAGAGGTGGCTTCAGACCCCCGCTACTTCAAATGTGCCCAGGGCATGGCAGGTTAGGGAGATCCCTGTGCCCAGGGGAGATGAAGCAAGCAGGACATGAACGCCTTTGGCAAGGGACACAAGCGGAGGTCCTCTGTAAGGACGGTGCCATGTTGGCTTATCCTATTTGTCCAGAGGTGCATCAAGGAAGACAAAGACAGAGGTAACAAAGAAGCTCAGTGTCTCCGTCATTACTCATCCTTGGAGGAGAAGTCCACCCCTGTCAGTGACCGAACTCAGAGGTCTGACAGGAGGAAAGACCAAGGCAGGCCCACCAGGTTGAACGAATGTCCTCCTGTCAACACTCACATTTCAACTCCGTGTATATTTTGGGCACATTCTCTCAAAAACAAAGATGCCAACGTTTGCTCGTCTGCCTGTTCTCGTTTTCTGCTGTCCAATTGTTTGAAGTGCTGCACTAAAGTACCTGGTGGTGTGGTGACAAACATGGGACATTTTGATAAGGTCCACATAATAAAAAGTAACAAACAGAAGAAGAGGGTCACCCTGGGACACGAAAAACCAAACCATCAGGGAAGTTCGGCTGAGATGCGCGTCGGCTGAGCACAAACAGAGGTGGGCAGGTGGGCTCTGATGTTGAAGTGCCACACCACAGTGCCAAGGACTGCTCTTTGGTGGCTGCTTTTGTGTCTCACTCTGTTCCCCTTTTCAGGGTCAGCACTATGGCCTCGTGATCAGCACGCACCATGCAGAATGTCACATCACGGACCCTCTGAGGCATGGCACCCTCTCATAGAGGCACTCAGGCCAGATCTACAAATGCTACACCATGCAGTAGGCGGTACACCCTGGTAAAAGGGGGGCTCACCCAGTTCACTGTCCCGGATCCCCATGTAACTTTCCAGGAGGTCATCCACCTTCTCAATGGCCTTCTCTTCAAAAGCTGATGGCTGCAACACAAAGCCGTGGAGTCAGGGGGTGCCAAGGCTCTTGTATGTCCCACCCAGGCCTCCCCTCATACTTACCAGATCCTCCACCGTGGCAGGTCCCTTCGAGCGGAGCCGCAGTGTCCCCCGGCCTGTGCCAAGCTGAGCTGCTGAAGCGGACCTTGCGCTCCCGGACCGCTGGCTAATCATGTCTGGACAAGGAGGGAAGAAATAACCAATCAGCTTTAACCACAGGAGCGGACTTCCCGTTTGTGGGGGTCCCTGCGCTCTTACCAGACTGTCCCTTATCTTTCCTATTGTCACGTATTGTATTGGCAGTTTTATATAGCGCCCTTCGCATCCCCATGGCTCTCCGTGAAGCTCTTTACAGTTCACACACACACACTCCTGCTCAGACGGAGGACTTTCAATGGGGCCCACCCTGCAGGGGGGTGTGTGTGTGTGTGTGGTCTTGACTTTGGGTCTACGGAGCTGACATATGCAGCCCACCCCAGGGTCTTTGCTCAATTCGCAGCTCCGAGTCACTTTGTCACCACGATGTGGCCCTCAATGTGCAGATCCTCCAACTGTGACAAGCCAAACCAACAAGTGCAGTGCGTAATTCTAAAGAGCCCTGGGGTGGGCGCTCGCCATGAGCTGTACATCCAACTACTGGAGTCCTGCCAAAGGGACGTTTAAGTGAAAGGGGCACCACATCGGGCGGGACATCAAATCACTGCTTTACAGGATGCCCACCGCCTCACTGCGAATGTACCAAAGGACGGTCCATTAAGGGGCATACAATGGGAGAAGGCGCTTTGGAGGGCCTGTGTGAGAAAAGTGCCGAGAGAGACGTAGTGGATGACAGGACAGGTAAGACATCTGCCAGCGGTGGGTGCACATCAGGTGGTACTTTCAGCTTCTGGAGTAGTCCACTAAAGCCCCTTCCGAGGGATCACCAGTCGATCGGTTGGCCACACTTTGAACTCTGTCCGTCACCGCAGAGCAGACGTGCTCGTGTTGTCACGGCTCTTAAAAGGCGGGCGAGCGGGCACATCAGAGCGTCGCGTGGCGGTAATCTGTGTTCAGGGTGACAACGCTTTATAGTGGCGCAGGGCGGCTTGTGACGGGCCACGCTGTCAATGGAGCGAAGCCCTCATCTCAAGTTAATTCTCTGGAGCAAACAAAGAAACCTTGGCAATAAGAGGGGACTGCGAGGACCGGAGCTGGCGCTCTCGATACTCCGCTGCCAACACGCCGCACGATGTTAGTCGACTTTCACTGATTTCCTTCCCACTGATCTCCAGTGACAGCGCAGTATCCCATCAGTGGTGACATTAATGACATCAAATGTACATTTTTCATTGCCTCAGGTGTTGGACTTCCAGTCAAACGGTCGAAGGTCCGGGACCAATGGAGACGAATCATTTTGATGAAGTGACACTGAGGTGTCGTCAAATGACTCCAGGATGACCATTAAGCTGCAGTGATCAAGCGGTCAGCATGTTAGCCAAACCGGTCGAAGGTCCGAGACCGCCGTACACAAACTCGTTTTTATACAAATTTGGCGAGATACTCTTCAGTGATTGGCTGAAGTGCGAGGGGTTCCATCAGACTAAGGCGCCTTCCCTGCACTTCGGATTTCTCTGAGGTGACAAATGTGACGATTCACTTCAGTGCAACTCACTAATGTCACTTCTGTCAAGTCAAGGGTTTGCAATGCGCCAAGGACTGTGTGGCATCAGGGTGACTAAAAATAGACGGTGAAGTGGCACAACTTCATTAAAAAATGCACTAAAAAGGACATCTAAAAGTTTCTTTCTTGGTCAAATGCCACTAAAAATAAAATTGTGGGGCGCCAATAAAAGAGTAAATGTAATTTAATTGGAATGCATGGACTTGAAAACGAATTAAACAAACCAACTATTCCCATCTGAACACGTCTCACATGCACTTTTATTTCAGGGGGACGTTTCCTTTCCATTTTAATTGAATTAAATTAATCCTTTGATGGACGCCTCGTCACATGTGACCAACAAATCTTATTTTTTTGTCGTCACCCCTCAGGCCCACTGAATGCCTGAAATGGACCCCAGAAGGGGAGGAGGAATTCATCTCATGTCAATGAGGAGTCACACAAGTCCAGAGTGGGCAAAGGTCATCCTGCTCAACTGGACTCCAGAGATATGCCCGTAAAGCCGGCCACAAGGGTGCGCTACCATCGAGATGACAATAAAGGGTTAAGCAAATGAAACCGAGAGTTCAAGGAGTCGGCGCGCGAAAGATGGACCCCACGGTGACACCACAGTGCAGACGGGCTCAAGGGTCCCCCGGCCGAGTCGTAGCTGGAAGGCGCCATTGAGATCAGCAGCTGCGATACGAACGATAAAAGCAAAGCACCAAAGAGCGCCAAGGCTCTCTCCTCGTCTGACCCAAATCTCTGTGAGGAACGGACAGAAAAACACGAGAGCTTTGGAAGGATTTGGATTTTAAGTGGAGGGATACTTGACTGGAGTCTTCAGCGTCCCACCTTTGTGTCCCTTGACTCTTACAGCTGGCACACGGGCAGGGTTACACGGTGGGCCGGCAGCCTCGTGGTTTCGATTTCACCACACAAGACCACCGCCTGCCTCTCCTTAGATTGTGTCCTATGAAGTTCCTCCAGACGACTGAGCACTGAACATCTTCTTCTACTCCATCCCAGTTACATCCCACCAGCGTGGCTGTGGCTGGTGGTCTTTAACGCCGAGCGACAGAAAGTGAGCACTTGAGGATTTCAAGGTGGACACTAGACTTGGGGTCAGGCCACACCATCACCGTCACCCGCCAGCATATCTGAGGAAATATGGGGGGGGGGGGGGGTGTGTGTGCGTGTTTTATAAATGAAGCCCCCCAGGAAATATCGGGACAGGCGGTGAACTTAGTGAAGCCAACTGCTCCAGTGTCTCTCGATTTCTGATGATCAACAACTTGGCCTTTAGGGCCTCAGATGAAGATGTCGACATACTGGTCACAGAGTGGTTGGGCAGAATCCTAAGACGGCACCAAACATGGCAGTGGTGCCCACCTCTTCATTCACAATTGGCTTACAAAGGGCCTTTAACACAGCAGAGCATTGTGGGAAGTGCGTCTCTTTTAATTAAGCTTTCCAGCCAACTGAATGGTGCGGTTCACCGACACGCCACTTAAATGAGCTGACGTCACATTAGGTGACTTCTAGTCACTGGGTATGTGACATTACGTGCCAACCTCGTCACCGGACCGTGTCAATTTACATGACTGTCTGTGCTCCGTCCCTTTTCTGTCAGCCAATAATGTGCTGGACGAAGGGCTGACAGGTACGGCGACTCTTTAAAACGCTTTGTTACTGGCGTGAGCGACTGCCCCGATTACGTAAACTGAAGTGTGGCGTAACGTGACACGGGCCTCTACATGAATAAATGCAATAACAAGTGATGTGCTGGGAGTCGGCCCCACTGACACGGGGGTTTTAACTGGAGGGCACATTAAATCAACTTGTTTGCCGACTGGGCGACTTCTTCTGGCCCACGCGCCTCCAACGCACTTTAGATTCCCGTCAATATGTCTCAGAATGACACAAGAGTGAAGGTTGACTGTTGGAGGAAATGGATAAAGAAGTCAACTCCCAAAATGGCGGCTGCCCCAAAACTCACCAAAGGCCTTCATCGGCTCCACCAGCTTCACACAGAAGTCCTTCCCCTTCGGCAGCTCCTTCAGCATCTTCGCCACCTCGTAGTGACGGCAGCCGATCAGGCTGTGGCCATTTATGGACTCGATCAGATCGCCGACATTGATGACCTGAATTCGGTCAATGATGCTCCCTTCCTTGATTCTCTGCAGGCAGAAACAAAGGTGGGCATTGAAGAGGCGCTCCTCACCGCGGGCGCAGCAGACGTGGCAGGGCCTACCTTGATGAAGGCGTAGCCGGCTCCGTTGTCAGTGATGGTGAGCCCCAGCGCGTCTTCACTTTTGAACACGTCCACCTCCTTCCGCTGCCCCTTGATGTGCGCAAAGATGAAATCCTCGAGGCCTATCTGACCCCCGAGCAGCTTGTCCATGTCAACCTTGTGAGTGTTGAGGGTGCAGAACATCACCTGAGAGGAGAGCAGAGCAGAGCAGGGCAGGTGGGTAAGCAGGCACAGGGCTACAGGCCGACCTGCTCAGCGTCCTGGCACACGCCCTGCCCAGGGGAGACTTCCAGCACATTTCCCATTGAGTTTTGCCCACTCTGTGCCCTTCGCTTTTGTGCACGGCTCCGTCCCGGGTATGACGTTAACTGCATGTCGGGAAAAACCTAAGGGGTGGGTGGCAGAATTGGCACCCCAGCAACCAGAATAACCTCCCACTGTCCCACTCCATCTGAAATGGCGTGGTGCTGAGGTGCCACCTGTCGTGTGGCTGCCCTCGGGGTCCTAATCTGGGAACCTGATGTAGTTTGACAAGTGGTGGGTGTGACAATGCGCTGCCCCCCTAACCTCTCTAATAAACGGGGGCATACTAGTTGCCTATTTTTTACATGCATATTGGCACTCCCAGCATTGGCCAAATTTTTTTTTGTTATATTGTACTTTCTTTGTCACCTTCTATCTGCTGGGTGGCACAGCATGAACATCGCATGGCTTTGGGGGGATTGGGGGGAGTCGGCTCATCGCTGGGAGAAAGCAAACGCGTCTGATGAAGACTTCAGCTTTCTGTTTCACGGCGCCAACTCAAAAACCAAACAGGGAGCTACAAAGGCAGAACTCGAGGAAATACGCGGCACAGGAGAGAAGGCCAACGCGTGCCACACAGGACTTCACTTCACCGAACTCTTAAGGTTACGCAACGGGCAAATCACCGCAGCCAAACGTCACGGAGAAGGCGTTGACATCGCAGACCCCAAATGTCGCTCGCTCACCTGCCCTAAAAATCTTTTTTTTCCCCGTCTTAATCAACTCTTCATCATGGTATGTCAACGGCAGCCCAAAATGGCACTGCCCACAATACTGTAGCAGAGCTGCTGCTGGAAGGACTTCATTTCCCAGCAGCCCCAAAGGGCACTGCCCTCACTGGATGTCTGAAATGGGCAAACGGGCTGCTGGGGAAACTTGAAAGGGAGATCCGTGTTGTGCGCATCCCGTCCAAAGTAACCCCTGTGAAGTCATTCGTACCCAGGATCGTGCCCATCGTCCTCTCTAGACCGCCGGTAGGCCTGTTGCTGTGCCACTGAGTCGTGAAGGTTTATTGTCGCGTTAATGTTGGTATCGCTGGTTGTCTGATTTTCCATTTTACACCTTGGTCTCTGACCGTGAGTGTGCGGGTCCTTCCTGGAACCCCCCCCCCCCCACTCCCCCATGCGCCAATGTGACCCCACTATCCCGTAACCCGTGCCTGCTCTCTCACCTCACTGGACGCGATGCCAAAGGCCTCTCCGATCTTGCAGTAGAGCTCGCGGACATTGCTGAAACCCTCAATCCGCCCGGTAGGACTGCCATGGGCGAGCTGTGTGTGGAAAACCAGGCGGGGCCGGAGGTTAGGGGGTGGGGGGGGGCAACCCGGGCTGCAGATCCAGCCCTCCCTGGGCGCTCTCGCCAAGGCCCTCCAAAGTCATTCCGGCTCGAATCGGCTCGGCCTCCTCGTTCTCCACCAGGGGTGCTTTTTTCCGACGTCCAAGACCAAGCGGCATGGCTACAAGCAGAACTCCCTTAGCCGATGGTGCCAGTCACACACGGTGCTGCTCGTCACTTTTGGTGGCAGAGGAAGAATCACGATGGCCAAAAGCACCGGGAGGAAGTGCACAGCACGAGAAGCATGGGAGGTTTACGAGGGCATCTTCAGAGGAAGAAGGAAGAGGCCTCAGGAGAAAATCCGTTTCCAGGACGCGTCTGAAATACAAACAGAGGCTGAGAGTTAGCGAGGGGAAGGCCTGGGCCCGGTGGTCACTGCGCCACGAGACCACCACTAGGGAGGGCAACACCAACAAAACCACCTGAGCAGGGCGCAGTGCTGGGGAGGACAGCGGGAGGTGAATGGACTCCCAATGACCTGACAGGCAAGGGAGGAAGGGGAGGCAGTGGGGTACGCTGGGACCAAGAGTGGCATGGGGGGGGGGGGGCACAAGATGACATGCCACACAGACGCACCTGAATGACCAGAGAGCTTACATACTGGAGGGCCGGGGGGCACAGGGGGCAGGAGCCGTCAGGGTGAGGCCTCCAGAGAAGTCGGCAGACGTGTAAACATCAATCGGAGAAGGCCGACTGCAGCGAGCTTGGTGTCCCCTTTTGGTGCCCGGGGGTCACATGAAGTATTTGCAAAGAAAAGAAAAAAAATAAAAACAAACCCTGGGGACAAAGCAAAAAGTGCCATCAACTTGGCAGAAACGTTCAGCAGAGCGAGGGGGACACGAAACGCCAGCAGTGACGGGCACACTCCCCTAACAGAAGGGCAGAGAGCAGAGAACATCTGAGCTGCTGAGGGGCTCCAGAGGGGAGTGTGCCAGGAACACCAAGCTGTTCTGCCATCAGGGCCCCCGCTGGCTGCTTCCTACACCACGTCCTGTGCCCGTCTGCACCGAGGCTGGTGATGCTGCAGCAGGGTGTCTCCTGGTTGCCTCCAGTTGGGGGGGCATTTCTTTATAGTGCCTTTCACATTCCTCTGCAGGTCTCCATGCCCCAGGCGCCCTGAGACCCTCACACATTACTTACACCCCGAGTTGTACGACATTTACAAGAGGAGCTTTGGGGTGTCAGCTGGTGCTTCAATAGCCCAGGTGCCCAAAACGCCAGCCGTCGCACACACAGACTCCGACGTGGTGGTCCAGCATGGCGCGTTAAGTCTGCCGCCAGACGCTTCATCACCAGGCTTATCTTTTGTTTGTTCAGGTGGCCTGGTAACACGGAGGCGTATCAGCGAGTCAGTCGCCCCGTCGTCAGCGCGCGCTCACCGTTGTCTAAAAGCCCCTCACACAGCCAAAAGCACCAAACACAGCCGGTGACGTCTCCTACCCGCTGCCAGGCTGCCACTTTCTCACTCGAGCTTACTGCCCGTTGCCCCCAGCAGTGAATGTCCGACTCTCCTGTTGGCGGTGTCTGCCATTGGCGTGATCCTGGAGACTGGCAGGGCACGCTCCGCTCCACACTTCACACCACAAGCGGCCTTTCTGAGCCATCTTGAGCGCCTGTGCCACGTGACCTAATCCCACGGGACGCTAATCCCAGCTCAGAGCTGGGGGCCGCTCCTGCCGTGATACCATAAAGTCAACGCCATATCATAGCCTCCTTCTCCCTGGACCCCCCAATCACACCGTTCAGGGGGCCAGGTTCTACACCCACCCCCACTGTCACCTGACGTCCCCGATTCAGTGACCTCCACTCCATCTTGGGACTTCACGGCTGGAGCTTATGCCACGTGCCGCTCCGACTCCACTCAAGTCTGCGCAGAGGTGGGCCAAACCCACCGTGCGTAATTAAGGTGGCAAAAATTCCAACCTGGAATGAAAAGCACACTGCGCCAGCTCCTCGGGTGAACCAGCTGGGCTCCCCGTCCCGTTGGCAAGTTGATAAATAGTCACTTTTAGTTACAAACAAACCCCTGGCAAGTCCTTAAACATAACGTAGTCTCCCAACCTGACTCAACACAGCAAATCGGCGAACACGCCCTGGCACTTGAGATCACTTGGATGGCTGCCACCTGCCCAAGGCCTGGGACGGGCTGCTCAGGAGCAGGATGCAATGCCTCCCGAGGCGGGCCAGCTGGCCCCTTGCCGTTACTTGTGCTCTCGCATACACAGATGAGGAGTGGCAGTGTGAGGTGGGCACCATCTGGGTAGGGGCACAGGCCTGCCAGCCGCCTCTGGTCACAAGACTCCAGCACACCCTGCGCGCTTCTGTTAAGAGCGGGACAAGTGCCGCGTGCCCTCGTGCAATGCTTGGGGGGCACACAAAGGAGGAGACACCGGGGGGACAGTCGCCGTTAATCTGATGGCTTCCTGTAACGAATAACGAAATCAGCCGCCTGCCTCTGTCCAAAAACCAACTGGGGGGGGGCACCCCTTCGCCAAAGGCTCAGCTCAGCAATGCGGAAGAAAGGGAGAACACGCAGCCCGTTTGGCACAATCTGTGTACCTCCAAAAAGACGTGAAACCCAGCCGGGCACTTCGTAAGACCCTCTGTCTGCGCACACAAGCACCCGCCGCCATTACAACCGCACTCTCCTCTTCTGTGCTACAGCTGGCACAGGCAGGTGGAGGTGGACACACCAGAGTTTGTTTGTGGCACCACAGGGTGGCAGCAGCCTGCATGTGGACTGCACATTCCAACTTGTGCCAACACGTCGTCTTATAGAAAGCGAGAGAAGCTCAGTGGCTCTACGCGGACTCCTGGTCGGTGTGTCACTCGGATTAATGACAAGAATACGTCACGTGGGTACAGGCAGACCTCAATGACTCACTTTATGGAGACACAGAGTGACAGCTCCAAGGCCAGGACTTCCTCTGTGACATCAAGGACTCGCAGTGTGTCACGTGTGGCGACTGGGGACCCTCCACACTATGGCGGTCTAAGGCTTCACTGCGTTAGCCGAGTCTCCTCTTCTTCATTTGTAAAAGGGGGGCTACTTTCAGTGCTTAGATTTCTTGAGCTTCTGCAAAAGTTACACCTGACCCGCCGGTCTATGGGACTCTGTAGTTGAGAACCAAAGGCGCTGCCCACTACGCCAGCATGCCACCCAACCATTCCTCAAAATGTCTAATCTGACAGGCCCAGCACAAGTCAAGGAGCATCGCTGGGCTGAGGGGTCCGTCCACGCAAGGTGGTCACTCCAGCCCAGCACCTCGTTCACCAGAGAGTACTTACAGTATAATAACTGATGCCACCATCCTGGGCATTCCAATGGCCCTGTGAAGCATCTGGGGATCTCAGTACCCGAGCACCGCTTACAATTACATTCACGTACTTAGCAGACTCTTTTGTCCAAAACAGGCCAGCGTAATCGAATGATGTCAGTCTGGGGGACTGTTTGGGGACAAGTGTGACAGGACGAGGTTCCATAAGTGGTCACCACAACTGAAGAGCTCAGAACAAAAGTGCAAGTGAGTTACAAAAACTAAACATCTACTGACAATCCGACAGAAACTCGCCAAACGAGAGCCTTCAAGCACGTCTCAAACACATCGAGGGGGTCGGAGGTGGGCAGGGGGTCTCCACTTACACAGGTGCTGACCCACCGACTACTCTGTAGGCGAGCATTTGAACTCAACGCGTGCTGTGAATCATCTGCAGTGGCCTGGTGACACGGTCATTGTCACCGTCACTATCCACCCCATCATAAAACTGCCTTGGAAAGGATCAGTTCAATCAGAGGTGACAATGACGTGCTGTAGCTGGGCTTGAACCTGTGCTTGTAAAAGAAAACACAAAAGCCGCTGGTCCTGAAGCTGCAGTCGTGCACGACGTCTTCAGCTTTACTGTTTGTCCTTTAAACCAACTACATTTCCAACTGTTGGCTTACACATCGGCGTCTTGACATACAATTGTGCACAAAAAGAAATTCATTCGAGAAACACGAATCCCTTCATACGAGAGACTTTGGGTGCACATCAACCATCTCTGGAAAAGAGAAAAGGAGCCAAGAAATGACCACCAGGTGACCAAAAGACAGAAAGAGGTGGGCAGTCAGTAAACACTCGGGCACAAAGCTCAGGTTCCATTTGAGTTCCAGTTCAGTGTTGTGCCCCCAGTACGGAGCTCACTGAAATGTCCTGCACCACTCACTCTTTGTCATACTCACGGCACAGGTGGCAGGATGGCACAACAGATTACAATCGCTGCGTCAAACGGGGCCTGTGACATCAGGCGACAGACTCATGAAACGCCCAGGCGGTGCCCAGCACAGGTTGCCTTGTGACCCGCCCGTCCCGTGAATAAAGCCTGCCCCTGAATCTGGAGGCACAAGTGCCAATTATCCTGTACCATCTGCCACTACGGAGACCACCGCCGTATCTTGGGAGTTTGGGAAGCCACCGGGTCGCGAAATGTCAGGGGGTGCCGCACGCCCCCCTTCTTTCCCAGACAGCCTCACATTGCTGTTTGCCTTAGTCAGCTTTTGGCTTCGTGTTGTTTCTAACGCCCCCCCCCCCCGACGTAACAGGCTATCATCGACGGACGCTTGAAACGGAATCAGACGCCCCTCGGCTTACACATTAAAATGGGAGTTTTATACATCGTTACGAACGGATAACCGCATGTCTCGACGCGTTACCTGTTCAGGTTACCGTTCCAATTATGCGAGTTAAACACACAAAGCCTACACCTCCGGCAATGCGATCACCCGTGAAACGCACCGAATCGGCGTAACGGGAGGCTGACGTGCTGCGGCCTCACTGATCTGCGCTGGAGGTCTGATTGGCCGGCTCTGTGTTATCACCTAACGCCTGCGACAAAACAAAATGCCTTTGCCCCGAGATGTCCATCACCCAGACAGCGTCCCGCTTTCCACAGACCGCCGCCGGCCTGAAACGTCTGTAGACGACGACGACAACAGCAGCAGCAGCAGCAGCGCCCGGTACACCACGGGACAGCAGCGGTCCCACTCGACTCCTCGGCACAGGCCCCTCTGCTTGGATCCGTTTGTATCAGTTTTCCCGGCACACACGACCCTTCCCGTTAGGGCTGAATTCACAGACACACCCCTAAAACAATGCCCCACGGACAGGCTCCTCGACGGTCCTACCAGAGGCTGAACGCTGATCTCCGCTCCCTGTCTGCTCCTCGACCTGGATAGTCTGACATCAACGGCGGGCGGCAGCTGCCGATTCACGCGCGAGTCGCGGCAGAACGTGGGAAAAAAAAAATCAGCCGGAGACCGTCAGCTAGGAGGAGCTTCTAATGCTCGTGGCCAACCAGAAGAAACTCTGAGAAATTCTGACCAATAGAAAAACGTAACACTATCGCCCTCCTCCTGGGTGCTCCCTGCAGCCAACCGGATAGGACGGGGCGTTTTCGGTCGGAAGCTCAGGTTAAGGAGCAGCCAGCAGACGGAAAGAGGCGGGAGAAGGGAGCTGTGTATTTACTGACAGCAGGCGCGGCGTGCGTGTGTGTGTGTGTGTGTGTGTGTGTGTGTGGCGACTCCGGACGAGCAGCAGGCGCCGACGTAACGAGACAAGAAACCTGCGCGTCTTTCGCTTGAGTCACAGATGAAAGAGTCCGGCGTGGAAATCCCACGCAAGTCCTCGGGGTTCCCAGTGTGTGCGATACGAGGAGAACGGAGGGGTCAGGATGTCTTCAGATTCCAGCCCGCCTTATTCAGATTAATTTGGAAAAGTAAGACGGAATAAGTGCCATGGAATACCGTGATTAAATTGGGGGGGGGGGGGTTCTTTCAGTTGTATTTTGAAAATGAATCTGGTCGAGAAAGGCCTCTCTAATGGCGGGGAGCTTTTGGTTTGCACACCAACTTTATTTTTTAACAAGTGCGGTGGTCTTGGCGGCTTATTATCTTGCGATTTCAAATGCAGCAAATCATTATGTCATTTTCACAACGAAGCCTCCGGTTCCTGAAAAGTTGCTCGTAATCATAACGTCTCGCCTCACTCAGCTTTCATTTGGATTAATCGTTGCATTTGACCCAGGAGTGCACCTGTTTTCAAACTAAAATGCTGGGATATGTTGTTTCACTTCACCTTTTTACTAAAGAATGTGTTTCATATTCTCACCAAGAATGTATAGGCTGTTGTAATATCTGGTTAATCGCAAAGATTTCTTTATTTATTCAATCCCCATTCGTTTTATATGAGTTATAAAATCTGATTTCTTATAAAAAAATCCTCCCTTTGCATAAACGGTTTTCTTTTTGAGGCTGCAAATGCTACAACCTTCACATCAGGTTCTCCATTCTTGAATCAAACCACTGCGCCAAGATAGACGCATAAATTGGGAAAGGAACCCAAGTTAGCCATGCTGGCGGAGAAAAGACACTCAAAAGGTAGCAGCATGGTGAGCGGGCACCTGCTTTGGCGAGTGGCACAGGTGTAGCTCACTTCTGAAGCCAACCATATGGTCTGCTTGTGCCACGCCAGTAAGGCTCTTTGCCAGGCATAGGTAATGTCACACATGTGGGGCGCTATAAAGCATCCATATTAAAGTGCGGGCACATTTCCATGAGTTTTCTAGCAAGTAAGGTCCAAGAAGTCCACTTTGCAATCAAGTAAATTCTACTCGGCCAGTCAATTAATGCTTAAGTATAATATTAATAAGTGCAAAAAAATTAGAAGAATATGAATACCTTACACACCAATTTTATTTTGCCATTTATCCATCCATCCATTTTCCAACCCGCTGAATCCGAATACAGGGTCACGGGAGTCTGCTGGAGCCAATCCCAGCCAACACAGGGCACAAGGCAGGAACCAATCCAGGGCAGGGTGCCAACCCACCGCCATTTATGCTAAAATATTTTCTAAAAATGTATTTTATTACTTTCTGGAAAGATCAAAACATGTATTCTAATCTGTTTAAATAGTCTTTATCTTTATCAAGTAGGAAGTTAAAATCCTAGATAATGCAGTTAGTATTTGTTCCTTATACTTTATTTGTCAGTTATCATTCAACCCGCTATATCCTAACACAGGGTCACGGGGGTCTGCTGGAGCCAATCCCAGGGCGCAAGGCAGGAACAAACCCTGGGCAGGGTGCCAGCCCACCGCAGGGCACACACACACACCAAGAACAATTTAGACTCGCCAATGCACCTGACCTGCGTGTCTTTGGACTGTGGGAGGAAACCCAAGCAGACACGGGGAGAACATGCAAACTCCACGCAGGGAGGACCCAGCAGACGGGTCTCCTAACTGCGAGGCAGCAGCGCTACCACTGTGCCACCCTACTTTATTTGTCTCCAAAGGAAATCTAAATTTTACAGAAGCTCCAAAAAATAAAAAAGATAAACCCAAACAAGACCCCCCCCCCCCCCCGTAAAGGTCTGGCCGCTGTCAGTGAGAGGCCTGGTGGGTTTGTATCACTCGGGCCTGATGGACACCTTGTTTGAAGCGCCACTTGGTGTCCACGTACATCACATCCAGAAGTGTAAAGTTAAAGATGTTAAGAGTTTCTGTTGTGCCGCTTCACACGGACAGTACAAAGCTGGAAACCTCGTTAAGAAAATAAAAAGAGGATTGAAATTTAAAAAGTTTGCAGTTGTTTCCTTGTCAGCTTCCAAGTCCTTCCTGTGTTAGCTGTCGTCACTTGTGTGTAAATTATTCTTTATTTGGTTTTATCACAGGCCTTTTATGTTTATAGCAAAGTTGTATTAATAACGCATTGTTAACTTTTTATAATAAAAACACGTGGAACAGTTTTGTTGTAAATGACGAAATGACAAACTGGCTCAATGGCGGACCTCCAAAGGTCATGCGAGACGACCGTTTCCTCTCGCGTGTTAAGAGAGTTCATCACCAAAGACCCAATGCTGGTATTCATGTCAAACCTGCCCTCCTGACTGGTTTTCTTTCTCCTGCCCTCTGGTGCCAATCTGGGTGGTTTGGCAGCGCATGCCCCCCGTCCTCCTCCTCGTTCTTCGTTTTTCAGTACACATTTCTGCACTTGTATCCGTGAAGACAGCGTAATCGGGTCAAAGGTGTCGCTCGTGCCATTTTGCTTCCCTGGCTTTTCACAGCAGCAGAATATGACAGAGCAGAGGTTTGTGTGTTTGAGCCCATGGCGGTGGTCCTCCTCTACTCGGCAGCTTTTCAAGCCCCCCCTAATCGGCTTTGCTCATTTGACCGCTGTGTGTTAAAACAGAGGAGAGTCGGCCGCTCATCTGTCAAGTGATCCGTTTTCCCGTGCCCGCCCTTCTCAATCCCAACTTGCACATCTCTGTCACGTGGAATGAAAATCAACTGAACCCCAAAGCCACACGAGAAGCCAGCTACCTGGATCTGCAAGCCAGTAAGCAGTGCCACCGTGTGCCACACAGGCTAAAACCTGCCAAGGCCCCAGGAGCTCCACTTGGGAGCGTGGAGTCTGCTTTCTCTTGCTGATCCGTTCACATTCAGAGGTTTCTGGTTAGCAATGGCTGTTTATACCTCATCAAGCAATTTAACATACAGGAAAACGCGCAGGTGTATTCTGAAATATAAATGTATAACCTCTTAGTGTCCACACAACAACAAACTGGCACTTTACATCAAGGAGACAACACAGTGGCACCATAGTAAGCCCTACTGCCGCTCAGTGCCAAGGAACCTGCGTTTGGCTCCCAGGGCAGTTGGCACCTCTGCAGGTTTTCTTTGCCTGTTCCCATTCCTGCCCACATGTCCTGTAAGGTGACTGGACGTCTAAACCGACTAACAGGGCAGACATGGATGGACACAGGGATGTGCTTCTGGGAGCTTACAGGTACCGATCATCAGCAGGCCACATGATCAGCGAGTATCATTACCTCACCTTGTCTTCTTGACCAGAAAAATCTCAGAATACGTCACTGCATGCTTCATATCAGGAATTATATGATCTGTGATTGGCTGTTTTGGGGTATTTTAGTAACTACAGTGTCCTCTTTATATTCCAGGTGTTACCTTCAGGATGCAGAAGGAAACTGGAACACCTGAAGAACACCAAATGGCACAGGGGGACAACACGATGTCAATGAATCAATCAGGTAATGTGAACCCAGGCCTCCTGAGCATTTTTCTGTTGTAGATACAGGAGGCTCCCAAACGCAGCACGAGCCTCGCCCTTCTAGTGCAGTCTTCCTCATTTGGGACGGCCTGCGCAGTGCTGTCCCATCTCCGGTGCTCCTGGGACTCTGAAGTCTTCACTTGAATGGCTTTTGTGATCGAGCGCGACAGATAGGACCATGGGCTCAAAAGGCGTTTCCACGCTGGACCAACTTAGGTATTTGCTGACGGCTCACCCAACTCCTTTAAGAACCCACAGAACGAGGGGAACGTGCAACTCCACGTCAAACTGAAACGGTGAATAAAAACACACACAGGCGCTCACTGGCCTTCCAAGATGGTCTCGTTTGGGGACACTCAGGCTCTAGCAGGGTTGCGTTCACTTCAAATGCCCTCCCCTTCCTGCACAGAAGGCATCTTAAAAGCTTGAAAATGTGATGAATCTCCCATTAGGGACAGGCTGGGGCTTTCAGCAAAGTGGAATGCGCCTCAATGTCACCACAAACGAAAGCTCGCGTCTCTTTTATCGTTTTTAATACTCAGACAGCGAGCTGTAAGCGCAGCACCCCAAAGTAAACCGCGTCTTGAAACTTTAGATCTTCAGCACAAGGAGGTTTGCATCCAAACCAAGAGAGAGTTTTCAGTCAGGCCAGCACAAGTTCTCCTACGCATCTCTGGTGACAGTTTAGGTGAAGATCAGGACGGACACATCAAGGTTACGTTTGTAAGACTGCAAAGGTGGCCACATAATGAGATAATTGGCGCAAAGACACGCAGATGCCAGTCCCTTATTGTCTCACCTCACTTTCAGTAATGAACAGCTGCCCCAGTGACGTTCAGGACGTCCAGCCCACCGCTGTGAACACTATTCTAGAGGGCACGGTATTTTTAGAGGGCCTTTCAGGAATGCAGCAGAGCTCTGCTATTATTTTAAGGTCCCACTGGGTTGTGAGCCAGTCTTTCCATCATGTCACACCACCAGCTTTGCCCCTGAAACACCCCACCCCATACAAGTGTACATACAGAGCAAATGAGCTCACACCATTTCATGCCCAATACCAACCGTCCCTGCCATTTTTGTAACATCAGTGCAGAAAGGAACTGTGTAGTCCTACCAAGTCTTTCTGAACCCATTATTTTTTATTCAGAAACTGACAAAATATACAAAATTGCATATACAAAACATCCAGCGATTAAGAGGAGCTGCATTTGACATTTTTACATTTATTTGAAATGCAGCGCGCCTCTCCTTTCTGGAATATGTACAGAAATATGTCAATAAGACCATGAATTCAAGTCACTGAGTGTTAAAGCTGAAAATGGCAGAATGTGAATGTCCACTCCTGCACTCACAGTGAACTTGTCTAAGCGCTCCATCACGCCACAGAGCACGTCTCCAGTTTTGGTTAACAACTGCAACTCTAAAATGCCATTTGGAAATATCCCGTCGGGCTTTTAGTCAAACCCAAAGCAATGCTGGCCAATAATCTGGCGCAAAGACAACTGCGTCATCGCACAATGTGTTTACACCGACGAGGGAGGAGTGTCACCTAAACATGACCTGGTGATGATCTGAATGGCTGGAACACACACTGCATTTGGGGGGCAAGCTCTGGGACTACAGAACTGAAAAGTGACAAGTCTGCCCCAGCAATAATATTGTACCAACATCAAACCACCGTCCGGCCTTGACACTCGCTTGTTACAAAATTCAGCCAGACAAACCGACTCGTACTGCCGACCAGAACGCTAAGCAATGTGAAAACTCAAATGAGTTGTTTTATGAAGAAGTTCCAAGACAAGGCACAGAGCTGCTTTGTTCCTCTATTGTCACCTTGAACTGAAACAAAAACAAAAAGTACATCATATAATAATAATAATAATAATAATATACACAAATCCTCAAGTGGACGCCATTTGGACTTCAGAAACTTGCCGCTAGCTAACATGTTCTTCTACTGGCTCTACGGAGGTAGTAATTGACCCAAAATGTCTTTTGTGCTCTGGGGTATGCGATCTGGGAATCTGACCTCAAACTCTAAAACCAGGTCACCTCGTCTCTCTGGGCATTTGGGTAAAGGAAGTCCTTCACCAGCGATATTCCACTTGTACCCCGGTTTGATGACATCTTTAAATGCAACTTGTAATGTTCGGCCATCCAACGTTGGAGTATTTACAGTGCATCCACAGAGAGCCTGCAGAGGAGAAGACAGGAACAGAGCAGTTAGACAGACGTCAGTCAACGGTAGTGGGAGCCAGAGATCTGGGAACTAAATGTTTGAAGACATTTTTACAGGTTTCTTCAATTTCCCATCCATATAATTTTATTATTCATTCATTTATTTATCAGTCATTTACTAAATGATTCTACTGCTTTGAGAAAAACCCTTCAACTTCTCCAAGCAAGCCTCCATTTCCCCCCATTAACACCAGTGGCCTGTCAGAAGTATACGACGTTTCTCTTCGTAACACACCACTGTGCGTTTGGCAGGTCAGTACCCCCGGAAAGGGAGGGCAACGAAATGATCTTGTATGGCAGGGGTCCTCAATCACAGTCCTGGGGGGCCGCAGTGGCTGCAGGTTTTTGTTCCAACCCAATTGTCTAATAAGATGCGCTTATTGCTCCAGTAACTCTTCTGCTTCACTTTAGTGGTCTCGCTCATTAAGATTTTGAACCCTTACTGCTTATTTTAGTCTTAAACTGCCGTATTCTTGCTTTTTAATTACTCCTAATTAGCAATAACATGCAAATGACAAAAGAGAGCAGCATTTCTCCATTTTGCTTGTTACCCTTTACACCTCTGTGTGTATTTATCAGGCACAATTGGGTTTAATTAAATACTTGGAAGGAAAGTGAAGAGAAAAAAGTGAAGGACTGAGAATTATTACTCCTCCATTTTAGCCTTCAAATCTTTTGGATGATATCCTTAGAAAGGGGAAGAAAATCTCAGATATGACCCTGACATAGCAGAGTTAAAACACTAACAAGTCATGAAGTTAAATCATTGGCAAGAATCGCTTTCTAATTAAGAAACCGGGTTAGAACAAAAACCTGCGGCCCTCCAGGACTGGGATTGAGGACCCCTGTTGTATGGCATCGACTGAGCAAGCTGCCACATCACCTTTTAAAATCGGACCTCCTCGCAGATCCTCATTAACTTCACTGAACACAATTTTCAAACTTACCTCTCGAAGAGTAACTTTTGCTGGAAAAACGATGTCTGAACCGTCCCGTTTAAATATCGAGTGGGGTTTGTCTTTCAAAACAAAGATGATATCAGCTGGAATGTTGGTTGGCATCTCATCGCCTTCCTTGGGGAAAGTAATTTTTGTTCCTTCTTTCCAACCACGTTTCACATCAATTGTCAGAATTTTATCTTCACTTCGAGTGGTCCTGCCATCTGGGTTGAGCCTCTTATGGGAGATTTTCATTTTTTTTGTACAACCACTGAAGATCTCCTCTAGTGTGACTTTAAGATCGTGCACCACTGGTGGGTCCTGCTTCTTGGTGATGCTGTCCCGGCTGAGCCTTGGCCCTGAACGGCCAAAGCCATGAGAAAAGCCTCCCATGCCCCCCATTCCAAAACTGGCAAAGGGGTCACTTGTGTCCATGTCGTCATCACTTGCACTGTGCCGGAAGAAAGCATCAAAAGGGTTCTGGCCACCAAAAAACTCTGCAAACATTGCATGGGGGTCCCCGTGGAATGTGTAATTGAAGTTGGTGCCATTGGGACCTCCTCCTCCAATGCCACCCTTTAGTCCTGTAATAACAGAATAAAGCCAACGGTTAGTCGAGTTTTTAAACATATAAACTAATTCTGGCCTATGCACAAAGCCCAAGGGTTAAGCTTCACAGTAAAGGATGGCCGCTCAACTCCATCAATGCTTGCCTACACAGTAGTCAGTGGGTCAGCATATATATATATACACATATACATATACATACATACATACATCTATATATATATTTCAGCATGTCTGTCTGTTGGTTGGTTGGTTGGTACGTTTACATCAGTGTTTTGATTGGCTGAACGAAGCACTGGGAAGCGAGTGACCAATCGGATTAAAACAAAAGCTGAAGGAAGTCACTCGACTGAAGAAGACGAAAATGCAAAAAGAAATAAGATTTTGGATATTTCAGGTGCTCAAACTACACCTCAAGAATTGCCAAAAACGAAGAAACCAAAAAGAATTTTTAGAACAAAAACTGTGGAATAAACAGCGACGTGCAGTACGACAAGCAGCAAAGAGTGTTCAAATCTCACAGCAGAGACAAAATGAACGCCAACGAGTTGCAGCTTACAGAAGCAACCGCACAACACAATTGGTTCACGAAATTGAGCGTCTGCGATTGCAACAAAAACGTTCTACTGCCACTGAAATTGAAGTTGCTGAAAGACGTGAACATGAACCTCAACGACAACAAGAAAGTCGGTCGAACGCAACTCAAGTTGAAATTGTTGAGAGAACAGAACAAGAACGCGGATGCTGGAACAAAGTTAGGACTTAACACCACCTACTGTCCGCCTGGATTCGAATCCCGATTCGTCGTGTGGCACAAATAACAAAAAACATTTTATTACTAAATTTAATCATGGTACAAATAATTTTGCACTTAATGACTTTTACCCTGCAACACTGATAAAAGTCGCCTGCAGCCCGTCCTTGACGGGCACGACTACCTCATATATATATATATATATATATATATACACACACACACACACACACACACACACACACACACACACACACACACACACACACAATATTATATTATAAATATAAATCTGGTGATAAATCACAGTCCAGACTCTTCATGTGTTGCTTCTAGCTGCTGGAATAAGCCAAGCACCTCCATTCAAAATTCTGACAACTTCAAGGTGTTTCAGAAGCCTTTGAAGACTCTTTGTTTGGCGAGTTTTTGTCCCAAGTCATATTAGCAGTTTTCATGACTTACAACACAAGTGAGTTACTATTCCTGAGCTCTTCATTGTCCCCAAATAATCTGCCAGACTGATCTTCACTCGATTATGTTTACCTCCTTTTGAAAGTTGCTTTGGACACAAGTGTCTGCTAAGCATCCATCCATCTATCATCCAACCCGCTATATCCCAACTACAGGGCCACGGGGGTCTGCTGGAGCCAATCCCAGCCAACACAGGGCACAAGGCAGGAAAGAAACCCCGGGCAGGGCGCCAGCCCACCGCAGGTCTGCTAAGCAAATAAATGTAAAAGAAGTCCCACCCAAATGTGTAGCAGATATTAGGGTTCCTGTCTTTCCCACCTTTTGTATTCATAACATTTAGCGCTGGACACTTAGAAATCACTTTTTTTTGTCCAGTGCTTCCCGACTCATAGGATATCTTATCAGACTTGTCTTGAGGCCCAGTGACGCAAGACGTCAAGTTTTGGGCCCCAGTTTTTGGCATTCAGGACCTGAAAACCCTTTTTTTTTATTCCACTTTATCATATTTTGTGCAGGAAATTACACCCTTATGCTTAAGGGCAGAGCAGTGGGGTCTTTCACAAAAATGATCAGAAGGACTTGAAGATGATCAGTAGTATTGGCACGTGGAGTGTCATTTGATGCCATTTCTTAGTTGCTGTTCACAATTTTGATATTTCATTCCTTACCGGTGGTCCTAACCCCATATGGGCCACTCCAAGGTTAAAACAACAAATGTATTATTTCAAACATAAGCAAGTATGCAAGGTATTGTTTTGAACTACTTCAAGGTCAGTGATAACAGAAATGTTCTTTCATTTTTTTAGGTCAGGGTCTAGCCGTCTACAGGCCTCCATCACAGCTACAATACGGACAGATTTCTGTTACAATCGAGAATATTTTGCCTTTAAAACATTTACAATGAAGCAGACGGTATTTTTAAGTATTTGATGCAGCTATTCTTCTGTACTCGTCTTCCATTTCACACACTAAATTAAGGCGGCTTATGCCAAGTTGAACTTTCTGGCACTTTCCTTTTACTCAACACGGTTTACACTTTCATTATGAAGGCACAGGCTTCTCTCTCTCCAGTAGCATGGCACACCCTTAACTTTAACATTAAATCAAATTCTATTTTGAACACATGGCTACGGATCATCAGAGTTTAAAACACTAAATTCTTACGGTTCGGGATTCAAACAGCGCGCCCCCATTACTGTGACAGCGAGAAGACTTCGGAGGTTGTGAACATGATGAGAATATCTGGATGTTAGTATCCAGCTCCTTTCCTCAAACGCCACCACACTCGCGGACCGCCCGAAGGATCGAAGAGAATGCCAGTGTTGCCAGGTTCTTAAAAATTATGTGCCAACGATCGCTAAAAAAAACGGGATTCCCCCCAACGCCTGAGGCAGACAAAATGACACACCGGAGAGCTGGGGGCCGTGTCAGAGCTGGTGGGTACACACCGCAACCACTGGGGCGGCACATTTCAGAGTTACAGACTGGGTATAAACCATCACACAATGGGGGAAGGAGGGGATCTTGGAACAGTAGAGAACATTCATACAAGTCAAATACGAAGAGCTGGGGAAGGGGTGCCAGTTGGGTAAAAAAAACATGAGGTGGGGGTTTTAAACAACAGGCCAATAATACACCGAAAAACCGCAGTGTGTGAAAGAGCATTTTTCCTCCATGGTTGACATCTCAAATGGCCCAACTGGGCGACAAAACCGTGGACCTGACAACACTGGCACCGCAGCCCAGGCCGCGCGTAATCGCAACCGTTTCTCAAGCAGCTGCTAGAAGCTTCTAGCAGAGGCTTATGGGAGGTGGGGGTCTCGGCCAATAGCAGGACTCCCCGCGCTAGTCTCCGCCCCCGAGGCTTACAGAACTGCCGGAGGAACATTCATTAAAAAAATCAAACTATACACACAGAGCGTTGACAATTTTTAGTGCTGTGGGCACTTACTCCACACCCACGGCTCACGAGCCTGATCATAGCCCAAAAGCAACCTCAAGGCCGGCGCCTGTTAAGCTCCAAAACAAGTCGCCGTAATGCCGGCGGTGATCGCAGCCTACATGAAGCCCACTCGACAGACGTTTAAGTTCAGATCTGTAAAGCCGTGCATGTCACCCGGGAGCACCCAGCGCTTGCTTACCTTCTTCGCCGAACTTGTCGTACACCTCTCGCTTCTTCGGGTCGCTGAGGACATCGTACGCCTCTGCCACCTCTTTGAATTTCTCCTCGGCGTCCGGCGCCTTGTTTTTGTCCGGGTGATAACGCAGTGCTTGCTTACGGTACGCTTTCTTGATTTCCTCGTCCGTAGCCCCTTTCTGCGTGCCCAGGATCTTATAGTAGTCTTTGCCCATGTTGACACTTCGTCGCCCCTCTTCCTAAGAGAAAATGGTTTAATGCGCAACGACTTCTGGCTTTCGACTAGGACTCTACCGTCTTCTTCTTCCTCCACCTCCTCCTCCAGACGGAAATGCCGCTCAATGATGTCGTATCTGCGCAAGCTATCAATAGGAAAGTTCTTAGCCTCGTTCTAATGGTTGTGCTACTATCTGTCACATCACACGTCAGTGCTCTACTGTAAAAACTCTCATCCGTGGCAGGACTCTTTATTTATACGCACACGGAAAGTTCGAGAAGGTTCCCTCACTGTCAAGAACCTTCCAGCGCTGCTCCCCCCAACCCCACCTCCTCGCTCGCACTATCCCGCCCACCACGTGTGAACACGCCCCTTTCTTCGACATACACCGCCGTCTGTCTCCGCCCCTTCGTCGACAGACTGAGCCGCCTGGTTGGCTCCGCCCCGTTAGGGTTTTTGGAAAGTCCTTTGAAAATCCGAGCATCGCGATGCGCAGGGAAACCTTTGGCTTTTTATTTATTGGTCTTGTTAGGGGTACGAGCCGGTGGTCGCACGAGTTATTGGTGGGCACTGTGAAAAGAGAAAGACAGGAAGAAAAACACGCAACTCGCTACGTGAAAGTAAAGAAAAGCGGGCGGAATGAAAGTGAATGACGGGATGGCAGGACGTCGAAATACAGACAGACAAGCGGGGTCAGCGTAATGACGTCATGAAGTCACTCGTGTGACGAGGACAAGCCAAGCGTCACAGTGCCAGCCGGAAAGGAGCAGAACGCTTGGAAAACGACGCTGGTGGAAGTCACAAGTTTATATTGCAACGCAGATTGTCACTGGGCACACCGACATGGCGCTCCAGGGTACTGGGCTCATTCTTCACCCTCATTGGGCACACCGACATGGCGCTCCAGGGGAATTGGCTCATTCTTCACCCTCATTGATGACTTAATACGTTCTTCCGATGTTATCGCAACATACCTTTAGTGGATGTCACCAAACTGGCTCAGGATGAGTGACTTTAAGTACAGGCATTGAAATGAACTGGCATCCCATCTGGGGCCGATCCCTGACCCGTGCCCAGTCCTTGTAGGTCAGGTTACGATTGCCAGTATCACATTAATGGGCCAAGCAGATTGGGGTAATAGACGGGCTGGGATAGCAGTTAGCCCTAAGGACCCGGACCGCCAGGCCCCTGTTGGTAGAGACACTGCCAGGCCCAGGGCCGGATTTTCCTATAGGCTAACTAGGCTTCAGCCTAGGGCCTCAAGATCAAGAGGGGCCTACATTCAAATTGTTAGCATCCATCCATTTTCTAACCCGCTGAATCCGAACACAGGGTCACGGGGGTCTGCTGGAGCCAATCCCAGCCAATACAGGGCACAAGGCAGGAACCAATCCTGGGCAGGGTGCCAACCCACCGCAGGACACACACAAACACACACTAAGGCCAATTTAGAATCGCCAATCCACCTAACCTGCTATTATCTCTCATGTAATTTACAAACTTAAAAATGGAAGGTGAAAGGGCCTCATAAGTGGAATAGCCTAGGGCCTCTTTTCATATAAATCCGGCCCTGGCCAGGCCCCTGAATAATGTGATCCAGAGACACTGCCAGGCCCCTGTTGGCAAAGACACTACCAGGCCCCTCTTCACAAAGACACCGCCAGGCCCCTGTTGGTAGAGACACTGCCAGGCCCCTGAATATATGATCCAGAGACACTGCCAGGCCCCTGAATATATGATCCAGAGACACTGCTAGGCCCCTCTTCACAAAGACACCGCCAGGCCCCGGTTAGTAGAGACACTGCCAGACCCCTGAATGAATGTGATCCAGAGACACTGCCAGGCCCCTGTTGGCAAAGACACCACCAGGCCCCTGAATGAATGTGATCCAGAGACACTGCCAGGCCCCGATTGGTAGAGACACTGCCAGGCCCCTGAATATGTGATCCAGAGACACTACCAGGCCCCTCTTCACAAAGACACTGCCAGGCTCCTCTTCACAAAGACACCGCCAGGCCCCTGTTGGCAAAGACACCGCCAGGCCCCTGAATGAATGTGATCCAGAGACACTGCCAGGCCCCTGTTGGCAAAGACACTACCAGGCCCCTGAACATGTGATCCAGAGACACTACCAGGCCCCTCTTCACAAAGACACCGCCAGGCCCCTGTTGGTAGAGACACTGCCAGGCCCCTGAATATATGATCCAGAGACACTGCCAGGCCCCTCTTCACAAAGACACCGCCAGGCCCCGGTTGGTAGAGACATTGCCAGACCCCTGAATGAATGTGATCCAGAGACACTGCCAGGCCCCTGTTGGCAAAGACACCACAAGGCCCATGAATGAATGTGATCTAGAGACACTGCCAGGCCCCTTTTCACAAAGACACCGCCAGGCCCCGGTTGGTAGAGACACTGCCAGGCCCCTGAATGAATGTGATCCAGAAACACTGCCAGGCCCCTCTTCACAAAGACACTGCTAGGCCCCTGTTGGCAAAGACACTGCCAGGCCCCTCTTCACAAAGACACTGCCAGGACCCTGTTGGTAGAGACACTGCCAGGCCCCTCTTCACAAAGACACCGCCAGGCCCCTCTTCACAAAGATACCGCCAGGCCCCTGAATGAATGTGATCCAGAGACACTGCCAGGCCCCTGTTGGTAGAGACATTGGTAATTTATTAATAATATTGTCACGCCGTTGTCACTTTGTCAAATGCACTTTAGCAAGCGTTCATGTTAGAGATTCGTTTCGGGTTCATTCAGAGAGACCCCCATAAGATCATGGACTATCCCCATATTGCCGGCCTTTACCAGAACACAGTGAATGTTTTCGCACTCTGCATACACACAAGTGTACCTGTAGGCCTGCTGCTCTTCTCAGGCCTTTTCCAGATGTTTTCTTAGAACACCCCATCTGGGGCCTGCACATTTCTGAACCATGTAGGACCCCCAAACTGCTAAGAACGGCCCTGCTGGCGCACATTCTTGGCAGACTGGCAGCCACAGATGTTTTATGTGGATTTCGGAGTGATACCATTGTGTTTTTTGGAAAAAATATTCAGCCCTCAAAGAGTTAAAAGTAAAATACACGATGACAGAAAACTAAAACTAAATACGGAAATAAAAACTAAAATAAAAAGGAGAAACTCTAACAGCCTTGGCACACACACAGAAGGAATCCACCGCCCTCCCAATGTGCTGCCCTGACCCTCGGTGTGCCAGCTGTTACTTTCCATTTTCCCATTCTGCCCACTTAAGTCCTCGATGGTGCAGATCTGCTCGGAGGTGTCCAGTGTGCTGCCCCCCCGTTTCTTTATTGAATTCCATTACTGATCTGTTTGGTTGGTCGAATGTGAGATGTACGATTGAGGAGACTGGTGAACGTTTGTTTGCCGTGTGTGACATACGGTCCTGTGGTGCTTGTGCTTCTCAGCTCTGTGGTCCTGCGATCAAATCCACGCCATGTTGCCGTCTGTTTGTATTTTGTCCGTTCCCCACATGACCCGGTCATTCTGTCCTCCCCTGCCCTGGACACCATCGGTGGAATTTGCGTTATGTCCGTGTTCTCCTTCCATCCATTTTCAATCAATGACAGGGCTGCTTGGGACAAAGATAACCGTGGCAGCACTGGGTAGGGGTGGGCTCTGCACAGGGCACCATAGGGCACACAAATCAAAACACGGACCTCAAGTCATTTCAAGATCACTGCCGGCGTGCTGAAGATGCTCGGCTGGGTATCAAACATCAGATCTTCAGCGTCATTTCTGGAGTTTTCTTCAGCGTTCAATGCCATCCACACTCACATACTGAATGAGAAATCCAACAGCAGGAATGTGAACCCATTTATTACATGAGGGAGTCCCAGACAGCCGATGTGCACAAGTCCTTCTCTCAAATACAGGGCCACGTTCTGTCTCCATTACTATTTGTATTATTCACTCGTGACCACTGCTCCATTGTCACGTATACAGTAGGCTGAAGACCCCACAGTGATGGGACGCGGATCTGTGGAGGAGGAAAGCCACGACTTGTTAGTAGAGCGGCGTAAGAAGAGTGTCAAAGAGACTAAAGCAGCGATATAATCGACTTTAAGAGACGGGCATCTTCATGTTCGGCCATCGTTGTTTGGAAATAGCAACTGAATAGAAATACGTAGGAACTACCTGAGATATTAATCTTCAATGGAATACAAAAATAAAACCCCATCTACTCAAAATGCACTCAGCGCTGATCTCCTCTCTGCATTACAGCAACTCGATGCAGTCTGTCATCACCTTCAGCTTCATCACGCAGACAGGGAAAGAAATCGGGGCTGAAGTCGAGGATTGTGGTGTGTCAGGGGGCCGTGGAGAAGAAACTGGAGATCATCTCGACCGATGGTGGCCACCATCCACTACACGCAGCACTGAACTTCAAAAATCAGAGACACACACATCGCTCCACAAACTCCCAGGGCCGTACAACTTTTTAATAAGGAATATTGGAGATACTCAAAATGTCCAAACGTGTTGAGCTTTTCACATGTGCAAATATCCTCCATCAGTCTGTCATACTGTACTTTAGGTGGGAACACACAGTCAGACCGCTGATAGATAGATAGATAGATAGATAGATAGATAGAAGGCGCTATATGATAGATAGAGATAGATAGATGTGAAAGGCACTATATAATAGATAGATAGATAGATGTGAAAGGCACTATATAATAGATAGATAGATAGATGTGAAAGGCACTATATAATAGATAGATAGATAGATAGATAGATAGATAGAAGGCGCTATGTGATAGATATAGATAGATGTGAAAGGCACTATATAATAGATAGATAGATGTGAAAGGCACTATATAATAGATAGATAGATAGATAGATAGATAGATAGATAGATAGATAGATAGATAGATAGATAGATATGAAAGGCACTATATGATAGATAGATACTTTATTAATCCCAAGGGGAAATTCACATATATATTAAATTAAGTAGTTAAATAAGGATTGGTTTTCAAGTGACGTAAATAGTTTAGTAGAATTTCTGTGTAAGTTTTAATCTGCTCGTCTCTATTCCTGTTTTTATTATTATTGGATTGAACTAAGAAGACAAGTTTGAACTTTTCACGTGTAAACATAAACAAACCTTTAAACCTTGAAATCCACAAGCCAGCCAGGCTCAGTTAGTCGAACGTGCGGACAATGACTGGCCTGAAATGGGACCCCCAGCTTGGAGGAGCAGCTACAGCCACTGGGCAGAGATAAGAACTCTGGAGCGGCTGTGTGACCGAGTGCCCCGCTCCGCCATCCTGGGTCGCTGTGCCGGGCACCTAATCCTAATGCAGCTCATCGTTACGGTGTGGACTTCTCAAGGCCTACGTGTCTTCCTGCATCACCACAATTATGTGCATTTTCGATGTATTGAGTAATCTCCATAGAGGTGACGCGGCCTTTAGTCTCCTTACTCCGGCCCAGAAATACTCGTATAAGAATTACGCATAATCATCAAAATCGACACACGTTTGAGACTCAGCAAGATAAACTCGCGAAGTTCAGCGCCGACGCCGCTCCTGGCGGCACGTACCGCGACAATGACAAACTACGCGCAGGTGTGGGGGTTTGATTGTTAAGCTTTGACAGCTACGGTGCGCCCTGAGGGACAATCTGCACAGAGTGGCGCAGGGTTTCGTTTCGTTTTCTAAAGCTTTGAGTGTAACCGCCGTCGTTCATTCATTGAAGAAAAAAAAACTCCATACGCTGAGAGGAGATTAATATTTGACGTTTATATCGCAGCATCCAGAGACGCGTTTGCCTTTTATTACCAAACCGCTCAACCGCCGACGCTTGTGCGTGCTCGCGCCTTCATCCGATTGGCTGCCGCCAAGCACTGCTTCGCGCCCATTGGCTGTACGGAGGGTCAGGTCGGCGCGAGAGGAGGCGGTGTCTTAACTGTCGGCCAAGATGAAGCACTACGAGGTGAGGGAAATTTTTAGGCTTCGTTTTTGTGGGTTTTGCTTGTTCGGTGCCCACTGCTGTGCCAGTTGTGCTCCTTAAAAGTCGTTCGAGTATAACTGCTTATCAACAGTCCAGGCCGTCGCTCTTGTGGGTTAAAGTCAGCACTAAGTGGGCTGATTGCTCAAGGCCAGGCGAAGAAGTCGCCAAACCACTCAGAGAATGTCGCCTCGGCGTTTTAGGGCATTGTCACAGCGGTCATTCGCGTCCACCCGTTTCTCGCGTATGGGCGACAGTGGCGTGAAAAGTAAATGGCCGCATGCTGAGGCTGGCGCATTGTTGTAGTCGGAAATGCGGGACGCGGTGACAAAGTGTGACCTTAACACCATTGGTAGTGCGGTGCAGGGGTTCACAAATAATCACGTAGGCCGTAAGTCCACTTGGAGTGTAGTGACCAAAAGCGCACGTGAGGGGGGTGACAATGGCCGTGTTGTGCACTTAAGTGACTCCGAGTGTGTGTGTGAGTGAGTGAATGAATGAAGGTTGGTGTATTGCTCAAAATGCCAGCTTATTCATTTGTTCCTATTGTCATTTTCAGAAACTGCACAGGCCGTTTGTTAACTTATTTAATTTTGCTACTACTGCAAATAAAACTGTGGAAAGAAAACGAATCGGGCTCGGCTTTTAAATGTAAATCGACTGTGTAGGTGTTGATGGTGATGGAGCAACCACAAGGCCTGCCGTTTAGTTGTGTGGAGCTCCTGTCACAGTAGAGGACAAGGACATAAAGGGGTGAGGAATGGCGGGCACTTGAGGTACCATGTCATGGATTTGAAGGAAGTCCACGGTTGGCTTACAGATCTGTATAAAAGTTGCATGTCGCGCCCAAGGACGTGTACGGGTGGGTCTCCATGTCCACACCGATATAAATATCTGGCCCTCTGTAACCCACACCAGGCCCTGTCAGTGCAGCCTGCGCTAATCCAGCGATGGGCTTGTCGGAGGGGCCGCGCTGTCTGATCACAGACCCCTCGAGGTCCTTGTGTGGCGTATTCCTTGTTTTTGAGGCCCCCATTAAAGACGTTCAAGCCTTTTCATGAAGTGACTCTCTGGAGGTGTTAACAAGTAAACTGACTTCTGTGAAATACCAAGACAGGCCGTGTTTTTGAAAAGTGCCCGCGAGTGGTTGGGTCAGCGTGGCACTCGCACGTCCTTTTGAAGTTGAATCTGCCGTGGGGTTTGGCTGCAGATGATCTCGGGGTCTCGTCTGTGCTCGGCTTTCACTTTTTCCCATTTATTGCCTTTGTGCTGTAAAATGTGCCCGGGGTCCTCTTAGGTGGAAAGTCGCAGTTTTGATGGCCTTTTGAAGGAGCCCCGCTAATGAGACTCGCAGAAGTGGCATTAAGCAAAGCTGATTTGGGTTCAAGTGAAGTAAGAGAGTTGTAATTATTTGAGGTGTGGCTTGGCTAGAGAATGCAGCATATCTTTACTTTAAAGGCATAAGAGCACTGCTCCTCAGAGTCTAATGAGCAGTACAGGGCAGTGCCACCCCCCGGAGGGCCGACGCCAGCGGGCACCCATTAGTCGGCTCAGGTGCCAGGCCTCACACTGTACAGACACGAGAAAAGGTGTCAAGTGCTAAATGTGACAAATATGTAGAAGGGCACACGCCTGTAGGGAATGGGCACAGGTAGAGCAGGTGGCATCACAAAGCACCTTTGGAGTTTGCAGGAATTAAAACCCAAGTACATCGCGGATGGAGATGCAGATGTTAAGGGCACGTCTGGCACACACAGAAGCACGGGCACATGCAGTAAGTGAGACCGACAGTCCAACGTTAGGGACTTGATGTCATTTGGGAGGTGAAATGGAAGGACAAGCTTGTGGGGCTGAATGGTGTGATGTTGTGAGGTCAGAGGAAGGGCACCAGAGTCGTCCGTAAAGCACAAAGTGAACCCCTCGGGGGGGGGGTGGGGGGGCTCCTTCAGACCCGCTGAGTAGAGGAAGGGAAATGTAAAAATAAATAAATAAATAAATAAATAAATAAAATAAAATAAAATACACCCTGTGCAGTCGCTTGAAGTAGAAGAACCAAGAAGGACGAGCTGTGAGTCGAGAGAAGAACTCGGGCGGCTGAGAATTTGATAAAGAAACGACGGGTGGAAGGCCGGGCAGCTAGAAACGGGCAGAACAGAAATGGAAATGCCGGGCGTTGAAAGGAACGACTCTGGGCGTCTCTCTCTCTCTGCTAGGAGGATTCGATTTGCCAACGGGCTCATCTCGCTTGGGCATTAGCGGCGGGAGGAGAAGTCAAAGGGGTACCGCATTGTGCCAACGTTACCGGCTAAGCGAGTTTTCTGTTTCCTCGGAGGTGGAGCCCTCACCCTGACTCCGCCTCTCACTTCTGGGACAGACAGACAGACAGACAGACAGGCGTAGACGTCTGTATATAAGACTAGGGGGCTTCACTCGCCACCATGGCCTGCACTATGTGCCAGCCACTTCACGTCTCTGCCACTCGCGTGTGTGGATTTCACTTTCACCAAACGACAAATCTTTTGATTTCATTGGGATGGCACCCGACTTTCCCCTGACGACAACACGAATCAGACGATCTGCAAGTCTCCGACTTCTACTTGAAATCTGCACATTATCTCCGTACTCTTGTCGCCCTGTCACCTCTGTCCGTATATTCGAGCTCTTTTTGCCGTTCCGGTGACATTTTCCGTTTTCGCACTTTGTTATTTCTGACCTGCTCTGCGTGTTTATCGCACCAACGTTTCTGGATTCTTTACGCCGTTCTACTCTTTGTCTTTTATTTCTTAAATCTCTTGGCTCAAAGTCTCGTCTCATTGCGGGATTTCTTTATTATAACAGAGAGATGTAAGAAGAGCACAAAAACACGCTGAGTTTTAGAAGAAGCTTCACGTACTTGTGGGGCAAAGAGAAAGAAAGAAAGGTGTGACGAGAATCCATGAAAGGTGACCTCGTGGCCCACCTGCGCAGGTACAGAGGAGCCCCGAGCAGACGGTGACTAAAGAAACGAAGGAGGCGGCCCACCGCTCGTCACAAGAGGAAGGCGAAGTCTGACGAAGATTAACAGAAGGCACTTAAACATGAAAGATAAAAACGGAACGCGCAGTGCGTGGAGACGAGACGCGGCCACCAGGGGGTGACATTCCAGCAGAGGGTCCCCGGCCGTGAAATAAGAAGAGGGGGGCGTTTGGAGGAGCTGTAGATGCAGGGCCAGGGAGGTCACGTGATGTGCCGTCGTCTGTCAAGATTTGAATTGGGCACCAGGATTGTTCCCCTCTTTTGTTTGCTTTTCCTGCTCTGACCTTTGACCTTGGTGACTGTTTGTCATTTTCTGCACAGTGGAGGATTTAGCAGGAACTTCACACCCACGTGACATCCCTTCGCCTGCCGAGCTCCCCGTCTAAAGCGGGTTGAAATCGGAGTAAGTTGCGCATTATTTGCAGTGCGCCATCTGTTGGAATGTATGTACTACTAAGAAGACGCATCGCGAGTTTCAATCCAACAGGTGGCGCACCACAAGCACTACCACAGCTCCAGTACCAAATGGCGTGTAACGGAGACAGCAGCTGGATGGACACACAGATACACGGGGGGCTTGTCGTTTTGTTAGGGTGGGTTACTGCTGACCTTTCTTCTTGATGCCCAGGATGGGTGCATCCTGTCAGAGAGAGACCTCAAGTTAGAAGCATTTTTAAGGTGTCTGTGTTGCTGTGGCAGCAGGTAAGACCCCCGTTGACGAGCCTCCGCAGAACCCGCGGCCCACGCGCTCCTTATAACAATAACAACGATAATACGCTTTACTTTTAGGGTGCCTGGCATTTCTTAGGATGGCATACAAACAGTTCTTAGCTTGGTTTCCTGCAGGCGTGTGCTTTGATGCCTCTGGGGGGGGGGGGGGGTGTTGTGCCATCCCTTGGATACAAAACGCCATCCACAGATTGTGAATTTTCAGGAGTACAGCAAAGAGAAGAAACGCATTGGCAGTGCAGGGAGGTATGAGTGGCACTCACTGAGGTGGGGAGGAAGGGCAGCCGCTGGAATACCCGGTGAGACCCCTCCACGTGTTGGCTGTAGACCACTTTCACGTGAAATGAGTGTTAATTGGCACTGTTTGCAGACCTCACCAGTTTACTTTTGCAGAAGGAGTCTGCCACCTTATTGTGTGCCAAAGCAGGAGCGGGCAATGAACCAGCTGAGCCAGTATAGGCCAGGGGACGTGGAGTTCCTAGTAAACGGTCTCAGCGTCCATTCCTGGAAAACTTGCAAAGGCAAATAAAGAAAGAAGTGAATCGGTGTGCCAAGGGGGCACAGCCTTTGTGATCGTCTCTTAGGTGTGTGAGCCAATAGCTCATTACCCAGAGTGCCGTGCAGCCTAACCCGAGCAGGTGGGACAGAAGAGGTCGCCACGTCTTGTGCCATGTTGGCAGCGGTGTGAGTGAGCGAGTGAGCAGAGACCTGCCATCAGAGTCATACCACGAGAGGGGCGCTGATGGGCATTTTGTCTGAGGTACTGGCACACATCATTTGGGTTACTGAATTCTGAAAAGTCCTCTGTCAGACGAGACGTCATGTGATTTGGGTGTTCTTTGCAAAGCCCCATGGGATACGGTAGTCCGCCTGTTTTGATCGAACGTGACAACATGTGGTGGAATTGGGGGTGCCACCTGCGAGTCGATGCCCACCCTGTCAAAGGGTAAAGTTGACATTCGAATAACTGATGGCAGCACTGCCAGCCTCTTTGGAGACATGAAGCCCTGGTGTTCACCGCGCCGTGTCCTCCCAGCAGGGTCTCTAAAGGTCTTTCAGGACCCCGGGGGTCTGTGCGGTTGGACGTTGCCTGCATGGATGGTCTGCGACGCACAGCTGGGCAAATCTGTCAAAGCGAATCTGTCTGAATGTGGGCCCACTCTACACTGGGCACGCAGGTCACCTCCACCTCACCAGTGTGACGTTGTCTGTGGTGCCCGCCGTCCCTGTGTAGCCACAGCTGTTGAAGCTGACGTCTGTGCCAGGCTGGAGTTGGAGTGCGAGTGTCAGTAGAGTGGCACCCTTGCCTTATGCCTGGTGCCTGCTGGGTTTCAGCTCCCGCCTCCCCGTGACTCTGCTCTCGTTTGGAAGATGGCTGGCTGGCCGGCCTATGATGTCAGAGATGCCACTTTAACTGGTCCCAGTTTAATTCAAGTGGTATTTGTATAATTAAACCCCCCGTTAGTGTGCCTGTCACTCATTTCATCTGACACCGTGTGACATTTGTCACTATTCAGCTGCTACTTGCCAAATGCATTGCCACCTGCACATGCTGGCTAAGCTCAAAGGGTTGGCGGAGGCAGTCAGGCTGGTGATGGGGGTCTTGTGGCCGCCCGGCCTGTGACTTTGGGTCTTCACTGTCACTCATTGTATGACAAACAGGATGCCCTGCAGGTCTGTGCTGTAAAGCACCCTGGTGTGCCAGTGGCTAACGTGGACGCCCAGCAGTTGTGCCGGTCTTTGCCGTTGTCGGCCGACTAAAGTGCCCGCTGTGCCATCTTGTGCCCCGTGCTGGAGCTCCCATGGCTTCTTCTGCACTTTATGAGCTTGCAGCGGCCAAGTGATGAGCGCCATGTGTTGAGGTGGGACATTTGAACTTTTGAGGTGTGTGTGCCACTAGATGGCGCCATTCATACACGTCTGTCAGTGTGGTTTCAGCAGGGCCCGTCATGCCAGTGTGTCTGCCCGCCCTGGAAACACTCAGTGCCACTCCACTTTAGACATTAAAGAACATTTTTTTAAAAAGTGCTGCCAGTCGGCTTGTGCTTATAGAGCCCCTACCGTGGGGACGTCGTGGCGGAGGCTCCTGTCACAGACGAGCCGTTTTGTACATTTCAGCAGCCCCCCGGCCCACCAATGGACGTTTGCTTTAATACTTACTTGAACATTTGTCACCACAAGGTCACTAATGCCATTCACGTCGAGTATCGAGAATGTGGCATCTTTGGGTGACTCGAGGGGGAATGGCGCTCTGCGGTGTGTCGGGTATCTTACCATCGCTTGTCACTGGCAGCTTAGGCAAATGTCCCCAAGGGGGACGATCAGCAGGGATTCTGGGTCACAAAGACACCAAAAAGAATCAACAACATCCAATGGAGACGTGACGGTCCAGCTGACGAAGGGGGCGAGCGAGCGGCGGGTATCGTGGGGGGCACAGAGTCTGACCAGAAATGGCAAACACACGCCAGGTGACCAAGATGGCCGTGAAAACTGCACTGGGTGTCCTTTGTCAAAGTGAGGGTCTCGGTCAAGCGCTTGCCGGAAGCAGTGGTCTCATTTCTCACCTTCTGTTTAACGTCCTGGTGTCGTGTTAGCTGAGTGGCATCACTTTGAGGGTCCGGGACGAGGACAGCAGGAGGGTCTTCAGGACTAAGGCATTCATCAGGGCAGCACGGCGAGTGCCAGCAGTGACCTCTCGGGGTGAGGAGCGCCGAGGTGATGACAACGTTATCAAAGTGCACAGAGCAGCGGTGACATGTCAAGTAGAGCCCCTGCACCGATGGCAACGCCAAGCCTGCCTGACAAAGTGCCATCCCGAGCCGCCTTCGCTTTTTAATTTTGCACTGTGCCCTTTTCGGCCCCCTCGACTGTAATGGAAGCCCCCATGTATTTGTTCACACGCGAGGTCCTCCGTTTCAGTAACGTGTGGCACTTTACAGAGGCGGCCATGTCCCATCTGCAGTAGTCACCCACATCGTACTCGGCGGGTGACGTGCCCACCTGGTCCCCTGTTGTGCCTGCTGTTGCCCCGAGATTAGCACAGAATGAAACAGCGCTGGCTTTGAGTTGGTGGCGCCCTGCGGTGGCCATTCCGTGCTTGCCCTGGCGTTGATGTGACGGCTGCCAACAACCTGTTAATGTCCTCTTTCAGCCTTCTGGAATGGAAGCTGTTGATGTGAAGTCAGCAGCGAGGAGGGCATCGGGTTACGCGGCCCCTCTGGGGCAGGATAAGGTTGCAGGACTCTCTTTGACCTCCGCGCGGGCGGGCGGGCGCTGCTCTTATTTATAACTCGACAGAGGCTGGAGGGGCAGCACAACACGCTCCGCACAGTCGGTAGGTGGCGCTACCCATGCAGCTCGTGTGTTGGGTGGGCTCGCTGCCTGAATGGCACCCACCTGCTGCTCTGACGCTTACGCTGGCCCTGAGTCACTGGCCGGGAATTTCCTGCCATCATGTGCTCTGCGCTCGTGGCACTTGTGGCACACTCAGGGTCACATTTGTCCTCCAGCCCACCTACTGATGTGCAGTTTTTTCCATTAGTTTGCATGGCACACCGTGCCCTTGAGTCACTGCCTGAGTGCCCGGACCAGCGGTGTGGGGGTGTGGGTGCAGTCAGGGGGCACGGCCTTCACTGTGCGGGTTTGAGACGCCTTTGTGGCCAATTTTTATTTGCAAATAATAATAATAATAATTGTGTACATGCCTATGGCATACATATAGTGGGCAGTCACTTCCAGCACCACTAATGGGCAGCACCCACCTGGACGACAGGATGGCGGCCATCTTTGCACCAGTGTGCTCGCCACCCTGAAGGGGTCCAGAATGACCAGCTGTGGTGGGCAGTTCAGACAGGCAGGACACATTTCATGTCCCCGTCACTGCCCGCCAAACGAGATGGTGGGCCTCCCGTCCTGGCGCTGGGTGGCGTCGCTGCTTCTCCTTTATGGTTTAACTCGTTGACTGCGAGTCGGCAATGGCAGGGCGGCCCACCTCGTCTTTGGTATCGCGGGCATGGAGTGGATGGTGGGAGTCTGAAGATGAGGGTGGGCTCGAGATATTTGGGAGAACGTTAATTTAAATATTAACCAACTGAGTGTCTGCCACCTTCATGCTGTGCACGCTGGCATTGGCGGGCACAAAGACTTTTCTGTTCTGTGCGCCAACTACAAGGTAGCTCTGATTTTAGGGTGTGCACTTTATTTTACGTTAGCGCCAGGAACGCCAGGAGTCCCCAGGTGCCAGTGTGGCTGCCAACGTGATACGCGGTGCGTCAGAAAACTCGCCGAAGTGCGGGGTCTCTGTTTGCATTCAAAGAAAACGTTTTGTTTTTGGAGCAAACCCCCCACTCAGCCACCAAACGGCATCTTGAAAGGCCTACGGCGCGTGGCTGTGGATGGCGAGGGCGGTGATGGCGTTCCAGAAGTGTAACGGCGCCAGGTGGTCTCGTTGAAGTCTTCGGGCTCCTGCTGATCGTTTGGGGTGAAACTGAATGCGTTTGTGTTCGTGCGTTTTTATCATTCTGACCAAAGACCACCAACGGGACGGGCACTGCGACTAAAGGCTCCCAAGTGTGCGGGCAGCGTTGGTGACGACTCTGGGGTGGGCGCTACAGTGCGGGCTGGCCCTGATTCATCGTTCAGATCAAAGCCCATAAATGAGGTGTTGTCCTGGTGGGCCACTGAACCAGCCGTCTGCTGGCACTCGCCTGTAGTTGGCACATTCTCGCCTCTGTAGGGCACGTGGCTGGTGCCACACAGCTGCCTCTGCACACCCCACATGCCTTCTGTCTCTCACGCTGCCCTGTACTGAGCTGCCATGCTGCCTACACGTTACGACATTGGTTTGAGGGCAGAGTGCCGGGTGGTCTCCGTATCTCAGGGGAGCTCCTACACACCAAGCCCTGACTGGCTGCATTGGCACAGCAGGATGGCGCCACTCATCTTCACATGTCGCTGAGTCTCCTCAAGTCTCTCAGTTTATGGCGCTGGATGCCCACCTGCCCTCTAAGGGTGGGGTCTCCTCACAAGCGCCACCTGACTGCTGTCATTTGCACCCTGTACTCGCCTGATTCGATGCCCGTGTTTCTCTTGGGTGCGGGCATTTCCTGTCACTTTGGATCTTAAATGCCAATCCCTGCTGGCCTGGACGGACATGTGGGTGCGCCTACTGTGCCAGTCTTCTGCCCAGCTCGATTCTCCACATGAAACCGCTGAGGTAGGGGATGTCATGCTATGGGCACCTGCACTCATGGGGTTGGACAGTGCGATGCCAGTGGTCTTCACTTGGGGTCTTAGGAGAGCGGGATGCGTGGCGTCTACCAGGATATCTCGCTTGTTGTCGGGTTTGCCAGTCAGTCCCAACACGCCTTGAGGGTCTCCTGTAGCCCACCAGGGTGCCGGGGATGAAGCAGCCTTGTGGTGGACCATCGTCATCGTGTGGCTGTGCTTAAAGGACGACGTCACAAAGGCCAAAGGCAACTCCTCAGCCCACTTTGATGACACAAATGAGGGGACACCGAGGAGGAGATCCGGAGCCACTTGGTGCTTTTGATTGGTCGTTTTTCTCGTTTTCCCTTTCCCGCGTGGTACTTGGCAGACCCTTTGGCTTTTGACCCCCAGAGCAGTTGCTATTCTCTGTGCCCGTCACGCTCAGGTCGCCTTTGTGTTTGATTGTATTGTTTGTCTCGGACGCTGGCGCTCGAGTGTTTCTGCTGTGCTGCGCCAAAGTGCCCCCCTCCTGTCCCTCCGTTTGTGCCCAGGGTTACTCGGATTGGCGACTTTTCTGTTTCATGTTGTCCTGTCGACGAGCTTTTAACAAACATGTCCTTTAAGTCATCGTCATAGTCCCACAAAGTATCGAGATGTGCCCGCTCTATTGGGGGCGTATCCTTCTAACCCGCTTGGCCCACACCAACTACAGTGCCAGGCCCGGTTTGACGGAGTGTTAAACTTTGTGCCCATGCAGTGTGGACCTCCAGTTAACGTCCCTCGCCCTCCTGCACGTATTCTGTCATCTCGAACTAGGTGAGACCCCCACAGCCCCTGTCCTTGGGCACCCCAGACCACCCACCGCAGCTCTGAGCTCTCATCAGTCCGCTCCGCATTCCCAGCACGGCGCCACTCTTACCTAAGTGATGTGCCAGCCTTGCGCCCGTCTGCCTTCTGAGCTTGTGCCTGCGCTGGCGGGTGGGCGGGCGGGCTGGTGGTCTATAAATAATCTGCAGACGGCACCCTGGAAGGTGTGAGGCCGTCACGGCACAGGAAGCGAATTCTTGGAATGCAATCCCACCCGAGGTCACAGTCCAGGCTGCCAGCCCGCATGGGGGGGCATAAACAGCGGCACTTCTTGGGCTTGTGGCGGGGACTTGTCTAAAAAACCTGACATGGCAGTGCTTGGCATCCACACTGGCATCTCCTGTTGTGGCAGAGCTGGCATTTCATGCTTCACATACACAGGCTGTGGCCGCACACCATGGCAGCTTCACCACACAAGTGTTGGTTTGGCATTTACAGGGCAACTCAGCTGGTGAGCCCCCTTTTAGACCTGCTGTGGCCCACCGATGGCGAGCTGTGGGGAGCCCCCCCATCAGCCTGGTAAAGTGCAGTGGAATCACAACTGAATGGGGGGTCGATGATAGCTGGGTACACGTAAAGGAAATGAGCCCACGCTGGTCTGCTGGGCAAGACAACACAGAAACCCACCCTGGAGGGGGTGCCAGCGTGAGCCTGGGGTGCGAGAGGCACATAGTGGGGATTGTCTTGTACAGCTACAAATGGCATTGGATGGCAGTGCCCGCTGGCCTCAGTCTTCAGCAGTGCTAATAATGTGGGACATTCAAGGTGACATCATGTGACTGCATGCCCAGGGCAGTGACATGTCCTTCTTATTGTTCTGAGGGCTGCCAGTCTTTGTGCCAGGGCAGCGCCTCAGTTCTATTGCCAGTTCTTCACGTCTTCTTCCTTCGTTGGTACTGTTTGTGCCCTTTCACTTTTGTTCACCGCACACGATGCCCTTTTAATGGTGTTGCCCACCTTTCTCCATTGCTTGAATTTCAGTGCCACCGTAGTGCACATGCAATTCAAAATTTGAAAGAAAATGGAAAAAAGTAAGAGAGGGGGTGCTGGCATGGATGCTGACTTGGCATTAGTTCAGTGGGCACAGCTGCCTACTGTTGCCCTCTGGGGTCCCGCAGATGTCAGGAGTTCCATAGTCACATAGCTGTTGCACCAAAGGGCGGGCATTGCTATCCTGCTGCTTGTCATGGGCAGTGAGGTGGCATGGTGATTGGCATTGCGTGCAGTTGGCATGTTCTCCTCGCGTCTCGGGGGGGCTTCTCCTCCAACATCCCCAAAATTGTTGTGTTGAGGTGACTGGCCAAGCGTGAAGGTTTGTCATGTGATGGACTGGCATCCACTTTGTGCCCAGTGCTGCCAAGAATTGGACTGGGCAGGTGTATATGCTGTAATCTCAGCACTGGCGTGGCGTGGATTGGCGGATGGTGTGCCCAGCTGTGCACTGGCCAGCCTGTGGTTGGCATAGCGCATGGTGGGATTGGGCCCCCTGCTCTCACCCACCTCGTATTTCTCTTGTGCCCCTGGTCCTGCAGTGCGGGCACAGCTGCCAGGCAGTCTAAGGGGCAGCACGTCTGCGCTTCCTCAGTCAGCGCCTCCGAGTCCATCTTGTAAGTCGGCCTGCCTTCGGGACGGTGCCCGAGTGGGCTATTTTTAGTGCCTATCGAGTTTCACCTTCAGCGCAGTGCAGAAGCAGCAAGGAGCAGAAATGTGCCTCCTGCCCCCCCAACCCCCCCACTGCCACGCCGCCTTGGACCGCCGTGCTGGGACCGCCGCAGTCCGACGACGAGACGAGCAGGGGGCACCGGATAGGCAGGCAGGCGTGGGCTTTGTGGGAATATGGACATCAACGCGGTGGCTTTAGAGGCGAGTCAGCCCCCCAAGAAGGCTGCCAACGGGATGGCGGCCCCCGTGGCACAGAAGCGCCCGTCCAAACCCAAGAAGACTAAAAAAGCTGTTGTTTTCTTTGAGGTGGAGATCCTGGATGCCAAGACCAAGGAGAAGCTGTGCTTCCTGGATAAGGTAAGCCCCCCGGGGTCACACGCCTTTTTAATTTGGGACCCCCTTTATGTGGGGGGGTTAGGATGTTGTGACTTGTCGGTGGGGGGGGATCACAGCCCCCCCCCCCCCTGGGCCCGCTGGCTTGTCTTCTGAGGCTTGGAGGACTCGCCACTGTGGGGGGGGGGGGCGAGACGAGCGCTCGGGGGGGGGTCCTGATGCCACACTTTGCTCGACTCTCGAGGGTCTCCTCAGCTCACTTTCCTTTCTAATAAGGGTGCCTGCTGCTTGTGGACCGGACCCTGTCCCGGTGGTCTTGCTGCCGAGTGATGTGCCCGAGGTGTGCCAGGCTTCTTGTGGCAGTGGTATCAGAGAGGGCATGAAGCCTGGAATCCCGAAACGCAAGTGTTTAGGCCGCTGGCTGTGTGGTGCGTCACAGCGCCGCCCTGCTGGCAAGCCTCGTGTGGGGACCCCCGGCTCAGGCCTTGTGCTTGTGTTTTGCAGGTGGAGCCCACCGCCACAGTCGGGGAGATCAAAGGGATGTTCCACAAATCTCGTAAGACCCTCTTTATTTTTTCATACTCTCATTTCTGATTTGGTCTGAAAAGAAGGGCAAAACTCTAGCTGCCACCATTGCGTGGCACACTGAGTGTGGGCATCTCTGACTTTTTTGTTTATTTGTTTGGTTTCAGATGCCCAGTGGTACCCGGCGCGGCAGTCTATCCGGCTGGACCCCAGTAAGTGTGCCACCTGTGGGAAAACAAAAGTGATGGAATGGAGATGTGCCAGTCAGAGCTGTGCCAGCTGGCTTTGTGTTACCTGTTGGGTGGTCATGGAGGAAGCCCACCACCAGACATGGGTGTCTGCTTCACTGCTCGACGCTCTCCGTTTATTTCTGTCACTTTTGGGTTTCATGTTCTGAATTTCGAGCAGTCGACACCCCCCTGTAGCCCCCCAGTGCCCGTCCACCTCGTCTCCATTTCTGCGTATTTGACACAATGGCCTCGGATCTTAGAGAAGGGGATCAACGTGAATACCCCAACCCCCCCCCCCCCCCAGAGTCCTCGACCCCAGAGGTCCGCTACTTCACACCTTCCTGTCATGTGACGTCACTTGGCCCCGCTTGACCTCAGACAGGTTGGTGAGGTTGGTGAGCGCCAGCTGCTTGTGTCGGGTTCAGGTCACCATTTCTGGGCCCTTTCTTCGGCTCCTGTCACATAGCCCCCCACCTGAGTGGTCCTTCAGGATGTCCTGGCCACTGACACCGAGTCTCCCAAGCAGTGGCAGCGCCAGGTTTACTGGACGGTGGGTCTGAAGCTCCACACACAGAGGGGGCCGTGCCGTCCACAGAGTTTGACTTTGGCCTCGGCTGCCATTACGTCATTCAGATGGCGTCCCCCTTGTCTGCCAGTTTCCTGTCCCATGAATCCCACTTTTCCTCAGACTGGAGGTCCTTAAAGGAGTCCTCACTGTGCCCTTGCGGTCATTTTGGCAGGCTGCCCTTTGTTCCCGATGTCCTCCATTGGAGATGGCAGATGCCATTCTGCTCCTTTCCTGCTTGGGTCGTTTCAATGACTTTTTTTTCTGCTGATCCCTAGAAAGCTGGTGGTGGCGGTCAACTTGTGGGGGGCTTCCATTCACCGCGTTTGAGTGAGGAACTAAGGGGGCGATTACTATTTCACAGCGGCAGTACAAGTGCCTGAATCGTCTAAGTGGCATTTCAGAGGTGGTGGCAGGTGCTTCCTCCTGAAGATCTGAAGTCATTCATTGTGACAAATTCACAAGTCAGGGACATCGGGGAGGGGGCAAATACTTTCTCACAGCACCTTGTCTTTTGTCCTGCTCGGGATGGGCACGGGCAGTAGGTCACTTTGGGGCACAGTGCGTATTTAAAGGGCTGGTAGGACCCGGGCACTGACTGGCACTGATGAGTGTCTCTGACCGATCTAAAAGCCCCCTTGCAGCACTGACTGCTCTCAGAATCCGTGGGAGATGTTGGCACCATCCGAGTTGATTGTCAGGCTGGTAAAACTGCCCCCTTGCGGCTGCCACCTGATGGCAACGGGGAATTGGCATTCACAGTTTGGAAATGAGGCACAAAATGGCAAAGCCAACCAATGACAGAAGTGACAAACAGTCTGGGTGGTGTCATCTTTTTGCCCAGGATGCTGGGCGCCCGCACTCGTGGAGTTCCGCCCGTTGGCCCCTCACCGGCGGTCTGCATTTTATTTCCACAGAGGGAAAGTCCCTTAAAGATGAAGACATCTTACAGAACCTGCCGGTTGGCACGACGGCTACATTGTACTTCAGAGACCTGGGAGCGCAGATCAGCTGGGTGACGGTGAGTGCTCATCTGTGGCGAGCGCCTGGCTAGTTAGCTCCCTGGCGCCAGGTGCCTGCTGGCCTCACGCGGCCTTCTCTCGCCGTAGGTCTTCCTCACCGAGTATGCTGGGCCTCTTCTCATCTACCTGATGTTCTACTTCAGGGTGCCCTTCATCTACAGCCCAAAATACGACTTCACCACGAGCAAGCATTGGGTCGTGCAGTAAGTGGACGGACAGACGGGTGGGTGGGTGGCACGGCGCCCGGTCTAACGTTGTTCTCTTCCTCTCCATCCGTCAGCCTCGCCTGCATGTGCCACAGTTTCCACTACGTCAAGAGGCTGCTGGAGACGCTGTTTGTGCACCGCTTCTCGCATGGCACCATGCCACTGAGGAACATCTTCAAGGTACGAAATGCCCAGAGTTAGCAGGCCAGGTGAGCCCCTGGCGCGCGATTCGGCTTCTTGTAACCAACTGCTGCTCTTTCTGCAGAACTGCGCCTACTACTGGGGCTTTGCGGCGTGGATGGCCTACTACATAAACCACCCTCTGTACACGCCGCCGGGTAGGTGCCAGGCTCACCCAGCATGCCGTGCTCGCTAGCTGGCACTGATGCCACTTTGCTGATTCCCTTCTCTCTCATTTTCCTGCAGCTTACGGTGAAGAGCAGATTAAAGTGGCACTTGTCATCTTTCTGGTAAGTAGTACCAACTGAGGTGGGTCACCGCTGCTTGTGGGCCGAGCCCCTGGACACGTTGGCCTTCCTCCTCCTCCTCCTCCTCATCTCCACCCCTCTTGTCCCTCCCTGCAGTTCTGTCAGATTGGCAACTTCTCCATCCACATCGCGCTGAGGAACCTCCGACCTCCAGGTAAGGTGCCAGGTACCTCGACGAGGCCCGCTTGTGGCACTGCCCAGCCCTGACCTTTCACCTTTGACTGTCCGTCGCAGGCTCCAAGACCAGGAAGATCCCGTACCCCACCAAGAACCCCTTCACTTGGCTCTTCCTGCTGGTCTCCTGCCCGAACTACACCTACGAGGTGAGTGCTGTGCCCATCTGCTGGGTGGCATCACGGGGGGTGGTTCTCCTCTATAGAGAGTGTCCCTCGTGCAGTCATATGCTGTGTGGTTTGATGCCACGGCCCACCTGTAGAGATGGTCAGAGGTTGCCCCCTGCTGCCCACACATTGTCCTGGTGTCGAGTGCACATGAAGTGGGGGGGCTGTGGGTGCACTGTGACCAGTGGTTATGACCACTACTGTGGGTGCCCAGGACACTGCCCGGTGTTTTCAGGGTGTTTCAGGCCTTCTGTCTGCTTGTGCCAACGGCTTGTTTGTTTTTTCTTGATTGTCCCCACAGGTGGGCTCCTGGGTGGGATTCACAGTGATGACGCAGTGTCTGCCTGTGGCCTTCTTCACCTTGGTGGGCTTCATTCAGATGACCATCTGGGCAAAGGGGAAGCACCGCAGTTACCTGAAGGAGTTCCGCGACTACCCGCCGCTGCGCTCCCCCATCCTGCCCTTCATGCTGTAGAGACTGAGCCCCCATCATCGCCCCTGGCATCCCACAAGTGAATTGCAGCCTCCGCATGCCAGGGAGGAGACGAGAACCGTTTTGACACTGGCACTGGTGGTACGACTATGCCAAGTTTTGGGCCTGTGCCCGTGACTGCAGTGTGTCGTTTTTACTGAGGTATCATTGCCCCCCCAAACCCCCTCCCCCCCTTGCGTGTCTTTTGTGTAGCCCACCAGGAGCAGAGCTTTGCCACAGGCGCCCGGGCAGCTTTGGTGATTGAAGTGCAAGTCGGGAGTGTTGAGGAGAAGAGACAGGGACCTCGTGGTGGGCTTAGCCGTACAGCAGAGTGGCCAGCGGGCTCTGAAGGGGTCAGGTGAAGGATGGCAGCTGGCACACCTGAATGGTGCCCGGGGATGGCAGTTTTTACACAGTGGGCTGGTACAGCCACAGTCCTCTGGGACCATCCATGCCATGGGGCCTGGCACTTCATTGGCTGCCCTTCAGTTTGTTTAGTGAATGGACAGACCTGACACTCGTGTGTTGGGTGAGGGTGGCAGTGCCCAGCCTGGCAGAGCAGCTCCTGGCGTCTGTTCATTCACTCGGCTCCTCTTTTTGTTTTGTTGCTCATCTTTGTCCTCAGTTGAAATAAACGACGTTTCCAAGTTTGTGTCGAGGACATGTGTGTGTCTGTGTGTGTTTGGACCCCCGCCCTGGTGAGGCGCGATGCGCTGGGGTCTTTGGGGCTGTGCCCAACGGGGAGACCACTTTGTATTTTTACTGTGGCTTGAAATGCCCCAGCTAGTTGGGCGTCATCCTCGAATGGTCAAACACCGACGGGGGGCACACGGGCAGACCACCAGAACAGTCGAATTCAAGAAGACCTCTGAAGAGTCTGCGCCGGCCCCTCTGTCCGTCATGTGATGCAGTGGGCGGGGCTGAGGAGTACAGAAGCTCCTCCCACTGCCCCCCAAACCCAGCACTGCACTCTGGGTATTCGCCACCTCCTGCCAGCTCGGCCCCACGCTTCCATGAAGTTTCATCAGCTGGCATACTGCCCACTCCTATGTGCCCCCCCCCCCTTTTTGTCACTTGTCCTTCCTGGTCCCAGGTGGCCCCACATTCTCCCCTTCCTAATAGACACGAGATGCCCACAATGAGGTGAACGGCGTGCCAGTAAACATCCACACTGGAACCCCCCCCAGGACTGAATTTGGGACCCTCTAAGCCAAACCCCCACACACTGAGTGAACCCATGAAAGAGGAAATGAGAGGTGGCACTGGAGCGTGGAGGGCAGGCTCTTCTTACTTGGCCCTCGTAGCGCCTGGCATGTGCCCACCTGACAGTGAAGTTCAAGTGTTGGCACCCCCTGTGGCTGCAGCTCTTTGCTCTTCCAGTTCCAATCCCCTCGGCCTCAATAAGTCAACCTGAAATTCTGAGCTCATCACTTTCTGTGACGTCCTCTCCTAATAAGGACAGTTGGCATCGGGGCAGAGCAGGGCACTGATGGCATAACGAAGCAGAAGAGCAGCACAGGCCCTCCACCTTCAAGAGGCCAGCGAGGCGCACTCACTGTCACCAACCCACTGACAAACACCACAGGGTCCTCGGGACTGGCACTGGACAGTGCCCACTGGCAAAGTGGCAAACTTCTGACATCACACGTGAGCCTCACAAACCTGCAGGTGGCCGCCGAGCGATTCAGCCCCCCCGTTATTTGGAGGCTCACTAGGTGGTCCCGGACCCCCGTATTTCCACCTACTTGTGAACTGTTAACATCAGAAACTAAAAAAAGAACAAAATATTAAAAATCTGAGAGAAAAGTGAACGTATGCCCACCTGCCACACACACGAAAACAAACTGGGGGTCCAACAAAAAAGAGAAAAGCTGCGTCCACATTAGCCCCCCCCCCCCCCAGTGGCCACGCAGGCCCTGAAATGACAACTGGGGACGATGACCAAGAAGAGCCACTCCAGTGGGCCGACGCTTCCCGTTTTTATTTATTGAGTTATGAATGACAAACAGAAGAGACGGGGGGGGGGGGGAGTTTGGGGGGTTTGTGCTGCTCACGCCACCTCCGCCTGCCCTTCCTCGATCCTCTTCTTCCTCTTGAGCAGGCGCCGCTCCCTCTCGTACTCCTTCATGCGCATCACGTAACTGCGGAGACAAGCACAAGAGTGTGAGGGGGGCTCACCCACGGGACCCCAAGCACCACCTGAATTAGCCAACCCCGAGACGGGGGGCACGTTAACTACTCCACGGACTGAGGGGCTTTCTGCAAAGTCCCCACCTCAGGACTCCATGTGGCTGAAGGTGAGGAGGAGGACGATACAAAGCCACCTGGACATCTCGAGTCACGAGTGTGTGCGGCTGGTGACTTCGGTGAAGTGCGAGACCCCCCCCCCCCATTTCCTTTTGCTATTTAAAGGGTCTTCTCGAGCAGGGCCTTTAAAGAGGGGCAACCTGTCACTCATGGACCACCGGCAGTGGGGGGAGGCACATCAGGGGGTGAAGTGCCCACTCGTCACCTTATGGAGTTAAACTGAGTGTCATGTGACTGGGCCGGCAGTCGTGGGTGACTTCATCCGCGTTGTCACGTGAATGGCGCCCCTCGGTCACGGCCTGCGTTTGTGGGTCACATTCATCTGACAGCTGCTTGGGGGACTTGTGTGACGCCCAAAGAAGAAGGAGGGGGACTGGGCACCACGGCATGGGAGAGAAGCAGAGGTGGCAGCCAAAGTCCACAGACGGGTGGCACAACGTAGAGGCACAAGGCCAGGACTGGAGAGGCCAGCGGTGGGCGCCGATTGTGAATTTCCCCTTGGGATTAATAAAGTATCTATCTATCTATTTGAACCGAGACTCTGAAATAAACTCGGGCTTCACGTCACGCCAGACTGTCACAGCCAGGTTGGTGATGTCTGGGGCTGAAGGAGCACCGGGGGGCTTTAAGTGGCGCTGGGAAAGGGGGGGGTCCTCAGATTACACGACAAGTGCCATTCAGACATCCATATTAAAATGAGCCGCTGTCATGCGCCACCACCTTGTGCCCACCAGGGGGGGGCTACAGCTGCCCTCACTCAGTGTTAGGTGGGTTTACAGCACACGTCAGGACGGGACACTGCTGTGAGGAATGTGGCATCTCGATGTGTCGCGTCCCTCCAGCAACTCCGTCTGGGCACAAAGCACACGGGAAGATCTTTGTATGGGGTTTGTGGTGAGAAAGCTTTTATAAAATAAATCTACTTGGGGGTCTCAAAAGGTCACTTACTCTTGGTGCTGGCAGTAGTCCCAGTCGTGCCGCTCGTGCTGGCAGGCCATCAGGTCGGGCCAGTTGTCCCTCTTGCACTTCATCAGCTTCATCAGGTGGTGGGCGCAGTAATCCCGCTGCTCCAATGGCAGCTGTGCCAGATTCATCTGCTCCTGTGTGGCCACCATGACTGTGACAAGAGGGGACAAGACATCAGTCAGCACAGAACTAAGAGGGGACCCCGAGTGGGACGGAGCCCTGGGCTGCCGTGCCGTCCTCGAGTCACAATGCAAAGCAAACCGTCGTCGGCGTTTCTTTTCCTTTTTTAATTCGCTTATCACGTCAAACACTCCATGATGGGAACTCGCAAAGGAAACACACGACAAGAGCACAGCAGACTCCACACAGCCAAAGCTGAGCCCGGGGGGCACTGGACCCTAACTTGAGGTGGGCAGAACGCCGGCCCTTCACTGCTCGCACCTCTTTATCATCAGGAGGCTCTGAAGCTGCGACTCCATCTTACAGTGGGGGGTCTCAGAATTGTCCCCCTTAATGACCTCTGCTTGAGTAGCCAGGACCACAAAGATGTCAGTGCCAGTTACTGACATGTCACCTTACACCGAGGCCCCCCAAGTTCAATCACAGAATGAGGCGGCCCCACAGTGGGTGGGCACGGCCTGGAGGCGCTGCCCTGGACACGCACTCACACCCCCCTGTAGAACGAGTCGCTGTGATTTACAAGGACGCGATGCTACCAGGAAGGCCCCCTTGGGTGACATAACAGGACAACCTGAACGGGCGGCCATTCGTGTATCGGCATTCACAAAAGCCACAAACTCGAGAAGGAGCGACGGGCCAACGGCAGGGCAGCAGAGGACGCGGCCCGCTCAGCCAGGGTGCCAGCCGGACACACGCAGCACGCGCTCGCTTTGCCTCCACCGTTCGCTCACATTGCGGGCTTTTTCGGCGTCCCGCGTCTCCCCGAGCCGCCCGTACGCGCCGTTAAACCGCCGGCCCCTTTTATTACTTCACGCTCTTAAGGGTCGTCACCTCTCTCTTTTCTCTCGCCAAAGCCATACTCGGGGGGGAAGTCGGACGGCTTCAAGGGGTCAGGCTCGGTGTCCCGTTCGGTCACATAGCGGCGAGCGAGGTGGGCTCCCATAGCGGACACACAAACAGCCGCCGCCGAGTGAACCCTCAGGTCACCTCCACACTAAGCCACTTCCGCTTCCAGGGCAACAAATGGGAATTGACGTCACGGCCTGCGCGTCCTGCCTATCAGAAGCTCGCAGCCGCTGATGTCGATTTGTAAAATCAGAAGGCGTTTATTAGGAAATACAAGACTCCTGTTATCTCGAGGAATGACGGCCTGTAATTAATGCGATTCCTCGAGAAGCTCTGAGCCGTTTAAGAAGTCGCGGTGACAATAAAACAGAAAGGTGTAAGCATTGCGCGGCTTGCGTTAAATGACAAAGGGAGGGGATTTGCCGTCACGGCTGTAGACCTGCGGTGTTAAGAGCAGCCGGGTGATGTTGTGTTAAAGAAAGGCGGCCGACGCCCGGCGTGCACTAAATTAACGGATCAGACTAAGGTGCTCGCTCGGTCGGTCGAGTCGTTTTAGAAGCACTGATGCGCCTTTAGGACAGAATTCCCGAAATGGATGGACATTTTGGTTTTGTCCCGTTGTTTTTTTTTTCAGTTTCATAATAATTTATTATATGTTTAAAACATTTTATTGAATTTATTAAAATCAAATAACATTCCATACAAGCAAGTCAAGTTTGACAAAAGTAGGTTGGAATAAAACAAAAAAACCAAACTTGTGTCTCCAGCTACAAAGCTACGTGAACATTAGGAGGCTAACGTGGATATTTGGGGTTTAAAGAAAGAAACATCACGATAAACGCCAACCTCCCTGAAAATCCTAACGGCGACGACATGCGGGGTGAATTGCGTTATCCCAAAAGGAACGGGTCAGAGGTCAGTGGGCCACCTCAGAATGCCGACAGCCCCCCTCTAACTCGGTACATAAAAAGGATTTGGTGACCCGGCAGTCCCCTCGTTTGTATTGGATGACTTGGGGTCTCGCTGCAGACCCCCGGAGCTCTCGGGTGTGCGCCTTGTCAGTTCGGAGTGCCGTCCGGTTTAAGCTGATTGGCGAGGCCGGTGTGCCACACACACCCACCCAAGCAGGGAGCGGGGGTCGTCCTGAACGCCTGGCCTGGACTGGGAGAGCCCGCCGAATCCTTAAGGCTCGGCCTCGTGTGTGTGTGTGTGTAACGGGGGAGAGCCAGAGGGGTCCCCGTGGAGTGTCATCGACTCCGAGTGTTTGATGCCCCCCAGACTTTACTGTCCTAGGCGACTGGCCCCCAGTCATGAAAACCGAAGCGTAATAATAATATTTTATTTATATAGCGCCTTTCCCACGCTCAAGGTGCTTCTGAACGACACAAAGGTTTCAAAAGCGAACCTTTACTACCAGACGTGTGTATCTGAAAGCTAAAGTCCGGAGACCCCCATTACCCTGATTGGGACGTCACTGGGGGTCTCCAGGACCAGAGCTGGCCCTACTTTTGTATTTTTTAATTTGACAGCTTTGTCCCCTCACTGGCCGTAAGGCACATTGACTGGCATTCAAGTGTTTAACTCCGAGCCCTGTAACTGCATTAGTGTCCCTCATCACTTCACCCTGGTCCCTTTGCCCCACTGCCAGTCAAACATGGGTGACTCGAAGAGCTCAACTTAAGTCACCCGTTGGCCTGTACTGGTTGGCACACAGAGGGGTCCATCCTCACACCCTGGAGTGGCACCTGCAGAGGGCAATGGTGAAAGTGCCACTGAATATGATGTGCACCCAGCCGCCTTTTGTTCAGGACATCGGGCCATCTGCACTGCCCGCCTCATTGGCACTCGCACTGGGGGGACGATTTGCTCCCACCACTTGTAAGGTCACAGAGCAGGCCAGTCGTAAATGAAAGGCTGTGACTTGGACAGCAGGGGTCACGTCTGCATACAGACAAACGAGGGGGTCTCCGTGTGCCCGGTGTGTGCCGTTCTGAGGAGAGCTGCAGGTCTGTCACCACAGCGAGGGCACACGATGGCAAACTAAAGTTGAGCACAGACACAGGTGGCGGCCTTGTAGTGGCAACAGTGACTGAGGTGGGCAAACGTGCTGTGATTTTGCAACATCGGGTGCCCCCTGACTTGATGACTCGTGTCTATCACTTGGAGGTGGTGATGGCATCTGTGCCCTTTGACCCCATGGTCACCGTCATGCCACACACGGGTATCATTTGCCTCGATTAGCTTCCACCCCTCGACTGCGACCCCCCACGCGTCTCTCGTTGGTATCAAAACTCACCTGCTGCCACGGCCTTCGTTAGTCGACCCTCGTGGTCTTCATGTCGCCTTCTTCTGCTCCTTACAACTTCCTTCTTCATCTTGGAATGTCGAGCCAGCAGCCTGGGCAGAGGATTCTCGGGTGGCCTCTCCGTCGCTGAGGGTCTTAAAGTGACTCTCCTGCTGCTGCTGAGCCACACAAGGGGGGCACCAACATCACAGTGGGGTTTGCTTTAGTTGGACAATCAGACCACCAGAAAAAGTCGCTTGTCAAACAGCCCGTTTATTAACAACTTCCACCAAATATTCTTTAATTTGACTAGCAAGCTGCTTGGGCACCCCCACCGTACGGTTGGCAAGCTGTGAGAAATGCATGGACGTGGCATCAAGCGGCGCAGCATGGCAAAGGGTCTCGGTGCCCCAGGCATTGCTCTCGTGCGGTTCCCCTATTCTACGTCACAGCAGGTCCGCTGTCTTCTCTTTGGTTTCAGCAACACATGGCGGCCTTGCTGACCCGCTGGCCCCTCTGTCTGGCTGGAGACCCCTTGTCTCGTTGCAGTTCGGCCCATCTGTTGGGAAGATTTCACGTCGGGCAGAGACTGAGCAGCACCTCACACGATCCAAGCGAGTGCCAGCCCAGTGCCCCCTGCCATCAGGTCTGCCCACTCATCAATGCCCTTGATAGCTCCGGCAGTTAAAGTTTGGCCACCCTGCCACGGGCTCATCGCCGCCATCCAGCGTCATGCCAGCCCTTGTATGATGTGAGCTCTGCCTCTCCCCTTTTCTGATTTGGCAGGAGTGCCAGTTGTGCCCCCAATCCCCGAGTCGGCCTTATCGCACAGTCTGCGTTCAGCACTAGGAGTGAGACGCTGGGTGCGTCGTGAGGGTCTGCACTTGAGGCCGTGTGAGATATTCGTGACCGTTGGCAGCAATCAAAGAGAAACACAGAAAAGAAACCACAAAGTGTCGCTGCTTAAACTAAGAGAAGCCCAAGAAAAACAAACGGCAGAAAGACGCCCAACGCTGGCTTCCTTCAGGGAGGTGACTCCGGACGCTGGCTTTACTGGTAGAGATCATCGTCCCCCTCGTCACTGTAGAGGTTCCCCCGGCCTGTGTCCCCCTGCCCCGAGCCAGTGCCCCCCGACTGGGAGCGCGAGGGAAACCTAAAAGAGCAAAGAGGAATACGGTCACTGCTGCGGTGGGGTCTCGGGGACTACACTGGGACTGCCGAGATCTGAGACCACCCGTCAGGAGATGCCCCCTCGGTGCCAGGCTGAGGCTGCACCCCCCGATTAGAGCTGAGCACATGGCGTCTTTGTCAGTCATTTGGATGATGATAATCCAATAATTACCAAGCACTACTGACCCTCCTCGGTGACAGTCCTCCTGGTCACACAAAGACACCTGAGATACTCGGTGCCTTAGGATCAAAGGATGGCACGGACCTGTAGTGCAGAGTGGGCGGCCAGCATGGGCCGAGGTCACTGAGATTGTCACCGACTCGTCAGTTCTAACTGTCCTTGGAGTCCCCACAGGATTTTCCCTCCAGTGAGGATGCTGGGTGGCTGGCGGATTTGTGTTGTCCTCTCCTCTGTTGTCAGCGGGTCACCACTCAATGGCATTGTTAACACACAAACATGGCCGGGGTCACTTACAGTACCTTCATCACTTGAACACTTCTTTGTTTTACCGCGTTAAGGCAAACCCGTGTCTATATGTGGCAGAGGCTGGCATCCCCACTGGGCTTGGCCATAAATTCCTACCTGACCAGGACTCCAGCTGGGATGACCAAATAAAGGAAGGACACGGCGTGAACAATTCACCCCCCTTCCACAAGAGGTGGCATTGCCCCCCTGGCTAGAGCCCAGTTTGGACACCTGCAGGGGAGGAATGGATCTTCCAATTGTGGAGAACATCTCAATGTTCTAGGGGGGGCTTCCGTCATAGCAATGTTAGGACACCAGAAGCTCTCCTGTTGCACGTCAGAGTCGCGAGGAAGTGGAAGGAGACGGACGAGGACTAACTGTGAGTCTTACGATGGTGCTGGACTGGCGTAGCCCGGTAAGGCAGTGATTGGTCAAGAAAAGCCTTTTGATGGGACCTGAAATTGTGTTTACAACAACACAGTCCGTCTTGAGAGGCCATCTTGTTACTTCTCTTAAGATTCCTAGTAATCCCAGGGTCTGATTCTCTCCGATTGATCGTCTGCTAAACTCAGAGGTCACTCAACGGAATGTCTCCAGAATACCTCCAGTGACACTTGTGAGGCTAGTGCTGTATCTTTTAATCAAAAAATTAATGATATTAGAAATAATAAAGTACATCTCCCCAACACTGAGGATCCTCCTAAGCCCCAGTACTCCATTACAAACAAATTAAACTCTCACCAGGATAGAGTTACCTGATTTATATAAAACAACTGAGACCCTCCATCTGTGCCCTTGACCCGATACCAACGGGCATGCTAATTGATAATATTCTTGACATTGTAAACTCGTCATTAGATACCCAGACCGTCTTAAGACCGCTGTAGTTAAACCACTGATCAAGATAAATAATCTCGACTCCTCTGCTTTGGATAATTTTAGACCCATCTCTAACCTGCCTTTCTTAAGTAAAATCGTAGAAAAGGCCGTCATTATGCAGCTAAATGACCTCCTCAGTAAACCTGCTATTCTTGGTAAGTTTCAGTCGGGTTTTAGAACAAATCACAGCACAGAAACTGCACTCGTTAAAGTAGTCAATGACTTGTGGGTAAAAGTGGACAGAGGCCGTCTATCTGTTCTCAGCCTCTTAGATCTGAGTGCCGCATTTGACACCATTGATCACAACATTCTTAGAAATCGCCCTAGTCAATGGGTGGGCCTCTCTGGCAGGGTCTTAAATTGGTTTGAATCCTACCTGGCAGGGAGAAAATTCTTTGTAAGTTGTGATAATTACAACTCAAAGACCCCTGATGTTCTATATGGTGGTCCACAAGGCTCTATCCTGGGTCTGCTGCTCTTTTTGATTTACAAACTTCCGTTAGGTCAGATTATCTCGGGGCATAACGTGAGCGACCACAGCTATGCTGACGACACACAACTGTATTTATCAATAGCGCCTGATGACCCCGACTCTCTTGATTCACTGACACAATGTCTCACTTGTGTTTCTGAATGGATGAGTAGTCATTCTTTTAAACTAAATAAAGAGAAAACAGAAATTTTAGTGATTGGCAATAATGGATATAATGAGGCTATTAGAAATAAACTTGATGCATTAGGATTAAAAGTCAAGAAGGAGGTAAAGAATTTAGGGGTAACTGTTGACTGTGACCTGAATTTTAAATCACATGTTAATCAGATCAGTCAGTTCTTTGGGAGACACAGCTGGAGGTGGCAGAGTTAAAGATGTTAAGACTGGCATTGGGTGTGACGAGGATGGACAGGATTAGAAATGAGGACATTATAGGGTCAGCTCAGGTGGGACGGTTTGGTGACAAAGTCAGAGAGGAGAGATGCTGGGTATAAAGAGTGAAGTGTGCTAAGGATGGAGCAGCCAGGCAAGAGGAGAAGAGGAAGGCCTAAGAAGGTTTATGGATGTGGTGGGGGTGACAGAGGAGGATGACGAGGACAGGAAGAGATGGAAGAAGATGACCCGCTGTGGTGACCCCTAATGGAAGAAGATCACAGAAGGCCTGAATTCATTTTTATCTTTCAAGTTTGCCAAACCCTTTTACTTTTTATAAACGTCTCTCTCTTTCTTGTCATTTTAAAGCAATTCATTCATGGCTGCCTACTTTTCAGCAGCAGGCATCAGAATAATCTCAGGTGCCAACCCCTGTGCCCTCCAGTCACAATAAGGTCACCACCACTCTAAACGAGGCCGATGTCAGAAAGGGCGTCCAGCTGTAAAACTGTCTGCTCCGACACTCCTGGATGAACCCGGAAAATGGCCATTAAAGTGTCAGAAGGGGACAAGAGCAGGTATCAGGTGACATCGCCTGAGCTCCCTCTCGTCTCTTGCCTCGTGGACCGAGATTACTGGAAGTGAATCAATCGTACTCCGAGTCTGTACTCCAAACACAGAAGGGCAGAATAACATCAAATGTGTATTGTGTCACGAACACGCCATATAAAATGTGAACTTGGCACTTCCTCAGTATGTAAATGTGTACAAAGGTGGTCCACAGCCCTAAGAACTGGCCTTAACAGAAGCCCCCCGTGGACTTGGGCCAGATGCATATGTGACGTCACTCATGTCAGGCGGGCAGCACCGTCTGCTATGCCAGCCCAGAGGAGGATCAGCCGTGCCAGTCTGTCCTGTGTGCAGCTGCCTAAACGTGAAGTCCATTTTGGGGTGAAACACCCACAGAGCAACAAGCCACACAAACGATTATCCCAATCTGATGTCAGCCCTCATCCCAGTTACCCAGAAAACTCCTCACCTGAAGTTGCCAAAACCTCGGCTCTGCTGCAGAGTCTGAGCAAACATCTCATACTTCCTGATGTCATTGTCACTGACGGATCGGCGAGCAAATCTCATGGCCTCCTCAAAGTGATCTCGGCGGATTTCAGGGACAGGATCAGAGTCGTCATCCTAGAGGGGGCAAAGAAACATTGTGATTTGCACTGACGTCCTACCGTGGTGTGCGGATTGTGGACTGTGAAGGACAGAAGACATTGACGGTTGGGGTCACCAGTCAGGCCACTGACTTCACTTTATAACCTACTGCACTGCAGCGTTAACTGAGTGACAATCGAGGAGTAACCGTTCAGGGAGAGGCGCGGAGAACAAGTGACAGCCCGAGAGGAAGGCCCTGTGTTACGTAGCGCGTGTGGGGGGCTGTCCTCCCTCCTGGGACATCCATTGTCTAGAAGTGTAAATCACGTTGAAGGACGTGACGCACGCCATGCTTTGTTCTACAAGAGCACCGCTGAATGACAGGATGTTTGGGCTCTTGACGACTGTCACTCCATCTTGGCTGGCGTGAGGGCTGCTCTCATTCTAAACCTACAGTCCCTAAGGGTGTGGGGTCCAAGAGGTGGGCTCACAGGTAAAGCGGAGGTCAGCTGGGTGCCACACCTGGGAAGAGGCCCACAGCGAGAGCAACAGCTGCACCTCGTAGTCAGCCCAATTTGACACATGGCCTCCATCTGCTCATACGTACCTCACCCTAACACACAGACGTGCCACACCAAACCCGACGTGTAAAGACTTCACACGGTTTAATGAGCCGTAATGTGGCACACGTCGAATGACAATTACATTGGCAGCAGATGCCCTCATCAGAATGAAGTGGTGATTTTAGCAGGAAGGTATTTGGATTATGGCGGCTCCACGTTACGGCGCATTAAGCCTTTTACACACCACGCATATTTTTTAGAAGAAATGGCTTCACATGAGACGGCACACATTCCATCCACGCCACTCTCTTTCCAAAAAACTGTTCCTGCAGGGATTCCTTCCAGCTCTCTGCCTTCACAAAGAGGAAAAGCAGATTAAAAACTTACAGATGGCATCATTGAGCGCGCCATGCTTGGTAGTGACATCCGGGCAAAAGTGAAACACAGCTGTGTGAGAAACAAAGCGCGCGAGTGGCTGTGGTCCTCACCGCTTAAATGGCACACGGCGCCATCTTGTGCAAAGTCAAAGTGGACCTCAATTGGGATGCCAAAGCCACAGACCCGCCATTCTGTTACCTGGTGACTGGCAGGAAGGCAAACTGATTTGAACAAATGTGGCTGCTGAACTCCGACTCCCACCCATATATACCCCATGCCCCTTCTTCTCCCAGTGTTTCCTAGCCAGTCTTTTTCATGCCCGACCAAACACTTGGGTGCTTCTTGTTGTATTTATTGATTTATTTTTCACAACTGTCCAGCGTTTTGTGCGTTATCACAAACGTAAAGTGGGCCGAAGTGTGGGAGTTTACACGGCACACTATCTCTCCACCTCCAGCTGGCAGCACCTGTACTCACCATGGCCGTGTCGGCGTGTCGCTGTCGCTCGCGCTCCAACCTGATCTCTGCTTCAATGGCTTCTCGGATGGCCAGTTTGCAGGCTCGCTGACAGATTTCGGTGAGATCTGCCCCAGAGAAGCCATCTGTTATCTTCGCTAGATAGTTGAGGTCAACATCCTGAAATGAACCAAAGTGTTGCTGTTAGTGTGCATTACGTTTCTTAGCTTTACATTCCTCTGTGAAGGTTCAGTAAGACAGAAGTCAGGAGTAACTCGTCACTGCGACCCTATAGGAGAACAAAGGCAGTGTGTGGCAGCAAGGTCAAAGTTCAGTAATCGAATGTCAAATGAAATTCACACCTGATGCTCGTGACTTGCCCACTCTGCATGGTGCCACCTCCTGTCCTATTTGTACTCGTATCTAACGGGCAGGCCGATGTCCTCACTGCCTTAATTCACACTCTGGTCTACGGGCCAAGCCAAGAAAGTTCTACCTCATGTTAACTTATGGGGGTTCAAAGGCCACACCACAAAGAAACAGAAACGAAGCAAACACTTCTACGGCTTAAACTTTCTAAGATCGGCTCTTACACTCCACGGATCTCCTCCGTCAGGTTGACCCTAAACTGGCCAGCTCAGGACTGTATGTGTGTTATGGAGTGGGCCCAGTGATGTACTGGCCGCCCGTCCAGCGCTGACTTCTGCCTTGCACTTCATGCTGTTCTATGGTGATGTTCTAGAATCTAAACCACGGGTGTCGAACTCCAGTCCTGGAGGGCTGCAGTGGCTGCAGGTTTTCATTCTAACCATCTTCTTAATTAGTGACCAGCTTTTGCTGCTAATTAAATTCTGTTGCCTTCATTTTAATTCACTTGACTCAGGCCCCTTTGCCGTTTCTTTTTCCTTAATTAGCAGCCAAATAAATAACACTGACACATAAAACAAGCCTCCTCGTGAGCAGCTCACCCGTGCCCATCACACACTCTCTGAAAATAAAGAAAAGGTGAAGGCCTCAGTAAGGTTGATCTCTCAGGTCACTGAAACATGTTGACGATGTGTTTACAAAAAACAAACAATCAACAAATGTCCGCCGTGGCCGAATGAGGGCAGCAACAAGCCATGGAATTAAATAACGGCTTTAATGAACAACACAAATTGGCTCCTCATTACGAAAGTGAAGTGAAGTGAAACTGGTTGGAGTTTGAAGCCCCAGTTTAGCTGGTCATCTGTTGGCTCGTTTCACGTCTCATTTCTGTTTGGCTGTCACTTAACGATTCAGAGGGCTGATTCTTTAAACACAGGGCTATTAAAATGAAGGGACAAGGAGTTAATTAGCAGTGGAAACTGGTCACTGATTATGAGAAGGGTGAGAATGAAAACCTGCAGGCCCGGAGTTCGACACCCTGCACTAAATGGACAGTGTGGCCCCCTAGTGGTCACTCGCTCGGCACTACAACACATCCTCCCTCTTCTCATTCATACTCTAATGCAGGGGTAGGCAACGTCGGTCCTGGAGTGCCACAGTATGTGCAGGTTTTTGTTCCAACCCAGTTCCTTAACGAGAACTCAATTATTGCTGATGAAGCACATATTGCTTAAGTGACATTTTAATGCTTCATTTTAGTGGTCTCGCTTGTTAAGGTTCTCCAACCTTAATTGCTTATTTCAATCTTAAACTGCTGCATTCAGTGTTTTAATTGCTCCTTATTAGCAATAAGATGTAAAACAGGGGTAGGCAATGTCGGTCCTGGTGAGCCGCAGTGGCTACTGGTTTTCATTCCAACCCAATTGCTTAATTAGAAACCAATCATTGCCAATCTCAGACCTTATTTAATTTTATGGCTTGTTAGTCTGTGCAATGTAAGGCTTTTATATCGTAGATTTTTTTCCTTTCCAAGGATATCATCCAAATGATTTGAAGCCTAAAACAGATCATTTTCAGTCTGTCACATTTTTCTATTAAGTGTTTTATTAAATCAAACCGTGCATGATGAACACACACAGATGTAATTGGAAAAAAGCTAGCTGGAGAACTGCTGGCTGCTTTATCTTTTACATCTTATTGCTAATAAGGAGCAATTAAAACACTGAATGCAGCAGTTTAAGATTGAAATAAGCAATTAAGGTTGGAGAACCTTAACAAGCGAGACCACTAAAATGAAGCATTAAAATGTCACTTAAGCAATATGTGCTTCATCAGCAATAATTGAGTTCTCGTTAAGGAACTGGGTTGGAACAAAAACCTGCACATACTGTGGCACTCCAGGACCGACGTTGCCTACCCCTGCTCTAATGCACGGGTGTCAAAACTCCAGGCCTGGAGGGCCGCAGGTTTTCTTTCTAACTCTTTTCCTAATCAGTGTCCAGTTTTCACTGCTAATCAACTTCTTTCCCTCTATTTTAATAGCCCTGTTTTTAAGGATTAAGTCTTCTGAGTTGATTCTTTTCTTCATTAAATGACAGCCAAACAAAAATGAGACATGAAACGAGCCAACAGATGAACAGCTAATTTGGGGCTTCAAACTCCAACCAGTCTCTTAATGAGAAGCTGATTCTTGCTGTTAATTAAACCCCTTCTTCAATTCCATTCCATTGTTGCTGCTCTCATTCTGCCACAGCAGACATTTCCAAAACTGTTGCTATTCTGTTTTTTTCTAAGAACTCCGTCAACATGTTTTGGTAACCTGAGGGATCAACCTTACTGAGACCTTCATCTTTATTTTCAGATTTTATTTGATGGGAACAGGTGAGCTGGTCATGTCCTGCTTGTTTTACGTCTCATTACTGTCTGGCTGCTAATTAAGGAAAAAACAACTAAGGGGCCCGAGTAAAGCTAAATAAAACTAAGGCTAAAGAAGTTAATTAACATCAAAAACGGGTCACTAAGTAAGAAGATGGTTAGAATGAAAGCCTGCAGCCACTGGAGTTCGACACCCCTGTTTGAGTGATGTGTGCTACTGCAGCGTAGCGAGTGTTGGTGTTGCACTGTAAAGATTTGTAAGCTGCTCTGTACGACGATGTCAGCTGACTTCATGTATAAATATGGTGGATCAACAAAGGAAACTTTATTAAACAGGCCGTCGAATATGGACTTTTGAAAGATAACCTCCTTAATGAATGACACTTTACACATTGGAGAAAGATAAGAGACGCCAGATACCCGAGCAATTGGTGATTTTCTTAAGTTGGCCTTCAAAACGGCCACCCTTGACTTTTCATCTGGCAGTGGGATGTAGATGAGCTGGTCAAGTCGTCCCGGTCTCAGGATTGCTGGATCAATGATGTCAGGCCTGAAGAGTGAGAAGTGACAACAAGTATTAATGAACAACCTGAGGGGTTCATTCCGCTCAGTACACTTGAATGCTTCATAAACTTCAAAACCCCTCCGCTATAACGAGACTTGTTTTCAGTACTGGCACATTCTCCAACACTCCGCTTCATTCATTCTCTCTCGTATTTCTTCTCCATGACAGCAGCCCTAACATTCTATGTGCCTTGGCCCCCAAACTCTGCTGACCGGTTTGTGGCTCCAATGATGAAGACGTTCTTTTTGTTCGTCATGCCATCCATCTCGGTGAGGATCTGGTTAATGACACGGTCAGCTGCTCCTCCTCCGTCGCCAGCACTGCCACCTCGGGCTTTTGCAATGGAGTCCAGCTCATCAAAGAAGAGGATGCAGGGTGCTGCTTGTCTCGCCTAAGGGCAGCAAACAAACGGAGACTTTCTTGTCATTTCATTTCTTGATGTTCAGTCCCACTGACCTTTTCTGTCAAATTTAATGTTACGTGTAATCAAGTGCATCACATGGGTCGGAACATCGGACTCACAACATGCATCTATACAGTCGTCCAAAGTGACAGGCCTCAAACTGACCAAGTGCTCAAGTACACAGTAAAAGCGTCAAGTGTGTAGCACCTTCACAATAAATATATTGATCTGATTGTCTTATCGTCTTGTGTTCTGCTCTGTTCTTACTGCTCACCTTATCAAAGACGTCTCGAACATTGGCTTCTGACTCTCCAAACCACATTGTCAGCAGTTCTGGACCTTTGATGGAAACAAAGTTTGCTTGGCACTCGTTGGCAATGGCCTTTGCTAGGAGAGTTTTTCCACACCCAGGAGGACCATAGAAGAGTACTCCCCGGGAAGGAGTCATCCCAAACTTCAGAAACTTGTCAGGATATTCAACTGGGTACTGTAGCAAAGGGACGAAGACAGAGTGAGACCGAGACAAGGAAAGTAACAGACGTCGGGCCTCCTAGCAGATCTTGTTAGGGCGGCTTCACCAGTAGGACAAGCCCAACATGCTCTGAAATGGCAATTTTCATTTGGGCCGCGCTCTAGAGGGGACCTCTGCATTTAGGGTGAAATCCAGAGGAGTCATTTTGTAAAGGGAATTGTGTTTTCTGGGGTCATTCCCTTTCAAACTGGTAACTGGGGTAGGGGACTGGGCCTGTGCTTTGTCTTCTGGCACTGTAGTATGGGTCAAGAACTAGAAATCCATTTTTATTGCATATAAGGATATCATGGGAGGGCTTTAGGGGTGGCACGGTTGCGCAGTGGGTAGCGCCGCTGCCTCACAGTTAGGAGACCCATCTGGGTTTGCTTCCTGGGTCCTCCCTGCGTGGAGTTTGCATGTTCTCCCCGTGTCTACGTGGGTTTCCTCCCACAGTCCAAAGACATGCTAGTTAGGTGCATTGGCAATTCTAAATTGTCCCATGTGTGTGCTTGGTGTGTGTGTGCGCCCTACCTAGGGTTTGTTCCTGCCTTGCGCCCTGTGCTGGCTGGGATTGGCTCCAGCAGACCCCCATGACCCTGTAATTAGGGTTGGAAAATGGATGGATGGGAGGGAGGGAGGAAGGGAGGGCATCAAAGCTAAGCTTACAAATACTGGCAACGCACTCACCTGCACGAGCTCCTGCAGCTCTCTCTTCACCTCCTCCAGGCCACCAATGTCATCCCAGTTTACTTGAGGAACCTCCACAAGGGTCTCTCTGAGGGCAGAGGGGTTACTCTGACCCAGTGCCCACTGACAAGAGAAGAGGTGCACATCAAGCAGCTGACGTTACCAAACATTTAACAAAGAACAGATGTGAGCTGGCCTGTTTACAAGATGGGGAATACATACTTCCTTCATCGAGTAGCAGACTCTTAACTGAGAAGTCATGGGAAACGCTTCCAATTGCAGTGACGTGTGCGTGCTGTAGGACAGACTGCCATAAGCACAATTCCTGTTTCAGTTTCTCCTAACAGGCCCTCTTTGGAACGCACCTTAGTAGATAAGACGATCAAACACAGACCAGGTGACACCCCAGTGAACCAGGAGACAAAGTCTGTACCAACTGCCAACCAAGAGAATGATGGCGCACGTGCACCCAAGAAACCAAAGGTAATAAAACATCTCCTCTTTCTACACGCTGTACCTGCACACATCCATCTCTACGACCCTAATGCTATAAATAAATTGTTTTATTTGGTTTACTGCAGCAAGCGTGTTTGGGTTACTTTAGTTTACTACCACGCTTGAATTACAACAGAGAAGTGAGAGTTATTTCATGGAGATGTTGGCACTTTATGAATCTCGCTCTTCATAGATTATCTACATATTCTGGGTGAAGGTGCGACAGAGAACCAGGGGTGGGCAGAAGTTAAAATCCTCACACACGCTACATTAATTTGGCAACCTTGGGTGGGCGGGCGTCTTACTAATTTTTTCAAATCAATGATTGGCATTGTCAAAGGCCACACTGACAACTGATTAACATCAACCAATCAGTTCTTCTTCTTCTGTGCCAGTCTAGCGTCAGTCAGACGACACGACTCAAGCAGCCATTTTTGCATCGTTACTGTTGCAGATACTCCTGTGCTGGGACTGGCAGACTGGGCATGGGGTGGCAGACCAATTCCAGTATATTTAAAGGGGCTTTCAGGAAGAGGAGAAGCTTCAGAGCCACCATGTTGGGCACCTCCTGTGACATCGAGAGTTAGTCACTAATCAGCTGCTGCTCTACAGCAAGTCGCCCTCGTCACCCCAGGTCTGCTCACATCGCCTTTGATACGATAACAGAAGTGATTTTCAGCTCGACTTGGTGTCTCTCAGCGTTCTTAATTTATAATTAAGGTGTAACATTTCTTTTCAACTCAACTCCTTCTATGGCTGTCGGTCTTCTACTCTTTCTGATCCCTCGTGTTCAATGTGCATTTTGTGAAAGGTGCTAGAGAAAATAAAAGCCAAGTGACTGATAACTCTAGCGGAATTAAATGTAATTTACAAGGTGACATTTAGCATGGACGCGTAGTCCTGCATTCGTGTTCAAACTCGCTAGTTAATATGCTGCTTTTATTTATTCCTAAATGGATTTTAACAGGCAGAGCATCTGTAATAAGGCAGCCTCTGAGATGAATCACAATATTCCTAGCTTCGCTGCACTTGTGTGTTTATTCATCAGAATTTGCTGCCTCGTAAATGTGGAAAGAGAGCTCTTAACGGAGACAGAATGCGGCTCCGTGAATTGGCTTTTCTGAACACGTCTCCTGTTTAATTGCACCGCCATCCAAATGAGCTCAATTGACTGCAGTAGCCACCCTCTGATTATATTGAAACCTGGAGACATGGCGGACCACCTGTGCCAGGGTCGGTCACTTCTACTAATAGATGTGCCCATAAGGTACCAGCCTGTAACTGAAAACAGAATCACAGCCAGTGCCAGCTTCTTGGAGACCATGGTAGCCTTGTTCTCGAGATTTCCCAATGGATTCCTAACACTTCCTCCATCTCAGCAGATGAGAGCCCAGGTGTCTCGTGGACACATTTCTATCTCGGTGTCACAGAAGAAATTCTTACTCACACGGAAGTCGTCCATGGTGACGGCCAGGGAATTGAGGACATCTGCGTCGATGGTCTCATCCTCTAGGTCGATCAGCATCATCTTCTTGCGGATTGCTTGCAGTGCGGCCTCGGAGCACAGTGCAGCCAGATCTGCTCCGACGTGACCGTGGGTCTCGGTGGCAATCTGTGGTGAGAGAACAAACAGATTCACTTCCAGGATGTCGGCTCAGTCCTGCACCCTTCTTCCAGCCTCGTATTGTATCCCAAAATATCTTTGAAGAAGCACGCCGACCCCTAAAGTAGAACATCAGCCACCTGGCCCTCTTACTCCCCCTTGTACTCCAGCAGTGCCTACTTTGTTAAGTGCGAGATAAGAAGCCCCTTCGCCCAGACTGTCTACGGCAAACAAGGTGCTGGGGTCATTCCCTAGGGGGTCTGGTCAACGCTGACTGCATAGCTCTGTGCTGGTCCTTATAGCCATGAAGCCTAAAGGTGGTCATTTGGCCGGATATCTGGGGTCTGCACAGGCCACTGGAGTAGACAGGAGCCACTGTTGCACTTGAGGTGCCCACATCAGAGGCAGCATGGTTCATTATTTATATTGAAAAATGGTCTAGGAATGTTCAAAAATGGGACCATTTGGCATTAAGAATCATAAGTAAGCTTTACAGTACCACCGGCAGCGCTTACCACATCGATTCATGAGGTTCATATCAGATTCAGACTCTACCATCTATGACACATTTTTTCCATCACATGCCCACTGCAGCCTTGGGGACAGGAGTGGAAGCTGGCATGGTGTTCATACAGGTATGGCCTTCTACACACCGCTGTTGTAAATGATGTTTTTAAGCCCAGTCGTTTTGTTTTGTCCAATCACATTAAAAGAACAGACACACTCTGGATGTTATGTGTGTCTCTAAGTAAACTCAACAGACCACAGTGCCCACCCTGGCACCACCACAGTCAAAGCTGCTTATACCACACGTCTTAGGCACTGCAATAGCGTCGCACTCTCTTCTCTGTGTCTGCAAGATAAACAGGATGAGCTGCAGACGATTCACGTTAACAAACTTCATGAAGCTGGTGCCCAGTGTTTGCCACACAGCACCAATCTACATGTGATGCGGGGAAGGGTCTGAAGGGTCACATGTCACGTGTAGTAGGCATGAAGGTGTCTTTCTATTCATAATGCGGTGCGTTTGTAAAGAATCACGCAGTGCACACTGATGCAGGACGGCAACAGTCGTAAACTTTTCATTCTTTGATTTTAGCAATTGTTTTGGCAGGATATGTGGGGCAGGGGGAAGGACCGTCAAGCACTGAGGATTTAGACCCCCTGTGCTTTGTAGGCACTGTAATGGAAAGGTGGCTTCAGAAAAAGGGTGCAGGGATGGAATGTTTAACACTCGGTCCAGCAAACATTTTTAAAGAAATTCTAGTGAGTGCATTAATTGGATTTCTTCACTTTGGTTCTAATGAGAAGTCGAGCAAAATGCCCCCCTTTATTGATTAATTAAAAAGATTATAATATGCCCCTTCTTCAGGCGAGATGTAATCATTCAGAACTGATAATAATTGATTACATCTTGCCTGAAGAAGGGGCATATTGCAATCTTTTTAGTTAATCAATAAAGGGGGCATTTTGCTCGACTGCTCACTACATTCACAATGGCTACTACCGTGGTACAATACCCTAGTACTTCACTTTGGTTCTCAATTTAATCAAATACTTCTGAAAACAAGATTGGTATCAGCCATTATAATGTGCTCCTGTCCTCTAATCTGGACATATTCATTTTTATACGCTGTACACGTCTGAAACTCTTAAAGAGGCAGATGTTCTAACTTGTGTGTAATGATCATATCTCACCCTCTCGAGATCTACGTCATCGGCCAACTTCATGTTCTTTGTGTGAATCTGCAGGATCTCCAGGCGACCTGTTGAGTCTGGGATGCCAATATCGATTTCTCGATCGAAGCGACCTGCAACACATCAGGTTATGAGGCTGGCAGGCGGGCACAAAAGATGGGAAGAGGGCAGCAGTGGAAGTTGTTGACAGCATAACACACACAGTGATAGTCTGATCTGCAGTCTGCCCCACGCCAGCGCTGAGCACCACAGATGGACTGTAACCTTCATGCAGAACTTGGCCTCACTTCACCTGCTACTCTGTCTTTCATTGGAATTCATTTATCCATCAGGTTGATTTTTCAGGTTTAGTTTTTTGGAAACTTTGGTTACGAGTTCAAATGTGTACCAAATGTGATTCTTGAAAGAATAAAATACAAGATCAGCAGAACATCTTGAAGTTTAGATGTTTGTTTGTACTTCACCCACTAGAGAATGAAGGTGACGGTACAACACTTCTTAACCATATGAGAATAACAACGATGGCCTGCTTCCATGTCGCCCACAGTGCCCACCTGTGGTGCAGTGCTAGCGTTATGGGCTGACTGCACAGACGTGATACGGTGAGTGGTCTCCTTGTTCAAACACACAGCTGCTGGATCCCCAGAAAGTATTACAACATATTAACGGAAACAGAAACCCACCAAGCACAATACCAGTCTGGCCTGTTAAGCTAATTCCATGCGCCTACCTAGTCTGAACGTTAAATAAAATGTAACAATGCCTGGAATGTGCCAGTCTCCAGGTTAAAGGAGTAAACGACAGCATTCACAGATGCACTGCATCACACCTTACCGAATCTGCGCAGGGCAGGGTCCACACTGTTAGGTCGGTTGGTGGCTGCCATGACAATGACGTGAGATCGTTGTTTGAGGCCATCCATCAAAGTCAAGAGCTGTGACACAATCCTCCTCTCCACTTCGCCGTGTGTCTGAAGTTGTGAAAAGAAGAGTCAGCTCAGTGAGGCAGCCAGAGAGAAAGCACTGATTCTGAGAATACAATACTGGCGCCACAGAGGCCAACTGATGCCACAACATCATAAACGTGCAGATGGCATACACATGGGCACAGGTGAGCACAGGTCTTCTCTTTACTATTATATGCATCAACTAAGCTTACAAAACCCTAAAATTACACTATGACAAAAAATATGGCACTCAGGAGCAGAGCAGGGTACACTGAAGCTGGCACATACTGCAGACTAGGGGGGCACAAACCTAACCAATGACCGCAAGTGCAGATAGGAGGAGCAGTTCAGTGGTCTCAAACTGAGCTACACATGGGCCTTACTCCCAAAGTTAGTACTGCTGGAGTCTGGCACAGACTGTAACTGGTGTCCCATAATCCCCCACAGGAAAAACAGGGCCGGGTGCTGACATCACACACACATTTCTGGAAGGCTACAGTGTCACTTGCCACAGAATATTACAGTGTATAACAGGTGGCCAGAATGCCCCTGACAAGCCAAAGAAGCAACTGGTTATGACGGAAAGCTGGGGCTCGGTGTTGAAGATGATCAGCGAGTCCGGCGCTGCTGTCCAGGATACTCGAGTCAGACGGCTCTTCTGGTGCAGGCATCATGGGGACGTCACTTCTGGGAATTTGTTTACCTGCAGAAAGTTTGGGCTTCTGGAATCTCCTTTGATTAACATCAGTCCTGACAGTAACTGGACACCGCGCACTTGGGTTTGGTATTCACTGCCGTCACACATTATGGGTGATTAAACGGTTTTAGACACTTCTCACTGACGTCTCCCATCTTTCACGGCATTAGACACGGTGACACTTGTAAACTTGTTTAACCTCGGCCCTCAAGCGTCAACGCAAGGGAGTTAATCATTCGGCCCTGTAATTTAATGTTGGTTCATACACCACAAAACCACGGAGAACATCGTCACAGAGTTTTATCCCAATGCTTGATCAGTACTTGGGCTCTCAGACTCTACACATACCCTGGGAATGAGCGCTACACGAAGGACCAGCAATCTGGGGCGCCTGCACTACTGGCTAACCAAATGATGGGATCGGTGGGCCCTTTAAGGTTGTGAAATTTCTAAAGCTTACGTCAAGAGAGATGCACACACCTTCTGTGTCACAGCAGAACGGTCTGAACAACTTACACCACAGGTGAGGAAAAGACAAAACGCTAACCACCCGCAGCATGAATTAAAAAGAGAAACCGAGTCAGTCTGAATTTTAAAATGGGCCTGTCAGGAGAACGGCCATCGACGGTGAAAAACAACTCCAACTGTCCGTTACGAAATGCATAAGAGCCGTCCGTGTCAGCACAAAACAGGGGGAACTGCGACACTTTTCATTTTCTAAATCATCCGGGCAGCGTAAATAAGAGCACAACACAATTATTGATCACCTGCTACAGTGAGTCGCACTTGCTAAATGGCTCGGCCAAACGTCTTCATCAAAATGCAGAGTATGCATCGTTTTCCAATAAGAAAGTGATGAATATATCATCTGCTTTGGAGTTTACCTCTCCCTTGGGTCATTGTCAATTCCCTCTCCCAAATATACCAAAGGGAGGCTTGTGAGGTCACTCATCCGCTGCCTCACTTCGATTCGGACCAACTCTTCTCCTTACTGCACGTCTCACATTATTCACTTCATAAAAACATCAACTTGGCTTTTCAACTTAATAAGAAAGTTCTGATATCCCGTTTTTGAGCACACGGGGAAGGTGTCTGTGGTAAGGATGAGTGGACTAGGAGTTCGGAGAGTGTGGACAGCGTGCCTGCGTTAGACTCCATTATGAATGTGATGGACTCGAGGACTCAATATACGTGGAGGACTTTAAAAGAAAGGCTTTGTGAATTTTGAGTTGGATGTCAGTTGTCCCAGCAGCTAAACTCTAACTCCGTGGATTACGTTTTACGTGTTTATTAAACTACCACAACACAAGTGCCTTCGAAAGCGCTGAAATGTGGTAAGGCCTCTCATACATTCACACTCTGTACTGTAAGGTCACGCGTTGGCCACGTCACATTTTCTTCTATATGTCCATAATATTCTGGTTAACCATGTGTCTGCCATTTTAAACAGCACTCCGTTGTACCGTGGGCTTCGGCTAAAAACAGTAACTTGGATTACTCTGCAACGACGAGCGCTCAGCCAGTCTGATTTACTCTTTTAGGTCAATTTTAAGAAAACAAAAATGGTGGTTTTTAACACCTCTGTGATTGGCGTGTTTGTCATATTCATACTTGTGGCACCCTGTGCCCGCTGCTGTCTTCTTTACGTTTGCCGCATGCTGATTTCTACATTCGTGCAGAAAGCACTTCTTCTTATTTTTGGTAGAACTCATTCACTGGTCGTGCTTGTTTTGTCCTGCACCATCTGTGAAGATTTTAAATGCGTTTTTCTTCTTTGGTGGACATTATCTTTTAAGTTTTGAGTTCTAGATAGATAGATAGATAGATAGATAGATAGATAGATAGATAGATAGATAGATAGATAGATAGATAGATAGATAGATAGATAGATAGATAGATAGATACTTTATTAATCCATCCATCCATCCATTTCCCAACCCGCTGAATCCAAACACAGGGTCACGGGGGTCTGCTGGAGCCAATCCCAGCCAACACAGGGCACAAGGCAGGAACCAATCCCGGGCAGGGTGCCAACCCACCACAGGACACACACAAACACACCCACACACCAAGCACACACACTAGGGCCAATTTAGAATCGCCAATCTACCTAACCTGCATGTCTTTGGACTGTGGGAGGAAACCGGAGCGCCCGGAGGATACTTTATTAATCCCAATGGGAAATTCACAAATTTTCTATTTCTACTATTTGTATTTACTGCAAACTGTTGCCTTCTGTTATTTCCCTAAAACTCTGTAGGTTGTAGCATTTGTATGAAACACACAACGTGATGATTCTAAAAACAGAATTCTCCATATGCCACTGACCCAGGCTGTGTAAAGAGTTAATGGGAAACTGGGCATCAAGTCCACAGCAGGAATCCCACCTTTTCTCGTTTCGGGGCGATAGCATCAAGCTCATCAATGAAGATGATGGCCGGAGCATTTTTCTCTGCTTCTTCGAAAGCCTTCCTCAGGTTACTTTCAGACTCGCCCGCCAATTTGCTCATTATCTCTGGCCCTACAAAGGTCAAAGGGACGTTAAACATCAAATCGTCTGAATTTCCAAATATGTCAACAAGCACGGTATGATGGTATAACAGCCTATTGAACATAAGTGTAACTTCTTCCCCAGTGGATTCAAGATCAATAATTCAGGCTACAGTACCATCAATACAATATGATAATTAGAAAAGATAACAATTAGGACTTGAATAAACATGAAGGGCAATATCAGATAACATATTTTAAAAAAACAAAACCTGTTTATGTGGCCATGCAGCACACTAAACGACTTTACACAAGGGACATGTGTGGTCGGTCAGGTGACTGGCTGAAATGTTGGGTTCAAATCAAAACAGTTTGCTACGACTGTTCACCCCGTCTCGTACGCCTTTGCTGCTTTGATGGACTCATTCTTCTTAATGGTACCAAACTTGATATTTCAGATAGTTCTTGGTTTTGCTGTTTCATGCAGAAATGAGGCCGCATGGCCCTTACAGTCAACTGCTATGGCAGGCAAAGTCTCTAGTGAGGCGTCAAATACAGCCAAGTCACCAACAAGCAACAGAGAATGAGTGACATACTCGGTTATACTAAAGGAGGCCAGGAATGTTTGTTTAGTTGTCTCAGCACCATCAGTTGTACAGATTGTGGTCTGCCCAAGCACTTATAGATAAAGTATTAAAGCAAAAACACAGCATAGGTATGGCAGCAATCGTCACTCCACGTCAGCTCCAAACCCTAATAACTTAACCACCTCCATCCATCCATCCAGTATCCAACCCACCATATCCTAACTACAGGGTCACTGGGGTCTGCTGGAGCCAATCAAAGCCAGCACAGGGCGCAAGGCAGGAACAAACCCCGGGCAGGGCGCCAGCCCACCGCAGGACTTAACCACCTCCTTCATCAAATCAGTGCACAAGACTCCAAGGTCAAGGCGTGACGTTTCTGGATCTTACAACGGTTATGAGGCTAAACTTAAGACACATTCTTTACCCAGGAGCCTCTCGTGAGCTTTCCTACCCAACATGGAAGTGTTTGCCGCCTGTGCTGCGCGCTACAAACTGTGGTGCCCAGGAAACTGACATCTTCTGCACTAACTCTGTTCTATTGACACCGAGGTGAAAAGAGAGATTGTGGGTGACATTAATCTACGTCCAAACAATCAGTTGTGAACATCTTCACTTTGTACCAGTCAAGCCATCACGCTGTTGTATGTGACGACCTTTCCAGTGGGCCCAACCACCAAACTCTTTAAAAACGACGGCCCAGACATGTGCTCATTCTGGAGAGACCCTCTGGTCCTACCAATTTCAAAAGCGTCTTCCCTACTTCCTTCTTTAATTAGCTTCCTTTTCTCTGTAGTCAACCATATTCCATCGGGTGTGATTTCATTTTGTAATACAATTAAAAAGATGTGCATTTTTGTCTTCTGAATTCTAATGATTTACTGTATTTTTGTTAAAGGCTGACAGAAAAACTTTTTTGCATGTTTTAAAATGACTTTCACTTCTGAAGGAAATGATTTTTTGTTCTCTATGCAGTATTCTTCTGTATTTTTATATACCATCAGACATGTGTGTGCACAGGGGGCATCTTCCAGGCCCTGACAGTGACTGTAAGTCCACCTCCAGCCACAGGTTGGCGCTGTCTTTCTCTCTTTTGCTCTCAGATCTGAAGACAGCAGGCTGGAGGAACTCAGATGTCACGTCCATTCCCAGCGGACGTCACGACTCCCGGGGATACTTGAGACCTGACCACACCAGAAGTCACTTTGGACTCGTGTCTGGATAAGACATCACCTGACAACCAGTCTGCTGTCAAATGGGGTTCACACTGTCATGGCCCAAATCTTTATATCTGTGCTCTTTTCATTACAATATACATATACTGTACAATATCTCACTAAAGTGAGTACACCCCCCACATTTTTGTAAATATTTGATTCTGTCTTTTCACTGAAGATATGACCCTTTGCTCCAATGTCAAGTAGTCCGTGTCCAGATTGTATCACATTGTACATTTGCTGTCCCCTCAAAATAACTCAACACACAGCCATTAATTAACAAAAGTGAGTACACCCCTAAGTGAAACATGCCCAAATTGTGCCCAATTAGCCCTTTTCCGTCCCCAGTGTCATGTGACCCGTTAGTGTTACAGGTCTCAGGTGTGTTACATTTGGTGTTCTCGCTCTCACACTCTCTCATACTGGTCACTGGAAGTTCAACATGGCACCTCATGGCAAAGAGCTCTCTGAGGATCTGAAAAAAAGAATTGTTGCTCTACATAAAGATGGCGTAGGCTATAAGAAGATTGCCAACACCCTGAAACTGAGCTGCAGCACAGTGGCCAAGACCATACGGTGGTTTAACAGGACAGATTCCACTCAGAACAGGCCTCGTCATGTCGACCACAGAAGTTGAGTGCCCGTGCTCAGTGTCATATCCAGAGGTTGTCTTTTGAAAATAGACATACGAGTGCTGCCAGCATTGCTGCAGAGGTTGAAGGGGTGGGGGGTCAGCCTGGCAGTGCTCAGACCACACTCCCACCGCACACTGCATCAAACTGGTCTGCATGGCTGTCGTCCCAGAAGGAAGCCTCTTCTAAAAATGATGCACAAGAAAGCCTGGGAACAGCTTGCTGAAGACAAGCAGACTAAGGACATGGATTACTGGAACCATGTCCTGTGGTCTGATGAGACCGAGATCAACTTATTTGGTTCAGATGGTGTCAAGCGTGTGTGGTGGCAACCATGTGAGGAGTACAAAGACAAGTGTGTCTTGCCTACAGTCAAGCATGGTGGTGGGAGTGTCATGGTTTGGGGCTGCGTAAGTGGGAGCTACAGTTCATTGAGGGCACCATGAATGCCAACATGTACTGTGACATACTGAAGCCGAGCATGATCCCCTCCCTTCGGAAACGGAAAATGATAACGACCCCAAACACACCTCCAAGACCACCACTGCCTTGCTAAAGAAACTGAGGGTAAAGGTGCTGGACTGGCCAAGCATGTCTCCAGACCTAAACCCTATTGAGCGTCTGTGGGGAAGGTGGAGGAGCGCCAGGTCTCTGTAACATCTAGCAGCTCCATGATGGCGTCATGGAGGAGTGGAAGAGGATTCCAGTGGCAACCTGTGACGCTTGTGTGAACTCCATGCCCAAGAGAGTTGATGGTGGCCATAAAAAATATTGACACCTTGGGCATAATTAGGACATTTTTCGCTTAGGGGTGTACTCACTTTTGTTGCCAGCGGTTTAGACATTAATGGCTGTGTGTCGAGTTACTCCCACTGTGATACAAGCTGTACACGGACTACTTGACATTGTGTCAAAGGGTCATATCTTCAGTGTTGTCCCATGAAAAGATAGAATCAAATATTTACACAAATGTGAAGTACTGTATAAAACTAATCTTATACATATCTATACTCATACAGTATATACAGTATTATAAAACTAATGATTTCCTTTAGCCTCACCTAAAACATGGCGTGGCCAGAATCAGGTGCTCTTTGTGTGCCTTAGGTTTCTAGTGTTTCTAATAATTAATTAATAATAATAATTCATTACATTTATATAGCGCTTTTCTCAGTACTCAAAGCGCTATCCACACAGGGAGGAACCGGGAAGCGAACCCACAATCTTCCACAGTCTCCTTACTGCAAAGCAGCAGCACTACCACTGCGCCACCTGGGAGGATTTCTAATGCTGCACCGTCCCACATCCCACTGCACGCTGTACTACTCTCTAGCTGTTGTATTCTTACCTTTGTATTTATGAGCTTAGCAATGTCTGTGTGTAGTGAAGTCGAACAGAGAGCTCACGTGCCATTCTCCAACAGATCTATATAGTTAATACATAACACTGAAGAATGACTTTACAACATTTATTTAATGTGCTCCTTTCAGATGTCTCCTCACAAACTCCAGACATGGCTCCTCCACATGAGTGAATGTTTCAAATGCCATGTCATCTCCACCTGTGTGTTTATCAGCCAGCAACAGCTTTAATAACTAACAAATGTAAAAGTGCAACCGCCCGTCTGTTCAAACTCCATGTAACAGGGGTCTCCAGAACCAGTCCGGTGACACTGGATGTGACAGCGTCACTTCTCACTCGTCCAGCTGTCTCTTCTGATGCCCCACCTAACGTCTTCACACTCCTCACTTGCTTTTTAGCATCACTCATCCCACTTCACCTGACTTTAAGATCGGGCACCACCAGAACTTTTTGCCACCTGACAAGGTGTCAGTCAGTCAGTCATTGTTCAACCTGTCACGGGGGTCCCAGCCAAGCGGAACAAATCCCGGGCAGGGCGCCAGCCCACCGCAGGGCGCACACACACACCCACACACCAAGCACACACTAGGGACAATTTAGGATCGCCGATGCACCCTAACCTGCAAGTCTTTGGACACGCAGACATGGGCAGAACATGCAGACTCCACTCAGGATGCAAACCCAGGTCTTCTTACTGCAAGGCAGCAACACTACCACTGCGCCACCGTGCCGCCCATCTGACAAGGTGTGATAAAGGTTATGATGCTGATCCCCCTCATCCCCGCAGACAGTGCCCTATAATTGATAACGCTGATCATGTCTGAAGTTGAGATCCACTAACAAGGGTAATTCACTGAACAATTCCTATAGCTTTACTTTATGAATTATTCAAATATCTGAAGACGTTTGCTATATTTAAATCCGCACAATGTCAAATAAACCTAAATGAACACAGTAAATTAAAAAAAGCTACAATGTCTGATATGCTCTGCTGATAACTTCAGCCAGTTAACTTGTGTGTGTGTGTCTTCTGTACGTCAGCAGGACGCTTTAAGGAAACCGTCCCCTGGTGTACAAGTGACGTGTCCCCATTTAGTCCTCCAAAGGTGTGTGGCTCGACTTTGGCAGCACATGCTCTGACGGCAATGTGTTTCTTACCGTTGATGAGAAAGAAGAAAGCTCCAGTCTCATTGGCCACGGCTCGTGCAACAAGGGTTTTACCTGTTCCAGGTGGGCCATAAAGTAGAATGCCTCGAGGAGGCTGGACAAAAGTGAAGAAAACAAGGAAACTGATGTTGCAGGATATCACATAAGGCCTGTTTATCTATTGAAGGTTATTGGGGTTATCACAGACATCATCACAGGACAAAAACAAAATGTATATATAATATATAGACTGGAATCTGTGACACTATCAAATTTTCTTAAAAAAGTTACAGAACCAAACATCACACATCCATTAGATAGGATAAAAAAATAAATAAAAAGTACCTTAACACCAATGGCTTTGAATAAAGCAGGGTGCCGAAGGGGAAGCTCCACCATCTCCTTAATTTGAGCTAATTGCTTTCTACAGCCACCAATATCATCATAGCCGATATCATTGAGGCTTTCCTCCTCGTCCTGTTGAGTTATTTAAAGGGATATAAAAGATCGCACATCATTTATATAAGCACACTACAGACATACTACAGTCTAACCTGCTCAGTCTCAAGACTTCAATCAACATTCTCAACTATGAAATAAGGACACCGGAGCCTCCCGTTTACTCCCAAAAAAATGGACCGAAAGTGCGTTATGTGGAACAGAAATGGGCGGCATCTGACTAGCGGCAGGCGCCACCCAGAGTACCTCACGCTTGATTGGCTCCCCTTCGCAGTGGATGATGGTATCTGGGGCAACAATGCAATGAGGGGTGGGATCGGTCTCGACAACCTTGAACTCGACGGCACGCATGCCACCTCGAACCAGGAAAATATCACCTAGGGAGAGAAAAAGTACAGCAAGACATGAGGAATGTGGGAAATGGTGGGATAAGGGAAATCAGGTAAAAAACCACACACACACACACACGCACGCACACACACACACACACACACACACACACACACACACACACACAGGTGTTACATGACCTGCCCTTCAAACGCACATCCTGTCACAGAACAACAAGAATCCGTTATTGTGATACTGCTCACCTGTTAGGAAGAAAGAAATCAACTGACGGCAATCCACTGCATGCCGTCTCTTTATCTTGACATAAGCTAAACGTACAGTATATTACACTTCACTTGCTTATATGTGTTTACACGTACATTCACACATCTACGGTATGCCAGCATATTGTTTGTATAATATGGGCAAAAAAGAAGCAGCCAGCGAGTGTGCCCATGTCTTGTGACTCTTGGTGCCTACAAATGATCAAAGCAGTTGTAAAAATACACTTCGATATCTCCCTCTGCCCCATGAGAAATGTTGGCACCTACAGGATTACAAGATGCTTACGGCCACGCCAGTGTGAACGCGCCCGATCTCGTCTTAAAGGATTTTTATTTCGAGAAAGCCAACTAGAGCTTGGATTCACATCCCACTGAGGAAAGTGAACAACCACTGGCTTGGTCTCCACGACTGTCCAGCTTTCTTAAGACCTCTAGCTAATCTGGATATGAGATCCTCTTGATGCTTTCTTGTTCCCACACTCGACAAGTCCTGGATTCCTTGTACAAAGATGAGCACATTAGCCCATGTGACTCAGATACAGAGAAACGCCAGCTGGGGTTGCAACAAAGCGATTGATATAAAACTGCAGAATCAATAAACCCAACACCCTGCAGAGGGCACATCGTATATAGTATAGTATATATATAGTAAGACCACGGCTGACTTGTTAACATGAGGGACACCACCCATGTAAATCCCAAAGTACGAATCCCATTCTCACACTCACAAGTCGTCTTCACTTCTGTGTGGACCCACCCGCCCCTCTGAGGGGGCTCAGACATCTCGCTGCTCACACTCCACTATTTCATTAACTGGACTGCAGTTACACCAAAGTGTGCCATCTAGTGGTTCTGCAAACATCTGCATCAGTTTCAAGTCATTGCCTTTCATTTGGCTTTCAGCGAAAATGTGACAACAGGCTAAGAGGTGAAGCACAAGTGTGTGAACCTTAAAGTCCTTCAGTGCTATGAATTTGTGCCTCTCTGAAACACTCTGCCACAAATGATATACGCCTTATTGCTGTACCTATGAAAGGTGTAGACATTTACCTTTAAAATAGTGGAGCGATTCCCTGATCTACGGCAGGGTACCAGCACCTTTCAATTTGTTATGCAGGCTGACCTGTGAGATGTTACAGAACGATCATAAATGGACAACTGCACCAAGTTTAGCTAAGGTCAAGTAAATCTACCTTATTAAAATTGTGTCTGTCGGTGTCCATCCAGTTGCTGCATTCCTGTCATTCTAACAGATGGCGCATCGCAAACACTAACACTACTTCTATAAATCCCACAGCAAATGGCACAGATGGTGCAATGCCAGCGTCAACACTGACGTCTATGTCGATTACTTTGATTTCAACCCATCTTAGATGGGTAGCACAGCTACCCAGGTAGAAAATTCTTTGTAAGTTGTGGTAATTATACTTCAAAGACCCCTGATATTCTATATGGTGGTCCACAAGGCTCTATCCTGGGTCCGCTGCTCTTTTTGATTTACATGCTTCCGTTAGGTCAGATTATCTCAGGGCATTACATGAGCGACCACAGCTATGCTGAAGACACACAACAGTATTTATCAATAGCGCCTGATGACCCCGACTCTCTTGATTCACTGACACAATGTTTTACTTGTGTTTCTGAATGGATGAGTAGTAGTTTTCTTAAACTAAATAAAGAGAAAACTGAAATTTTAGTGATTAGCAATAACAGATAAAACGAAGTTATTAGAAATAAATTTGATGCATTAGGATTAAAAGGCAAAACGGAGGTAAAGAATTTAGGGGTAACTATTGACTGTGACCTGAATTTTAAATCACATATTAATCAGATTACTAGGACAGCATTTTTCCACTAAAGAAATACAACAAAAGTTTGACTCCTTATAACATATAAGATGCTGAGAAATTAATCCACGCTTTTGTTTTTAGTCGACTAGATTACTGTAATGCACTCCTCTCAGGACCACCCAAAAAAGACATCAATCGATTATAACGAGTGCAGAATGGAGCTGCTAGAATCTTAGCTAGGAAAAGAAAATCCGAGCACATCACACCAGTCTGAGCGTCATTACACTGGTTACCTGTGCCATTCAGAATTGACTTTAAAATCCGGCTTATAGTTTACAAAGCTTTAAATCGTCTGCTCCATCTTATATTTCAGAATGTATTACACCTTACACTCCAAATCGTAACCTCAGATCTTTAAATGAGTGTCTGCTTAGAATTCCAAGAGCTAAACTTGAAAGAAGTGGTGAGGAGGGCGGGCGGCCTTCTGCTGTTACACACCTCAAATCAGGAATAGCTGACTGATAGAAATTCACCAGGCTGATACGGTGGAGCACATTAAAACACGGCTGAGAACTCATGACTGTAACATGGCTTTCTCACAGCTTCATCTTAGTTTAGTCCTGATGATCTGTATATTCAATTAATTATCGTTATTATTCATGGTGGCTCCAGAATCTGTACTAACTCCTACTCTCTCTTCTGTTCTCTTTCTGGTTTTCTGTGATCTGGGCGGCCACCACCACCTTATCAGGGCACCGTGATGTCCCTCCATTGATGGATTAAAGGTCAGAAGTCCACATGACTGTCATCATCAAGTCCTTCCATGTGAACCCTGAATACCATGAGGACTGATTGAGGTCATTGATGTGAGGTAGAAGGCCTAGAGGGGACTGGGTGGTCTCATGGCCTAGGGCCGCCTGCAGATTTTATTTTTTCTCCAGCCGTCTGGAGTTTTTTTTGGTTTTTCTGTCCTCCCTGGCCATCGGACCTTACTTGTTAATTAGTGTTCCCTTATCCTAATTTTTATTTATTTTGTCTTTTTTCTCTTTCTTCATCATGTCAAGCACTTTGAGCTCCGTTATTTAGATGAAAATGTGCGACAGAAATAAATGTTGTTGTTGTTGTTGTAATTAAATCTACTGTGTTTATGAAGGAGAAAACAGAAATTCTATAAAGGGAACTAAATATAAAACGATAAGGCATCTCTAACCAAAGAGCAATTCTGATCTTCTTTCATACGTTTAAAATGTGCATTCAGTGTCAGACTGACAAGCTCCCTCTTCCTAATCCTGTGTGCCTCCTGCAGTTTCTCCCACAATCCTCGGCTTTGCGGTCAGGTGGACTGCTAACTGTCAAGTGGCCCCGTGTGATTCTGTAAGGCCTACGATGGCCTGCTGCTCTGTTCAAAGATGGCTCCTATTGCTATGCCTCCCTGTGGTCATCATGAGCAGGATAAAGGAAGCATAGAGAGGAGACAAATGGGTGACTGGCGGCATTTAGTGTAAAAAACAATGTTCAGCTATAAATGAGTCTGCTGCTTTCAGTGTCATCTAGGTGACCTCACTTCATCTGTCTGAGCGATTTCTCATTTTCAGAATGTATGTCTCTAGGTGGAGTCGCCCATGAGCGTCTCTAACTAAATCAAAGTGAAACAGTGTCTTGGAGATTCCATTTCACCCTGATATTTCAAGTTCAGAGGACAGGGCAATTCTGCCTTTTCTGACTAACGTGCATGCAGAGCTGGCAAACGGCCTCTGGTCTGACCTCCTCACAGAGCCCCGGCTGTCTGCACGGGCCACTTGGCACTTACCCTTGTGCACTGGTCTGTAGGCCTCTAGGAAGTACGGCTTCAGAAACACGTCAAAGAGATTGCCAGTCAGCCCCTCGATGGAATCATCAATGGGTAACACGTGAATCCTTTTCCCATATTTTACATCTGGACATGGCTGAATACTGCAGAAATATAAAACACAAGACGATAATGAAGTCCTCCAGGAAGGGAGTAGCGCTACTGTTGACTCAGTTAAACCAAAACACTTTGAAATGACTACAGTTTTATAGAGAGTGTAATGAAACTCTGCCTTGCTGGTCAGTCTCAAATGCAACTCATCATCACTCTCTGGGGCCGCGATAAACAAGAGCGAATCAAACGAGACGCCTCGATACACAGCATGGTGGGTTAAATCGAATTCGAATTTGGGAGAGAAGATGTGTACTGGAAAGGCAGCGTGAGATTTCAAAAAGGCGGGTTTCTTCTCTTTGTACACTCCAATGTCATTTATATGGAGATAACCTGTGGTCAGGCAAAGCGGTTTGGTCAAAACCGAAACATCGGGCACACAAGTGAAGATTTCTTGTTGTGTTTGCATCATTAAAAATGGCCAAAGAGCAGGAGCTAAGACTATTCGGTATAAGACGAACAGACAGCCTGGTTGCTAAACTTCAGCTAGGCTGTACAGTAAATCGATTGTATTCTCGTGGCAAACCACTGCTCTGAATCTAAGAATCAATTCCAGTTACCAAGTACATAACATAATGACAATGGGGCTGTAAAAAGATTACGCCCTAAGTTCCAATTATGTTGGACGTGACGTTCACAGGCTCTTCAGGTATTACAGAGCAATGCCTCACTTCTACAAGAGCTCACTGGACGGGTGCCTGCTTCACGTGCCAGAGGATGAGAGACGTGACGGGTGAATTCAGGCTAAACCTTTACAATGAGTGCAACCATTTAATGAAGAGGAAGGCACAACGTGGCTACTCCGAACGACGTCAGAAACGCGCGCCTTTCTTACCTGATCACGTCGCCCAGCCGCACACGCAGATTGTTCCGTGTCACGCGGTTCATTCGCACTCTCTCCTCAACGCAGGTGTCATCGGTGAGGACAATGCACACGGTCTGCCGACGCTTCTTCCCCTTGAGCAGCACTGTGTCCCCACGAAACATCTGTAGCTCCTCCATCTTACTCTGTGACAAAAGACAATCCTGCAGACGTCAAGCCCAAACAAAGGCAGCAGCAAAATTTACTTTTTCATTTTAACAATTGTACATTTAGCAGAAGCGCTTATCCAGAGCGACTTACATAATCGAGTCAGCAACAATTAGGCTTCTGATTTTATTCTCACGCATTGACGTTTAATTTGAATACCCAGAAACTTCTTTCTTTGTGAAATTTGTGAATTTCCCCTTGGGATTAATAAAGTATCTATCTATCTATCTATCTATCTATCTATCTATCTATCTATCTATCTATCTATCTATCTATCTATCTATCTATGATATAGTGCCTTTCACATCTATCTATCTATCTATCTATCTATCTATCTATCTATCTATCTATCTATCTATCTATCTATCTATCTATCTATCTATCTATCTATCTATCTATGATATAGCGCCTTTCACATCTATCTATCTATCTATCTATCTATCTATCTATCTATCTATCTATCTATCTATGATATAGCGCCTTTCACATCTATCTATCTATCTATCTATCTATCTATCTATCTATCTATCTATCTATCTATGATATAGCACCTTTCACATCTATCTATCTATCTATCTATCTATCTATCTATCTATCTATGATATAGCGCCTTTCACATCTATCTAGCTATCTATCTATCTATGATATAGTGCCTTTCACATCTATCTATCTATCTATCTATCTATCTATCTATCTATCTATCTATCTATGATATAGCGCCTTTCACATATATCTATCTATCTATCTATCTATCTATCTATCTATGATATAGCGCCTTTCACATCTATCTATCTATCTATCTATCTATCTATCTATCTATCTATCTATCTATCTATGATATAGCGCCTTTCACATCTATCTATCTATCTATCTATCTATCTATCTATCTATCTATCTATCTATGATATAGCGCCTTTAACATCTATCTATCTATCTATCTATCTATCTATCTATCTATCTATCTATCTATGATATAGCGCCTTTCACATCTATCTATCTATCTATCTATCTATCTATCTATCTATCTATCTATCTATGATATAGCGCCTTTCACATCTATCTATCTATCTATCTATCTATCTATCTATCTATCTATGATATAGCGCCTTTCACATCTATCTATCTATCTATCTATCTATCTATCTATCTATCTATCTATCTATCTATGATATAGCGCCTTTCACATCTATCTATCTATCTATCTATCTATCTATCTATCTATCTATCTATGATATAGCGCCTTTCACATCTATCTATCTATCTATCTATCTATCTATCTATCTATCTATCTATCTATCTATCTATGATATAGCGCCTTTCACATCTATCTATCTATCTATCTATCTATCTATCTATCTATATATCTATCTATCTATCTATCTATCTATGATATAGCGCCTTTAACATCTATCTATCTATCTATCTATCTATCTATCTATCTATCTATCTATCTATCTATCTATCTATTATATAGCGCCTTTCACATCTATCTATCTATCTATCTATCTATCTATCTATCTATCTATCTATCTATCTATCTATCTATGATATAGCGCCTTTCACATCTATCTATCTATCTATCTATCTATCTATCTATCTATCTATCTATCTATCTATCTATCTATCTATGATATAGCGCCTTTCACATCTATCTATCTATCTATCTATCTATCTATCTATCTATCTATCTATCTATCTATGATATAGCGCCTTTCACATCTATCTATCTATCTATCTATCTATCTATCTATCTATCTATCTATCTATCTATCTATCTATCTATCTATCTATCTATGATATAGCGCCTTTCACATCTATCTATCTATCTATCTATCTATCTATCTATCTATGATATAGCGCCTTTAACATCTATCTATCTATCTATCTATCTATCTATCTATCTATCTATCTATCTATCTATGATATAGCGCCTTTCACATCTATCTATCTATCTATCTATCTATCTATCTATCTATCTATGTATGATATAGCGCCTTTCACATCTATCTATCTATCTATCTATCTATCTATCTATCTATCTATCTATCTATCTATCTATCTATGATATAGCGCCTTTCACATCTATCTATCTATCTATCTATCTATCTATCTATCTATCTATCTATCTATCTATCTATCTATCTATCGATCTATCTATCTATCTATGATATAGCGCCTTTCACATCTATCTATCTATCTTCTTTTTTTAACAGACAAATTCAAAGCACGCGCACTGGAAGTTGCCCAGCACTTACCCACACACATTACATTAGTGATATGAGTTCCAGTTTATGGTAACGCATTTGATTAGAGGAAATATAACTCGATGCCAAGCTTCCCAAAAGCGCCGAGTCTTACTGAGCTCATTTGATAAAGTGCAGCTAACCTTGCAACTATATTCTTGTACAAATTATTTTTGGGGTCACCTGCTACTTTGGCTTTTAACAGCAAAACTGAAACGCTCAACATTCTCCTGATGTAAAGGTTGAATCAGAAATGTGCCAGCCTGTGTTCTCAATGTGGACCCTCACTGACCTCACAGCTTTCACTCCAACCGCTGCCCAAGCCCGCCGTCCGACAGCCTCACCTGAGACAGGCAGACGATGCTGTTGTCCTCGTTGAGGGCCTCGTCCACGATGAGCCGGTTTGGCCGGTGCTTCTGTTTCAGGATTGCCGTGGAGTAATCCTCATCCTTTGATCTGAAGAGAGGCAGATGTGCACAAACATGAGACGCGTATGCCCCGCTGTGCCCATCACTAACCTGCACACAGATTTAGACTGCTGCTGGCATACCAAGGACCTGAGATAAGGCCAGCAGTGCGACCGACGCCATTCAGGACACTGCAGACTGCTCAATGATCAGAGAGTTACAGTGATCCCCTGCTATATCGCGTTTCAGCTATCGCGCCCCCGCTACATCGCAGATTTATTAATACTATTATTACCATATTTACTCGTGTGCACGCGCCCTCGTGTAAGATGTGCACCCTAATTTTTACAAAGAAAATCACGAAAAAAATTTTCCCCGTGTACAACGCACATTGTAATTGTATAGGAAGAGTTTAGGGCAGGTTTTTCGTGAAATGCCCTTCTGTTTTTGTTGCATGACGAGAGAGAGTGAGAGAGTGAGAGTGAGAGTGAGAGAGTGAGAGCGAGAGTGAGAGAGCCCAAGCAGAAGAAGTAAACATCCATCCATCTTCCAACCCACTGAATGCAAACACAGGGTCACAGGGGTCTGCTGGAGCCAATCCCAGCCAACACAGGGCACAAGGCAGGAACCAATCCCGGGCAGGGTGCCAATCCACCGCAGGACACACACAAACACACCAAGCACACACCAGGGACAATTTAGAATCACCAATCCACCTAACCTGCATGTCTTTGGACTGTGGGAGGAAACCCAGGCAGACACGGGGAGAACCCAGGAAGCGAACCCAGGTCCCCTAACTGCGAGGCAGCAGCGCTACCCACTGCGCCACTGTGCCGCCCAGAAGTAAACATTACACAAACAAATTTCCTCATGTATGACGCACACCTGATTTTCTAATGCTAATTTTCGGGAAAAAATGTGCGCATGCTACACGGGTAAATACGGTATTACTAGGGGGCTCGGCCCCCTGCTGGCTTCGCTCACCCACCCCTGGGTTTGGTTTACCAGATAAACGATTTAAAGAGATTGTTATTTTCATGGGAATTGTTACATTTTCATGTTTACTTTAAAACTTTTGTAAAAACAACATTTGTCCTTTACTTCCTGCCCCAGGCGTGGTTACATCTCTTTCTCGCGGCACTTGTAACGCTGCTCGGGTTGTGAAGAGGGGGGTCTAAGCGCACACTAAGGAGATGCGATCGGTTCAGCTGCTGTCCTGCTGCTGGCCAGCTGTGGGCAGTGCTTGTCACGCTTGGCGTCAGTCACTTAAAAGCCTGTACAGCAGCTGTCCGTTTGCCACTTCGCGTCCGTGCCACTCGCTTTGTGAAGACGGGCAGCTGAACGCACGCTAAGTAGAAGTGGACGGATCAGCTACTGGCTTTGTGCTGCTTCTACCAAGACGCTTGTTCTGCTTGTCGCTCTGTGCCTTCTGACGGAGGAGGAGGGCTGAACACACGCTGAGGAGAGCTGCTCAGATCATCTGCTGAGCTGCGTGTTCTGCTTGTCGCTGTTTTAAGAGCTGGGAGCACCTGAAGTGTGTGAGGTCAGATGTCAGTGAACTTGTTTTAATTGTTTGTAAGCAGGGCGTGTCGTCAAAGTGTCTGTCCGAGATGATCCGGTCTCCATCGCTTCACTTCAAACACACACACCCAAGTCCCCGGAGGCGCGCTACACTCCTGCCACTTCGCGCTGTGAAGGCGGGGAGCTGACTGCGCGCTAAGGAGAAGTGGACTGTGTGCTGCGTCTGCCAAGATGTTTGTTCTGCCCGTCGCTCATTTAAGAGCCTGACCAGCAGCTGTCCTTCTGTCTCACTGCCTTGTCTTGCGTGACGTTAAAATGTTTTATAACAGAGAGATGTTACTCATATCTATCCTCAGCCCGACATCCACGTACCACATGTGTTTACAAAGTGTGTTTTAATAAGTTTACATGTGTTTAAAGTGTGTGGGGGGCTATTTGAAGGCTTAAACTATAACATAAATGTTTATTTATATGGTTTTCTATATCGCGGATTTTCACCTATCGCTGATGCGTCTGGAACGTAACGTCCGTGACAGGCGGGGGGCTCACTGTACTGTGAAAAACGACGACATTAACTTCACTGCAAATGTTTTTATCTGTACTAATAAAAGGCAAAGCCCTCACTGACTCACTCGTCACTAACTCTCCAACTTCCCGTGTAGGTAGAAGGCTGACATTTCTCAGGCTCGTTCCTTACAGCTTACTTACAAAAGTTAAGCAGGTTTCATTTTGAAATTCTACGTGTGATGGTCATAACAGTTGACAACGTCCGCCATGTTAAACTTTCATATTTATGGCCCCATCTTCATGAAATCTGGTAGTCGGCTTCCCTGCGCTAACCGAAACCGACGTACGTACTTATTTCGGAAGCTGTGAGAAAACAGTAAAAAGGAGGCATGTCAGGCGTCGTCGTACATTTTCTGATGCAGCTGAACGGAAATAACTTCGTGACGCTGCCGCCAAATACTCACAGAAAAATCCACAAGTTAATCGAGCTTCTGCTTGTTGGTGTGACCCCAATAATGAAAAGCGGCTCACACGAAAACAACAAAACAGTACCCACTGGATCCATGGATACTGACTGTGAGTATTTGTGCTGTAACGCTGGTGAAGTCTCTCTCACTCCTTTACGTAAGCTTCCTGAGGGCCTGTTAAATGGCGAACATCCTCAAAGTGAGCATTTCTTGAACAACAGTCGAAAGTACAACAGCGCATTTCAAATGACGTCATTGGGTGCTGTGCCTTCATTTGAAGTCCAGGGACAAGTGTATCACTTGATTGGCAGTCTTTGACTTATGCTGACTGAGGAACACAAATTTTTGCAACTTTAGTTCGTCAGGGACGATGAAAAGGAAGCACAAATACGGTGTGCTAATAGGCCGGCCGTCGCTCCGGTCTCCTCATTCCCTTCCTTGCTTCGCCACGGTATTCACGTCTCCCTGCTGATAACTGCAGCCTTTTTATTTAATCCACGGCTTCTCTGCTCTTTTATTGTTCGTTTATTACCACTATAGTTATTGTGTAGGTATTTTAGACTTCGTTCACATTGTTCAGGTACCCATTTCCTTTATCGTTCCAATTGTACCCCCTTTAACATGTCTATCGAGGTGATCACCATCGATCAAACAACTGTCACTTACCCAGTGGTATCCATGCCCAGAGATGGCGACTGCCTTTTCCATTCTCTGTGTCACATATTGCACGGCCATATCAGGCTCACTCTTGATATCCGGAGGGGCATTGTGTCTTATGTATTGAATGACTGGCACAGGCTCAAGGTGTGGACTGATGACGGTACAGGAGATCATCACACTACACAGGAGCACTAGAAGACTGAAATGCTTAAGCCCTCACCTGTGGTTCTGCTTGGGAGTTGATGGCTGCCGCTGAATTGTTTGGTTGTCGCTTTCAAGTGTACCGAAATGGCTAAATATTTTACACCTTTGGACAACCGGCAATGCCTCTTAAACATCTGAGATTCACAGGTGACGATTTGAGTAGTGGACACTTTGATGTTTATGAATGTTTAAACTCTCAAAAGCTGGATGCCAAGTTATCGGTGAAACTCATTTCAATTCAAACGCCTCCAATTTCCAGTAAGGCTCTGCTTCGCAATGACAATTAATAAGTCACAGGGGCAGACCCTACAAAAGGCTGGCATTGATTTGAGGCGAGATTGCTTTTCACACGGCCAACTGTACGTTGCATGCTCGAGAGTGAGCTCAGCGCACAGCTTGGTCATATTACAACCGGAGGGCCGAACTGACAGCATGGTACACAAAGAGATCCTTAACAAATAATTATTGGGATATTTTCCCTCAGTTTAAGAAGGTTTACTTTTCTTCTTAACACAAATTTTAAGGCAGTACTTTGCCGCTGCGAAGTGCGGGTATTTTGCTAGTTTTTTAATACAAGAGATCTCGCTATCTGCCCCCCAGACAGACCTGCCCAGCGCCTCATCTGCCAGGTCTCAGGTCTCTGCACTTTTACTTGACTGTCAGGTCTGCGCCACTTCACTAAATCTCGTGTGTCGCTCACTCACTGTTATTTATCCACTCTCTTTCATTTTATCTCAATGGCATCTCTTTTTGACAGCCTGAAGAAGAGCAGTGTCTTCATCAGTCACCCACTGTGCACCAGCGGCCCTGACTTGTGCTGCTGAAGCCAATTCTTTATGCCCCCCCCCATACTCTGCACTTTTCTTTCTCTACATCATTGGTGCCATATTGTCTCCTATGGTCCCCGCCATTCTGTGTTGTCCCCTTCACGGCTGACTCACTTTTTACATTTTTATTTAGTTGTTTTTTTGTTTATTATTTTACCTTTGTAACTGTCATTTTTTTTTTCAATTTCTGTAAAGCTAAATGTTTTGTATGAAACTGCACTAAATAAATGAAAACTGCTGTAAGAGTCAGTTTACCTAAATATGAGCGCACAGTCTATGGGATTGTGGAAGAGAAGTGAAGAAGAGAGTGCAGGCAGAGTGGAGAAGAGTGTCAGGAGTGACAGACGGGTACCAGCAAGAGTGACAGGGAAGGTCTACAGGACGGTAGTGAGACCAGCTGTGTGATATGTGCTGGAGACAGTGGCACAGGAGACCGAGCTGGAGGTGGCAGAGTTAAAGATGCTAAGATTTGTACTGGGGGTGACGAGGATGGACAGGATCAGAAACGAGGACATTAGAGGGTCAGCTCAAAGTCAGAGAGGCGAGATGGCGTTGGTTTGGAGAGCTGAGAGGTATACTGAGAGAAGGGTACTAAGGATAGAGCTGCCAGGGAAGAGGAGAAGAGGAAGGCCTAAGAGAAGGCGTTGAGAGAGGACATGCAGGTGATTGGGGTAACAGAACAAGATGCAGAGGACAAGAAGATGATCCACAGTGGCAACCCCTAATGGGAGAAGCCGAAAGAAGAAGAAGAAGAAGGAGAAGTCTGTGGGAGGTTCCTAAGTAAGTGCATTGGTATTTTCTAATTATTTGTAGCCCCTCTGACTAAAGCGTATACTCAGTCAGTGACCAGCCTTGCCAGGTGTAAGGTGTGGTGGGCACAGAGTTTTAAACAGTGCCTTGTGTGCCTCAAGTAACATGAAGGACAACGTGCTTTATTGAATGTGAGTGACGTACGTTTAAAGCGTACAGAAGAAGAAGTAAAGTATCTTTAAGTGTAGAAACAACTAAAGTTTGACAAGGAAAGCTGCGTTTACAGAAGAGACATTTTTCCTAATGTTTTGCCTTTACTTCTACGTGTGTGACAATTCTTTTGTCTTTGAATTTTCACTAAATCTTTTAAAGTGAACTTTTGAACGGAGGACTTTCTTTCTCCACACGTTTCACTCGTGCTCGGCGCTGCCTTACCCATCAGCAGCAGCTACAGCTGCCATTGTTGTCGTCCTCTTTATGCTAAAACGCCTCGCTGTCATGCCCACTTGATGCTGGACCTCGGGGTCCAAGAACACCCCTGCCTGCTGAGCACGTGGATGTCAGATCTGCTTCCTCTTCTCAGACTGCCCAGCATTAACGTCACAAATAAGCCGAGGCCCCTTGCAGATGGTCCAAAGCGGCTGTATGGACATCCGGCTCCTGCACATGGCCACCACCTGTTAGTAAGCTGTTAATGCTGAGCTGCTGCCCGTTCAGCTCGGCTTCCTTTCCACGTCAGGGAGTACGTAAACACCAGGATTATTCCAGAGATCGGGAAATGGGAAACAGCAGGGACGTGCGCTGCTCGCGTCTATTCGTCTTTCACTCTGTCTACCGCACACACTTGTTCCGATTCGCTGGGCATCCCCAAAGCCTCTGAACGAGACTCAACTGTAGACCGAGATGTTCTTACTGTTAACGGTGATGTTACAAAGAACGGCTAAACATCTAAGAGATAACAGAGAAATGGGTCACCACGTTTAGTTCTGCAGGTCACTGCACATTTGTGTGGACTGTGACTTCGGCCACTCAGCTCATATTTTACTCACACCACAGATGCAGAAAGGTGGCCCTTCCTAAAGTTAAACATCACGTCATGGGACAGCTTTAAACTCGCTAGATAGTCCCAAATGTCTTGTGTCTCGCTTCTAACGCAAAAGCAAGAACTCCAGACTGTGTAACATGAGGACGGGCAGTTTCAGCGTCCAGGATTAGAAAAAGTAAGGCTAAAGGTTCAGAGCCGCAGCTGTCCTTGTGATACAAGGAACCTTACTCCACAAATGTGCCAGGCACCGATTGCCACACTCCGAGGTTTGAAAATGTCTCTGGATCCTAAAAAAGACTCGCCTGCGCTGGGCCAAAATTCCTCCTGACGTCATCAGAGTCCGCCATGGCAGGAGCTCAAATGTTCTGCTCTTGGCCTGGCGACGCTGGGCTGATATTTCTGGCAAACGTTTCACTTCGGCCTTGTTTAAACTGAAGTCTGGGATTTGGAGCAAGAGAAGGAAAACTGTATTATTAAATGAATAACACCCTTACTCTTTAAGGTCATGGGAACGTCTGATACATCCCATAAGCAACTGCTGTGACACGTGACTCTCTTACGAGGACTAAAGGCATTTCTAGTGGTCAGTGAGCCTGGCACCACGTCTTCCTGGACTGTGGGAGCAAAACCTACTTGAGAACGGGGAGAAAGCACAGATGCCATACTGAAGGGAATCAAAGCAGAGCTCAGTTCAGCTGCGCCAACACGTCACCCTCTTCCATACAAGAATAGAAAACAACCAAATAAAACACAAAACTGACACACGACTCACCTTAGTAACAAATAGAGAAATGTGAATTCAAAGGTGCTATCTAACAAACACAGGCCTGCTTCGTTTAAAAGCCAATCTCATCTGAATGATTCTCGAACTTGGCAAGACGCTTTGCAGCGGTGGGCATCTCATGCTGCTTTGCTTTCTTATTTTTTGGTGTTTTTGTAACTGGACTTGTAATGGGGCTGACTCTCGGAGACTCCAGATCAAATGCTGAGCGTTCAAACTCCGCAATAACACTTACCAAGCGCCTTGAGCATGGAAAAGGCGCTATATAAATAAAATGTATTATTATTATTACCTGAGCACCGAGTCCTAAACGCATGCACTGTGTAGACTTCACGCAGGTGACAGTAAGGAGATTGTGGGTCGTGGAGAGCACTTTGAGTAGTGAGAGGAGCGCGACAGAACTGTACAGAATCCTATTATCAGCCTCCTTTCTGCTTCTATCGCTTCTTAAATTGACCCCCTTCTCGTTTTTTCTAAGAATACGACTGGCTAAAAATGGGTGAAAGTGCAATGTCTTATTACTCAGAGGATGCCGCAATCCAAGGAGACTCACAACGTCGGAGATACAATTGGCTCAGGCAGGTGAAGTTACCAGCTCAGTGCCACACAGAGTTAGTAGTGAGGTCTGAACCCAACCCATCCAAACCCTTAACCAGTGCCCCTCTCTGCCAGTTTATAAAACTAGATAACTACAGGTCAATCTGACCCATCAATGGCAGCAAGTTGCCCTCCTACTACCTACCACATTATCTGGTCCCTTGATTTTTCATTTCTTTTCATATTTGTGGGCCCCCCTAGGCAGGCACAAAGTAACAAAAAGGGGGGTGCGAAAATGTGAAAAAAAGAAAACAAGAATCGGAAATATGAAAAATACATCTATTGAAACATTCTGATACTAGAAAAATAAATCTAGAGTTAGATAAATGTTGATAAAAGTTGAGCTGTTTCTAATAAAATATGCATCATTAATTAAAAAAGAACAAATTGGTATTAATGGGCTCCTTTCAAAAAAAACGTTAGGGGGGCGCAATTAAAACTGTCATGAAAACTCGGGTCACAAACACTTAAAGGTTGAGATACGCTGCGTTATTTGATACACTCTATGAATCCCTGAGGGGACACCTTTAGGGTCAGCCATCGTTCAGCACCCCTCCTGAAGGGCCCAATGGTGCAGCAATGGGGTTTGAGCTGGCAGGCCAGGTCCGTGGGCTCAGAGCTGCCACTCCGAGAGTTTGTGAGGACTTTACCCTTAATGAGTGTCCACCTGTGTATTCACGTCTGACGCGTTTACTTCACATGTGTAACACTTTAAACGTGTCAAACTGTCCCAAACCCCCAATCGGTCCGGGGCCTGCTCTAATGTGCCGCTCCAGCTACTTCGCTATTTATATTTTTGTACAAACGACAGCCGCTACCCACCTCACCACTGACACCACTTTTTTTAACATCACCAGATTCTACCAAATACACGAAAACGGTGGACCTCAAAGTAATCCAAACTACACTGAAGGTAGTTGGCATGGCCCCTTAATGAAATAGCCCACGCAGTGCCCAGACGGAGGGGTCTACTCCTGGCATGTCTGCTTTCGGCGGAGGGCTTGGCACGCTCTCGCCACATTCCAGTGGGTACACATACGCAGGAGTCGTCCCACAGTCCAGACTGGCAGTCGTTCGCTGACTACGCATGTGTGCCAATGTGTCCTGTCATTTGACTCTCCTGATTATTTCGTGTTGTTCACTACAGCGATGCCTGCTGGCTCCTTTTGCTGATCACCCCTCTGGAAATAACGAACGCTGCCCGCAGAGTTTGAGAACGACAACGCGTGTGTCGGGACTTCTACAAACTGAAACACTCGGCGCGCCCGCCTGCCGCCCCACCCCTCGAACTTTCCCATCCCTGCCACTCACTTTGCCCGGTCGGCTCTTTTCGGCTGGCACGAACGCCCAGCTGGGGCCCGCACGCGCACGAGTGTCCGAATTTCGAGTGAGGCCGGCCGTAGCTGCGAGCGCCCGAAGAGCACGGCCTAAAACGCCCCTGCCAAGGACTCGGTCACCCCGCGACCACGCGCTCTGCCCAGCCACCCTGGAGCGGAGCGCTACTTACTCTGCTCCGGACGCTGGCATGTCGGCGACTGTCGCGAGCCTCTTCCCCCTCTCTCTCTCTCTGTGCCGTGCGCGCGGCGCCGTGTGTCGCACTTTGGAGAGGCTGCTGCGGGTGCACACAAGCCGGACGCGTCTCTGCCTCCTCGTTCGCAGTCGCGGGTTTCGAGCGCCCGGGCGGGAGGGAAGGCGGAGTGCGCAGTGCGCAGGCGCCGACGAGAGCCGCCCTGAATGATGCCAACCGCCAAGAAGGGGCTGGAGAGACGCGCGCCGCTCAGCGTGCCAGACGGCAGCTCCTTCTTTTAGGGCAGGGACAGGCGGCCTGGGCTCGGCTCAGTGCAGCAGATGTATGCCGTAAAGCGGGCGTTTGTTTTTCTGCTGCGTGTGAAACGGGCATTTCTGGAAAGTTCTCCGAGGCGACGTTCACCACCGAAGTGCGCCTATAAAGTTGCAAACCGTTATAGCGGCCCGAGGCTTACGCCATGTGATTTTGATCGCCTGCTATTGTGGCGCTGGCTGGGAAGGAATGGTGGCCGAGGCTGGAGAGCTTGGAGCGTCATTTGTGCCTTTTATAGCGAATGACGAGCTCGAGCCTCGGACGGGCCTTTGTATATTTTCTCTTTCGTTGCCTCGTCATTTTTCCCCCTTCGTTACAGGGGGCATACCCGTGGGTACCCCAACCCTCCTTCCGTGTTTTGTGGACATAATCGGCGCACATAGCGAAATACATCGGGAGGCACAACATTATTGCAAAATAAAGACTACCGTTTTTAGACGGCAAAGTTGAAAGTCCAACGGTCATGGCAGACATTATAAATAAAGTCTATTATTATTATTTTTTTTAAATATACCAGTCTTGCCAACAAGACCATACATGCTGTTCCCCTTTTCCTAGTTTTGGTAAGTTGTGAGACCAGGCCTGTGCCCCTGCCCGCATGCAGGCCATGCCCCTTAGTGCCCCATCACAGAATGGCTGGCCCAGGAGAAGTGTTGGGGCCACTTTCTGAAGACTGGGCTATTTTAAGGTGTGCCCTACCAGAAGATCTTCAGGAGCTCCACACTGCCAGCCCGCTTCTCGGTCCTTCTCCGTGATGCTGGCCCGTCAACACATTTGGTCAGCCTGTTGATTCCAAAACAGGACGTCAAGGGGGGTCAGAACAGTAACTAAGCTTGGAGCGGATGGCAGCCTGCCCCCCTGGGTCCCGCTCACTTATACTGGGCCAACCAGTAGTCAAAGAAAGGCACACAAAAGGCAATCCAGTCAGGAACCAAACTTGCTGCATGCAAAGTGACAGCTCTGCCCTGTCACGGCGTTTCTTTAGATTAAAAATAATCAGTCGGGACAAACGCACTCGTATTCATTGTTTATTAAAAAGCTTTTTACAAAAACAAACAAACAAACAGGAGAACACGTGTCAACAGTAAATCCAAACGCCCTTTTTGTTCCAAAGTCGTGCAGCAGAGGCCTGATGTCCAGCCTGCTGCGACCCAAGACCACCGTCACGCACCACACGCTCTGCAGTCTGTAAGGAGATCAAAATCACACAAGAGACACTGGAGGTGGGAGGCCATCAGCAGCTGGCCACTCCGGTGAAGGTGCGAGTGGAAGAATCAAACGATGGACACGGGACTGCGAGTGACGGTCTCGGCGGGGCCACAGCTAATTCTGATTCACACGTGAAATGGAAACCGAGTGCGGCAGAAGACGAGCGGACGCGACGTTGAACAGTCATTGCGTACAGCCCTGGCGAGGCCTGGATCAGCGACCCGAGTGCAATGAGCCGGGCCAGGCCGCGGAGTGGGGTGAAATGTAAGAAGACGTGTGACCTGGCAATGAAAAGGGCAGAGAAGAAGAGCAGAGCTCAACAACAGTAAGACAAATGTCCTGGATGTGTGGCGCGAGCCTGCGCTACAGTCGTCTGGTGGTCCCCCCAGCGTCACTTACACCTCTTAAGAGTTTTCTTCACCCAGATGCCAACAAAGAAGACCAGGGGGCACCACTGCGGATCAGGAAGACGTCGCTCCGGGCATACCGTGGTGGCCCCCGCTTTCAATTCATAGCTACAACTTTAAAAAGAAGCCAAAGACTTGACTTGGTGACAGCTGCCACTTACAATAAAACGCTGCCTGACCAAAGGACACTCCGCTTGGTGAAATTGCACATCTCCATTTTGTTGGTTGGTTTTGTTTTTTTTTTTTTTGGGAATTGCAAGACTCTAAAGACAAAATAAAGAAATATAACAACATATTTACATAAATAACATTTCAATGTTCTGACCCATCTTCTTACTAAACTGCAAACCAACAGGACTAGCAGTGCGTGACTCAAGTTCAGATCCACAAGGAGGCAATTGTGAAATTCAAACTGCAAGTCTGTAAAGTCGCAGCCCTGAAGCCTGGGGGTCAAAAGCAAAGGACGCTTCCTGGAAACCAAAAAAAAAAGAACAGACGAGACCTCCCGAAAAGCAGCTGGACCCCCAGAGCTGGACCTGCAGGGACAAGCTTGTGCTATCAGTGGCCACAGAACGCAGGCCCCAAAGCAACACTTGTACTGCCGTGCATCGATTTAGGGAACGAAACACAAAACACAAAAAACAAAACCTGTCTCGCTCGCTCGCTCGTACAAAGCGTCCACACCGCATCAGCACAGGGTCCCGTCTTCCTGAAAATGGCTTCTCTGGAGAACTTTGACGTGGTACTCGTATATCTTGAGGGCAGGGCCAAGCCGGATGGACAAGCCGGTCAACACGTCATTCCGCTGCATCAACAAGAGGGACTTGCCATCGATCTCCTGTAAGACAAAGAGAGGGTCTGCTGAATTCAAGTAAGGAGAACCAACCTGCCCCCGGGTGGCACGCTCTACGCCAGCAAGGGGCCAAGGGAGGCCTTCCAAACAGTCACGCTGGCCCTGGGGGGGCCGTCTGGTGACACTGACAGTACGTCGCCCATTTGTCCCTTCGGGGTTTAGAGCGCCAACATCAGATCGGAGTTCCAAGTGTCCAAAGGTTTGTGTGGGGGGTGGCAGGGTTTTTTTTTTTAGGTTCCCCCTTGTAGTTTTGAATGTCCAGACACAACACAACACCATTTTTTTTGTCATCTAAACTCGATGTGGGAATTCAATGATTTTCAGGGGCCTACAATAAGAGCGGCAGCAGGGGAACATGACAAGAAATGCCAGTCTGAGCTGACGGACGCTAACCCGAGTGGGGCAACATCACAGACAAGTCTTCATGACAGGCCACCATCCTAAATACCAAGACGAGACAGGAGAGCTCAGCTGTCCCAGCATCTCCTCCTCTTCCTCTGTAAAGGTTTCTGCTTCAACTCCACGGCTTGTGCAGTTACCAGATCGGCCAATCAGAGCTCTGTGCGGGGTTCATGTTGACGGGAGGCCAACCAATGGCACGAAGAGGAGCCTGCCCTTAGTCTCCACTAGGTGTCCTCGTGATTCACTGGTTTGGAATTCTGAGAGCTGGACTGGGACCCCACTGGGGTTTAATCCTCAAAGCCCCTCAGTGTAGCGACAGTCACACGGTGGTTTGTAACGAAGGTCACACGTCTGCTTGAGTTGTCCTGAGCACTGAGGCTCGGTCATAAAAGGACAGAAAAGAAAAAGGTTTAAGAAACAGTTAATGGAGGGGCAAAGTCTGTCAGGGGTCAGTAAAACGGGCTTAATGGTACGACGTGCAGTGCGCCCGTCTCGACCACGGCCTCCAGAAATGCCCCACGTCGCCTTCTTGTACCGTGCCAACCTCTCCGTCACTCTTCCCTTCCTTTGTCGGCCACTCCTGCCCTGTTGTGTCACACGGGATACTATGTCACGCCCTCTTGTGGACGCTGAGCGGGGGGCACATGCACTGGGTGGAGGTCTTGGTGCTTTGTATACGGCAGTTTTCATGGACTTCAGTGGGCACAGGGAATGCGGAGACACGTTTTCCATTTAAAGTACCGGTAATTACAAGTCGACTTTACGAAGGGGAGTCCAGGGGAATCTGTGTTTTGGGGGGGAGCGCTTCCTTTAAAGACCCAAGTCTGTGTGGCAGTGCAGTCATTCCTGGGGCAGGTGGGGTCCTTTATAGACTCTTGTGGTGCCCCCCTTCCCACGCCTGTGTACCGATGCCCTGCTTGCCCGTTTTCTTCCAGGCTGTCCAGTAGCCCCTGCTCTCCTCGGTTAAGGGGCTCACACCAGTAAATGAACTTGGAGCAGTGCCTGATGGGTAGTAACATGGTGGCACACAGTGACGGTCTCAGAGGGGGGCTAATGGCTGCCTTGAAACGGCTCCTTTGTGACCTGTGCTGCAAACGGCACTCTGGGACAGGACTGGGGTGCGTTTCGATCCCCCGGATTGTACTTTTCTTTTGGGGGCTTTCTCTGGTTGGACACTTTGTTGTCTCTCATATTTCAATTATTTTAAATGTTCCTTTCTAAGCAGAGCCTGTCCAAACACTGAGCCACAGAAGATTTCCAGATTGAGGTGAAAGGCGCTATATAAGTTAAAAGGCACACAGACAGAACTCCAGCTCTCCCATGGGGTTCATCTTCTTATTTTAGTGCTTTGGCAGTTGACGGTTCCATATTGCCAATGCCAGGTTGAGCACCCGCTTTTTTAGCTGACTCAGGCTGGGTCCGTCAGGGGCTTCGTCAAGGGCCCACACAACTGCAGTCACAATGGCACCAGACCACCTAAAGTGGGGTCAGAGAGCACGGAGGACTGAAGTGGAGTGGCGACGTGTTGCCCGTTGATCAGCACGTGCAAGTCAGAATTTCACGGGAGAATTAAGACCCGCAGTGCCCCCCAGTCCGGGTGTGTGTTGGCACCCCAAGACCAAGTGGCACAAAAGAACAGCTGGGTGGTCCCATGTCAGAAGTATGAGACAGCACAGTGAAGTCTCCACATGGTACACCAACAGTGAGCAGCCCCCCAATGGATATTGAGGGTCCTATTCACATAATTCAGCCAGACCACCCAAATCTTCAGCTCCCTTTCACCACGGAGCCGATTCCGATAAATCCAAACATCAAGAAAGAGACAGGGCCTGCTGGGTAAAGGGTGTGCTGGTGCTGCCACCCAGTGTGCAGGAGTGGCATTGCTGCTCTGAACTCTGTGGCTGGGAAACCAAGAGCTATGCTGCCCTCTAGTGTTACTGGGCAGCGTTCAACCACTCACCTGATTTCGAAAGGCCCCGGCCTGCTCCCCGAAGCCTGCCGCAGTGAAGTAGCTGACCACGTCGGACACGCTCCAGTCGATCGGATCAGCGCTGGCCTTCTCGCGCTTCACAAAGCTGAGGATGACAAGACGGAGTTAGACGCACCGCTCACACTGGACACATGCAGGGGACGTTAGGGATGCCCCTTAGCTTATCATTCATAATGTGGCATCTAGTGAAGCCCAAGTCTGCACCCGCAGACCCCCAGGGACGTGTACCGGCATATTAATGGTAGCACTCTAAAAGAGGTGGAGGAGCCCCCCCAGTGTGCCACTAAAGTGCCCAGTAAGCAGTGCCAGCAAGGCAGGCCTTCCTACACGTCAAGATTCAAAACGGGCACAAAGACTTCTGACAAGAAGTGGGCTCCTCTGGGGGGCAGGCCCGGTCTTACAGGTCCCATTAGTCCATTTACTGCAACCAGCCATCAGGCCACTGGTGACACTGGGGGGCCGCACTCACAGGTTCAGCTTTCAGACTGGCAGCGAGTTTGTCTTAGAGGATAAAACATGAATATTTTAAACAGAGCTAAAAATAAAGCCATCCCCTCACATGCTACCGCCGGGCCACCTTCTTCAGTTACACTCGTTTAGCGTCGTCACCCAGGCCATTATGTCCCTGCTGAAGGAGCGCCAAAGCTCAATGAACGCCACTCTTTAAAATACGTGACGAGGTGGCATGTCGTAAATCATCCACCGGGCCCACTTTGACCAGTAAGAATTTAAAGGGGGGGGGGGGCGCCTGATAAAAAGACAATGCAGGGGCATGGGAGACGGGCATAAAAACAAAACTCAAGAGACGCGTGTGGCACCGATGTGAGGGACAAGAACGTGACGTTAGTCTAACCAGGGCCTCGTCTGCAAGGTGGGACGCACACGCGGTCCTCGTTCGTCCCTTCAGTCCTAACCTGCGAGTGACACTTCATGTTGGTATCTTCCCAGCCGCGTTACCGGCACCCTCGCATGTGGGGGTCCTGAAAGCAGCGGGCACTGAAACAGCGCGGGACCAAAGAACAATAAAAAAAAGAAACTGCGTCCAATTGAGCGCCTCGCATGGACCCTGGGAGGAAGGAACCAAGTCAGGAAGTCCCGCCCAATGAAGTCACTTCTGCTCCTGGCAAGCCCCACCCCTTCCTGTCCCTCCCCCTGACGGTCTGCAGCTGAAAGGAACACGTCTGGGATCTCCTCAGTTTCTGGAGACATCCTACATGGCAGCTGTAAAATGATTGGCTACTCAGGACCATCACGCTGTTTGGTCAAAAGCCTCGCATTGGGACCTTCATGTCCATGAGTGACCACCTCTGAGGGCATCCTCATGTGACTGTGACGCTGCTAATCCATGAAGTCCCCAATGTCCTTCCTGCCACGTGTCACCTGGTGTGTGTGTGTATGTCTGTATGAGACACAATAAAGCCAAACTGATGGGCACATCGGGCACAGTCGCCATCGCAGCCTGGCGGACATACCACACAGAACAGAACATTCACTCACATTTCTCCATTCAGCGTCCTCTCGTCTGCCATGGCCATCTCCCCAGGGGAGGCAGTGGGGGTCAGCAGGCAGGAGGCCACATTGACCTCCACTGGACATCGGCCTGTGAAGGAAAGGGACAAGGTGAGGGAACAGCCTGGCACAACAAGCGGGCACGGCGTAAGCTCAGGGACCACCCATGCTCTAACATCGGGGGGGCTTGGAAAATACAAACAAGTGGAGGAGCACGAGAGGAGGAAGCTGAAGAGTTTGGGATGAAAGTTCTTCATCAAGCAGAGAACCACCCAGGCCCAAAGTCAGTGGGCAGACAAGCTCAGGGTTAAAGGGGGGGGGGGGGGTGTCAGGGGCCGCAGCGTGGCACCAGGGCAACCTGACTACGGAGGGGGATTACAGAGCCCCCCACTGAACCCTCTGGACTGAAGCCAAGTAAAGCTCCTAAAGGTGGGCAGTTGGAGAGGACAGCAGACGCGTCCGTGAGCCTCGGGACCCCGGGCCTTCATCCCACCCTCTCCATCTGCTTACCTCGATGGCCAACAGCAAGGGGGTGGGGGGGCATCAGGGTGTCAGGTGGCTGCCATGATGCTTGAGGACCACCGCAGAGACTGCAGCCAGGGAGGGTTGGCAACAGGCTTGAAGACCACCTCGCCAAAAGGGGGCCAGTAACTGGGGAGCAGACTGGGGGCAGCCTGCTGTCCTAATAGTAAAATTAGTGCTGCCCCTCACACTGGACATAGCGAGGGGGCTCAGATGAAGTTCACCCTCACAAAGTGAGACGAGCGCAGGGTGGACGGGTGGACCAGCAGGCAGTCGGTGGGCTGTTGTCCTCTCTCGTGGGTTGTAGTTGATAACAAAGACCCTCTGGCCCCCTCTTGATGTTCATCTGAATCAGCTTGTCAGGGGTCTTCTGACCGTAAATCAGACAGCAGGACCCCCCTCCGGCGGTCAAGACTGAATGGACCGACTCAACTGTGTCTCCTGCCACTGGGACGTCCCGGCTACACACGGTGAGAACAACCCAGACGGTGACAGAGTGAGGTGGACTGGGGTACAGCTGCCTTCTGGGGTGGGCTTGAGCTTTGACATGACATACACCAAACGAGGGCAGCGCCCACACTTACAGCTCTCCACTGGCACCGGCCGTCTGCTGCATCTGCTGTCCGGCGGCTCATCCTGAAACACAACAACGCAAATCATCAGCGCCCAGTCATCCAAAGATGGCACCCACCATCTGCAGACAGACGGCATCAGCAAGGGCAGCGGGCACTGTGGCAGCTCTCACCTCGACGCAGTTCAGGCGCAGCGGCTCCGTCAGCGGGTAGCACTCCACTCGGGGTCTCCTGTCTTCATTCTGGGTGGGCTGGAGCTCGTCGTCTTTTTCCTCCATCTTCTCCGGGCTGCACTCTGCTGCCTCTGGAAATAAAAGAGAAGAGGAGACTCGGAGTGACGCCATTGTAGGGACAGACTGCTGCTTGTGGCGCGAACGTGGCGAGGGAGCCTCGGGCACCACTGCAAATGATGCAAGTAATGAGGACCCGCGACTCGGGAGAAGCCGCCTAAAGTCTGAAGGCCACGCGGCTCTCACTCTCGGCCTCTCGCTTTTCTCTCATCATATTTTGTTTTTTCTTCTCAAGATTATTATTTTCAGTCTCCTGATGCCACCTTGGCAGCGATGTTGTGGGCACAGATCAGGTACCATTGGCACTGTGTGTGCCATCATTTACTTAAGATGGCCAGGGCTCATTTCTGCATCAGGTGTGTTTTCTTTTGTTACTTGTTTAGAAAATGGATGGATGGATGGATGGATGGAGGTCCTTGCTTTCATTTTCAAGTATCACTAGCAGTCCCCCATGGCTCCGCCCACATAGTAGTGTAATAGGACAGTGAGGTGCCCCCGGCGCCCCCCTCGGCCCACAGCCTCTGTCTCAGAGTCGTGCGAAAAAATCGAACTGTGACACTCAGCTGGAAGAGAGAAGTCGCAAAATCAACCGGAATGTTCAAGAAAATTCTAGAAACAAAACAGATCTAAATCCGTGAAGCAGTGAAAAGCCGACGGACAGACGAACGTTGGATTTTACAGACGTGTAGAGAGTAGCTGTCCCCCGTGGGTCTGCCCGCGTCGTAGTCCAACAGGACAAACTTTCAAACTCGATAAACAAGGTGCACTCCAACACGTGGCGAGAGGTAGAGCGACTCGAACGCAGCTCGCCCCCCAAAACAACGTCCCACTCCCCTCGGGCCCGCAGCCTCTGCCTCGGATTGACATGAATAACTCAGTAAAGCAACCCAACTCTGAAACTCAGAGGGAAGAGAGAAGTCGCAAAATCAACCGGAATGTTCAAGAAAATTCTAGAAAGAAAACGGTCCGTGAATCCGTGAAAAGCCGACGGACAGACGTTGGATTTTGCAGACGTGCAGAGTTTTCTTTGCGAATGTCGTCATGTCCTGAGCCTGACTCTCCACACACGTCGTCCTTTGTCCCATTCTGTTCGCTGTCCCCTTTAGGGTGAGCCCAAGGGGGTGGCGCCTCCCGAGGTCATGTGACCGCCCCCAGGCCTTTATCAGCCTACAAAAGCTGCCAGGCTGACGCTGAGGCCTCCGTTTGCACTGCCAGGGCGGCTCGGCTCTTCCCGGATTTCGAGATCCTTATTGGATCTTTTTGGGAATTCATTTAAGGTGGTGGTCTTTGGATTTTGGACTTGCGCCTTGGCTGTTTTTCAATTTTGGATGCATTGCCGTTGTGATTTGGTCTCCTTTACACATTTGTGACACTCTGGATATTTGCTTTCTTGCCAACCCCTTTAGTTTTGTATATCATTTGGGCGTAACGGGGGGCATCTAAAGGGCTCTAGCCAGGTGCCCAATACCACTGCGCTGTTGCTGATCCTGAGATTTAAACGGGACCACCAATGGGGGCAGGTGCTGAAGGTGATCTGAAATACCCGGGACCTTTGGCACTCGATTAAACGGGGCTTACCAGGGTGGTCCCACATATTAGATGAGTTGTCCTCTAGAATGCAGAAGTTGCTGTGACCCCATCGATGTTTAATTTGTGTCACAATGTTTCCATGGAGATCTTACCCAGAGACGCTCGGGTGAGTGCCACAGAGTGGCAATACTGTATAAAGGTGGGCTCCTCTAGTTAGGCGTCGTCTGAGGGTCTTACTCTTGGTGATTTGGGCTTGGTGAGACACTGAGGACAGACTTGAGGGTACACACTCGGCGGCGCGCCCCTTTACAGAATGTCCCCGCGTCACCTGAGCCACCGTACAGTTCACGTCAGTTCATCCTTCATCTTCTGGCACCTGTGGGTCAGACACGGGCACTCGGGGGTCAACTTCAGTAGCCCTCCACACCAAGAGGGGGCTCCATCGCTTCTCCTTTTTCCTACGTCAACTTATCCCAAGAAGTCCTGGCACATCACACGACCAACAGCCAGAAGTGGCCATTCACCCTCGAACCCAGGGCCGGGGCAGACGGCGGGGGCCGTTAGGACCTGGTGGTGCCCCCCATCTTTAGTTTGTCCTGCTGCTCCCACCGCCGTTAACGTCACCGCTGCCCAGAAACCAAAGAGCGTCAGGCCCAGAAATGCAAACCTAAAAACTTAAACTAAAAATTCAAAGCGCAAAATAAAACAAAAGCACCCGATAAGCAGGAAGGGCACAGCGATGGCCGTCACACTTCTAGGCATAAAGACGCAGACCTAAACACAAATCCGAGGTGGCATCGCGGGTAGAAAACCTGACGTGGGCTTCGCTCGTCTGTGCTGCGAGGTTCAGTTAGCACGTCTCGTTTCTTCTTTGGCGTTTGTCTGTCGTGACCGGGGAGTCCCAAAAGAGTGGGGGGGGGATAACGTCAAACCCCTGGCAGGAAAGGGCCTCGAAAAATAAAAAGGGTTATTTACCAAAAAAAAAAAAAAAAAAAAAAACGCTCCTCAATACACAAAGCGGTGAAGTGCAGCAGGGCAGCGGAGAACCCAAAATGGCAGTCGAGGAACTGAGCGCAGGTTCAAAGCAACCGAAAACTCACAAAAGGCCAAGAGGAGGCGCCCAAGAAAACTCGCCAGTGGCCGGGGACGAAGAAGGGCCCTCCCATAAAGAGGGCGGAGTCCGGTGATTGGCAGGCAGGGAACCACCCACAAAACACGAGGCACATAACCCGGGCTGCTGCTGGTTAAAACTGAACACAAAGAAAAGAAACGAAACGAATGGCACAACATGTGACAATACAGCCGGGTGCTTCCCTCCTTCACGCGGGCGCTGCTTTGACTTTACGGTGGGCTCTTGTTGTACGAGAGTCGGTTTTGAAATCTCGTTTTTGTTACGATTTGGTTTCGTAATTGCTTCATTATTTTCCTCGCCCTGATTGCCACCACTTTTATGGCTGCTGTGCACGGCTGTGGTCCTCTGTCTACGGTTGCTATGCCCATTACTAGTCACATGGCATCCCTATAGAACAGGCATGTGCAACCTTGACAGAACTATGGGCCGGATTAGAAAGTAGAAAGATTACGCGGGCCGGAGTACTTCAGGATATATATGTATTTCTGAAAATCGAAAATGCAAGAAGGCCAAAAAAAAAAAAAAAACAACAAATATTTATTAATATATTATTTAATAAAAACTCTTTATTAATGCGACGATTGAGATTGCATGGTGGACACAAGCTTATCAATATTAGGAGATATTGTGGACGTGGAAACTCGCAACGTGTTTTCTAGGTGCTCATCAGTAATTCGCGTCCTGGTTTTGGATTTTACGAAGTTCATCCTTGAAAAAAGTTGCTCGCATTTATAGGTGCTGCCAAACAGAGTCATTCTTTTCTGAGAAAAAGCTGTGAGCTTTGGAAACTTGTCACGTGGGAAATAGTTTTTATAAAAGTCAAGTAATTCAATATCACTGAATTTTGATTTCAGGACAAGGTTCTCTTGTAGTTCAATTAATTCCATTTGCAATGAAAGTGGAGCTAGTTCGACATCAACATCAAATGGACAAGAGAAAATTTGCAAGTTTGCTTCTTGATTTTTAAAATCACGGAACCTAGTGTTGAATTCTCCACTCAATGAATTTAATTCATTCGCAAACGATTCACAATCAAAATCTTTGTGGTTCACAAGTGTGGGAAAATGATAAGTATTGCCTTCCTTTAATTGGCTTTCCCAGAGTCGAAGCTTATTTTGAAATGATTTTATGTGTCCATAAAGCTCATGAATCATTTGTCCCTGAGTTTGTAATTTAGCATTAAGTTCATTTAGATGTGTTGTTAGGTCGACAAGAAATGCAAGATCACACAGCCAGGGTTTGTTTTCTAGCTCAGGAATAGGTTTTCCTTTCATGTCCATGAAAAGAGATACCTCATTTCTCAAATCATAAAAACGTTTCAACATTTTTCCCTTGCTAAGCCAACGCACTTCACAATAAAATGTAAGATCTTCATGGTCAGAAAGAACGTCAGCCAGAAATTCTTGAAATTGGCGGTGATTTAGCGCCCTGGATTTAATGAAGTTTATACATGCAGTTATTGTGCCCATCACATGTGCAAATTTAACTGATTTTGCACATAAGTTTTGCTGGTGTATAATGCAATGCAATGCCGACAAATCTTCAGTATTGATTTTGTTACTTGATAATTCGATTTTTATTTGGGCAACAACTCCGATGTTTGGTCCAATCATCGATGGAGCTCCATTGGTGGATATTCCGCATAACTTTTCCCACTTTAAATCAAATACAGTAAAAACAGTTTTTACTTCCTGGAAAATGTCTTCACCCCTTGTTGTATTCTTCATTGGTTGGAGAGCAAGCAATTCTTCTGTACAATTGAAGCTAGCGTCAACTCCGTGAATAAATATAGCCAATTGAGCGGTATCGTTGGAGTCTGTACTCTCAGCAAGAGCAATGGAAAATGCTTCAAATTTTGATGCAATATTTTTAATTTTATGTCACTGGCCATTTCGTCGACTCGTCGGGTTATTGTCCAACGAGAAAGACTTATCTTTTCCATTTCATGGCTTTTCTCTGGACACAGAACTTTTGTGACTGCAGTAAGGCATTCCTTGACAAACTCGCCTTCAGAATATGGTTTTGAGTGCTTCGCAATTTTTTCGCTAACAATAAAACTTGCACGAACAATATTGTCAGCTACATCAGTATGTTTGCGGAATAACATCTGTTGTGCCGATACACATTTTTTCAAATTTTGTATCTTATCTGTTCTTAGTTTACCTTTGTAACTGTTGTAATTAGCGTGTTTTGTATTGTAGTGTCTTTTTAAATTGTATTCCTTTAAAACTGAAATACTTTCCAAGCATATCAAACAAAGAGGTTTTTCTTTCTGCATTATAAAAAAATAATCGTCAGTCCATTTCTCTTGAAATGTACGACTCTCAGCGTCCACTTTTCTCTTCTTTGTTGAAGCCATCGAGTTAACTCTTTTAGGGCTAATTTTTTTTTTGTTTCTTTTCTCCCAGGGCTGAATATTTTTCCAAAAACTAACATTTTTAAAAAAGAACACAAAACAATTGTTTAACACATCAAATCAACAAAAAAATTTACTTTTGACAAATGTTACTGTCTTGCATGTTGTATGAGCCTGCATACTCTATGATTTCACATACATATCACATACATTTTACACAGTAAAGTCTGATCTCGCTCAAAGCAGCCAATTTCAGTCATTGCCACAGTGCACTCCTTACAATACGTGTTGCTTTGGTGCCTATTTTTCAATTGTCTGTTCCTGCATTTTCTCACATATATTGTTAGTGTGTACTGTAGAGAGACAAGTCACCCATTTGCCATCATGCCATGCCACTGCCACCAAGTTTTCTGCCTGCATGAAAACCGTATTGTCACCTCTTTTCATCTTCTGAAACTTTATGAACTTTATGTATGGCATTATAGCCTGGCTCACCCCATGGGATTTGCTTCTGTTTATTACAGAAGTGAATAAAACTTTGCAGCAGCACGTACCTAAGCCACCAGGGGACAAAACACGTTTGGACCAATGCTCCCTGAAGTTATCTCACCAGTTCTGTCCCATCTCTATTTGTAATGCCACAGCGCGCTTCATCTCGTCTTTCGTTGTGGGTTTCCACTTTGAAAAACGAGAATGCGATGCAAACGCAGCCCGCGACTCAAAAAAAATCTCTGCCTACCTGTTTGTCTCGTCTGACATTAGCTGAAAAGCAGCATCAGGAGAGAGTAGCCTGAAGTACAGCAGCTGGTGATCTGTCGTGTCCAAAAGCAAGCCATGCCGTCTTGTAAACTCTGGTAGCCAGATTGGCTCTCAACGGATCAATGTCTGTGTATTTATCCCATGCGAACCTTGCCGTAGATGCATCGGCTGTGCGAAGGCACTCAACTGGCAGCAGATCCGCTGGCGCGGCATCGGCTGGTGTCTGATCAGCTGATGCCTGCTTCTAACTCTCTTGCTCGATCTCCTGATCACTGCCAATAAAGTCCGATTCTGAAAAATCAAGAGTCCGACTCGCGATAATGCGCAAAACAACGTCTGCCAAGTGTTTTCTTTTCTGCACTTGCTTCGCTGCCTTTTCACATGTCGGTGCCATCTTGCCATTGTTTACATTTCGCAACTCACGCACACGCAAGGTTTATTTGCCAAGTCAACGAGTCAAGCATTCCTCCAAGCACAGAGGGAATGCCAGTGACGTGACAGTGAGATTTGTCGCCATTAACAGCTGATTGTCGCCCTCTATCCCTGGATGTCGACTTTTGTCGACATTCGCCTTCAACCCCTCCTGTCGACAAAAGTCGACATCCGCCCTAAAAGAGTTAATTAGGGTTTGATCAAAAATTCACAAGTATTTGAAAGTATTGAAATGTAGGCCGATATAGCGTGAAACTCGAAACAACATGCAGACAGGTACAGCACTAGCAAAAACCATGAAAAGACTGCGCTATGCTACGCACGACAGCAGAGTCAACGACTACGTGACTACGAGCTCTTGCACACTTTAAACGTGCGACAGTTCCGGACGTGCCGTAAAAGTGGGGGAAGCACAATATAAAGTACTTCAGAAAGCACTGGCCACATCATACTATCGAACATAATCCAACAATACCACAAGAACAAACAGGCATCACCAAGAGGGTTAACGGGCAAGATTCAATGATATTTGGAAAAGTCATCGCGGGCCGTATAAAATCAGGGCCATAGGTTGCACATGCCTGCTATAGAAGATGGCGGCCACGCCACCTATTGGCCTTTCCTCTGACGCTCGCGTCTCCAGTTTTCGTGCTGTCTGCCCTTCTCACCGTTGCCATTTCCCAGTCCACCTCCTTCATTAACATGCAGCAGCCCCCCCCCCTGACCTCTGCTGGACACCACTTCATTCCTATGACTGCACCGATTTGTCCCCCACTGTGCCCAGGGTGCCCACTTCTTTCATTTTCATTGCTGGCCTCTCCTGGTGGACCTTTTCAAAATCCCGATAAGTCCGATCAGCAGCGGCGCTCATGTCGTGTGTTGTTGCTGCCCCTCGTCGTCAGGACCCTCGTGCTCTTCTGCTGCCTGACCTTCTCCTTCATCGTCTCTGCAGTTCATTTACCTGTGAAGTGCGCCAACCTCACTGGCCTGCAGCCACTCGCACCCTCCCAATCATAGGATACCAGTCACTGTTTTCCAGCCTTTACAAATTTCCCAGCTTACCCACATTTTTGAAAAGGGTCCCCAATTTGCCCAGGTGTGCCAGACCTGCAATTTTTTAAATTATCAGACAAACGAGATGAACTCAATGGACAGCACCGGGAATCCGGAAAGAAAGACAATCAAAGGTGAGGAGTAACAGCACACGTCACTGGGCCAAATCACAGAGACCACACGTCACACGCATGTCACTGGGCCAAATCACGAAGCCCCACGTCACAAAGATGCGGAATTTTAACACAAAGAGGAGAAAAAGAAACCGCGACATCGGCGATGACAAAAAGGACGTCAGGACAACCGTCACCCAAATGTCAGCGAAAGCCACCCATGAATGACGCCGCCCAGGACATTCATCTCTGGCGTCTCCAATTCTTCGTCAGCTTTTACTGAAGACTCCACAAGCGTCCCTTCCAGGTTTCCACACTTTGTCTTTACGCTCATCCAATAGAAAAAGGACGTCATTGGCTGATAAATGGCCTCCAGCCGAGGGGGCGGAGCCTCTATACGTCACTAAGACGTCACACGTGCCACCGATCAGCAAGGCTCTTAAAGAGTTGGGGAGCGAGTGACGCGTCACTCCTGTGCTCTTGTGTGCTTAGGGGTCTGTGTGTCCCACCATTTGGTATTTTAATGTGAACACATCTGCGTCACACATCTGCATCACACATTTACACCTCAAATGACAAATGAATCCCCAATGACACAATGGTGACAGTCATAAGTGCTTGGGAACTCTCTGGGTATTATAAGAAGCCCCCTGTATGAGGGTCACGGTCTTTGTAAGGGGATGCCACGGGTGACAGCACGGTGCCCATTTAATCTCCACGCCCTTCCTGACGGTCGCCCGCCGCCTCCTCTCACGACTAAACCACCGACAAGAATCTCGCTGGCCGCCTTCCGCCTCCAGAGCTCCACGTCAGTGATGGCGGCTGGGGGAGGAGTTATTGGACTCAGGTGACAAAAAGCTGCAATCCAATTGGCGGAGCTCCTGAGGTCTGCCTCTGCTCCCTCCTGATCTCCTGCCCGCCGCCCGCCTGGCACTCTGCAGCCTCCTTCCACTCTCACCTCGGGTTTCCTTTTGTCTCTTTGTGCTGCTGAGTTTCGGGATGTGAGACGTCAAACCTGAGACCCCCCTCGGCCACTAACTAACAAGCAATCCAGAAGGTGGGCTTGGTGGGTGGGGGGCCGATGTGGAATTTCAACGCTAAATGGGTTTGTATTTTATTTCAACAGCACTTTACTCCCAGGTGGCACTGACTGCCGAGTACCATCCAAGGGTGGCATCTAAAAAAATAATAAACTAACAGCAGCAAGGCACCTCCCCCATGAAAAACGACCACTTTGAGGAGGAAGGCCATTCATGCCAACGTATTCTAACTTGCTTGGCATCACAAGTTCAGTCATTGAAAGGGACGAGGACAGCAGGAAGGCCTTTGTCATGGGGGGGGTCCCACCGAGGGGGGGGTCATGTTACAGATTTACATCTCAAAACAAACCCCAAGGCGTTTTACACCAAAGGCGCGTCACTCAGATGTCACCACTCCTCAGTCACCTCAAGTGGCACCACGTGTGACAAATAACATGATTGCCCCCTAGCCCCCCCCCAGGACAGGCACTCACCCTACGGTGGTCAGCCTGCCAGTCAAACACTGTAACAATGGCCGCAATACGAGGAGGGGGGGCCGCAACTGTACTGGACGTTTAATACACAAATTCACGTCAAGACCCCCAAACCGCTGACGTCAAAGTAGGGGAAACGCTGGCACATGACAGGCACAAGCGGTGCCATTTTATATTTAAAGTGACAATTCAGGGCAGACGGGGTACAAATAAACGTCACAAGTGTTGGATGAATGATGTCATTGTCATATGGTGGCCATTCCTCGGAAAACCTGATGTGTGATGTCACTATGTCACTGTGCGGTGGATGTACGATGCTTAGAAGACATTTATGATGTCAGCGCCATTCCCCATAAAACACTGTGGGATTGTCACATGATGTCACTTTCATAGGATGTTTCTTGTTTGTCACTCTGGCATGATGTCAGCTCCATTACCCATAAGCCCTGGTGTTTCCAGTCACCATGGACGTGTTTAACGTCACTGTCTCTTGACGCTGTTGTGTGCCTCTGTCACCGTCACTGCTGTTTATATGTCACCGTGTGTTTGTCACAAGGCGGCACCTCCCCTCCATGGTGACCTTTCGTAATTAAAATGTGACGAGGAATTCAGAGCACAGACGCTAGCCTGGTCTCAGCAGTAGCAGCTTTTTGTCACAATGGTGGCTGAGGGCACAAACTGTCCCATCATCACGTAGACGAACGTTAAACCATCCAGAGCTTAAGAACACACCTCCGGTGGGCCTGACGGGTCTGTCCGGGTTGGTGACGCCCGTGGGGGGCTTTGAGTCATAGAGCCCATCTATCGTTTGCTGGCTTTTAACATTGCTTTTGCTCAATGCAGGGTGGTACGACTGCCCAGATTCACCCGTCACCACGGGGGTCCGTATTGGCACAGGCCTGACATGAGACGTCGCCCATGCCAGCCTACAGGTCCAGGGGGCTCAGACGCTGACCCCACGGGCCTCTGCAAGCTTAAGATGGCCTGGCACTGCCAACCCCTCCGTCTTCACACAAAGGCACATGGAGCAGGTGACCAAGCAGTGCGGTGGGCTTTGAGGGTCTCCTCTTTGAGATGCACAGCCCCCTCCCCATGGGCTCATCTCTCATGCAGGTCCGGTTCGAGTCCAGGCGCGCTCTCCTGGGGGACCCCCACTTCCTGCTGCCTTGCCTAAACTTGCCGGCCGCATGGGACCACCAACCAAACGCGACGCCGGCACCGCTGGCACCTGCCTTTCCATTTCCCATTCCCTGCTACAAACCAAAACCTCCTGTGCCCCCCAGAGCAGAGACTGTGTCACAACAATGGCGCCCCACGGGTCCCCTCGTCACCGTAACGAGACACGCAATACGCACCTCGGCTCTCGGGCTCCTCCGGGGAACTCTCATCCATGGCATGCGTTTCCGGGGGGTGCTGTCCGGGGGGTCCTGCCAGGTCCTTGTCACTGCTGCACGCCACCGAGTTGTGGCTCAGGGGGGGAACCTTGGCGACCGTGCACTGCTTCTCCTCCTCCTCCTCCTCTTCTTCCTCCTCCTGCCCCTCTTCCTCCACGTGCATCGGCACGTCACCAGGGTCCGGCTCCTGCACCCCAGGGTATGTCTGCTTGATTTCAGGGTGGGCAAGCGAGGGAGCAGAGGACGCAGGGCTTTTAGGGGCCACCTCCAGCAGGGGGGGCTGCTCAGCGGCGCCGTCCTCCCGACTCTCGGCCACCTCGGCGTCCTTCACCTCCTCGCACTCGTCCACAAAGGAAGACTTCCCATCAGCCTCCTCCTGCTCTGACGTGTCCGCTTCTTCCTCCTCACTGGAGTCCGTCTCCATCTCTTCATCTTCGTCCTTCTCTTCCTGGAAAACAAAATCAGCAGACGTGAGCCTGAGGCTGGCGATACCCGGTCAGACAAACAAACCTCCGTGCCACACACCACAGACCCCCAAAACAACCCCCAAGGAGACACGGAAATCCAGACCAGCAACCCCTCAGCAACTTCTAACTGCACTCAAATGCCCGTCTCTAGATGGCGCCGAGGCAGGGTGGGCTCCTAAAGACCCTCACATGTGGCGACTCGACTTACACCAACGTAGCCTCAGGAGATTCTGATCAGACAGCTAAAAACTGCCAAGGTGCATGGATGCAGATGGCGAGGCCGGCGACGAAGAAGTGGGGGCGTCGATGGGGCAAAGCCCAAGGGCGACTCAGCTGGAAGAGGGTCCGCAAACCGGCTACTGTGACTCTTCGAGGTGTGAAACCCAAAGAAGCCCCCTCTGATTCTCCTCGCCTAAAGCTCGTGTCCCATTAGACGACTTCGGGCAAGTCGACGCTGAGCCCCCGTGACGGCCGCTCGTCCAATTTGACCCACGTAGAGGTGGGCTCTGTGTGCAGGACGACGGACCACTAAACGAGCGTTCACCCTGAAGAACGACGCGCTAACGGGGGTCTCGACCTCTCAAACACAAGAGAAGCTCACCTGCCTGGCGTGTCGTGTTCTCCGCACCAAAACTCGCTGTCTGTTAACCCTTCGAGCGGCTCGGCCACGCTACTGGCTGCTGGCATAACCTGATGTGCCATCTAACTGGGCGAGGTCTGGTGACGAGGACAGCTGACGCGTCCTCCGGCAACAAGTCACCTAACGTGACGTCGGCTTAACAACGGGAATGAAGAGGAACGGGTGGGCACAGCTGGTGATGCCACTCAGGGTGTCTGTGCGGGTGCAGATGGTGATGCCAGTCAAGGTGTCTGCAGGCACAGCTGGCGATGCCAGTTAAGGTGTCTGTGCAGGTGCAGCTGGTGATGCCAGTCTGTGTCTGTGCGGGTGCAGCTGGTGATGCCAGTCTGTGTCTGTGTGTCCCTCTGAACATCTTTGACGTTTTCTTTTGCTGCCACCCGATTACATCTTACCTTGCCAAGGGGTTGCCATTCATTGTTCAAATTCTGCCAACCAAAACAACAAATAACTCAAGAGGCCGTCCTGTCCGACTTTACCCGAGTCACAGTGCTGGGCTGCTCAAGCGACTGGTTCTGGCCTGGTGCCCCCCCATGACCCAAAAATGGATTCAACCAATCGGAGGATGAACACAAACACCCCCGCTGTCCTTGTACAGAGACCCCTCAATGTCCTCAGGTGTCCGGCCAATGGGTGGCTGAACGAGCAGACACCTGCCTGATGCCCCGCCCCTTTCACCGGAGTGTAGCCCCTCAATTACAGTCTAGTCCCGGGGGGGGGGGGGGGGGGGTGGCGGTCCCTTCAGTGTCAGGTGTCCTGTCACTTGGCCCACACCCCCTGCTGTCTCAGGTTACCTGCTTCTCTCACCTCTAATCCCCCCCCCCCCCCCCCCCGCCTTCAGACGTGCCACACACGACAGCGCACTTCTTCATCACCGGAGCCCCCTGTCAGCTGCTCCCCCCCCCCCCGCATTAAAAACGCCACGACCGCCCCGCCTGCTGAACGAGCGCTCCGGAGTGACGAGCAGGGGCGCCGCACACGCCCAAAAGTAACTTAGGGGGAAAAAAGAAAACGAAAAGGAAAGAAAGAAAAGGGGGGGGGCAGCGCGCCCACCCACCCCGGGGCGTCAGCAGCACAGCGGGGCACAGCGGTCAGGGAGACGCGTCTGCGCCACCGCCGGCTTGCCGACCTCTCCTCGCGCTCCCCTCGCTACGCTACGGCGTCCTGAGCAGCTCCGCTCCGCTCCGTCATTTCAGCAGAGAGAAAGAAAGAAAGAACGAAAGAAAGAGAGAAAGAAAGAGAAGCGCGGAGGGGAAGGCGCTGTGCCCGCGTGAGAGTCGCAGGAGAGCACGTGGACTGCGTGTTTTTCCACCCCCACCCCCCCCCCCCCCGCCCCCTTTAATCGATTGCATCAGAGAACAAGAGCGAAATGCGCGTCTCGCTTAATAGGAAGTGCGAGCGCAAGAGCAACAGCGCGGGTCCTCGGGCTCACCGCACCGCCAAAAGAAAGAAAACCAGCCGGGGCACAGGGGGTGGGAGTTGGGGGGACAAAGCCGCCGATATTTACCCTCCTCTTGTTGCCTCGCTCCTGATGCGGTGGCGACGTCGCTGTCGTCTTGGCGTGCCTGGCGCTCCTCGCCTCTCCCCGTACCGGCAGCGTGATGTTCCCAAAGCGTGTCCTCCGCAGGCGCCCCTTCGCCACCTCTCTCTCCAGTACCACCTTCACCTTGCTGCGGGTGAGCTTCTCTTGGGAGAGCCGCTCCTGGGAGCTCAGGAAGCCCAAGATTTCTTTGAGCCCCAGTGGCGGCGGGTGACCCCGGGCGGTGCTCACGGTGGCGGCGCCCCGCTTCTCGGCCAGGCTCCGCACTGACGCCACCAGCCGGTCCCCCAGATCCGGGTGTGCTTCGTCCGCGCTGCTGCGGCAACTCTTCGCAGGAAGCCTGGCGCACTTGGCGGGTCGCTGCCGTAGCTTCTGTGGGGAGCCTTCCTGCTCGGCCCCCCGGCTCGCCCTCGTCTTGCCCCCGCCGCCGCTGTTATTGTTGTTGTTGTCGTCGTCGTCTTCTTCGTCCTCTCCGTTGTCCGGTGGCGGCACTTTCTTCTCCTTGAGTGCACTTGCTTTTTTGCAGCTCGCGCAGTCGTCGCCGCCGCAACCCAGGCAGCCGCTTCCGCTGTTGGGCAGCGTGTCCCCGACATCCTCGAAACGGGGAGCCCCCGGGCTGTGGCAGTGTCTCTGCTCGGGACAGCTGCTGCTGCTGCTCTCGCCCGCGGCGTTGTTCTTGGGCTCCGCGTGTTTCGTCGCTTCTTTGCCATCAGCTACGGCGGTGGTGGCGACACTTGTACTCGCAGCAGCAGTAGTAGCAGCAGTGGCTGTGCTAGCGGGAGTCGCGCTGCCACCGCCTGCGCTCACGTCGGGCTTTTTCCTGCATTTCCTCTGCACTTTGGCGGCGTTGCGATACGAGATGGAGCCCTTGTAGCTCACCTTCAGGACGGTCTGGTCTTGAATGAGCTTTTCCAGTTCCACCCGGGTCCGATCCGGATCAGACCCGTGCCTTCTCCGCACCATCCTACAGATCCGCTCCAAGTCCGGCCGGGCTTTCCTCGAGCGCAGCGAGTCGATTGTCTCCAGGATCCACTCTCTGTACTTTGGTTCGCTCATTGCGGCGGTGTCGAGTCCGGTTCGCGAGTGCGAAGGCTGAGCGGCGACACTGCCCGTCCGATCCGGTCCGAGCCCGGCTGGGAATGAAGCGGAAGCCTCGCTGTACGCCTGCGTTGCCCACATTCTGCATTTAAGGTGGACCGGCGGAGATAAAGGCGCGTCTCGATAATAGGATATCGGAGGCGCTTTTAAGATGGCACTCGGACAGTTAGGCGCGTCAGCTCGAAGCGCCCCACCTCGAACGAATGCGTCCTTCTGCGCTCCCGGGAACTGAGCCCTGCGCCTCCGCGGGGGAGGGGGGGGGGGTTGGTTATTGCTGGCTCGCAGCAAAATACCTTAAGCGGCCGCCCTGCACCAAGGAACGCGTTTAAATGGGCAGAAGCTGGCCGGCCAGAAAACTTTGAGCGCGCTTCCCGCTAGCGTCGCGCTTCCTACCATCTGAGCTGCGCGTGAGACACGCATGTGGTGGCGGTGACGGCGGCCGATGTCGGGCGGGGAAAGGAAGGACGAGCGAGCGAGCGAGTGACTGCGTGCGTGAAGTTCGCTGGCTCACCACTCGTACTTACACACACACACAAACACACACGCGCGTCTGGGCGCGTTTCGTTTTAGCACCAGGCGGGTCGCTCGCTATTCATCGCAGCGCCTTATGTGCGCCTCTTCGGCGCGCGTGCACGTGCCAGTCCAACCGAAAACGCAGCGGCTTTTTAAAAAGATGGCAGAAGGGCCGCTTCGCCCAATGCGGGGCACCGAGCGGCGGAAAGGCAACTCGGGAACATCATACCGGCAACAAAGCGAGCGTGTGGAGTGTGCCCGGGGGAGCGAGGCGCAAGAGTCGCCGCACGCGTGAACTTTGCGTAGTTGCGGAGGCGCGCCTCGGCCGCGTGCCCGCGCCTAGTCGCACCTGAAGAGGGTCGCTTTGAGTAATCGCGGAGCGGTCGGCACGTCCGGTGCGGGGCTGCGTCTGGGTAGACGTCGAGCACGCATGACTGCAGCACGCCCCCGCCGATTGATTTTATAGCGCAGTCGACGGTGCGCCAGTCCCGTTAGGAGCGCTCGTTGGTCGCCGGGACAGTCCGTGCGCTCGGAGGAGGCCCTCATGGGCCGCGATTCGTTACAACCCAGGATTCAACGGTTTAACGTCTTTGCTTTTGACGGAGGGTTCCGAGGTGCGCACTTTGCCACTTCTAGGGGAAAGAGCGCGTTCTTAGAGCTCGGGAAAGGCGTTATATTACTAGATTTGTATGTACTGTATATACAGTAATATTGCGCATAACTTGGAAACGGCTGATATCCCGTAAATCACCCCGCGCTTATGTCTTTGCTGTTGTATTAAAGGTTTTCTTTCATAATGATAATCCTAATAGTAATCGTAGAAATGACGAGCGGCTTGGGGGGGAGGGGGGTTGTGGGGGGGCTTCAGCCCTTATCCACGTGCGATAGGAGGGGTCCGTTCAAACAGAAGCATAAGACAGACAGCGTTGGCACCGCCTGTTGTATCGCGATTGAACCCGCAGCAGTTTGCGATGCCACTTTCCGCTGCCCATTGAAGCCACTAGGTGGCGCTTCTGCCTCGCACTAAGGACACGGGGTTCGCGTGTTCTCGTGACCTGCAGGTTAGGTGGAGTGGTGGTCCCGCGATGGACTGGCGCTCTGTGCAAGCTGGGATAGGCTCAAGAATCCACCCCCACCCCCCCTCCGACCTCCACGACCCTGGTCTGAATTAGGCCAAGTAGACAATGACGTGACACGACTTTCCGCTCCTCAGTGTGGCCAGTAGGTGGCGCTTGTGGATGAGCGGCTTGGCGTGCACGCGCAGGCTGGCCGTCCAGTCGGAGCCAATCAGGCTGCGCATATAAACGGCACACGCGCGCACCTGACGAGGCTCGAGCCCCACGACGCGTTTCTTTTTCTTTTCTTTTCTTTTCTTTTCTTTTTTATACGCCCGCACGTCTTCCTTCTTTTCCTGTTTTAGCAGAAGGTTCCTCACAAAACTCGCACGCGTCCATTAACTGGCAGGAGAGTCGGGAGGCTGGAGGAGTGGAGGGGCTACACCGACCACGGCAGACACACAGTGCCCACCCGAAGGCCACCTTACAGTGCCCACCCAGAGGCCCTTTTTTACATTCTGACTGAGCAGACTGGTGCCACAGCTCTAAGTGCCCCCTTGTGGCCAGTGGGCACATTTCACCTCAGGTTCCTCTTGCAGCTTCAGCGCACGCCGAGTTTGGGGGAACTCAAGGGGCTGCTTTACTGCCCCCTAAACACAAAGGAGTAGGACATGGCAACTTTGCGTTTTTTTTCCCCCCCAAGTATTCACAAAGCTGCTTATGCCAGTTTCGGGTGGTCGGAAGATAGAAGTCTGTGCTGGCAGCAGCAGGTGGTCCACCTAAGAGGGTGACGTCCGTCCGCTGCAGTCCCCCAGTTATCTGTGACGAACACTGATGACACCCTGCTTTATTCTGGTGACAAACAGTGTGGCTCCTGGGGTTGACCCACATGCCCCCCCCCCCCCCGGCTGATGGGCAGCCATACTTGGCACCTTTGGACTTTGATGTGAACATGCTTGGCACCCTTTGGGGTTTTAGTCCATTTTGGTAGCTTGGCAGATGTTGGGACCACCAGGGCAAATGGGCTTTGAGTTGAGCCCAGCGTGGAGAGCGTAGAGGCCAACCAGTGAAAGGCCCAGTGGCACCAGAGCTGTAATATAGCGCCTTTCATAGGCCAGTTCAGAGAGGGGAGTCACACGGGCTGTGCCCTTGTCACATTGGACCTCGATAAAGAGAACGGGGTCACCTCCATGACGAGGGGCGGCCATCACACCAGCAGGCATTAGAAGTCAGAGTGAAGGAAGTGGGAATAAAACAAAAAAAAAATGAAATGAATGGAGAAACACAACAGCAGACCCCGAGGAGGGCAGTGCCAGCAGGCACTATATTAAGGGCACCTGGGCACCCCCCCTCTCCTTTAGCAGCAGTCGCGGAGGACCAAACAAAGCCCCTCGAGCTTAGAAATGTGGGAGCTACGTGTCAGATTTCCCATGGCAGTGCCAGGCTGAGCCGATGAGCAGCAGCGAGTGTCAGAGGGCACAGATGGGGGGGGCATCATGGCCACCTCTCGACCCCAATGACTCCTGAGAAAGGCGCTATAGCCGGACCCTCTTCTTAATTAATTAAAGGGGCTGTTTGTTACCTGCCAGGCCTGCATTGTGTCATTACAGAGCGGTGACATTTTCAAGTGTGTCATAAAGCTCTCCCCCATTTGTCACTCCTTACGTTGAGAGAAGTCACAGCACAAGTTTAACAGAAAAAGTCAAATATGAAAGAGAACGAGAGACCCCCGCTATGCAAATCTATGGGGGAATAAAGAAAGAAAGAAAAACTGGTAAACGAGGCGGGCAACAGGAGCAGCCAGCGGGCACTACTGGCTCCGTGAGCTCTGCTGAGCAGCCGACTGGAGAACAAAGACCACCGAGACACTCAAAGTGGCCACTAGGGGACACTGGCACTGCAGGATGGGCACAGAGAGACAGCCTGGCAAGCAGCAGCCACTGGTTCAGTATTGCAAGAAAGGAGCTCAAAGACACGATGCAGATGGCCAGTGCCCCATGTCCCCCCCCCCCCCCCATGTCTGCTAATTCGTTACACCTCCTGCTTTGTGACCCCCAAACAAGCTCAGTAAAATATGAAAGACGACTCGAGTTTGTACAGGGGGACAAGGGGAGAAAAGTTCGACGTCTTTGTCCCTCAGTCAACCCGTGAGGTGACACTCGACACTGCCAAGCTTGGTGGCTCTCAGCCCCACTGCATCCACTTCAGCAGACCCTCCGCAGCAATGTGAAGTGGCCCACCAGGCCTCCATCCAAAGAAATCCCAGAAGACCACCAAAAGAAAGCAACTGGAGGACGTCAGTCGGGAGAGGGTGACAAAGTCTTGGAACTGCGGCCCACCTAGCAGAAGGACGCCAAGAGCACAAGGACAACTCGTCCAGGGAGTCACAGCAGAGGAACATCGAAGGAACTGCAGGGCTCTCTCAGCTCGCTTCAAGAACATACCCTTGGGATGACGTTCTGTGGTGTGACGGCTTCCCACCATACGAACATCACGCCTGTGGTCAAACATGGTGGTGCTGGGCGACTTGCAGCACCGTAATGACCAGGCGGTGGTCTCGAGCTCAAGTGCACCTGCTGAAGAAGTGGCGGCCGCAGCACTGAAGCCCATTGAGATGTTGTGGTGGGACCTGAAATGGGAACTTCATAGTCAAGACCCCCCCCAAATGTGGCTGAATGAAGATCCTTCTGTAAAGGAGAGCGGGCCAGAAGTTCTGCTCTCCCGTTACCCGAGGTGGGGCTTTGCCGTTCTCACTGCTGCTGGTAAAGGTGGCACAAACAAGTATTACGATTTAGGGGGTGCAATTACTTTTTCAGTTTCCTCCGGTTTCCTCCCACAGTCCAAAGACATGCAGGTTAGGTGGATTGGCGATTCTAAATTGTCCCTAGTGTGTGCTTGGTGTGTGGGTGTGTTTGTGTGTGTCCTGCGGTGGGTTGGCACCCTGCCCAGGATTAGTTCCTGCCTTGTGCCCTGTGTTGGCTGGGATTGGCTCCAGCAGACCCCCGTGACCCTGTGTTCGGATTCAGCGGGTTGGAAAATGGATGGATGGATGAATTACTTTTTCACAAGGGTTCTGTAGGCGTCAATAAAAGTTTACTTCCCCTTTCAGTAACTCCAAAGGCTGTTCATAACAAGTGTTGTTTTACTCGGGTTATCTTTGATATTCTATTAAATTAGTTTGGGGGTCCGGCGCAAAGAAAAATGGAGGAAATCAGGACGGGGCAAAGACTTTTACACAGCACCGTAAAAGATACATTCAGAAGTCTCATAAGGAGCAGCAACATCTGCTGAGCGACAAGCTGATTACACGATGGGGAGGAGGATGAAGGCGCAGCTCGTGAACGACTGGGGCTGCATCTCGACCTCGAGGGGCTCGGTGGTCCGCGTCTTTTCTAGTATTCACGTGTACCCCCATCATCCCGGGCAGGAGCACCACAGCCATAAAAACGATTCAATATGGCGTCATTCACACAAAGAAGTCTTCAGGTTGTTGCCCACCCTGTGGCTTACTGGAGGATCACCGGGCTCCCGCCATGCCACACCACACCAGCAGGTGGCGCCAGTCGCCAAGAACAATCAGACTGCAGCCGTTTCAGTTTTACGAAGTAAAAGTTTATTGGAATGATACTTTATGTTGCAAAATATTACCAACTTTGTCATAATTCTCTTTTTTTATTTTATAAGATTCTCTGCCACCTGTCATGGAAGAGGATAAAAGGAAGAATTAAGACTGTAAAAGGCAGAGACGAGTTAAAATCAAACTCTTGCAGCAGGGAACCACGGACTCCACACCAAAGTCGGATTCAGCTCGGTAGGAAACAAAACGTTGTGATTGTACATACATTTAGAAGAAGAAGAAGAAGAACCAAAAAAACAAAAGAAACAAAAGCACTAAGACTCGTTTTTTTATTCTGGTGATTTTTCTTTTGTTTTTTTTTGTTTTTTAGTAAAACCTTTTTGCTTCTTGAACAGTAAAAAGGAAACCCAGGATACAAGAAGGCAAAACTACTCCAGCGGTGAGGAGAAGAGAGCATGAAGATCGGGGGGCCGTGGGGGGCAGCGAAACACAGGGTGGGGGCAAAAAAATAAAAAAAAACACAGGGAGGAGACAAGGGAGCTGCCAGCAGGGGTCCGTATCCCCTTCCCCCCCCCCCCCCCTGAGCCCCACTTCAGCACAGCAAACTCCAAGGGGCTTCTGAAGATAAAGTGGCACCTGCCTCTCCTCCCTGATGGGAGTGACCTCAACGTCACAGCACGATGACAAACTGGCAACAGGGGATGGCGGCAGGACGGGACGAGACAAACAATAAAAGAACCGAAGCAAAGCACCGACAAAAAAAAATAAAAAGGAGTGTGTGCCCCGCCCCTGCTCTCCTCCTACTGCATGGCCACGCCTCCCTGGCGGAGTGAGCGAGGGCGGGGCCTGGTGACCATAGAGACCGAGGTGGGAGGGGCCCAGTTAGCACAAACTACTCTCTCTCTCTCTCTAGGGGACATGAGGCAAGAGCGAGTAGGCGGAGCAAGCAAGTGGGAGTGGGTGGGGCCAAGGTCACTTCTCACTGCCTCACACACCCAGAATTCAACACAAGTGGGGACCCCCAACACCAATCCCCCACCCCCCCCTCCGCGCACAGCCAACAGCAGACATGCAAAAACAAAAAGACAAAGGGGGGGGGGGGGCAAAGGAGCAAGAGAGACACAGAAGGAAACGAGCCCACCGTACTCCTCACCAGCGGCGGCTGCAGGCGCAATGTCCCTTTTGGCTGGTGCAAGTCATTTTGCTGATTTGGATTTTGAGGGAGCAGCACTGCTCCTCAAAAACGGACTCGGCGAGACCCCCCACCCTCCCTCAACAGATGAGACCCTCCCCCTCCCCCGCCGTCCATTTCACCCCCCAGTTAGAACTCCGCAAACTCTTTTGCACATTTCTCGGTGAAGGACACTCGGATTTCTTCCTCCTCGTAGTCGTCAAAGTTGCTGGTGTCCCCTGGACCCTTGCACTTGGGGATGAAGGGGGCTTCGACCTGGAGAACAGAGAGACAAGAGAGAGGGACAGCACATCAGCCTCAGGCGCCATTAAGAGAGGAGGAGGAGGAGGAGGAAGAGGACGGCAGCAACTTTAAACTTTACTCCCTCCTGAGCCACTAGGGGTCTGTGCCTGACCGGCGGGCTCTGACAGACCAGAGAGGCGGTGGTCACATTCTGAAGGTCATCAACAGGACGTATGGAGACCCCACAGGACTGCGGAGGTCAGCGCCCTGAACCTGCACCACTGCAGCTCGGGCCCCAAACGACGCCAATGTAAGGGTACGGTGGCACCACAGAGCAAACTCCTGGACTGTGAACGACTTGCGCCCAAGGCCAACTCTCAAGGGGACACAAAACCGGGAGGGCCTGATGAGTGATGTGTGCCCACCCATCACAGTCGCTGGCTGTTAAACATGGCGGGCATCCACGGCAGTACGGGCAGCCATTTGGTGGCAGTCATGAGGCCATACTATAGGACATGGGGGACCCTGCTGCCCTAAAGCCCCCTTGCTGTCCCCCAAATATGTAGGCTCACTAATTCAACAGAAGGGACCCAATAATTAAAGATGATGTTCCTGAGCGAGACTGGCACTGCAATTCAAATTGTGATTTTGTGTTTCTAACATGGTGAGCATCAGAGGACGGGGGGCAGTTGCTCCATCTGTTTAAAGCGCCAGTACAGCTACGGTCACAAGAGGACCACCCAGAAATGAGCTACACAGGAAAAGATGGCAGGAGACCCGTAGGTCTACAGGGGTGCAGGGCAATGCCATCCGCTGTGCCACTTGCCTAAGGCACGGGATACACTGGATTGGTTTAATGGAGTGGCGTCTTAATCCCCCAAATGAGGGGCTGCATGCTATAAGGTCAATGCTTTGAATCCTTGGGCAAGAAAAGGCCGAGTCCGGTTAGCAGCGGTGCCAACGACAAAGGCATTTCCACTTGATGACGCGCCACCTGCTGGTCAGACTGGGGTCCCTAAATTCACTGCACTGCTATCTGCTGTGAAATGGCAGCTAATCTCTGGGAGGCCCCCCCATGTGAAAGTAACCCAAGAGTCCAAGCTTCATGCCAGCTGTCTGACGCTCGATAGTGATGCCTGGTGGTCCACGGTCTCGGCGAGCCCCCCACCTACCTTCTTCTGGTAAACTGCAATCCAGTCTGTCGCTGCAAACCACTTGTGGCCTTTGATGTCGTTGACTGCGTTCTTGAGGTTTCCAAACCGTTTAGTCAGGTCTACCTGCAGCAGGTTCCGCAGGAGGTCCTTCAAGTCCGAACTGAAATGCGAGGGGAAACGCACCTGGCGGAAGAAAGGGAAAGTCTGTTCACGTGCCACTTAAGGACCCCCATATCGAAAGACGGGCTGCAGGGGCACCCATGACGAGTCCTCACTCTGGAGGGGTTCATTTCTCTTTACTTGCGTCACTTCTGCTGGCACCAGGAAGTCAGGTGACTGACGAGGCCAGGTCAGTGGGGTGGGCACTGGCACCAGCATCATAGAGGAGGGCACAGCCATGCCAGCGGGTTAACATTAAAGGAGGACATGCGACTGATCTCCCTCATGGCCTTAATTAATGAGACCACTTTACACTTAATGGCAGAATGAAAAGTCACAAAGTTGAAGGTTGTGCCCGCTATGGAGGGGCAGCACGTGTCGTAACGAGACTAAACTTACAGTAGGGACACAAATCAAATAAAAACAACAAAAAAAGCTAAACTCCCCTCAGGCGGGGGGCAGCAGGGGGCATCAAGCACTCAACTCCCTGAACATGCTGCCCACCCAAAGCTCAAACCAAATCTGGCAAAGGGCAGCCCATGAGGGAGAGCAGCTGCAGACAGGCTGGGCACCAGAGCCCCTTTAGGGGCAGGCAGGTCGAAAAGACCACAAGGCCCCCGAGGAGGTGACCAGAAACTCACCTTCCCAGAAACAATCTTCTCGTAGATCTGAATGGGCTGGTCAGCGAAGAACGGTGGGTATCCGGCCGCCATCTCGTAGATGAGAACGCCCAACGCCCACCAGTCCACCGCCTTGTTGTATCCCTGAGAAAGGAGGAGGAGAAGAAGAAGAAGAAAGTAACCAACCAACAGCAGCAGCTCCAAAGTGCCCGCTTGGCACCAGACATTTTCATTTTGATAAACAAAAGCAAGCGCCCCCTACAGGACTCCGACTTCCCTGACCAAACTAAACCCCTGGCACATCAGCCTGCAGCGACCCCAAAACTGCAACTTCAGAGAGATGGCAGCACAAGTGGACCCCCCCCCCCCCCCACCACCATCTCAGCCCAATGCACACTGGCATCCCGACTTCTGAAGGATGGTCAGCCTCCCTAAAGCCCAATCCGCCACAGGGCAGCTTAGTTGGCCAGAAGTCAATCTCCCCCACCCCCCCTTTGGTCAGAGGTGACACCCAATGTGAAAACGGTGGCCTGTACAGAGCGACACCTGATTGGCTGCCAGGTCACTCAGTACTTTGGACTCTGTTCTGAGCTGTGCGCAAAGAGTCGGTGCCAAGTACAGACTCGTGCCGACTTATCCTGCTCACCTTGCTGAGGATGATTTCTGGAGCGAGGTACTCGGGGGTCCCACACAGCGTCCAGGTCCGGCCTTTCACCCTCTTTGCAAAGCCGAAATCCGTTACCTGGTTGTTGAAGAGACGAGCCACACTTAGACAATGCTGCCTGGCACATCACCGGGCAAAGAGAAAAGTGCCGCCTGCCTAGAGCAGACCCCCGGCCCTCACCTGCAGGTACCCCTGTTGATCTATGAGCAAGTTCTCAGGCTTCAGGTCTCTGTAGATGAGGTCCAGGGAGTGCAGGTACTCAAACGTCAGGACTATCTGGGCAGCGTAGAATCGGGCATGGGGCTCACTGAGGAGGAAGAAGAGGAGAGCAGTTAGTGAGCGCAGCGTGGCCCCTGTGCACGGGCAGCCACTATGCCAGCCAAGGGGCTCGAGAATGGGAGCGGAGCCAGTGCCGACAGAAGAAAGCAACTTTTTAATCTGAACCCACCCCTCCTGGATTGGCACCCATGCTGCCAGGATCGGCTCTGCCTCCCTGAGTCTGACTTGGGGGCTCTGAGGGCGTAAGCCGTTCCTCCTCATCTTCTAAGGAGCTCAGCATGAAGGGGTCTGTAGGGACACCTCCCACCCTGCAGCCCCCATTAGTTATTAAAAACGGCCATCATTACAGGACGGTTTGAGGCTATTTAAAAAGAGAGCCGCCTTCCAAAGACGACACTAGGTTAAGCGGGCATGGGGGGCAACTAGACCACGGGGGTCTGGGCTCACTTGGACTCACCTGAACCGGCCAATCCGCCGCAGATGTGAAAACATTTCTCCGCCTGGCACGTACTCCATCACCATGTACAGATTCGAGTTGTCCTTCAAGAAAAGGAACAAGAGAAAATGTGAGTGCTGCCCTCATGCCAGATGAAGGGAGTGGGCAAGCCCTGCACCCGTTAAGCAGTGGTCATCATCGTCACCCTGTCATGTGGATGATGTATACCGTGACATTCTTCACATGCCACATCTGACCAACATGCAACACACTGCCACTCTGTGGTGCCATCATAATAAGAATGTGGTACAAATAAATAGGGTAGCACTAATGCTTACCAGATGTTCGGTGTTAGTGGCAAACGCCAAGCGTATGGAACAAATGTCCAGTCGATATAAAAAAATGTCACAACTACATGGACAGCGTCAAGCCCAATGCAGAAAGCAGACACCCACCCAACACAAGTGTCAATGAAGATGGCAAGTGCCCAGCACTCTCAGGGCTAACTGTCCACCTACAATGTCACGCCTCACAATTAACACTAGAATTACCAGAGCCTACTAAAAAACTTGTAGATCCGCCCCACCTTAAATTGCATCACACTTCTCCATCAGCGTCTTTTGTCCTTTAAATGTGTTGAAAAGCAGCAAACAGCCTGCTATCACATCACCCACCGCCACACAGTTGTCTCAGCTCAAGTCTGTTTACCTGCATGTCAGTAGCTTGGAGTTGTAGAGAGTGAGAAGTCAAGCAAAATGACACCTTTAATAAATATTATATCGTTATTTGGAACACATGCATTTCATGTGTGTTCTGTGTCTACAACGAGCTATGTAAACAAATCGTTAAAACAGAAACGTTTTTCATTTTTTAGTAATAATTGACAAAATGTAGACATGAAGCGTATAATGTGTGAAGCCTGAATTCCAAATATCAAATATACCCTTTCACAAAAGGTACAAATATAACACAACAAGTGCACTTTTATTCAAGTATATAAACTGCAGAAAAACAACCCGCATTTACCTGCGACATTGACATGCAATTGGAACGAGAGATTCGGTGGTGTAACGGTATCAGCTGCTGACTTGTAATCAAAGCTTTGCGGGTTCGATCCTAGGCGAGCCCGTTTTGAGAACTGAGCCGCTCGTATTCTTACTATTTTAGAATAAAAACATACATTTGATTCCAGTCTGTAACAGCCAGTGTAATTTATGATACTTGTAAAGGTTAACTCCCCCCCCACCCCCCATATTTGACACGGCTGTTTTCACATAAAGACGCACTATAACAGAGGTACACTCAACTCATGCCGACGATTCTACATCGGATCAAGAATGCACTTTTGCCATCGCTACACTTTTTATATGTACATGGGAAACACTGCACTCGTGACTTTATGTTGTAGATCTGGCTCTTACATACAAAGGACATCAGATCTACAGCATAAAGTCACAAGTGAACTGAAGAGCTTCTTCTGTTTGATCGTCAAAGGCATGCTCACAAATAATTACACGTGTAATGTCACGAAAAATACCTGCTGACACTTTAGTACGCGGGCAATGGTACAAGAATGCAGTTAGACTTTTTTTGGGCACATACACCACGCTAGTGTTTAGATCTGGAAGGTGTAGCATTGGCGAAATAAATAACAGGCGAGCTATAGTGTGTCTTTATGTGAAAACAGCAGTGTCAGATGGGGAGGGGGGTAGCATGGAATCGTGAACGCGACAGAGAATGAAACTGAATAAATAAAAAAACCAAACAAAGCTAACCTTTACAAGTATCACACATTTACACCGGCTGTTACAGACTGACTGAGCACACTTGTTCTGTTACATTTGTACCTTTTGTGAAAGGGTTTCTTTGATATTTGGACTTTAGGCTTCACACATTATAAACTTCATGTCTACATTTTGTCAATTATTACCAAAACATGAACAACATTTCTGTTTTAACGATGTGTTTACATAGATCGTTGTAGACACAGAACACGCATGAAAGGCATGTGTTCCAAATAACGATATAGTATTTATTAAAGGTGTCACTTTGCTTGACTTCTCACTCTATACAAGTCTAAGCAACTGACACGCAGGTAAACAGACTTGAGCAGAGACGACTGTGTGGCGGTGGGTGATGTGATATCAGGCTGCTTGCTGCTTATTAACACATTTACAGGACAAAAGACGCTGATGGAGAAGTGTGAAGCGATTTAAGGTGGGGCGGATCTACGAGTTTTTTCATAGGCTCTGGTAATTCTAGTGTTAAACGTTCAGGGAAAACACCAAACACACCCAGCAGATACCCGTCTTAAATGGCAAATGCCCAGAGAATACAGCGAGTGGGCAGATGCTATGGCGGGTGTCAAGAGCACATAGTGAGTGTCTCAATAATCTGATAAATTTGGGCAACACCACCCTTACACTGTCCAATGAAAAGGTCACGGCGACTGTCCCGTGCCTACGCCACAAGTCTATCATATTGAAGGACAGCAAACTCAAAGGCCCCCAGTAGAACGGGCACTCCAACACACACCGTGCCCAACATGTCATTTCATTTTACCAGGAGACAGACGAGACTCTCAAGGGGCTACAGCAGCCATACCACAGTGTGTGTGTGCCAGTCTGGGAGGCACAGTGGGTAGCACCCTTCTGAGTGATGGCAGTGCCTGTACCGTCCAAGTATAGGGGTCAGCAGACATGACACACCTAACAGAGTGGCCTCTAGTTTCACCTTGGTGGTCTTCAGGCCCACATTTTCAGCACTGGGACGACACCACTATATCTGCTATTTAAACCAGTGGACCCAATGGCACCAAATAATAATAAAGACAGACAGAGTGCCACCGTCCTCATCGCTTAAGCCACAGGCCATAGCCTGACCAGGAGAGCAGACACAATACCCCCAAACTCCCAGAGAGGCCGACTGTAAAGGGCGCCACAGTGGCAATGAAAAGATAAAGCACTGCCAAGTGAGAGGGGCAGGAGGAGGGCAGTTGGCACAGCAGCAGACAGGGCGCCCGCTTACCTTGAAGGAATACTCCAGTTTGACGAGGAACGGGAAACTCACGGCCTGCAGGATTCGCTTCTCATTCAACGTGTGCTCGATCTGCTTGAGCTTCACCACCTAAGAGAGCAAAAGGGGAGACACTGAGGGTCCGGTGCCCAGGCAAACAACATAAAGTGGGCCGACAACTCTTTCTGCTCATTGGTTTGCTGGCCCGGCTTTCTAAGTTACACATGAGCTGGCACAAATCTGCCACGGTAGAGCACCAGAGAGCTGGTGATGCACATTAGGACCCACTTCACCTTCTTTCAAAACTGCACTGGCACACTGGCATTGGGAAGAAATCTTGTGACCCAAGGGAGTTCCCTTCCCACAGAGATACAGTATATAGCAAGCTAGTGTGGCAAATGGCGACTTAAACAGGGCATACGGGGCGGGGGACTCTGGGCCGACACACCAACGCCGTTCTGACACTCAGATCATGAAGTCTGCGCCGAATGAATGACGGAATCACAGACGTTTTATAAAGTGCTGATGGGCGCGACGTCAAACACACATTCATATTTACTGTCCTGTTGAGCCATAGAACCCCGATAACGCGTCACGTTAACTATGACCACCAAGGCCAAACCTGTGTGGCCGGTTAGTCCCTCGGGTGTGCGTTCAGACCAAAGCCAGTGCCCACATTTCTTGATTTGTGTGTTTACTTATTTAGAGAGTTTCTATATAAAGCCAAACTCTTAAATGTGTATGAATAACGTAACGGTGATGCGTCGAGGTGGACGCTTACGTCACTGCGGAGGTACGACTGAGCCCCCCACACTACCTGTGTGGAGTGGCGCCGATGCCCCCTCATCGTCTCGTTCACGATCGGCAGACTTCCTCAGGACTCAAAGAGAGCAGAAGTCGCACAACTCGTTCACGGATAGCGAATCGGCTCAACGAGAAACGGGCACTCCACTTGCAGACATGGTGAACGCTACCTGCTGCGAGAAGTCGGTCGGCGAGTCGTCACGAGAGTGCGTGTGAATGGCGTGGAGGATAACAAATAACGACCGTATTGGGCGACTGCAGGGTATTGTGTTTCCGGTGGTCTATAGAACGAATCGTAGGAAAACCCCAACAGCCGAAATCCGTTTGCCCGTCACCTCAGTGTTAAGTATGCAGCGCCGGGTACGAGGGTGAGACCCCCCTACCAACCAACTGCCAGAACAAGAGGGGCCAACGCTTTTCACGAGCACCCATTTTCTTTGGGATTCAAGCGAACAAAAGTCGGCAACTCATCCGTGGATAACGAAACGTCTCAAAAAAATCGAGCCAACGTTAAGACGAGTTTTCCAGAGACTTTCAGTCGTAGCCTTCATTTACATAATCTTAAGGAGTCGGTGGTGAGCTCGGGTGACATGCGGTCGTGTCATGTGACAACCACAGCGACTCACTACATCGGTTTGACTTGGTCTTTAGTCGCAGGAGCGACTCTGCACTCACGAGATCCAACAGCCAATAAGAGCTCACCCAGCATTCCAATTAGCATAATGGAGTGACCAGGAATAAGGAAGGCGTGTGCATCAGCCTCGCAAACAGAAGACAAGACGTCGAATTCCAAGTGACGATGGCGATCAACAACTTCATTCAGAGCCTCCAGCTCTGGAGTGCAGTCAAAAACACTAAGACGTGCAGGTTTGTAAAAGGCCACTAAACTCCCACAATTCCCTTTACCGTGACTGCGCATGATGGACGTTTTCCTTCGGGCTTCGAGGTGTCGGATGTCCGTTCTCTTCTGTTCTGTTGTGGCGCATAAATTGCAGCTGAACTCACCGCACCTGTAAACCCTTCGTACAGTACTGGCGCTGTCAGGCAGCACATTATTGGCCATCACAAAAGGGGCAAACTCGAAAGGACTGCAAGGCTGGCACACAGCTACTTCAGGTGACATGCCCAGCAGTATTTAGTGGCGATGACAAGTCCCATGACGTGACATCAGCTTTAGTCGGGCTCGGACAACGTTCCCTTTCAAGAATCGAGTGCGACTTGTCCACGAGTGAGAATTCAAGCAACTCGTCCTCTCGGGTAAACGCAGATCACGTAAAGTGAACGGTGACAAATGGTGCAGGCCAAGCTGGAACGAATCAGAAGAGCGAGTGAGTCACCTGCAGTGTGACAAATGTTTCAAGAGTGACGTTACTTATGCGTGGATAAAGATTCAGGCGGAGCTCAAAGCAAGTGAATGAGGGGTGCGCATCGGGCGGGCAGGACCGCACATGACCGTCACCAACAAGGCTGTGGAGTCGGTAGAGAAATCCTCTGACTTCTCTGTATTTAATATGCAAATGTATTTTCCACGTTGATTGAAGGAAGGCAGCATACATGTCGTCATTTAACCAGAGAACTGCTGGCTAGGAAGCGGAGTCTCTACCATATCGGCCACTTTAAACAAAAGACGAGAACCCCCTGAACACACCTCAGGCCACAGCACACACCTCCACCATCACACTTGTTAAACACTGTAGTGTCCCGGCCGGGACGCCTCCACGCTGGGAGGACCAGGGGAGCATTACCTAGATGGCAACCCCCCTGGGGACTCCCGCAGGGCTTCATGGGAGTGGGAGTTTGGTGCAGCCCTGTTGCGATCCGCGGGCGCCACCAGGGGGTGCTGCAGCAGGAGTTGCTGAGCCCTCATGGTCAGTCCTTCTGCTACACCCGGAAGTGGCATCATCAACCACCTGGAGCACTTCTGGGTGGGCTATAAAAGGAACCAGCAGCCAGTACCCCTGTGGCCAGAATCAGGAGGAGGAGGAGCAACACACAAAGATAGAAAAATCGTGTGGTATCTTGCCCGCGTTACCCTTGGGCAGAAGAAAACAAACATTAAACCCGCAGTGTGCCTCCTGCAGACATCTGTCTGTTCAATTCTTTTTGTGATGTGCCACCATCCAGATTACAAGTGAAGGTATGAGAGCTCAGCTCTATCTATTCTTACAGTTAGGACTATTGTTTGTGAAATGGGACATTTCAACTTGCTGTCATTTTCTTCCATTATAATTTAAATGTATTACGAGTTACAGTTGGTACATTTTTGCCAACTCCAGGGTCCCAAAATTGTCCCCAACTCCACAGCCCTGGTCACCAACTCCATTTACAAGAGGTGACAAGTTCAACGCTGGCCACTTTGTGCAGAGCGGACCACCTTAACGGCTCTAAGTCGGTGGTCCTCAGTCGATCTCCTGGGGGACCCCCTGTGGCTGCGGGTTTTTGATTTCTGTTTTGAATTGGACTGCTAGCCTCATGACGTGATCTTTTATTACTCCGGTTCTGTGTTTTGGAGTCCAAGTAAGAATTAGAAAAGTAAACTTTTATTTAAAACGTACTAAGCAGTTATATGGGAAATGAATTAAAAAATAACCAGAAAACCTGGAAAAGAACAAAGAAAAGCAGGGGAACGTCCTTATTAAAAAGTAAAAAAACCCGAATCCACGATTGAGTGAAGTCGTTACGGCCTTCATCATTCAGGGTCTCTGCCCAGGTGTCTGCTCGGCTCCTTCTTATTGGAATACAACAAAAGCAGCAAAAGGCCAAAATAATAGAAAACAAAAAAGTGTTTAAAGATATGGAAAAAATAGAAATGCTTGTCAATATTTTATAAATGTAAGAGGAAAATGAGCAGCTAATTAAACGAGATCACTTAAAACAAAGGTCTGCAGCCACAGAGGGTCCCCAGGACGGTGCTCGAGACCCCTGAAGCGCTGCAAGTCATCTGTGAACAATGGACCCTTGGCAAGTGCACTTGCAGCACATAAAAAGCCAAAGGGTCAAAGGTCTCAAGGCAAGACCACCTCTCCGCGCCAGCGCAGCATTACCTTCTGTTTGTCAAGGATCTTCATGGCGTAGTGCTGCCCCGTCTCCTTGTGTCTCACCAGCATGACTCTGCCAAACGAGCCCGTCCCCAGGGTTTTGATCCTTTCAAACTGGTCCAGGGATGCCGTGTTCTGCAGGAAGAAAAAAGGAAAAGTCCATCAGGCTGGACAGGAGGACATCACGTGGCGTAACGTGACAAAAGGAAACCATATGGCCTTAAGAAGAAAAACATTGCCACCCTGGCACAACCACCGCAAAATACAAAAAGAGGAGGAGCCAACAATTCAATTAAAACATACAAAGTGGAAAACGAAAAACGATCAGAGTCCCTACCCATAATCCTAACTGGCTGCAGAACAAACGTCACGTGCTGCTCTGAGCCCTGCGATCAAAAATGTCAGTCAACAGAAGAAAGTCCTCATTCTAGCAATGGAGTATAAACTCCAAATGGGAATGTCCTGGCCAACCAGAGCTCGGCGGCAGCCAATTAATCGACGACAACTCCGAGTTCAGCGCAGACCGAAGGGAGCCGAGCTCCTCCACTTTAAAAACTCCAGGACACCTAGTGGAGACTAAGAGAAGTGCAGCCAAGACAGAAGTAGGGAAGCACAATGAGATGCTTGGACGTGTTAGGGCATCGGGAGCTGGGGTGCCCGCTTAAGTAAATGACTGACAAGCCAATGCGATGCAAGGCCAGCCTTTAAACAATCGTAAGTGAAACTGCGTGGCGAGACCCTCGTGTGAAGTCGAGCCCCCTTTGTACAGCGGGCTGAATGTCGGTATTCCCCCGCTTAACCCTTCCCTTACGGGTAGTGGACTGCGCTACTCACACCACATGCAGGGCTGCCAGGAATATGAATCTGCCAGTCGGCTCAATTCCGCACTTCTGCTCTAAAGATGCGGTCCTGATGTTTGTCACAAGTGGCGTGCTAAACATTTGGCTTTGCATGGACACAAACGATAAAAACCGTCCGTAAACACGGCTGCTGTATTTCTGATGGAGGGCCGAATGTGGAGAGCCAGGTGGGAGGCCGTAAGGGCAGATGGTTTTCCCGACTGTACAGAGTGCCAACACGGGTGGCGTACGCCTTTACTGGACGTCACAGATTCCAAGTGGTCTGAAGTGATGGCTCCATGCAGAATGAAGATAACTTCGGACAGAATGAGAGCCCATGGTGACCAACGCTGGACAACAGCAAGCGAAGATCAAAAACATCCACAGAAAAAAATAAATAACATCCAGTCGAGTCGCAAAATGCACGTCAAGTCCCGACGCCCCAAACGCTGGTACTGTCATTTTTTATTTTTAAATATTAATAAATGCTCTTGTTGACGACAAAGCAAGCGAGCATTGGAAGTCAAGGCCTCGATCCTCGGTCCGCAGTGCGCCCGGTGACAGCAGATTGACCGCTGTGCATCACGTGATGTCGTCAATGCAACGCGCTCAGCAAGCAGGAGGGGGGCTTCGCTGCGGACTCCCACACACCTAACAAGCAGGAGGTCAACGCGGCCGTCCGATTCTGTGCCGGAGATATCACACACTGAGCATACAACTGGACGACCCAACGTGCCAATCATGTGACGTCTGCTAATGGTGTGGTGTGTCGTTGTCCAGCGTCGGTCACCACAGACGCCCTTTCTGTCACAAAGCTCATCAGCTCTGATCTGCAATCAAACACGCGATTAAAGAGTTCTGGGTGGTCCACACACGGCGCGGGGCACACAAAACCTCGTTTAATGTCCATGGCAACAAAAGAAAAAAGACCACAGAGTCACAAGTGTCACAGATAAGAAATCGTTTTCCACGTTCGCTTAATCTGCATGCGCCGATTTCACTTCGAACATCACTGACAATGTAACTTAAATATTCTTCAATTTTCGTGTCTGCGTCAAACTCAACGCCGTAGAACTTTGAAAACGTTATAAAACGGGCAGCTCCATGGTGACAGCGGTCTTCAGCAACCCGACAAAAAAAAAAAAAAAAGCCGAAAGACGGACAGAGTGGCACCCGCCCCTAACAACCACCGGGAGTGGGGGAGACCACTTGGACCACCAGGGCGTCACGCATCTCGTATCTTACGACGTTTACTCAGGAGCTTGGGACCGAAACCAAAACATCCACACGACGTCCAGCACCCCCTGGCGTTCACGTCTGAAGCGGTGTCACTGCAGTCGGGACACGACCAGCGGCAGCTCCAGAAGTGCCCACCCCAATCCCACCATAAATGGGCATGAAATGCACTCGAGTGGCTCTGTTATTGCAGTTGCATTCCTTCAGACTGACGATGGATGACAAACGACAAGCGAGGAGTCGTCAGAGTCGCCTGCCTGCGTGTGCAGCCAAGAGGAAGAGCAGTTCTGGGATTTCCCCGTGCGTTACAACGATAAATACAGTAAATAAAAAACCACTGTCACTGTCAGGGGCGGGGTGGGCACGGGCCCCTTAGATCAATAACGAGAGAACAGCAGTTACAATAAAAAGGTCCGACTGACCGGACGTCCGTTTTCTAAATTGTTGTAATAATCAGGAGGTCAGCACGCCGGGTTTGCTTTGCATTAGGAGGCCCTGCTTTGGGGATTAGGGGGGTCTCGGGCCAAGTCCTGGAAACAAGTTTTTGATGGACGGCCCATCACACGGAAGCCCAGCACTTGCTAAATTCTCTCTGCTGCTCCTCAATTGCTGCTGCGGTCCCTTCAAGCAAATGGCAGCGGGCGACTTTTTTGGTTCTTTGAAGTTTACACACCAAACCCAAAGTCCTTCCAAGCCAATCAGCATGAAGAACAGCAGAATAAGAACAGCAAACGCAAAGAGACCACCGGGGTCCGGCAGTGTGCTGCCTCGATTCACATCACGACTGAAGGCCGGGCTGGGGATGCCCTTGGGTTACTGTGTGGGCGAAAAGCGTTAACAAGAAGAAACACCGACTTCAACAGGCAGAGGTGACAATGTGGCATCAACTGGTCAACAGGCACTGGCGGCACGGCAGACTTGGTTATGACGCCATTCCCACGGTGAGCGATGCTGACGCTTAGTACCCATCGTTTGACGCCACGCACTCGTTAGCCCATCACGGTAAACCCGTCAGTACTCGAAAACACACAGCCGGGTCCTTGAGGTCCCTCGACCTACCACCACCCACTTATGAGACAGTCATTCCATAAGAGGACTAGTTGGCATGACAGAGCGTGAGCACACAGAGCGACTTCCAATCAGCTACGCCGCAATCACAGGGTGGTTCAGGGACGCCCTGTGACGTCACACCACCTCGCTTCATGCACAGTTGGAGCGACTGGACAGCCACTCCGCCCGTAACAATTTAGGACAAAAAGGAAAATAAGAATATGCGGGCATGGCCTCGCTGCCAATGACATTACAAGTATTGATGTCACCTCACAATTGTTGATCCGGCTCTGGGGTGCAATCACATGAAACCCCCCAGAAGGTTGTAGGCTGTGCCCGCCTGTACCCTGGGACAAAGTGGCAGAGACTCAGACGATCTGCAGATGTGGCATGGGGTCATACGTACTGAACAAGGAGCACACAATGGCTTTAGAAAGGACGGGCATCATGGACACTGCCAGTCAGTGCCAACACACAAGGGCAGAGTCTGCAGTGGGATTTACTGATCGCAGGGGTCACTGTGGTACATGTGGGGTTCATGGACAACAAGGGATACCCAAGTAAATGGCGGCCATTGAGTGCAGTTGGCTTATTAACTTGAGTTAGCTCAGCAGATCCTTAATTTGTGCTGCACAGGGGCAGACGTTCCACTGTGGACCACTGAACGGCATCGGCTCACACCGGACCTCGTGTCTAAAATGCCCAAAACTAAACTGGAAATGATGAATCGTCCTCACCCAAAGACATTCCTGAAACAAAGTCAGTGATGGCGGAATTCGGGTGGCCTACATGCATCAGGAGACGTCGACATCACGAGAGTACACAATCACAAAAGAAGGTGGCGACGTTGACAATGACAAACTCCAACATCACAATACCAGGCCACAGCTAGGACAGCCGACCTCTGTACGACATCTGATTGGCCGATATGGTGGACTTCGGCAGCCCCTCCATGGTCTGCTGTCAGGGGCAAATTTGGAAAAGCAACAGCACAAGCACTGGGGCAGAATAAAAACCAACAAACTGCCCCGGGTGAGAACCTGCTGTGGCCAATGGAGTGTTTGAGGGCCGGGGTGGGGGGCACACAGGGTATGGATACCCCCCACAGGTCCAAAGTGAAAAGGAATGGGCAGGGACCACGAGGCTCCTGGCATGTATGCAATTAGGGGACCCAAGACCAACTTTTATTATTGGCGAAAAGCTTTGAGGGGTCGAAGGAACTGGCAGCGTGAAGCAGGGAGGTCCAGTGCTGGACTGCTGGCAGAAGTCAACGCCAAGACTCTTATCAAATTCAGAACACGACCCTTAGCAACTCTGAAGAGGTGAACATGCCACTCCAGCCACGGACCACCACATCCAGGTAGTCCGACAGGGGCAGCGCAGCCTGGCACTGCATGCGTCGATTCTTGAGATTGGCGACATCCTGCCAGCTCAGTGCTAGTCCGAGATCTTCTGGAGGTTTGGACTAATGAGCTCCACGATGCACTTGAACTACAAAAGGTACTTAAAATGGAGGATCGGGAGGGGGGTAGATTGCCAGACTGGCCACTGAACACAAGTACGACATTGAAGGATTCCATTGGGCACAATACTGCAATAGGGCGGCACGGTGGCGCAGTGGGTAGCGCTGCTGCCTCGCAGTTGGGAGATCTGGGGACCTGGGTTTGATTCCCGGGTCCTCCCTGTGTGGAGTTTGCATGTTCTCCCCGTGTCTGCGTGCGTTTCCTCCGGGCGCTCCGGTTCCTCCCACAGTCCAAAGACATGCAGGTTAGGTGGATTGGTGATTCTAAATTGGCCCTAGTGTGTGCTTGGTGTGTGGGTGTGTTTGTGTGTCCCCTGCGGTGGGTTGGCACCCTGCCCAGGATTGTTTCCTGCCTTGTGCCCTGTGTTGGCTGGGATTGGCTCCAGCAGACCCCCCGTGACCCTGTGTTCGGATTCAGCGGGTTGGAAAATGGATGGATGGATGGACAATACTGCAATAGCAGGACAGCCGGGGGTCTCGACAACAAGGATGGGTATCAAGAGCTTGGAGGCGCTACAGTTGAGACCAAGACTGCGGAAAACTGACCCAACCACGTGACATCTTCATCCCTGTGACACTTGTTGGGTGTGCAGCGCCCTTCATCTTCTCACTCTCCGACTCTCCAATTTAGAATGCTCCGCCCCTTGATTACAGTTTTTAATATGCCACAGTCCCTCCTCTTACTCACCTATTTTGCATGGCCCCGCCCCTCCGTGCAATGACGTGATGTTGGTCTTTCCTGGTCACGGCACATAGCAGATGACACAATCAGAAGCGGTCACGAGGCGTTGTAAAAACGTCGTAATAAACGGGCCGTCACACATAAGGGAGTGTCACACATCCGCTAGACATGCAGAGGCACGAGCTGCGCAAACGATTTGGGACGCCCCGCACACCTCAAAGCCCACCAATCGGTGTGCAGCGTTTAACGGCGGGTCAGGAGTCTTCTAACTAAAGCCACAATCGTGCACTGCACTCACGGACCCCCTCCACGGGACGGCCATTCCAAGAGTCACAGGCGTACAGACTGGAGAGCAAGAATGATGAGGCAGGCAGGAGGACGGACCTCCGTCATGGTCACCCACCAGGCGCTCCAACACTGAGGCATGCGCCACCAGTACAAAGTCATGTGAGTGGCAACCAGCAGACTCGCCAAGGAGACATTCAGGGCTGGCACAGAGAAGGGGAATGCAATGAACACTGCTGTGAAGAAGTGTTTGCCCCCTTCCCATTTCATATTTCACACCATGAATGGCCATTAGAACCATTAGAGAAGGAGAACCCGAGCGCTCAACAGTTTTAAACTGGGAACAAAGTTATCCAGCATGGCAAAAAGTCACCGTCCCCATACTTTCAATACCTGCCTGTGGCACCTTTAGCAGCAATGATCAAAAGAGAAAGCCCCCTCTGATTGGAGGTCCGTCTTTCCCATTGCCGTGGATGAACTTGAGGTGAGTTGGGGTCAGTTGGGGTCGAGCTCCCTGTCCTGCTGCATAACCCGAGGAGCCTTCAGCGTCAGGTCACAGTCAGTGATGGCAAGTCTCCCCAAGCGTCCCCACGCCATCACCAAGGGTCTCAGCTTCTTGTGGTCAACAGGCAGGCCCAGTGTGACTCGTCCGTCATTATTCCAGAAGGCCCGCAGATCACTCAGGTGACATTCACCTTGGACAGCAGCGGTCTCCTCTGTAAATCGCAGTCTTCCTCACTCTGGAGTCCTGAGGCCGCAGTTCTTTTGATGTTCTTGGTTGTTCAAGGTGCCCTTGGGGTGTCACTGGCAGGCTGGCCCACTGTGCCAATCATTGCCCACGTGGAGCGAGTGGCCCTGTGCCCCTTTCCTTTTGCTCGTCTCCTCAAGGACGCGTGTTCTTCTAGTAGCCTTGTGGTGACTTCCTTCCATCGTGAGGGTCAATAAAGAGGACCTCTGCATTCAGAAGGCTTCCCTTTGCCTAACGTCACATCCTCTAATGATCTGAAGCCATTTATTGTGACAAATACGCTAAACGGGGGCTTTTCACAGCACTGCACATGCAGTCCCCACCAATGCCATTTGGCACCCACTGTTGTGCCAGGCCTGGCCTCCTGCACACTTTTTACTTCATGTCCCCACGTATCGGTTAGGGGGTCTGGCATGGGACCTGCCCATAGCGCCTGGCAGACTGACACAATACACCAAAACCCGAGACCACCTGACATAACCCCCCCATACCTACAGCAACACCAGCTGCCAAGTCTCCGCTGAAGGGCTGTTTCACACCCTTAGACCACCCCCTTGGTACCAGTCCTACCTTAATGTGCAGTGGCAGTGGCCATTCTCAGAGAGCCCGGCCTGTGCTGTGATGCCCACTAGCTGGCACCAGTCAAGGGTTTCCAAGAACGCTGGGTACGGCCGATGATAACCTCTGGCCACAGACAGACACACACATGCAGCTCACGGCCAGATCCCGTGAAAGACCCTCTCTGAAGTTGCCCGCCTCGGTTTCGATTTAATAGTCAAACCCCTGGTGGTCACAGGAGTCCTCCAGGGTGTTGGGAAGGTGGCACCAAAAGTGGGCCGGGGGTTTAGTCCAACGCAGAAAATGAGCAAAAAACGGTCAGAAGGGACAACTCTCTGGAATGCAGCAGAACCTCCCACATGCATAGGCAGCAGCTCGGGGGCAACCAGCGGTGGGATGCCAAGCGGACCCCTTCAAGCGTCCCAAGACGCGCCTTACCTGTGCGGGGTTCTCCCATTTCTTGAGGAAATCTTCTTTGGCTTTCGCGAGAAACTCCTTCACTGTAGGGAGACAGAAAGGGCAAAGCGTTAGACAGAAGCGACTGGCACCCTCAAACCCCCAAGAGACCCCACGGTGCAACCTGGCAGGGCCTTACAGGGCTGCTGTGCCCCCCCCCATATTAAATAAATGCGACTGTATGCAAGTGGGGTAAAAGCAGGCACGTACAGAGGGGCAGGACAGAGCATGCCCACACTTGGTTTGAGACTGAGCTGGCACCACACAAAGTGAGAAATCTGAAGAAATGGACTGGAAAGCCAGCTCGGGCTCGATGGCACAAAGCAGTGATACAAATGAAAGGGAGGGAGGGGGTGAGGAGACCACCCTGGCTGGACAACGTGAGCTGCACCCCGTGGCATCTGACAGGGCCAGCACTCGACTTCCAGTACGGGTGTTTTGCCGTGCGTGGCACAGAATGGCATGTGTGGGGGGAATGCAGACAAGTAAAAGGTACAAAACACCAGAATGTCACATACAGTGCCAGTGTCACCACCACCGCCTTGGCAAGAGTGACACCAGGAGTGGTCACGGGAGGAGAATGCTGGGTAAGGGACTGGGGATGTAGGACAAAGACACACCACAAATGAAAAAGGAGATAGTGGGCACAGCGCAACTCAGCCAAAGTCAGGAGGGCGTGGAGACTGGCAGTGACACAAGTGACAAAAGAGATGTCATACAAGGAGATGGACACCACGGTCAGCACAAGGAGTAAGAGAAGGCGATCTGCGTCACACAGCCATTGTGCCAGTGTACCCCTACTCAAGCCTGGCAATGCCATGTCAACAACCTGGCGCACACTCCCTCCCCATTTCCTCATGCACCCCCTGCAGGAAAACGAGACTCAATCGAGTGGACAAGAAGTGGGAAACTGGGGGGCTGTGGCAGCAGGTTGTCACGGGCTGGCGAGGACCAGAGGTGACACATCTATCTCACAGCACGAAAGAGAAGCCGCTGGCCGCCCACCAGCCGCTGCCGCTGCCGCTCCAGCACCGTCATGTTTAAACTCTCCTTGTAGATCGGCGTGACGTCGTTCGAGGGGTCACTTTATGCCAAGCTCGGACCCTGCACGGCCCACCCTGCACAAACCACAGGGTTCACCCGTCTCCAAGTAAACAAATCCAACAGGTGGGAAGAGCGAGAGAGAGAAGGCAACCCGGCGCTCCTGCCACTCGGCATCGTCCACGGTGGCGGTCTCAGCTCGTCACCCACCATGGCAAGTGACATTTCTCCCTTCACAATTGCAGAAAGAAAACGAGAAAGAAAGCGGCAGCGGCGGCTCATTTGCTCGTTCGCTCACTCGAGCAGGCAGCTGCAATTTTGCCAAGCCATCCGCCCACATGCTGGCCTGCAAGCCCTCCCGACGGGATGAAAGAACGGCCGGAATTACAGGTGCAAGCAGAGCGAGGGAACCTGGAGAGCCCCTCGGCCGCCGCCATCGCCGCCACCACCTCCTGGGAGAGCCGTGCCCGGTAGTCTGGGTGCATCCCCACGGGAGCAGCTAAAAATAGACGCTGGGCCTCCGATCCTCCGCTCCGCCGCCGTAACCAGGAAGTATCGATCCGGCAAAGACTTCCAGCGCTTCCTGGATGTGCGCGAGCGAGCGAGAGAGAGAGAGAGAGAGAGGAATTCGTTTCGGTTGCCTGGAAACGAGGAGCGCGGAGGAAGTGAAACGGCGAGGGGGGGGCAGTCAAACACACAGCTCTGTGCTCTCAAACAGCACCCCACCCCTGCTTTATCCTATATAGCGCCTCTCGTGGTGGGTACAAGAGTCTCACCCACACAGGGAATGGCAGTAACCAGTGCCACCACACTAAGGGCGCCCCCTGATGGCCCGCCCCTTCGACTCAGTAGCTGCCAACACCGTCTAAGGGGAGGCTCTCTCATCACACACACCATGGACCCCCAGGAGGGGCTACAAAGCCACACAGTTTGCTTCACCAACCGACAGGAGTGCCCATCGCGTTCTTTTGAAAAAATGAAAAGACCACCTCCAGTGGTGTGCCACGTCCAACGATGAACAATCAATCCCACTGAGAGAGCCCAACTATCTGCTGTCGGTATGGGCACCCTCCAGTGCCCATCATGACAGGCCTCAGGCTGTGCCCACTGGCACCTAAACCAATACCAACCTGCCCACAAAACTCCAACTTCACCAAACCCAAAAGGACTAAAGTGAGCTCGGAGAGTAGGCACGACATGGCAGCAGGCTGCTGGGTGACAACAGCAGCAGCACGAGGGTACGTTTATATGGCACCTCGCACAGCAAGCCCTGCCCGTCAGTCAAGACTACACGACAAAGCCACTCCGGGGATCTGGGGGAGAACAAACAAACATCGGGTGCTGCCAGCACTGACGATCACCACCAGCAGGTGGCCCATGTCCTCTCACATTCTAATCATGCCAACGGGCACCGATTCCCAGTGCCACAGCCCCAGCCCACATTCCACACCTCAGACCCCCGAGCCCGTACCGTCCATGCTGCTCGCCACGCGCTGCCGTCCTACCACATTTTGAGGACAAACGTCGGGATGAGGGGGTGCACACCCTTCCTTCCGATGCCCTCGCTCCTCTGCCCTCTTCCTCTTTCACTTCATTTCTTCGTTTTTTTTTTTTTTTTTAATTCCCTCCCCGTCTTCTGGCGAGTGTCACCCTGGCTCTCTCGCTCTGTGCCCTGCTGTGCCGCTGCCAGGCTTTGCTATCAAACAGGCGATCGATAAAAGCGAGCGGCTCCTCTCGTCCAATATTTGTTCACCGGGCGCAGCCAATCAGAGGCCTGAGCTGCACTGGGGCCGAGTTCGCCCAAAATAGCTGACCTCCCGCCCGGCCGGCCGGTCCTGCCCAGGGCACGTCTCCACACAAACATGAGCTGTGGGTGGGGGGGCACGCTGCCCACAGCCAGGAGGCCCCACTTATGACATCACACTCCGCGTGTACTGGGCGACACCTACTGGCGACTGAGACCTGCACGGTGACCTCAGGCGCTTCCCCCTGTGCCCAGGAAGTCTGGATGGTGACAGTTGAATGAAGAAGGGAAAGCAGGAGGCATCTGGAGGGGATTGCAACACTCTGTTGTGGGGGGGACGGGGGGGATGGAGCTGTAATTAAATGAAGGCACATGGCTGGCAAGCATCCCACCAACTGACCCATCAATCAGGTCCAAGTGACCCTCAGTTTGGGGGCGAGAGAGAGAGAGACGGACGGACGATGAAGCGGACCACCCCCTCCTCCAATGTAGGGTACTCGGCACACTTGACTGCCCACCCGCTTTGGTGGAAACCCAGGCACAGTACGGCTACGGGCCTCCTAAAAGGTCATGGTGGGGGGTCCAGCGGGCAGCCAGCACAAGCTCTCAGATGGATGGTCAATTCATGCCAAGGGTCTTATGGGCGGCACACATACCCACTGCCCACATGGCAGCCCTAGCTGTAAAGGGTGCCCATGGGTGGTGTAGCGGGGGCACGTAGACAGCTCAATGCCTCATCTATGGTGGGGGCCACAGAAGGTCAATGGACAGAGACAGGACACGACGACAGGCACCACACAAGCCCCCCTGCTCTCATACGAGATGCCCAGAAGCAGGCCAATGACCCACCACCCACCCAACTCTTGCCCTTCATGTGGTCCTACCTGGCAGATGGCCGGAAGGGGGTCCAAATCTCAGTCCGCCACGACGCTGCCCACAGAGACTCTACTAACCCGAACCTCGTCGATTAAAGGTGCCCACCAATCCTGAGGGGTCCATCGGCAGAGCCACAGCGTCTGCACAGCCAGTGCCCAGCAGCAGGCAGCGAGTGCCACCACTGACGATGCACCAGAAACCACGCTGCTCCCGCACTTCGGGTGTGGCCAACTCCTCCCAGGCACGGAAGTCAAGGGGTGGGGAGCCATTGGCTGCCAGGGTGCCATCACAGAACGGCCAAGCTCTGCTGAAACCCACGGGCGAGAGTCATGTCAGTTCAGGAATTCCAGGATGGCACCCCAGGAAACTGGAGAGGAGTGCCACCCATTTGGGGGGCTGTGGGCACCTCCCATAGAAACACTCAGGAATGCCAAGGACTTCAAAAGAGCAACAGGCAGCCCGACCACTAGGGGGCCTGCCATAGCAAAATCCCCACAGGCACCTGGTACATGGTGGCACAGTGCTGGCAGTCAACTGGCACAATTCTCCACTTTCCAGGACTGAGCCAGGGCACCAGATGAGGGCAGTCGAGTGCCATGGAAACAAGTTGGGCCACCAAAATCAAAACAAGGAATTGATGCCAAAAATCAGAGCTGGCATTCAGGCGAGTGGGTGCCTTGGGCACCAAACAACTTGGCACAAAATCAGAAGAATCAAATGGCAGTGAGCAAGCAAGCTGAGTAACCTGTGCCAAGAAACACACAAATAAATAAAGGGGGCACTGGGCAAGATTTAGTGTATATAGCGCCTTTCACAGAAGAGGAGGAGCACGGACTGACCAGCCATGCAGCAAGCTGACAGAGGTGGGCCAGGGTGGGCCACCGCCGTATGTCGATGGGCACTCAATACCTGCATGCCCGCCCCCCCCCATGGTGCCATCACCCCCCCAGATAAGCCCATGTCCAACTTAAGACCTGCAAATGGCGCAGCCCCAAATTAGCCTGACGGGAAGCGAGCTAACGGCTTCAAACTGAAGGGGCTGCCCACCTGCCACCATCACCACTTCCGACACTCCACAAGTGATCATTGTTTAGGGATGGGGAGTTGGGACTGGGACTGGCTGGTGGGCTTATGTTCGCCAACTCTACATGGCTTCTGAGGGGTCTAAGAGATGGGCCGGCTTGTTACGCTCGGTTGGCATCTGCCCCTAACTGTGGCCTCCAAGCCAAGTGATCCGATGGGCACAGACTGCAGGTAGAGGCCCAATAAGAAAGGACAAACAGAACGTACCACCCTGCGCCAACATGGCCCACCTCTGCCTGCACTCGGGATCCTGGCCCAGCTGGGCAGCGGGCACCGTGTACACACGCTCCAGCGCACATGAAGGTCGCCAGGCTGCCTTACCGTATTCCTGCTCTTCCGCGTTGCACTCCACTCCGGATTCCGCTTCATGGCTGCCAGGGCGTGGGCCCCGCTGGAAGAGCCGCCCTGCCAGTCGCTGTAGAGCAGACATTCGGCCGCCCGCGGCTTCAGACCAGGAGGCCCGCTGACATGGCCTCTTGGAGCCTCGTCAAGGACACCGCGGCGCAGCGAGCCGTCCACGCTGGAAACTCAAAACCCAGGGGGGCCGCGGCCCCCACAAGGCCCTCTGGGCGTCTCGGAGGCGCCGACTCGAAAGGCTGCGGCCGGCACCGTGCTCGCTACCAGCCTACAGCCTGCCACTACAAGTCTCAGGAATGAGGGCAGCTCGGCCAATCAGAGCGGCGTGCGGGCGTCAAGCTGCAGCCTGTCCCGGCACGGACCCGGAGGGAGACGCCAGCACGCACATCGGCGGGCCGCTACAGGGGTCCTCCACGGCAGAGAGCGACGCTCCACTCGGCTCCTGCCCTCAATGCATAATAAATGAGAGGCTCACGTTGCTGGCAAACCTGTTTGTCGCCCGCCTCCCGTCTGCGGCGGCCCTAAGCTCACCTGCCTGGGCTGACGCCACCAATTTACATGCCCGCCTAAGACAATGGCACTAGTGTGTGGCAGGGGCCACTCGGGAGCCGAGTCCTTCAGAGCCACTGGAGGTTAAAGCTAAAATAAACACAGCCAAAGTCCTGCTGGGGCCAAGGGGGGGGGGGGGGGGGGGGGGGGGGGGGGGGGGGGGAGAACGTCAACACTGGGCAACGAGGGCCAAGGTGGCAGTGCCCAGAGGTGATGGGCCAGAAGTCACGTGACCACAATGGAATTTGGAAGAAGATGGGCAATGAATGTGAAAGGCGCTATATCACACAAAACAAACCCATCTACTCAGGGCAACACACGGGTTAGGAACAAAGGGCACTATACAAAAAGAAGCAGCATGACCCCAATGCTGCCTTACTAGTGGGCACTACGCCAGGGCTCTGAATGTGACAACTAATGACATGCACACCACCACAGTGACAATGTGCAGGCGCTATATGGCACTGCCATGCTGCCTTTCCAGTGACCATGTGACATTGCTCAGAGTCTGAAAATGAAGGAAAAGCATCCTGTGAAGGGCACCATGTACCAGTGTGACCGTGCCACAGTCATACCAGTGAAAAGGTGCCACATTACACCCAGGTCACCCACCACAAGGTCCTTATGAAAGGCACTATACAAAGTGCTTCAACTTCCTCTGCCTTGCTGGTCCTTCCCTGCAGATCACCCCATCTGTGTTGTACTTGCTGCCAAGTGGCGAGTGGTCAGCGGCTCACACACACACACACACACACACACACACTCCAGCTGAACCCTGCTGCTGGCGACCCAATCATCTGATGTGGTTGGCATGGCGAGTGGTCGGGCAGAGAGTTTCTGCCACAGCTAATTATGAAGGCTACAAGCAAACATCGCCAAGGAAAGTCGAGTGGCGCAACTCCCCCCTTAAAGGGTTGGCCAGGATAGACGGGCACAGCAACTTTCTCCCTACAAATTGCACCTGACAGAGGCGGGCATCATGAAAAACACCAGAGTGGTCAGAAAATCCAGAGGGATCTGCACAAAGTGAAGTGGGCACACACTAAAGGAACCGAGCGAGTAGACCCCAAAATGAGGGGGGGCCGAGGCAACAGTCCATAGGAGGTGCAGGTGGGCACGGAAGTGGTCTACGGATGGGTTGACCCAGTAGGTGCCCCTTAGGTCTTTGACCACACCTCAGTTATGCAGTGTGCCCCCTCTTACGGAGGGCCACAGCTTTCAACTAAACCCCCAAGCTAGTGGAGATCTACCCGCACCTCCTGGCATCATTCCGGGTGCATATTTATCTTTGAGGGAGAGCTGGTGTTGCTTTCCTGGCACAGACCGACTTTTAAGCAAAGCCCACTGATTTTCCACGGGGTCTGAGGTTACGCCGAGATCTTCCACCTTCCTTATCCCACCCCTTCGTGCAATGCGGCAGCCCCAGGGCAGGATTTCCCCACTGGCACCACCAGGGTTATCAACTGGCACAGTGCTCTTGGGGTGGGGTGAGGTGCCTCGCCTTTTCTCATCCAAACAGCGTCCTCCATCTTCATCACGACTCTGCAAACATCACTCGGCCATGGACAGTGACACTGGTGTGCCAGCGGCGTCCGTGTCATGGCAGGGTCTGGAAGAAGACCCCCAAGTAGCTGCAGTTCCAAAACTGAAGAACGAATTATCGAGGAATCTGAAGTTGTTTAGGAGCGATGCCGGGAGACCCTCGCGACCCTCCTCTTCGTCACGTCTGCACCGAGCTCCTTGGACTTTGCAGGGTCATGCGTGCCGTCAAACTAGTGGCCAGCTGGGGTCCGCAGCAGGAAGTTCAGACACTCGTAATCCAAGGAGGATTTGGACCCAATCCGGGTGGTCCATCGTGTGGGGGTGCACCAATGCACTATCAGCGTACGCACGCGATGGCTTCAGAAAACGCACGATACGCCGAAAGGAAAGCCATTCGGTCAGACACATCAACCACGACGGAGACTTCAGCACAAACACCTGGCAAGATCCCACCGATTCTGGGCATCAAGACGTAACCTGCCAGCCCCCGGTTAGGCCCACGCACTCCACATAAGCTGGGTGACATCACATCAAATCAGTGGCGTCGTCACATTGTGTGGGGAGGTGACAAAGGTGACGTGAAACCAGAGGAAGGGAATCACGAGAAGAGCAAAGAGGACGCAGAGACCCTCGGCACCAAGCACCTGCCGGACCACCCTCTCAGGAGGGGCGCAGGACGAGATGGACCAGAGCCGGAAGACCAGCCGCCGTGGAGCGAGAAATCGCATCTGAGGAGGGATTTCTTGATCCAAGGAGTGGTCTTCCCTTTTGGCGCGAGATGCCAGCGACTGTGACGCGCTCGCCCAGGAGGGCAGACTTCATGCCCAGGGCGTTGTTTACCAGAGCTGTGTGATAGCAAACTTCCTGTTGGCGATCAACGATGTACACCCTTGCCAACCCTGCAGCGCCCTGGGATGTCAAGTGCCAGCAGGTGCCGCCCCCCCCCCCAAAGGCATCACACAGTCACCTCCTTACCAATGCTTTAGGTGCCAAACGTGTGACAAGTGAAGACGACGATGATGAAGACGACTCCCCTTCACTAAATCAAATGATCACGCGGCTCGTCCTTCAGAATTTAACAAATTTGTTTGGGGGTCGGAAACAATGAAGGGTAACGAATAAGCCAACGTGAAGGACATCGGGTTGGGGGGCAAACACCTTTTCACAGCACTGCAGACGTAGGACGAAGCGAGGGGTCGAGGCTGTGACCTGCAGTCCAGGGTCTTACCGGACCACCGCTCCGTCAGGCGAGGGCTGACATCGAGGACAGCGGAGGCCTTCACTAAACGGCCATTGGCGAGGACTCCGCCCCTCACAGAATTCCACACAAGTCGGCTGATGGAGGGAGGGGCCTGTGGAGTAAAAGGGGGCGGGGCAAAGCACAAGGGTGTAGACAGCAGCCGTCAACGCAGTGCACTTCGAGGGACACTGGAATTGGGATGGAGTCCCGGGGTCCGCTCTTTACGGGTCCCCAGACTTTACAAGCCGATGGGGGTCCAAACGTTTGCCCAAGTCACAATTACCGTTTTTGTTTAAGTTGTACAAGACTGGCGACGAAAGACTTGTGTTTGAACGCCCGTCTGTTGCAGGGGTGGCACTTCAAACATCAAGAGTGCGTCACTTTCTCAGGGCGGTCCCAACGTTTGCAGATTAATTTAAGGAGAGACGGCCAAGTGAAATATGAAAAGGGAGGAGTTCAGTGGACGGGCTGGGTGGGCTTTGGTGGGCCGCTCTCGTCAAAACTCTCCACATTTTCTGACGTCCTAACGGGTCACCGAGTTTCAAACGGCCAGCAAGTGTAGAGAACCAGAGACCTGTGTGAGGGGACAGGTGACTCGCCTCTGTGTCACACCAACTGTAGCCGAGACTTCGGCCTCCTCGCCCATCACAGCTCCTACACGGTGGTCAGATGGCAGCTTGGCGCTTTCTTGTCACTTGGCTCCACAGGCTGCTAAGTGAGTCCTTAGCAATTAGTTTTGGGGGGTATGGGGTGTTACCCTTGTGGCTTCAATGCCAAGAAGGCAGTGCCAGGCTTCACCCCCTCTGAAAGCTCTCACCGAGCCCCTTTACGTGAGGATCAATGAAGCAACTCGGAGCTTCTACTGACATTAATATAGCGCCTTTAAAGCTTACTGCAGCCCGAAGACCACCCATGGAGACAGGACTTGTGGGCAGACAACACGGTGGTCTCACAGCGCAGCGCCCCCACCAGTCCGGCTAAGTTACTTTCACTTCCGACATCGTCCATCAAAACAAAGACAACTCGGCTTCTGGCAGATCCAGAAAGACCCCATAAACCAAGAAGGATGGCACACAAAGCAAACAAGAGGCCCACTGCTGTGCCCCATGTGACTGTGTGCCACTCCTGAGCCTAACAAGACATGAAGAATGACAAGAGCGAGAGACACAAGTGACACAAGTGCATGTCGGGGAAGGCCGGGATGAACGGCCTTGGGCTTCTCCGTTGAGTTCTGTCTGTACGTCCGACTTCCCTCAGAAGCCCACCCGGCTGTGCAGTGGGCATCTCTCACTGTGACAAAAGGTGCCAGGCTCTGGTGTACAGCTGGGCCACTGCCCTCTAATCACCAACAATATCAGCCAGCTTTTGCCCTCCTTCTGCCAAGTGTGTACAGGAACTCGAGACGGCCACGAGGGGGCACCACAGTCAACTTCAACAGCCTACTGGTGGCTCCAGACCACCCATCAACTTTCTAAAAACCGTCTTAATTAAACTCGGCCCTCCCTGGAAGCATCCAGAAGTCGGAACTCAGACGGGACCACCGGTTCAAACCCTCCGGCCACCTTCTGTGACACGGAGTTGTAACTTCTGTCACAGTTCTGCATGTCCCTCTCTAGGGGTGACCAACATGGGGGAAGTGCAAAACGGCCCAACATGGAGTCGGGTCACTCAACAGTATGGCCGCCAGTGCCATGTGTGCCAACGAGGAAGAAGAGGGAGAACATGCAGGTGATGGGGGTAACAGAGAGAGATGATGATGATGATGATGCTGCTGTGGCGACCCTAACGGGAGCAGCTGAAAGACGAAGATGAAGACGACGAGGACGACTCTCTGAAAGGCCCCAAAACACTGAACGACCCACACGTCCACAGGACGCCATGTAAAGTGGCCCACCTTAATGGCCACGCCGCACTTCTGTCTCCTCAGGCCCAGGATGCCCACCTGTCACTTAACGTCTTGTTCCCCCCCCACCCCCAGGCAGCCGTTGAAGAACTTGCCAGAACTTTGGCCTCTCGAGTCTCCGCTTTAAGTCGGTTAAACGTGAACATTCAGCGCCACACCCACAGTCCTCGCCAACCATTAACCAAAGGGTCTGCCTGTCCATCCATCTACCAGACCCACTGAGGCCGAGTGCGGGGGCACAGCCAGCCAGCCAGCCAGCACCAGATGCCATGGCATCTCAAAGGGGCCTCACTTCACCTCAAACACACCTGGCAGAGATGTGCAGTCCAACAGCAACAACTGGGCTGGCAACCTGAAGTGCTGTGCCAATGTGCCACCTACACTAGAAATGACAAACTGCAGTCCCATGAATGAGGAGGAGCTTGTGAAACGTTCACTCAACAAACTGCCAGCAGGACTTACCACCCGACTGCTGCCCATTGACTAGAAGGCGATTCGCCTGAAGCCAGGCACGTTTGGGAGACCCTCTGGGTAAAGCTGCCAGCAGGGGGCACTTACTCTGTGGTCTGTGTGTGAATGCCAACGTCCCAGGGAGGCAAAAACAGCCGAGACATAAAACCAAAGTTTTGAACCTCTATGGTCACAAAAGGTCCCTGGGCATCCTTCTAAAGGGGAGGGTCTCCTGGCTAAAATCACCCACTATGTGCCCCCAAATCATCCCTGGTCTCTAATTGGCTATTTCTGTCACCCCTTCACCAGCCAAGAGCTAACGTGTGGTGAGCATACTGGCCATCACATCATCCAGGTGGATGCCACATACTGGTGGGGACTAAAGTGGCACCACAATGTCGAAGAGCTGAGAAACACAAGAGACAGACAGACAGGTGACGTCATTTCTTTATTGTTATTGAAGCGAGACCCCCAATCAGCCACACACACACACACACACACACACACACACACACACACCTCCTGTACGAGCAAACAGAAGACTTGCGCTGATCTCGGCCGCCCCTCAGAGCTCCGCTGTGTGAAAGCCAAGCATGGCGTCGACCCACTCAGACCCCATGGCTGCCCCTACACGGACGCGGCTTGCCACTCTGCCCATCTGAAACACTGCAATGGGTGCCGTCACTCTTAACGACGTGTCCCACCCCCTGGGATTTGGACAAAAGCGGAGGACCCTGAAAAGGGACAGCCCACCTGCTGCTGTCTGCACCTCCTCTGTGGGGACCACCCAGACAACGTCCCACTTTCAATGAAACCTCCCGATACCTCGGGGGCTCGATTGGGGACCCCGGAGTGAAGAGCAGCCAAGCCACGACGACAGTGTCAGATTACTAAATGTCACTAAAGGAGCCATTTGTCCAAAACACATCAGACAACGATGGCAGTCACATGAAGACCCCAAATCCTCTGCAGGTGTCCTTCTCCTGGCTTGGCTGGCTGTCACTTCTTTCACTTGCCGTGTCACCTCCAACCACAATCAGACAGCAAACTGCCCGCGGTGTAAATGTGAAGCGCCAGCCACAGGGTCGCCTACTGAAAGGAGCCTCAAACGTCTCGCCGCAGTGCGCCCATGAGGGGGTCTGCGGGTTCAAACCCTGCTGCTCACACCGTGTGACCCCCTTCACGTGCGTCTGCTCCAACTGGAAAACCAAAACAAATGCAACGGATTGGATCTCAAATGTGTAAGTCGCTTTGGAAAAATGTGACAGCCAAACAGACCACTAAAGTCTGAACCTGAAGAAGCAGGACATCTAAAATGAAGGCCAACCGATGAACCGAGGGGGGCTGGCAAAACCCCACTAAAGTGTAAGCTGTCAGAGAGGAGGAAGACCACCCCAGATATGGGCCACATACAAGAATCGGGGGTCTCATCCCAGAGCACTTCAGACAGCACATCAAGACACGGACCCCCAATGGCCCTCAAGGAGGATCCAGAAGACACAAAGAAAACAAGCAACAAAGGGACTGAAGGGTTGTATCAGATGTGGCCGGACTGACAAGGACCCCCAGACTGGATGAAGTGGGACCCTCCGTCTCGACTGCAGTGAGAACCTGGAAGGCCATCGCAGAGCCAGCAGTAACTCATCAGGAGATGACACCGAATGAAAATGTCAGCTGAAGAGGGACGCCGGCGGGTGGGCTCTCGTGGTCTCGGCTGGCAAAGCCAGGCTTCCAGTCCAGAAATTCCACCAACAAGACAAACGCCACCTGAACGCTCCACTGACCTTTCACCTTAGTCGGACCCTGCCGAGTGGCACACGACTGACTGATACGCCGGTGTGGCTCTTTATTTACAAAATAAATCAATTAAAAGGCGGTCTCTCATCTTCTTACCAACTGAGCTGGACGGCCCCCAACAGTAAATCAACAACCTCTGCTAACAGTCCGGCCAGAAGCCAACCCGCATGGTGACACTGAAGTGGCCAAGAGAAACCCAACGTGCGGGGGCCAGGGAGGCTTTGGACTTCAGAGTTGAACCTGCAGCCACAAGCACTGAGGACCCGGCGAGACCCCCCAGCAGCAAAGGCCAAAAGAGGGAAATGAAAGGCGCTATATACGCAGCGCCCACTGATAGAGGTTCCCAAGGTGGCTCCTACTTCAGACGAGACAAACTTTAGTAATCCCGGGAACATTCAGAGCCGAAGAGCAGCAGAGCCACAAGCACACAAATGAGGCCGTCCGGCCATCACGTGACATCTCCAAAGCTGGGCCAATAAAGCGCCTTTCCAGGTGCCCACTCGGGGACACATCTCCACACAGGCCGCAGATGTGGAGGGTCGCGTCTGTCACGGCGCACTGAAACCCCCCGAAACTCAAAGGTGACAAAGGCGTGCCAAAAAAAAAAAAAAGGGGGGGGGGGTGGTGGTGGTTTAGACATTAAAAATAGAGCGCCTAACGCGACGTGCAATTAAACTCCTAAAAATAAAGCGGGGGTAAGGCCGCCCTCGAGTGATAAGAGACGCCGCACCAGGATGCGCCCAAGAGCCGCTCGACTCTGCACACTCCCAGGCCCTCTCTAGGCCGCACACCCCGCTCGCCGGCTCAGGCCGCGCCCGCACGTACGCCCTCCCTCCCTTCCTTCTTCCCTTCCCTCCTTCCCCGCTCCCCAAGCCAGGCGCCCCGTGTGTAAAGGCCGCTCACTCACCGCTCTCCATCTCGCTGCCCTTCTTGGCGGTGGGCGCGTTGCCCATGTTTCGAGTCCGGCTCGGATGCTCCCTCTCCCCGCGCTCCTCCTCCTCCTCCTCCTCACCGGCTCCGGGTTCGTGTCGCCTTCACTTTTTTCCTTCTCGCAGTAATCCACCGGTCCGGGATGGAGAAGCTCGGCTCTCCCCTTGCACCTTGTTGTGTCGTCCGGTTCGGTTCGCTTCCGCTACGGGCCGCCTGTCCCTTTTCCAATTCCCCCCGCTGCTGAGGCCCCCAGGCTGTCTCCCCCCCCGCCCCCCCGTAATTGAGGCTCTTGGACGGTTCCCCGCGCAGGCTGCCTACTCGCCTGCGTCCCCCCGAAGCGGCCACACCCCCTTCCGTAACCAAACCTGTTTCCGACCCGCTCTGCCGAACCCGATCGCGATCAGAACTAACCGATCAACAGGCCCCCCCCTAATCCGAAGGTTTAAGGCTGACGGAACTCCAGCCCTACAGACCGCCCGCCTCAAGGCGACGCTCATTGGCGGTTTCAAACATAATAGATGGCCACTCACCGCCACTGACTGGACACTCGTCTGGAAAGCCTGCAGTCGGCGCGACGCGATTGGATTGCAAGGCTCTATCAACAGAAATTGGGCCCGCCCTCTCACTCTACGGATAACGTCACCAATTATTTTTCTCCCATCTTCTCCCGCCTCCTTTTGGCATCGCCGGAATTTGATTGGTCGGTTAAAAGAGACTAACCTAGCAACCCTGTCATGGGAAAATATTTGATTTGCTGTCGGGTAGAAAAAAAAACAACAAAAAAAAAAAAACGACGAAGACGACATGGCCCCGATAACCCGCTCCCGGCTGGCTAATCCCTGATTGGCTGCGTGACGTCAGCAGGGAACTGCTATTTTTAGAATGTTGGTCAGAATTTAAGGCGCGCGGTGACCGGACGGCCGCGGAATATTAAAACGGGGAGAGAGACGAGCGAACGAGCGAACGGAAAGAAACAGACGAAGGAATACGCGGCGAGAAAGTGCAAGGGCTTGCGTGTAGAAGGACAACTCACTGCGTGCGCGTCATCCAGGCTACCAGTCGAGGCCTTGGGTGACGAGGACAATTCTGGTGTCCAGGGTGGCGGCTGTTATGACACTTGACTGGTCCAACCGGCCTCGTGCTTTGACTTGAGCAAAACTGGCCAGGCTTTCGTAGCAAGAGCCCCCAGGCCAGGAAGGAGATCTGTTAAAAGACATTTCATGGAGATGGGTGGGGGTCTCTAAGCAGAAACCTCAGCACCACCCTTAATTGTTCAACCAGCTGCCCCATAAAGTGACGATTTTGATCAGTTGCAGTCATTATGAAGAATGCGTGGAGGCTGCGGGTTCAATCTGTGAGACTGGGTGGGCCTCAGCACCTGCCAGCGCTCATTTCATTACCAGTTCAATTAAATTACTTAGTGGACTCTTTTATCCAAAGCGACTTACAAATTAGGTCAAGTTCATCAAGCAACATCAGACCGGGGGACTATCTGGGAACATGTGTGACAGGACAAGGGGACAATATCGACCATCTCAAGTGATGAGTGCAGACCAAAAACACAAGCGAGTTACAAGTCCAAGATAACAAAACCTAACGGGCAGAAATCCACCCCACAGAGGGGTCTTCAAACGCTTCTTGAACACATTAAGGGAGTCAGCACTTTGGATGGAGGTGGGCAGCTTGTTCCACCAGCCAGGAGCTATGCATGAATAGAGTCTGGACTGAGAACTGATACCACGCAGAGGTGGCATCACCAGACGCCGAGTGGCCAAGAAGAAGCAGGGGGCCTCCACATGGTGGTGACCCATTGACTACTCTGTAGGCCAGCATCATGGAACTGAACTGCTGTTGCTACAGGCAGCCAATGCAGTGACCTGTATGCCCACCTCAGCTGGTTCCTCTTAATTCCCACCGGTGTTCTTGAGTACATTCACCGTTAAAGTGCCTTGAGCATGGGAAAGGCGCTATATAAATAAAATGTATTATTATTATTAAGCTGAAAGAGTTCTGCTAGACGTCCTTCATCGGTGCCTTGGAGGACTGAGAAGAGCTGAATGAGGTCCCCCCCGCAGACCCTTCTGCTCAGAATAAACCGCTTTAATTCTCTGGGTCTGTCACAGCAGGACATGTCCTTCAGTCCCATAATGCACCTGGCTGCTCTCCTCTGCACGCCTTCAAGTAGAGTGGTGACCAGAATGGCACACAGGACCTCCAGGTGTGGTCCCACTGGCGCCCCCTACAGTCTGAGCCAGGTGTATGTCTGACAGGTTGTAGGATTTAGCCTGACATTGTCACTGTCCCTTGTTCTGCTGATGGTCGGCCGCAGACAGTTGGTTCTCCAAGTTCTCCTCGGCCCCTCTGCACAGTTTCAATAAACCCCATGAGTGAAGGATCACCTGAGAGCTTCTGTCCTGTTTCTAGTCAGAGTTGTACCGAGTGACTAGAAAAGGTGACAGGCCTGTTCCTCGTGCTGTTCCAGTGTTCCTCACACACTGAGCCCTGCTGGACAGGTGGTCCATCATCCAGGACACCACAGGCCCATCCAGCTCCATATCTCTGAGCTGACCCCTTAACAAGGATGGCTGGCTGGTACTGAAGGCACTGAGGAAATCACAAGGCCTGATCCTCATGATGTGACCAGCTTTGTGGGGCAGGCACCAAATGGCACCCTCCACTCCATTCTTTGGAAAACTGCAGTGGTCCGGGTGGTCTTTCACAAAAGGACACATATAGTCCAGGACGAGCCCCTCAGAGATCTTTAAGATGTAAGACATAAGGGGCACTGGTCAACAGTGATGAGCTGGAGTGGTGCCCACCTTACAATGCAGCACTTCTTTGCTGCCTTAGTGATGGACTGAGCAGGTGACGGGGACACCACAAAGTTGGGAAGGTGCTCAGAAGGGAAGGCGCTATATGAGGTTTGGATTTGGCGGGGATGGCCAGGTGTTCTGCTCTCTTTTGTGTGTATCTTTTAGGTGCCCCCTTTTGCAGTTCTGCTGGTTCCATTCTCACAGCGCCAAGCCCACCTCGTTTAGTGTTTCTGAGGCGTACTTGAATGGCCGACCAGTCACGTGCTGTGAGCGCACCCACGCCAACGCGTTAGGTGGCATTCCAAAGACATACCAGTGCAACTCAAATAAAGGTCAGCAGGAGGCGTGGCACCACCCTGTGAATGCAGCGCCCGAGGGGACGTATGCCTGTCACAATCGGGGAGGCACGGGGCGTGGCCAGCTCAGGGATTGGGGTGGGCATTCCTCTGGTCACCCAAAAGGCACCCCCAAAATAAGACTCCTGTAACAAGTCATCAGGACCTCAAGTCACCCCAACACCGTGTGCCCGTCATGAAGGGTCAGTTGCAGTGGGGCTAAGCTTGGCAGTGCCCAACTCTGCCCATGTGCCAGCTTGTGTGTCTGCATTGCCCCCAATGCTGCTAATGCACAAGGCCTGTTGCTGCAGAGGGCAGGGGCTCATTTAGTTGTGCCAGTTATGCCCGGCATCCAACCAGGAGCAGGTGAGCTCGCTGGGTCACAATGGCACCCTCACCTCTCTGCCCTGTTCATGTGGTGAGCTGCTTTTAGTTTTTGGTTCCCTGAATGTCTGAAGAGAAAGAAGATGAACTGGATTAGCTGATCACTCTGTTCCATATAGCGCCTTTCATAGTGAGCGCTAGTGCAAAGCACTTTAGAAGGAGATGAAGGCCGATGGCCAAGGAGGTGATTGGGACTTAAGGACACAAATCCTCAGGTGGTCTGAGTTATCTGAATAAAGGAGTAGACCAAAGGTCAGTGTAAGGCGCTATATTTCCCAGATGTCACCAGCCAAGCCAGGCCAGACCCTGTCTGCGACACATCGGGGTCCATGGCCACCACACTCACGGTGGGCTGCGTGATCACCTGATACGGGTTTTGTGAGCTCAGGTCAGCTTTCCACACGACCTCATTTAGGTGGAGAACCAGGAACCAAATATCTTTATAGCGCCTGTCACACTGAGACTGAGTGACGTGCACAGAGTCACATGGAGTTATCGACATGCTTGGGGACAGTCTGTCATTCAAACCCACCACGCTGCATTTAAAGTGTTCACCTTCAGGGGGAGCCTTGCACATGGGGGTCTGAATGTATGCATTACACAGTTGTGATGGCGGGCCACCATGATGTGCCCACGCAAACCTCCAATGCCATTAGCTGACTGTCCTGCCATCAGTTACTCCACTTCAGGAGTTCTTAGCATGTGACGCACTATATACAGTCCAGCTTGATGACCTCGCCATGTGACTTGTCCAGAGGTGGCGCAGTGCGGTGGGTGGTTACTGTGGCTGCCTTGCCAGTCAGAGTCGAGTTTGCGTGTTCTCTTCAAGTCCATCTTTTGGATGCCACCATTTGCTCCCCAGCCCCATTCACGTCTGCTTTGTGGACCTGCTGAGTCTAACTTGGTCCGGTGTGGGTCGCTTCGTACCACGGTCTGCCGTCTCGTGATGCCAAGGTGGGCTCTCTGCTGCGTTAGGTCCATTGAATGAATGAATGGCGTTCGGGAAAGTCGCCTGTAATAACCGCAGATGTCCACAAGATGGCAGCAATTCCCCGCTGACGCTTCGCTTCGGCTGAAGGTTCCCGGCGAGTCACCCCGCAGTCTACAGCGGACGGGGACCCTCGTGTGCATGTGGCGTCTATATAGCGCCTGTCAGCGTTTCTTTCGGTGGCTTTCACCTGCTCCTAAAGCTCTTTTTCATTTTCTTTTTTTTCTGATCAAATCCTGCATTTCCAGAAAAACGTAAACTTTTCAATCGGACCACATTCTTCGTGCCCCTTTGTCACCAACGCCCGCTGGCTGGGCGTGCACGAGGGGGTGTCACTCAGTCGCGGCACCTCGATAGGCGCGCGCACGCGGGGCTTGTGTTGTCACCTGCTGATCTGATCTGCGATCCCAAACACCGTCACCTTGGTCACCTCCGTCACCTCAGTGATATGATGAAAGGCGGCGCTGTCGGAGCCCCGGGCGATAATGGGCGCAAAACACACGGCTGTCACCCGCACGGCGATGCACTATCCGAATGGGACGCCCAAATGCCCCTGGGGTCTCACTCTAATGTTCTGTTGACTTTGTGCCCCATTCTCTCTTGGTCCCCCGTGCCACATTTTGTCCCACTTCGCTCTCTTTGTGTCTCCTGAGATCACCTGCTGCTCTCTTTTTGTCCCCTATATGTCACAATGTGTCCTGCTCTGTTTGTCCCGTGTCACCCACTGTACCTGCTGTGCCACTCGGCACACTCCTCTGCTCCATTATGCCCCATGCCCCTCCTATTCACCCATCTGTATGCCACCCTAGTGCCCTACTTTGTCTGCTGTGTACCCTGCTCAAGTTTGCCCTTTGATGCCCATATGTCCTTCATTGCTGTACCCGTTTATATCACCCTGTGGTAGTGTGCCCCTTGCCTGTCACCATTTGCCCTCTTAGCTCTGTTGTGGCCTTCTTGGGGCCCCTCAGGATCTCCCAAGGCCGTGTGCTACCCTATGTGTCACACTCTGTCACGCTCGCTTTGTCCCTGTGTCACCCACTCTAACCTCATGCTCAACACCCTGCTTTGCTTCATTTCGGCCCCCCTTCAATGTACCTCCACTCTCCCCCCCTCTCCTGTCTGTATGCCACTCTAGTGCCCTTGCCCTAATTTAGCCCCTGATGTACTGCTTTGTGCCCGCCTCTGGTTGCCACTCAGTACCCCACTCTATTCTGCCCCCCCAGTATCCACACCATGTCGTCAGGCAACACTCCGCAGGTGTTGTTGGCAACTCAGCCCCGTGAACGTGTCGGCTCTGTAATTATCTCCGACGTGGCCTGGAAACAAGGAGGCCGAGTGAGGCGAAGCCCCCCAAGTGCCCCCCAGGTGCGCCTTACCTTTCATGAGCTTGACGGCCACCTGCTCCTCGGCCTTGGCGGATGGCAGTCGCATTGGCGTTGCTGTCGGAGGTCCGTGCTCAGTGTGGCCCGCCGTCGGAGAGCACATAGCAGAGTGACGGAGGCGCGGCGCTGAAACCAGACACTACCCGCCGCTGAGGCTACGACCTTTGTCCGGCCGGGGAGAAAACAACGAGCATCCAGGAAAAATTCTGACGGGCGCATCAGGAAGGAAGGAGGAGATGACAGGTGAGGATTTACTGGGATGGGACGGCCCCCCCCCACACACACACACCCACTCGGGTGGCTTCCTTGTTGGTCACACGACTTGCTTGGAGACCGTGCCATCCTGTCAACAGGGATGAGGATAAGGAGGGAGGCGGAGGGACGAGCACAGGGAGCACCAATGTCACATGTCTGTCAGATGGCCCTCACGTTAGAAGAAAAAAAACAAAACACGTGATATAGCGCCTTTCACCCCACTTCTCACACTGCGTCCTCCCGTCACTCCCCCTCAACCCTGAGAATGTTGTCAAAGTGTCCCCTCACCTCCACCTTTTTTATAATATAGCGCCTTTCAGGGTAAGGGACACTGTGGGCTCCTCCTTAAGCACCAGGCCTCAGCACACCAAGGAGACCCCACAGACCGTGGGCTCTGCTGCAATGCACCACTAGAGGGCGGCCGGGTCCCAAAATGGACAGGTACAAGCTGAGTGGGGGGGGTCCCACCATCCCTAAAGAGTCGAGTGGTCAGCTGCAGTGTGCATTCTGTGTTTGTGGTGACAGGACTGTCCCCGAGTGCTGGAGCCAAGCAGACGTGTGTCACGAGTGAGCCAGTGACGGTGGGCCAACCCGTGAGCGGGCATACCCAACGGAGGATGGCGGGGAGTCAAACAAAATGGCCGCCCGCACCATCAATACGGACTGTTAGGGACAAGAAGAGAGGCAGACGAGCGGGGGGACCCGCTACCAGAGACGTCACTCGTATAGTGCCAGACACAGTCGATCAGCACCGGTGGTCCTTCGCTGCTTGGCGCTGCTTATAGTGAAGTACACGTGGAAAGAGAATGCGCCACCTGCCCACTCAGCCGGGTGGTAGGACATCAGTGGGGGTCCCCCCGAATTTGAGGGTCCTCGACGGTGTGGTGTCTGCTGTCGTCGGCCATTCCTCCTCCTCCTCCACACGTCCCGTCCTGATGCCCCCCTGGATTACCAACGTCGTTAGGATAAGCGGAGCCTGCAATTCTCCAAACGCTCGCCCGCTGCTGGCACAGTCCAAGATGACTCGGAGGGCGCGCCAAACTTCCTGCAGTTTCTTTAAACTGCGAACCTTCGTTCAGACATCCCGACGTGGTGGTCTACCTTCAGGGGGCTCGTGTGAGTGCCCGGCTGGACGTGGGGGGCTACGAGGTCCCTGATGAGATTTTGTTTTTTTTTTAAAATGGAATGAAAGGTCTGGCACTTAATGGTATCCTGGGTGAGCAGATTGGACAGCGAGGTGCCACTTGACCCCCGAGCCCACCCTGATGAGCTGCGGCTGGTCTGGGTGGGTCTTCTTCCACCTCCCCTTGTACTGCAGGGCCTCACCTCAGTGCTAGTGCGGTACTAGTTCAGGTACCTTATAACTGTGCCAACTTTGGATCAGATAACTGCCATGTTGGCACAACAGCACAAACACATGTAGAGAGCAGAAGTAAAGATGTCAGGGAGCCCCCCAAAAAAAGTGACATCACAGAATGACGTGCAGGACACCAGCGGCCTTATGGGTAGGGGAGCAGGAATGAGGCTAACTGGTGCGCCATCTCAGGATTTGCCATTTTAATGCTGGCAACACTTCGCCGCACATGACGGACCCCCTCTCGTTAGGAAGATAACTGAAGTGACCCCCCCCCCCCCCCCAATAGTAGCAGATGAGACAGTAATGGAAAAACAAACAAAAAAAAGAAAGGTGAAATTACCCCAAAAAAGGGGTTAGGACCCTCGGCTCAGTTAGCAGGCACCTCATCTTCACTTTCAACTCTTCTTGAAGGACCACCCTGCCCTGAAACGGGTGAATGTTTTACAGGAGGACATTTCAGCAGGCTGCCATCGTCAACTCACCATAAAGGGGGCACGTGAAAGACGAGACCTCACATCGCCATCCAAATAACGTGGTGGCACTAAAAGCAAGCGAAGACCAGGTGTGAAGAGAACTAAAGGGTCCCATTTGTGACATCGACCAAGCTGTGCCACCCCGAGACTGAAAAAGTCAAACAAGCAACTTCAGCCGTTTATTCAAAACAAAACAAAAGAATAAATCCTATGTACACATTAGTTTATGTTACAAAATCTTCAAGTGTACCCACCCACCCATAAGGGACAAGACTTTGGGAATTCCTTGGCATAAGTGCCAGCACCGCGTCCTAAAGGCCACTTTCTAATCCAAGTGCTCAGACGTCTGGGGTTTTTGACAACACAATTCACTGATGAGGAGGTTTGAAAACAAGAAAAATGACACCTCGGACCCCCCAAAGTGACAGGCACTCCAGAATACGGTCACCTCCGAGGGTTCAGGCCACTTGAGAGGAGGTGAGCAGCGAGTTGGGCACAGCCAAAGTGCTGCCAGGCCCTGGACAAACGTTCAGCGGGGTCGATGTTAAGGCAGTGCCAGGACAGGCCGGGGGGGTGTTTGGGGGGCTCGCCTACATGCAGTCCATCGAGTTCTCGGGCAGGATGCTCAGGCCAGCGCTCTTGGAAGGGGCGCAGTTTGGAGGCAGCATGGCATGGGGGGCAGGGTCGACATTTTCCACATCTTCCATCCTGTCCATGTTGCCTTCCCAGTTGATGTGAAACCTGGTGACACGAGGGTTAGAAGCCAAGATGTTCCTCTGGAGCTGAAAACACAAAAGAAAGCACAATGAGAGACGGGCAGCCCATCATCGGAGAGGAAGGACACAACGTGTCCGAAATTCTGTCAAGTGAACATCAACAAGTGCACCACAAAAAGCAGCAGAACTAAAGCAGGCCGAGGCCTGGCGTCGCCACCCTGTGTCATTCAAACCGAATCAGTCGTCAGGTCCACGGCCCGCACTGCCAGCCTTCTGTTCCACTCACGCCCAGACAGCCTCGGGACTCGGTGGTGGGGGTGGCACAGCTCAGCTCTCTTGGTGGCCTTGGCCAGGCGTTATGTGAAGTTGGGCCAGAGGAGGATTTCACCATTTACTCCAAACCTTCAGGGAGCTCCCACCACACTTCACTGCTGGCTGTGCACACTCATCCACGTCCCACTCTCCAGCCCCCCAAACACAGCACTTGCTGCCATCCGTTAATACCCTGCAGACTAAAGGCGCTGCGATTGTTGGAAGTGCCCCTCAATGGGCACGACTGGCCTAAAGATCTGAGCAGTGGCACAGAGGCAACGTCCCGAGACATTCACACCTTCACTCGCACAGTCAGGAGATCACAAGTGGATTCCTGATTAGGAGGAGCTCCACAATAAGGTAGGACCCCACAGGACCCCAACTTTTCAGAGGCGGTGGTCTGCTGCCAAACACTCGACACGCAGATCAGGGGTCACAAACGGTGAACAGAAGGCCTTCCCTCACCAGCAGTTCCACTCACGTACCTGCGTGTAGTCCGGCTTCAGTGGAGGGTTCTCTCGGAGCTCAGGGTCCGTGTACTCGTTATTCACGTAGTACCCCACCCGGATGAACTCCTGTCCACGGTAAGTGCAGGTGATCAGCACAACGGTGACTCCCACGGCATCGCTCTCTGGGATAAGACAAGTGTTTGGAGCGTCGGCCTGAAAACAAAGACATTCATAAAACACTTTCAGAGTCGCTCGGAACTCCTTTAGCAATTTCAGAAAGACACGGCGGACACATCTGCTCGGCTGTGTCCCGAGGGCCCAGTAATCTCACATCCTCCACTACCTCTACGACATGACCACCGATGGTGAAGGTTTGCCTCTCGAAGCCCACCATCATCATCATCATCTCCCCTGCGGACAGCCACTAGACGCACACATCTGGTCGTCAGCTTCGTCCAGTGGAGCAGGCGAGGGAGGACATCGGCAGGTCTGCTGGAATGTCACTCTCACCGCCAGCGTTTGAAGGAGGCCTCGGGCCGCCACTTTACTGTTAACTACAAACAAATCGCAGGCCCACCTCAACGCAAATCAGCTGCGCTCTCTTTAAACAAGTCGGTGCCTTTCTACGCACTCGGCGTGTAATTAGCAAGGTGGAAAGCTTGTACAGTCAGAAGAAAAAGTTTGGGACCCCCTCTTCATTCTTTGGACATGTGTTTCTCATTGGCTGAACTTCCTTTTAATATCTGACACGCCTTATGGACACAGTAGGATTTCAGCAGTGACATTAAGTTTATGGGATTAACAGAAAATATGAAATATGCATCATAACAAAATTAGACAGGTGTATAAATGTGGGCCCCCCAACAGAGATATGACATCAATACTTAGCTGAAGCTCCTCTTGTCCTCTAGACGCTGTCCTCCTGTAGCCTTTGAGGAGTGTCTGATTCTGGATGAAGGTATTGTTGACCATTCTTCATACCAAATCTCTCCAGTTCAGTTCAATTTGATGGACAGCCTGCTTCAAATCATCCCATAGATTTTCGATGATATTCAAGTCAGTGGACTGTGACGGCCATTCCAGAACATTCTACTTCTCCCTGTGCATGAATGCCTTTGTAGATTTCCAACTGTGTTTTGGGTCATCGTCTTGTTGGAATATCCAACCCCTGCGTAACTTCAACTTTGTGACTGATGCTTGAACATTATCCTGAAGAATTTGTTGATATTGAGTTGAATTCATCTGACCCTGAAACTTGAACAAGACCCCCAGTCCCTGAACTGGCCACACAGCCCCACAGCATGATGGGACCTCCACCAAATGTGACAGTAGGTAGCAGGTGTTTTTCTTGGAATGCGGTGTTGTTCTTCTGCCATGCAAAGTGCTTTTTGTTCTGACCAAATATTTCCATTTGTGTCTCATCAGTCCAAAGCACTTTGTTCCAAAATAAATCTGAGTTGTCTAAATGAGCATTGGCATACAACAAGCGACTCTGTTTGTGGTGTGAGTGCAGAAAGGGCTTCTTTCTCATCACCCTGCCATACAGATGTTTGAATTGTAGAACGTTGTACAGATACACCATCTGCAGCCAGATGTTCTTGCAGGTCTGTGGCGGTGATCTGTGGGTTGTCTGTCACCATTCTCACAATCCTGCCTGTTCATATGCCACTCCTGGATTTTTCTTGGCCTGTCAGACCTGCTGGGTTTAACAGCACTGTGCCTGTGGCCTCCATCTCCTGATTCCATTCCTTACAGATACAGAAACTGACAGTTTAAACCTCTGAGATGGCTTTTTGTAGCCTTCCCCTAAACCAGGAGACTCAACAATCTTTGTTTTCAGATCTTTGGAGAGTTGCTTTGAGGATCCCATGCTGTCACTCTTCAGAGGAGAGTTGCGATTGACCACCTTAAATCCCTTTATATCTCCTGATTGGACACACCGGTCTATGAAGTTCAAGGCCTAACGAGCTCATCTACCAATCAGCATTGAGCAGTGACAGGCATTCAAATCAGCACAATGACAAGGGGACCCACATTTGTGCACAGCCAGTTTTTCACATTTGATTTCATTTCATACAACTAAATACTGCGTCACTAAAAATCTTTGTTCAGAAAACACCGCAGTACTCCTAGGAGATGACAGACAGACCACCGTTATCTTATATGTTGAAAGGAGAGTCCATTATGAGGCCGAGAGGGGGTCCCAAACTTTTTCATATGACTGTATTTGCATCGGCTGTGGCGCTCCAACACTGAGGTGATTTTAAATCGAATAATAATGTAAGGCTTCAAATCGTTCCTCCCCCACACTATGCGACTCTTCAATTCCACCCAGGGGGGTAAACGTTAACATTATATAAAGTTATTGTCTGTTATACCTGCATTGTTATCACTCTTTAATTTAATATTGCTATTATTAGTATGCTGCTGCTGGAGTCTGTGAATTTCCCCTTGGGATTAATAAAGTATCTATCTATCTATTATATAGTGCCTTTCACTCTATCTATCTTCTGTTAATCCAATAAACTCAACGTCACTGCTGATATCCTACTGTCTCCATAAGGCATGTCAGATATTAAAAGGAAGCTCAGCCAATGAGAAACAAAAATCCAAGGAATGAAGAGGGGTTCCCAAACTTTTTCATAGGACTGTAAATGCACACCCGTCCACCTCTCAAATTGTACGAGTGACCGACCATTCAGTTCCCAGCACACCCACGGCAATCCATGAAGACCTCTCTCAGATCACAGGAGCAGGACTTAGTGTCAGTACGCTGCGCCCTCTTTTCATGTGTCCTGGAAGGTGACAACCGTTTCACAAGTCACGTATCTTGTTCAGATTAAGGAGAAGCACCTCTGAGTGCATATTAAGTGGCGTAGAGTCGATAAATTCAGATAAACTACCACCTCAATGCAGGGCACACTAAAGTGCATATTTCACGTCTCCGGGATGTGTGGGGAAGCCCATGTAGACTAGAAACCCCTGCAAACAAAGAAGGAAAATGCAGGCTCTACAGAGTTGTGGCCAGGCTGGGATATGAACTTAGGGCTCTGAAGAAGCTGCAAGTGCTAACTGCTGAGCCCACTAACTTCTGGGACCTGAAGAGGCCACAGGAACTGATAAGCCAACAAAAATCTGAACATTGAAACGTACCAGCACAAATTTTAAACTGTTTTGGTGAAAGCATTGAAATTGGGAACATTGGGAAAAGCCCAGCAGATGCACTAAATAAGAGACCTCCACCCAGTATGAAAGTCTCCTATCAGTGCCAAGGCGAATTAAACAAATGTGACTCTTTAAAACATGCCCGGATAGGTGTGATCCATAATCAAGTTCAGTTTTATTGAGTCGAGTTCATATAAACACTAAGAAGGTGCATCCTAAGCCAAGAACCACCAGCATTTCAAGTGTGTGCACGTTTAGGCTTCATTGTGGTTGTATCAGCGCACGCTCCAAAACCTCCAGTCTACAGTTTAGGCTTTGTGCGTTCAAATCCGCCTTCTGACACTGCATGGCCACCAGCAGGTCACTTCACCTGGCCATTCTAGTGACCTGGAAAACCAACAGGAATGTAAACAGACAACTGTATGTCAAAGGAGGTGTGCTGCCTTGGATAAAAGCACCAGCCAAAATGACGACAGTAGGTGCGTTTACACTGCGCACACAGAGCTACACACCCAATTAACTACAACATCTTGATTAATCGATCGACCCCCCAGCATGGAGGCTGAGAAAAACTTATGCTGACTAAAATTGTAGAAAAATGTGGTATTATGTGCGGGCTATCTGGATAGGAAGATCAGACAAGAAGAATAAAATGCAGTTTATGAATTGTGAAGCCCAGTTAGATTTTGATGGGCAAGAATTACCAACCTGAAACACAAACATGTGCCTTCCAGCCGGGACAGGACCCACCAGCACAGAATCCAGTGTCTGGTCATACTCCTCACTTTCAGCTGAGCCAACGTATATGATTTTCCACTCAAGATCTGCAAATAAAACATGATGTGCAATCAGTGAAGAAAAATGTTCACAGAAAGCGACGGAGTAGTTGGTTACATTTGACAAACATTTCCAAAATAAAATCACAAAAAAAAAAAAAAAGACAGCAAATCCAGCCAGCAGCTACACAACCTGCACTCTAGAATAAGTAATCCACCTGAGGGTGACATTATTGGGCTCTGCCAGCACACAGACACGAGACCATCTAGGAAAAGCTTGGGTTGCTGCTGGCGCAGGTGCCGGTACTGCCAGCATGGGCACTACCCCTGTGGTCTGGGTATGAATCCCAATGCCAAGTGCGATGACGGGTCAAGAGAGACCTAAAACTGAGGCATCTCTCTGTGGTCACAAAAGATCCCCAAGCATCCTTCAAAGAGAGTACGGTGCACTGAGATGTCCTGTCTAAACTGCCCATCACGGCCCCGTCCATCCTGACCCCCTAATCACCCCCTGCCCCTTAACTCTCTATCATATCTTCACCCCTAATAGCTAATGGGGAGTGTACTGGCACAAGAATTGCTGACTTCGTACCATCCACATGGTGGGGGTTGAAATAGCGCCCCCCCCCCCTTCGTAAAGTGCTTTGACTATAATTACTACATAAAAAAATATTAAAACGAGTAAGTGTAAAGGAAAATGAAATTTTAAAAACCGACCCCAGAATACGCGCACCCATTGAATTTCCCAGCCTATGTGGTATGGGGGCGATCCCTCACACTTTCAGCACCAGGGACAATTGGAGCTTTAGCCTTCTCCCTTCGGCTTCCCCTCGCACCACAAAAGCGCGCACGAGTGAAACTGTCCCTTGTCACATTGCCGGTTTTGATGACGGACTTGACAGCTCACCGTGTCACAGACTCCTCTAAAGAGAAGAACGTTGAAGAAGCCGAAGACCCGGCACGACAAACTACGCATCCCTTCTCCTATTCCGAACACAGAAGAGACTAAAGTGGATAATCCTATTAAAAAAAAAAAATTAAACGCAAACATAAAAACCTGCTCAGAAAAAGGCCTGCGCTGCACCCCTGCCTGTCATGTTTTTTCTTCTTCAGAAGATTCGAGCCAATAAGAACCGTAGACTCCCTTAAGTGGGCGGTGCCAATATATCCCGCCAGCCAATCGACGCACAGATAAAACCACCAACTAATATTCCCTCTCGACACTCTTTAAGTGCCCGCCGGCGCCAAAATTTGAACCTTTTCCACCAAGCACGTTTTCTTGGCATAAATAAAAAAACACATTTAGTCAATTATTGAAAAGCGCATCGATAAACAGCCAGTGGGCAAGTCCGTTAAAACAAATTCGTTAGTAGAAGTCTGGTAAATGTCACATGCTTTAAACACAAGCGCATTTCATTTTTGATTACTTTTAATTGTGAAGTTGCAAATAAGACAGCCTCAGCAAACTTCTTCGTCGTTTAGCTCAGCTTGAAGATTGTCACTTTATCGATCACGTGGGAAATTCAAGCACCAGTAGCCAGGAATTTATTAAGTTAAATACAAACAGTTAAGTATATTTACTACACAAATACTGTACAAATAATACAACCACAGTACACTAGATGGTACATACAATAAAAGAAACGTACGCCGACCCCAAGCTAGGCCGGCACAACCAATCCACGCGGTTAAGTCGACACTTCAGTCTGACGGAAGCTACCTACTTACAATAACAGTAAAAACGGACTTGTTTTCTCAAGAATAGTTGTTAGCAAATATCCGACTTCACCGAAAGCGCCAAACAACCCGAGAACGGCAGAAAGCCTCGCTCGTCCGCCCGCCCTCTTTCACTTATTGCAGTCCCAACCCTTATTTCCCAATTTTTTGTCTATCTCGACCCACTACTGAAGAGAATGAGTAAGTTACCAAACTCTCACCTTCGGGCAAGTCCTCCATACACTCAAATGTGATCTCGAACTGGAAAGGGTTGCCAAAGGGACTCGGGTTGTCCAGGACCGCCACATTCAGCACTTGAACCTTCGCCATTTCTCCACCCGCTCACACTCCAGTTGACGCCACAGGCCAGGAATAACTTGAGCTGTTACCTCTACTTCAAGACTCCGTCGTCTCTCTCCTTTTGTTGGACAGGCAGCGGCACAACACACGGCGTCAGACTTTCAGGCCCGCACTCGCCTTGAATCCAGCAGCACTTTCCAAGGACCGCGTATAGCCGAGCTCCTTTATTTAAATAAAACCCGTTAGGCGATTTTCCTTTCATCCACAATCTGCCTGTAATCACTCTGCGGACTTTCTCCTGCGGATCGTGTCCCTTTAAACTCGAGCGTTTCTGTGGAGGCACCCTGCGCCCGTTAGCCGCCCTGCTCGTTGTAAAGGCTCTCCCGCCAGCTGGTTCAGAAGCGCCTCCACGAACCCGCCAGATACGCAGGCAGCAAGTCACGCCGATTGGCTGAGGCGGACAAAAAGAGAAACTGCGCCTGCGAGCGCAACTGGGGGGTGGGGGCAATAACACAGCGTCTAGCGGATTGGCCGAACGTGCATTAAGCTGCCGATGAAAAGCCAATAACCGTGCTAAGAGCGCTGAGCAGGCGGGAGAGGACTATTGCGCAGCCTCAAAGGCCGGAACTACAATACCCGTCACATAAGATGTAGTGCGCAGGTCCGGAAGTGAGATTAGACGAAGTAAAACTACATTTTTGTGTCTTCCCGTAGGAGATCCGTGGCCACTGCGCTCTTCAGGAACGGGCAAAGGTTAAAATCCTTCATGTAGATATCGAAGCATGCGGATCTACCTATGATAGATTATTTATTCATTTCCTAAACAAATAACAAAGCAGGCGTATTTCTTCTCGATGGAAGTCCCAGGATAATCTATTCATCAGTTAGTGGTATGCCTGATTGAGATGTATGGAAAGGCAGCCTTCAGCGGAAAGTTTCATACAAGAACGTTATAATAAACGAATAAGCTTTGTGTGCAGCCCTTTTAGTAAAGAACGTGTTTTATACGCTAATCAAGAATTTATAGACCGGTTTTATATTGCAGTTAAAGATTATTTATGCAATTCTCAGTCATTTTTTTTTACTAATAATATTTCTTATATTTACATTATTTAGCAGACGCTCTTATCCAGAGTGACTTACAACAGTGTTTGTTAGTTTTTTGTTTTTTTTTTCGCATACCCCATGGGGTCAGAGCGCAGGGTCAGCCATTGTACAGCGCCCCCTGGAGCAATTACAGGTTAAGGGCTTTGCTCAAGGGCCCAGCAGAGTAGGATCTGTTTTGGCACTGACGGGGATTCGAACCGGCAACCTTCAGGATACCAGCGCAGATCCTTAGCCTCAGAGCCACCACTCCAGATTGACACTCTGCCTCTGAGGTAGGGATCTGCACTGGCAATCGGAAGGTTGCCAGTTCAAATCCCATGAACGCCAGAAGTGACTCTGCTCTTTGGGCCCTTGAGCAAGGCCCTTAACCTGCAATTTCTCCGTCCTGGGTATGACATTAATCAGCATCCAGCCCTGCATGTAGGCCCTCTAACCTGCAGGGAAAACCTGGGGTTTGGTGGCAGAATTGGCACTCCAGCCACCATAAAAAACTCCCACTGCTCCATTCCACCTGAACTGGTGTGGCGCTGAGGTGTCACCCGTCGCATGGCTGCACTCGGGTCCTAATCTGGGACCTTGAGGTGGTTTGTCATGTGGTGGGTGCAGCAATGCGAGATAGGGTTCAGACTGAGAAAAGTTTATAAGTCTTTCAATAATTAAGGTTTAGACCTCAAATGTAACAAGAGATTCACATCAGGAATTCCATTCTCATATCTCATAACTTGAACATTCTTATATATTTGAACGTTGCTTTTACAAGTCCCATACCAAATGGTACATAACAGGTCACGACGTCTGAGGCCAATGGATTTCATACAGTGGGGCAAAAAATATTTAGTCAGCCACCAATTGTGCAAGTTCTCCCACCTAAAAAGAGGAGAGAGGCCTGTAATTTTCATCATAGGTAGACCTCAACTATGAGAGACAAAATGAGAAAAAAAAAATCCAGAAAATCACATTGTCTGATTTTTGAAGAATTTATTTGCAAATTATGGTGGAGAAAAAGTATTTGGTCAATAACAAAAGTTCATCTCAATACTTTGTTATATACCCTTTGTTGGCAATGACAGAGGTCACACGTTTTCTGTAAGTCTTCACAAGGTTTTCACACACTGTTGCTGGTATTTTGGCCCATTCCTCCATGCAGATCTCCTCTAGAGCAGTGATGTTTTGGGGCTGTCGCTGGGCAACACGGACTTTCAACTCCCTCCAAAGATTTTCTATGGGGTTGAGATGTGGAGACTGGCTAGGCCACTCCAGGACCTTGAAGTGCTTCTTACGAAGCCACTCCTTCATTACCTGAGCGGTGTGTTTGGGATCATTGTCATGCTGGAAGACCCAGCCACGTTTCATCTTCAATGCCCTTGCTGATGGAAGGAGGTTTTCACTCAAAATCTGACGATACATGGCCCCATTCATTCTTTCCTTTACACGGATCAGTCGTCGTGGTCCCTTTGCAGAAAAACAGCCCCAAAGCATGATGTGTCCACCCCCATGCTTTACAGTAGGTATGGTGTTCTTTGGATGCAACTCAGCATTCTTTCTCCTCCAAACACGACGAGTAGAGTTTTTACCAAAAAGTTCTACTTTGGTTTCATCTGACCATATGACATTCTCCCAATCCTCTTCTGGGTCATCCAAATGCTCTCTAGCAAACTTCAGACGGGCCTACACACGTCTGTCACTGTAGGATTTGAGTCCCTGGTGGCGTGGTGTGTCACTGGTGGTAGCCTTTGTTACTTTGGTCCCAGCTCTCAGCAGGTCATTCACTAGGTCCCCCCGTGTGGTTCTGGGATTTTTGCTCACCGTTCTTGTGATCATTTTGACCCCACGGGGTGAGATCTTGCATGGAGCCCCAGATCGAGGGAGATTATCAGTGGTCTTGTATGTCTTCCATTTTCTAATAATTGCTCCCACAGTTGATTTCTTCACACTAAGCTGCTTACCTATTGCAGATTCAGTCTTCCCAGCCTGGTGCAGGTCTACAATTTTGTTTCTGGTTTCCTTTGACTGCTCTTTGGTCTTGGCCATAGTGGAGTTTGGAGTGGGACTGTTTGAGGTTATGGACAGGTGTCTTTTATATTGATAACGAGTTCAAACAGGTGCCATTAATACAGGTAACGAGTGGAGGACAGAGGAGCCTCTTACAGAAGAAGTTACAGGTCTGTGAGAGCCAGACATCTTGCTTGTTTGTAGGTGACCAAATACTTATTTTCCACCATAATTTGCAAATAAATTCTTTAAAAATCAGACAATGTGATTCTCTGGATTTTTTTTTGTTCTCATTTTGTCTCTCATAGTTGAAGTATACCTATGATGAAAATTACAGGCCTCTCTCATCTTTTGAAGTGGGAGAACTTGCACAATTGGTGGCTGACTAAATAATTTTTTGCCCCACTGTATGTCATTCCAACAGATGGCGTATCACAAACATTTGTAGCAATGCATTTTATTAGTACAAATGCTTGTGATGCGCCATCTGTTGGAATGTGAACTGCCTTTTATTACTACACTAGCAAAATACCCGCGCTTCGCAGCGGAGAAGTAGTGTGTTAAAGAGGTTATGTAACCATATATATACATAAACATATATACATATATATACATATACACATCCACATATACATATATATATACACTAGCAAAATACCCGCGCTTCGCAGCGGAGAAGTAATGTGTTAAAGAGGTTATGAAAAAAAAAGGAAACATTTTAAAAATAACGTAACATGATTGTCAATGTAATTGTGTTGTCATTGTTATGAGTGTTGCTGTCTTTTATATATATAATATGCACACACACACACATAAACATATATATACATAAACATATATATATACATATCTACATATACACATATCTACATATACATACGTATACAGTATACACATCCACATAAACATATATATACATATACAAATTTACATATCTACATATATATATATATAGACATAGATATATACATACATACATTCACATATATATATATATATATATATATAGTATATATATACATATGTACTTATTGGCTCCTGTATTTAGGATATAGCAGGTTGGATAATGGACGGATGGACATCTGTATGCATAGCCCTATTTGCCCATTTTCGTTTTTTTTCTTTCTTCAGTAATATTTCAGCAAACCCGGAGCTTGTCAGTTCAAATCGTGTTACTGACACCACTGTGTGACCCTGAGGAAGTCACTTCACCTGCCTGTGCTGCAAAAAACAAAAGTAATGTAACAAATTGTACCTCAGATGTTGTAAGTTGGTGGAATAAAGGCATAAGTCAAATAGATAAATATGTATTATACACATAGGAACTATTCATTTATTTTCAGTTAAGTCATCTGCAGCAAACTTTTATAAATGAGTGTTTCTCCTTTTTAGATAGTGCAAACTGTTTCTTCTTTATTGACGTTTTCTCTTGGAAAGCTTTTTTCATTTCATTGAAAATGAAAGCAGCAGCTGCCAAAATATGTAGCTTTCTCATTAATTTTTCAACATTGTGTAAAATAAATGTATAAAGTAACATAAAAGGTTTAAATACTGGTTATTCTTTTACACTAAAATATTACTAAAGAGATACAAAAAAAGTAAAATGGATATGTTCTTTTTCTTTAAGGAGATTAAATATTACTGAAGAAAGAAAAAAAAAATTAAACAGCCAAATGGGGCTATGCATATGAACTTAAAAGGTTTAAATAAAACAGAAATATATATTTTATTTTTACTTGGTTAACTTGTGGAGGGTGTATCCTGTAGCAAAGCCCTAACTGTTTTCGTGAAAGCCCGTTTCAGTCAATAAGTCTTATGTGTGTGTTTATGTATGTGTGTATATATATGTAGATATGTGTATATGTAGATATGTATATATATATGTATATGTATATAAATGTTTATGTGTGTGTGTATATTATATATATAATATATATATATATATATATATAAAAGACAGCAACACTTATAACAATGACAACATAATTACATTGACAATCATGTTACGTTATTTTTAAAATGTTTCCTTTTTTTTTCATAACCTCTTTAACACACTACTTCTCCGCTGCGAAGCGCGGGTATTTTGCTAGTATATATATATATATATATATATATATATATATATATATATACATACATATACACACATACATGCAGTTTCAATAACATAGAAATCAATATAAATATTAACATCATTATCATATGAGAATATGACGTAATATATAAGAAGCACATTTCATATAAATATAAATTATTAAACAGTAAAATCTTCTGTAATTTGCTACCGTGGCAATTTGTGTGTCTGTCCAGGATTTTAAATCACCTGTACCTCGCAAACCGTTTCACCTATTGACTTGAAATGTGGTACACATATAGTACGTCACGTCTACTATCCGCTTTATGGGTGATGATTGTATTACTCTTTTTATCTTTATTTTATTTTATTGTAGAATCAACTCCTATCTGCGCACAGCAGGGCGGCCGTGGGCAGATGCGTATGGTGTATTCACTCCATGTTATCGTGCATTGCGCTGTCACTGGTATTTTGATAAAAGAATTTGAACAACATATAAGAAGCGTATAAATTATTAAACAGTAAAACATTAACATTTAAGAAGTAAAGTTACATTAAGTACTACTGCAGTGCCTTCGGGTATACCTCATTTTTTGTTTGTCCATTACATGCTTAAATGTATACATTTTTTGGTGTACCTACCCGAGAACACGCGACATATAACCGAGCGTGGGAGAAGCATGGATTTTAAACACGCGTTGAGTTCATCTGCTGGTCTCCCTCGTGGAATAACTGGTAATGTTTGAATAAAATCTACAGCGAGTAAAACGACATTACCTCTTATTTTTTTTTTTACGATCTCTGAGATGTTGCTTTTTTCGGTTCAAGGCTTCATAAGCTCTTTTATGTTGTATGGTGTACTTATCCCAAACCATCATCTTTGAATGTTGCAAGACTTTCGCCTTGTATGTAGATCGGGGTAATTACATTCATTCCATTCCTAGTCTGAATCACAATCTGATTGTATGGGTGGTTACCTGGCACTGTAGGGTTGCCACCCGTCCTTTAAAATACGGAATCGTGCCGCGTTTGAGAATGAAATTGCGCGTCCCGTTTTGAATCAATACTGGACGGGATTTATCCTGTATTTTTTTTATCATTTTTTTTTTAAAGCAGCGTCTCATGCAAATCATCCCACACGCATTTTATGAAGATGCCTCCTTTCCTACTTTTGATTGGGTAATACTTGATGTGATCGTTAGTTTGATTGGTGTTTTTAACTGTCCAGTGAGGAGGGCGTGTCTTTTAAGTAGAGTCTGGAAAGTGTTGGCACTGAGATGTGGCGTCAGCGCCAGAGTTGAAGCCCCTAATGTTGCGGTCAGCAAGTCGGCTAACATCCGCCATGTGCCGTCTTTCAGTTGCGAGAAGCAGATCATAGAATGGTTGAAACTGTTGCCCCTAATGTTGCGCCACGGCGTGTGGTTCGTTTATACCTCGCGTCTTCTCATTAAACTTTTATCTCGCGAATATGTTATTGCAATCCGCAGCGGGAGCGTTTCTATAAACTTAATTTAAACTTACGTTTTACACCGTGCTTTGTTTCCCTTATGAACATGCTTGTATGCTTAAGTCGCTCCGTTCTCAATTGTTTAATTAATTTTTTGCTGTTCGCTGTTTGCGGCTCTTCCTCCATTTCCCCCTACTTCGTTCTTTTATCTCGCGAATATGTTATTGCAATCCTTAATGGGAGCGTTTCAATAAACTGATTGAAAATAGTTTTGCATTTACCTTTTTAGTAAAAGGCGAGCTTTTAAGCCTGAGAAATCACCCCGTAAATGCACACGTTTAATTGCACATGTGTTAATATGTATGGTTACACAGTACTAAAAGACACTGAAAAACGTCAGTTACCTTTCTTCCCGCGTTTGATAAAAGGTGAGCTTTTAAGCCTGAGAAATCACCCCGTAAATGCACACGTTTAATTGCACATGTGTTAATATGTATGCTTACACAGTATTAAAAGACAGTCAAAAATTAACATCATTTACCTTCGTTCCCGCGTGTGACTCGTGCTGTAAATCTCTTCCTTGTTTTTAGTTCACGTGATTACGTAGGAGGCGTGATGACGCGATACGTGACTCCGCCTCCTCCATTACAGTGTATGGACAAAAAATATGTTCCAGTTATGACCATTACGCTTTGAATTTCGAAATGAAACCTGCCTAACTTTTGTAAGTAAGCTGTAAGGAATGAGCCTGCCAAATTTCAGCCTTCTACCTACACGGGAAGTTGGAGAATTAGTGATGAGTGAGTCAGTCAGTCAGTGAGTCACTCAGTCAGTCAGTGAGGGCTTTGCCTTTTATTATTATAGATGCACTGCAAATGTTCACGCTGAGGTCTGTGCTGATTACTTTGATTTCACTGGAGGAGCAGAGGCTGTGAGTCGTGATCTTCTTGGCTCAGTGGTATCATTTCTGGTTATCCGAGACTGCGGTTTTCACTCCAGACGTTTTCAGGTGTGTTTCAGTGCTTTAGACTTTGCACTTTCAATCCTTTTGCTTTCTTTTCTTGCCTGCATTTCTGGCTCAGTTTGGTATTTGGTTTTATTGGCTTCTTGGTCTTGACTTTGGTTTGTTTCATCTTCTGACTCCAAATCAAATCCTAACTGCCCCCTCATCTCGGTAGGTGGGACATTTGTGTCCTTCAGCATTGAATTTTTCTCAGAGCTGGTTGATGGTGCGGCATTACAGTCACATGGTTGTTGTGCTTGTCACAGTGTGACGTCATCATTGGGTGCCCATAAAGTGAGGTGGCACACATGAGCTGACATCTAAGTTTGTGAGAAAATCCTTTAAACGCGTCTGGTGAATGATCCCGTGTGGCCTCTCAGTTGTAAGGCTCAGCTGCTGACCTTTTCCTTTGACTTGGCTGAGCTTCTTCAGTTTATTTCAGTCCTTCTGGCTTTTGGCTCTTTGCTCTTTTGTTATCCTTGTCACACCACGAGGCTCTCCTTAATGGCGGGGGAAATGTCTGTAAAAAATGCATAACGGAAGGCCGAGTTGAGTTTGTGACTGGCGGTACTGGGAATGACTGACTTCTGAGAGCAGCAAGAGAAGTGCAATCAGACAGAGAAGAGTCAGACCTGGGAGACCAAAAGAACACAATGAACATGGAGCCTGAGACAAAATCGAGGTGAGAAAAACGAAGCAGGAGGTCACACTGGGAAAGAGGAGCTAGCAAAGATTTAGAAAGAGCCACCAAACGGGGGCGGAAATGCACCGGAGTCCTTAACCGCATCACGCCGATCGCCAACGGGTCACGACCTCTGAGGCCACGCCCTTGACGACACGAATGGCATGCGATCATTAACAATTCAAAATGGCCGACAAAATACAATACAATACAATTTATTTTTGTAGAGCCCAAAATCATACAAGGAGGGCCACAATGGGCTTCAACAGCCCCCCAGCCTTGACTCTCGAAGAAGACAAGAAAAACTCCCAAAAACAAAAATGGAAGAAAGCTCAGGAAAGGCAGTTCAAAGAGAGAGCCCTTTGTAGGTAGGTTAGGGGTGCAGTGGGTGTCAAAAAGAATACAACACAACACACAAGTCACCCTCAATACAGTATAAAAACACAAATATCACAAGGACAGAGCAGAACTCAACAGTAGATGATATCCCATAATAAGATTTGGATTTGTTCAGAGAGTCCTGGAGACCTCAGCCATCAAGCTGCCTCCCCCTATTGGCCATTCCACAGCTGACTCCGTGCTGGGCCATCCAATCCGATGAAAGGACTCCTCTACCCGACGATTCCTGCGATCCTCCATCAGAGATGACTTTACCTTAGGCAGGCAGAACAACTTGGCAGGTTTGAGTACCGAGAAGAGAAACCGAAAAGGTGAGGGTTAGTAGCAAGTTACAACTGTCATGTGACTTCTGCTTTAGTGCTAATGACAGTTAATCAGCAGCTCTAGTCAGGGTGTGCTAAACTGAAGTCGTGAGAGACAGAAGGGGCATCTCTTATAGTAGCAGGCAGACCACTCCACAGTTTAGGTGCCCCCTGTAACTAAAAGCTCGACCGCTCATTGTTATTTTATTAATCCTTGGACTCCTAAGCAGACCGCCATCTTGAGATCTTAATGTGTGCTCAGGTTTGTAAGTCGTGACAAGTTTAGATAAGTAAGCAGGACCTCGGCCTTTTAATGCTTTAGATGTTAAAAGGAGGCTTTTGAAACCTGTGTGATGATGCGGGTTTGGCTCCACGCTCCCCTCTGTTAGGGAGCCCTTGAACCCAACACCGTCGGTAATGTCACCGATGAGCTAGACATTGAGGCAATAACAATGAGCAAGGGGATGATGTAATAAAATAAAGGTGCAAAGTGCTTTTATTTAAAACAGTCAAAACAGTGTCCAAATCAAGTGCAGGCAAAGTTCAATAAATAAATAAGCAATCCATAAAACAAACGTCCAGTGGGGTTAAAACCATCCATAAATAAAGCCTTTAAAATCAGAGGTTAAAAATACAGTCTCTCACTCCCTTGTTATTCTCTGGCTTACCTCCATCACTCTCTCCCTGGCGCACCCATTGTTCTCTCCCAACAGCCACGAGCTCCTTCAGTCAACCTCCATCTTGGCCTCCAAATGGACATCACTGCCAGAGCGGCGAGGTTGGCTATCCTTCCATGATCTTTCGCACACCCGTAGTCGCTCCTCAGATCAAATGGGAGGACACCTCTCCTGCTCACCCCACTCACTTGCCTTCAGTGGGACGACCCAAACGCTCCTTAGCGGGGCCACAGCTCGTTCTGTCTCTACTATAGGTGGCCAGATCCTCCCACCTAGACTGCCTTTTCCCGTCATTTAACCTCCATTGTCAACATTTTCTGTCGATCCTTCCGTTTCTCTTCCACCATTTCTCTCTCTCCTAACCGTCTCGGGCTTCTCTATATATGCAGAGAGGACATGGCAGCTGCAGCACATTAGCCCCAGGAACAATCAGGGATGTGGGCAGCCTCTGACCTGCGCACTGACACTGCAGATCGCCCTGCGGCTCGCTACAGCCACCACGCCCCCTCGTTAAGCCGCGAGCGCAGTGGTTATTTATTTAAAAATGAACTGGCCTTTGCTGGGAGAGCTGTGCACCCATAACACCACAATCTGCCCTAAACTTAACCGGGCGCAGGTGTAGGGACGTGAGGACTGGGGTGATGTGTTTGTATTTTCTTGTTCTTGTAATAAGACCTGCAGCAGCATTTTGGATTAACTGGAGGCTGAATAAAGAACAATTTAAACATTCAGTGAACACCACACTGCAGCAGTCAATCCTACTAGAAATAAATGCAGGGATTCATTTCTCAGAATCCTGTTTATTTAGAAAACGCCTTAATTTCTCAACATTTTTAAGATGGAAGAAACCTGATTTGGACAACGTTGAGATGTGCGCTTTAAATGACCTGCTAGAGTTAAAGAGAACGCTGAGATTGCAGGCTGAATCAGTAAAATTAATGGGGATTACAGCTGAGTTAAACGATAACAAGATATTGTGATCAGCGTCACTCCCTCCAATAATTCACATCTCGGTGTTTAAAGACAAGTCGTTCTCATCCATCCACTCCTTTAATTCACTAACAAACACAACTAATTAAAACTTCACTTGGTGTAAAGGAAAAGGTAGAACTGGGTGTCATCTGCGTACGAGTGAAGATGAACATCTAATGAGAGACCCCAGTGGAGGCCTGGAAAGTGAGAACAGTAAAGGGGTCCGAGTGCTGAGCCCTGACAGCCCTCCTTGGAGATTGAACTCCTAAAATATCAGGAGGATCAACACACTAACGCCATCATTGAATCTTCTGACTCCGAAAACCCCCAAGACGATGCACAACCCACATTGTAGCTGAAAGGAGCCATAAAGTTGTGAGTGCGGACCCTAAGTGGTCAGCAAAGGCAGCCCGAGGAGGAAAAGGGAGACAGCAAATGGGGTTTTACAGAAAGTGAGATAAGCTCAGTGAGGGTCAACAGAGCAAAGGTCAGAGACACAGAAGGAGCGCAAACAGCCACCATGTTTGTGTTGTGCCAGAGCCAATGTCAGCAGTGGGCTGTTAATGAGTGGCAGAGCCCACCGCAGCCCCACTGTAGGTTTCCGGTGTTTGAATTCCAATCTTATGCAATATGGCAATTGGGCCATCAGCACCTAACAGAAGCCAAAGAGGGGCAGATGAAGGGACAACTGTTGGACAACCGTGGGGACGAGGAGGAAGGTAGATGAGCAGAACAGAGAGTGGCAAAGGGCGCAGACATGGGGGGTCACGTGTGGGGGCAGAACCGTGTGACCGTCGTCAATTGAGTCCGTAGCCCATCCTTTTAGCATGACTGTGATGGATTGGAGAGATTCCAAGCAACGGCAACTCCCAATGTCCATTTTGTGTCAGTATGGCGCAGCTCAGCACTACCAAACTAGCTCATCCATCCTTTCAATGAACCATTAGGAGGTCATGGAGGTGAGCGGGCAATGCCACTTCTGCATAAACGAGTCATGATGGCATTACTATTCAATTATCCAGCTTAATTAAAGGAGGGGTATCTGTGTGTCTGCCCAGTAGCTATGCCTCTGTCATTCCAAAAGCTGGCACATCACAGACATTCGCAGTAATTACATGCGTAGCACTTGACCTTCCAGCAGATGCTGCATCACAAACATTAACATTTCTTTTACAAATGAGCACTAAATGCCATTTAACAGAAACCTATGCATTGCATTTTTCATTCCAACTGATGGCGCACCTCAGACATTTGCAGTAATGATTTTATTACATCCTTATGTGACTTTCTTGTCCAAGTTGCTGATTCAAAACCCCTTTTTTACTTCACCAGTCTTAATGTTGTGGTCCCGACCTTTTGCTTTTTGTCTCACACTTTGGCTTGATGATGGTGTCTTCTGACCTTTCTCTGTCCCTCGTCTGTCTCCTGGTGCTCACTTAACATTCCTTATCGGTTCACTGACAGAACAATAACTCAAATCTGCAAAATGAGCGACCGTGAGAAGATGACGTATATTCTGTCACATGCCTGAGGAAGTAAAGACTGAGAAGAGCAATGGGGGCTCCAAAAGGCAATCATAAGCAGCGATGTCCCAAAAACTCCGAAAGAAGCACCTGATAACCGGAGGGGACCACCAACCAAAATGAAAGAAAATGGCACATCTAAAATAAGACTTCCTTCAAATGAGCCGTACCTCATGGGCTGGGGGCGGTCCCTCGTAGTGACTGACAGGGTCATCCCGCCTCTTTGGGGCTCCACCCACAAAACACAGGGAACATAATGATATTTGAAATGCCAGGATAGAAATATTATTAAACATAAAAAAACGATAATACATTAAACGTATCTACTAAATAATAACCTGGCAAAACAATATTAATAGAAACTATCATAGAAAATGAACAGCACCAAAAAGTACATGAAAATGAGAAAAACACTGAGAATCAAAGCTGGGGAGGACCCCTCAGACCCCAAATGAGCGGCGCTGTGAATGTGCGTGCAGTGGAGGCAGCGCACGACGTGATGAGAACGCGTGGAGCCTCATGGAAGGAGACGTGGAAGACCAGGACGGCGGAGGAAGGAGACAGCAGCTTCAACCTCTTACGCACACCCCCAAAAAAAACTCATTTTAGGGAGTTTCACAGCAGCAAAGCAAACTTTAGGCCACTGTAGGCGAATGAAAACTCTGCAGTTTCGCTCCTCATCCTTGAAGGTGCAACACCGAAAATCGTCTCTCTGATGTGACCATCGAGAATCAGCTGACAAGGCCACGGCTGTTAATCGCCCCTACATAATGATGGGGGACGAGAGGAACAACAAAAACAAAATGGTGGAGAAAAGTTCATACTTCACGCCAAGAAGAAAAGTAAGCTCTAGCGGTAACGCAGCATGAAGCAGGAGTGGAATGCGTTCATTTCAAGACGGGCCCGGACTGGGCAGGTCGGAGATGCCCTGTCGTTTTCACAGTGTGGCCCCACCACATGGCATTCCCCACTTAAACAGGATGCCGTCTCCCAAAATGATTATAATTTTGTTTTTCATTCTGCCATCCACAGCGTCTGCCATCACCTCTAATCAGCCCAGCACACCACGGTGCTCGCAGCCCCCTTCAGTTCAGCATATCAGGGTCCATAGATTTGTGTAAAGAGGGCAAACAAACAAAGGACTTCATGTTGAACGGAGGCCCTGGGACTTCTCGTCACTCAGTGGTTCTTCTTTTCCCGTAAGTCCTGCCTCTCCTGATAAGATTATCTCTTCTCGCCAGCGTCTGACCCCTGCTGCTCCACCTTTATTGATCACAGGAGACACATCCCTGAAGCCGACCCCCCCAACCTAGGTATATAAAGAGGGCCCCGGCTGGCAGCGGGCTACACTGAAGCCTCATCACGATGCCCACACCGGCGCCGCACTTCTCCCTGCTGCTGGTTCTCTCCGTGCTGCACTCCTGTGCCGCTAAGCCACTGTGAGTACCACCGGGGGGCTGGGACGCCTGGGCAGAATGGGGGGCTGACGCAGCCACGTCTCATTCTTGGGCATACACCCGGACGCGTGTAAGATGGCATTCTTTGGTAGACCACTCGGCTACTTTGAATGATACAGGTCTGCTCTAGTGACAGGGTGAAAGTCCCTTGTCACATTCTAAAAACCATCTAAAAGCGACCATCTCTGCTGCCTGGATGGAGTCTGCATGTTGTCTCCCCATCCATCTGTTCATTAAAATGCCACTTAGCCCATAAGTAGCTGGAGGCTGGCACTGGGCACAACGCGTGGCCCAAACTGGATGGGGTGGTGATGTCGAGTCTTTGATCCATGTACACATTTGAGGACAACTGGACGGAGTTTAGTGGTGTGTCGGATCTGCCATGCACCCCAAGCGGGCACTGAACTGAGTGAGAGTGGAGGTGATGGCAGGAACTTTGTGAAGCCAACTGGGGTTTTATTTCTGTGCTTTGATTGTTTTATTGCAGTGCCCACTGCACTGTTTTTGTGGATTGATTGTTTTATTTATCCATGCTGTGAAAGTGCCCTGGCACACTCTGCTTTAATAACCCTGCACTTCTGCCCTGAAGACTTGTTGACCTGGTCCATGCATGATTATGGACCACAAAATGCCCAGAGAGTGCCCGTTGGCAGTGAGCACAGGGTGTCACCCTTCCAAAGTGGCCTGCTGGTTGGTGCGGCTGCCTCACTGCTTCAGAGTTTTGGGTCGCCCCTTGTGTACCTTTTGTTTGTTTAGCCTGGTGTCTGTGGGCATCCTCTGTGTATTTTGGCATAATAGCCATTTTGGGACATCAGAAAGTCAACAGAAACGAGTGACTGAGGGTGTTTGTGGGTAAGTGGCACTGCAACACACTGGCATGCTATCCAGAGATCGCCGCCGTCTGTCTCACTCACTTACTTAGGCTGCTGGGATCGGATACAGCGCCTTAAAGCTGTCTGTAGGGGGGCTTGTAAAATGAGAAAGGAACTGTGAACAGGGACAATAAAGACCCCCGGGAGTCCCCTCCAGAGAGGTGGCTGGGCACAATCCTTGTGAGAGACCACCTGGACAGCCTGCTGTCAGGACGTCCTTTAGCATTGGAGAATGAAGCCAGCCGTGGACTCCGTGGCACTGGGGGTCCTCTCTGGGCAGCCCGTTCCATTAGTAAGCCGTCCTGGCACAGTTCAGACGAGAATGGCATCCACAGGACAAAGAGACAAAGAAAAGTGTAAAGCTTAAGAGATCAAACAGGACAAACGTACGGCAACATGACAGAGGCCAGATCTTAACAGTAATAATGAATAACTTTGGTCAAATAAAATTATTAAAAATTTTGTAAAGGCTCTGTAAAGGCTGCCACGTGGCACATACAAGTGATCTATTCATCTGTAAAGCTGGCACAGAAATGACCGTGCCAGTCTCTTAAAAATGCCACACCGTGTAAAAAAAAAACTAAATGCATTTTTATCAGAGAACTTAACATGACCCCCTGGAAAGAAGAGCCGGGTTCAAGGAGCTCAAAGCATCAAGCATGGAGGCAGCAGAGGTGATGGGGGGGGTGGCATAAGCTGGCGGGGTTGAGCACACAGTCCACATGTGCCCCCGAAGGACTTGGCATCCCAGCTCTCTGTCATGATAAGTGACATCTCTGGAGTGGCCTTCAGCTCTTTGCCCCGAGACAATGGCGGATGGGTGAAATGCATGCTGGGAGTGCAGTCTTTGGATTAACGGCGGTGCCCCGATCTGAACCTGTGTGACGTTTTCTCTCTTACAGGTTTGTCCTCATTGCCCCGAATGTCCTGAGGGCTGACAGAGAGGAGACGGTCGTTCTTGAGGCTCACGAGTTTAACGGAGTCATCAATGCAAATATCCGAGTGTTGAAATTCCCCACTAAAGAGCAGCTGTACCCGCCTAACAACGAGGTTAACAACAGGGTGCAGCTGACGGCGCAGAACGATTACCGCAACACCTTACCGATCAAGGTGAGTGAGGGGGGGGCGCAGAGATGCAGCCTCGGGTGTGCTGGTGCTGGTGGGGGGCCACGCTCTGACAACACTTTCCTTTGTCTTTCCCACTCAGTTTTCTGCCAGTCATTTTAAACGAGATGCCCGCCTCAATAGCTTTGTCTATTTGGTGGCCACGGCAGACCAGTTCAACCTGGAGAAGGTCGTTGTGGTCTCATTCCACTCCGGATACGTGTTTGTGCAGACGGATAAGACCATCTACACCCCGAACGAACACGGTGAGATGTTTTGGATGAATGTCGATTGAGTTGGGTGGGGCGGCTTGGACCACCGAGAAGACAGCGATTGTTCTATTTGACCTCAAGACGCTCTCCGCGCACACGAGCCTCACCAGCAGACACGGACTGCGAGCTTTTAAATTGCAGGCAGGACTCGTGACCAATGACTGAGGGGAGGAGGAGGCGGGTCTTGAGTTCAAAAGCTCCACCCCCGTGTCTCACCCACATGCTCTGCTTTGTATTCAGTTAAGAAGATCTGAGCAGAAAACTCCTGCGTTTTGCCCGACTTGGTGTGTGGATTGTGTGGCATGAGTAATGTTTTATGTTCTTTCTTGTGGTCTCCACAGATGACCATTCCACGAGAACGTTTTTTATCTCTGTTTTCAATGAAAACATGACATGACATCACTATGAACCACAAGCAGTCAATAAGATCTAAAAAAACAAGCTATCACAAATTGGGTGCCGTTTTCCGTTACGTGTAATTGATGTCTTCTTGAATTGGAGCGCAAACCCCAATCCTCTTTCTGCTCCCCCCCCCCCCAGTGATGTACAGACTTTTCCCGCTGACCCACGAGCTCGGCCCATCGGAGGAGTCCATCTCGGTTGAGATTATGGTAGGTGCCACTCCTCCCATTTCTCTCATTTTGAAAAGCCATCAGTGTGTGAAGTGAAGCTCGGGCACATTAGTTGGGGTGGTGCCAGTCCGAGGGCACATCGTCACACACACGCTCAGCCCCCCTTTTTCCGGTTCTTTCCTTGCAGACTCCTGACGACATCGTTGTTAGCAAGGAGGTGATCAAGGCCTCCTCTGGAATTCACTCCACCTCATTCAAGATCCCGGAACTCGTCAAGTGAGTTTGATTAAAGATTTGAGACCCTAACTGGAATGGGCAGAACGGACCCTCATTCTGATGCAGAAAGTAAAGTAAAAGCTGTTCAGAGGGAGAGCGGCATGAATATCTGGGATGGGTCCGTTTCCTTAGCCTGGTCACGATGGGAAAATGGCAAAAGAACTGAGGATTTAGGAACTTTCTGGATTTACGTAACACAAAAAAGGGGATAAATTGGAGGGTGGGGAGCAGTTAGAGCAGTTGTGAGAAAACAGAAACAAGAGTGAGAGTTGGGGTCCTGGGGGGCGGCCGGATGTGCTGCCCCTCACTCACGTCTTCTCTTTTCTTGTGTCACGTAGCTTTGGTGCCTGGAAGGTGGTGGCCAAATATGAGTCAGAGGAGTGGGTGAACTTCACCGCCCAGTTTGAGGTGAAGGAGTACGGTAAGGAGCGCCGCTTTACCCGCTGCTAAACCCGCCGCTAAACCACTGAGGTTGCCATTTTCTACTCCTGATTCTGCGTATTCTCATTTTGTTGTCTGATGTTTCCGCAGTGTTGCCGAGTTTTGAAGTCACTCTAGTGCCAGCGCGCAAATTCTTCTATGTTAAAGACACGTCGCTCGAAGTCACCATCACTGCCAGGTAAGTTCTGGTGCTCGCCTTTCATTTTGTGTCAACCTAAAGGTCTGAAGCATGTGAGTAGCAGATTTTGGGATTGCAGGGATGATGGCATCTGCTATGGAGGACAAGAAGCAACAATCTGCCGTGTTAAGTTCAAATGAAGGGCACCAGTCAGGGTTTCCCACCTTGTACTTTTCACTGGAAACAATGCAGTCGTAACCGCAAAAATGACAAGAAACAAGCGGACCAGTGGCGTTACTGGCCAGGAACCAACGTGGTGACATAAACTAACTTGGCCAGCATGCCCTCCTGCTTTGCACCCCAAGCGGGCACTGAACTGGGTTTGAGGACGTGGCCTTAAGTTGCCTCCTCCATTACCCGCGGTTCATATTTGAGGTTATGATAAATCGTTTCTCACTTTCTTATGACTGAGAGTAAGAATAAGAACATACACAACAAGTTTAAAGGTTTTGGTAATAAACAAATCAATCAATCAATCAATCAATCAATCAATCAATCAATCAATCAATCAAAAAAGTACCCAAGTACAGTTCATTAATCGGGAAATCAAAAGAATCCGCCAACGAGACACAAGCAGGAGTTAACTGATAGGCCCATAAATTTGGGGTAGGGGCGGTCCTACAGCTACAGCATTGGGGGACCCCACCCCGGGGCTCAAAACACAAGGACCACAAATTCAAAGAGCCTCTCTGCTTCTTTGTCTTTTTCCTAATTCTTTACATCCAGCTGGAAAGGCAGTGCCATGGAGAGGATAACTGGATTGTGGGACGTCTCCATGCCAAGGCTCCCTGGAACCAGAGACATGGCTGGCAGGAGCCAACATCAGATGGCCCAGCTTCTGATACACCTTCACGACTCCATTGGGCTGCCTTTAGTTGAAACAATGGCGGCGACCCGAAGGAAAGGAAGAGCCAAATAGTCCAAAGTGTTTTGTCAGATCTTTAAAGAGACTTCAGAAGTTTCATTTGCTAAAACCAAATCTGGACACCAAAAAACACAAAAAAGTGAGAAGTCAACAAAGCAACATCCAAAAAGAAACGAGAGGCGGCAGTCGTAAGGTTTTCCCAAATCCTGTGGACTGAGCGACAGCGCCGTGACATCACAGGTGGTGCTGCTCAGGCCACTCCCCCTGACAAATGACGGTAGCCATGAACATTCACAACGTTATGATAAGGACCCGGGGAATCGCGACATCCATGGGCTGCGTTGGCGTAGTAAATTTCAAAATTCGTCTTTTTGATGTTTGCCAGCTGCTTCAGTCTGAGGTCTTTTATTTAAGTGACCTTCTCGTGTCCATGCAGTAATTCACGGTGGTCTCCCGTTGTCTCTTCTCTTAGATTCCTTTACGGAGAAACTGTTAAAGGATTCGCATACGTAGTTTTTGGGGTGCTGATCAACGATAAGAAAGTCAGCTTCACGGACTCCCTCCAAATTGTCGAGGTAAGCACCGCCGACTCATTTCATGTTGGTCTCCATCATTAAATGCCGAGAGTGCCAACGACCAGACCCTCAATGGCTGGAAGAAGGTGACAAGTGCATTGCTGTTGAGTAAGTGACCTAGTATTGTGGCACACACCTGAACTTCAGGGACATTCAGAACTCGACTGGATGTCATTTTGGAGGAATTTGATGGCTAGGGTTGCTGTTGGACCGAGTGGCCTGTTGTCGTCATCCAAATGTCTCTACTGTTCTCACAGGGACTGATGATCTGTGCTGGGCAGAATGGTTTGATCTGCTCTTAGGTGATCTTCAGACCTGAAGGTGAGATTCCTCGTCGTCCACAATGGTGCTTCTCATCTCTGTTACTGTTTTCAGATTTCGGAAGGTGAAGGAAGAGCCAAACTCGACAGCGCCGTGATTAGAAAGTACTTTCCAGACATAAACCAGCTTGTGGACCAATCCATCTACATCTCGGCGTCCGTCTTAACAGCTTCTGGTAAGTGGCCTGAGGTGGGAGCGACCCCTCGGGCGCTTTCTCACCTAAATGTCTCAACTTCTCCGTCAATCCACACACAGGCAGCGACATGGTGGAGACCGAGATAGAAGGCATTAAGATCGTCACCTCACCATACAAGATCCTCTTCACTAGGACGCCCAAATACTTCAAGCCTGGCATGCCTTTTGATGTCATGGTATGTGAATGCCCCCTCAGATCTCATGGCCCTTTTCGTGGTCAGTGCAGACTCGACTCTTGGCCTTTTGTCTCCATTTGAAGGTTTTGGTAACAAACCCAGATGGCTCCCCTGCCAATGGCGTTGATGTAGAAACAGAGGATGGGAAAGTGTCTGCCAGGACTGGGATAGAAGGAACTGCCAGGATGAGCCTCAACACTGTGCAGGACGGCAACAACCTGAGGATCAGCGTAAGTTCTGCTTCTTCTATGACGCTGCCTTCTGTCCTCTTCCTGCTGTGCCACCATCGGCCTCAGTTGACGGTCCTATGGCTTCTTTAGTCGTTGTCATGTTTGTCACTTTGCTGTAATTCCTGGCTTTGCGTGTTCTGATTCTTCAACCACACGCACAGTTCTGGTCTCATGGAGCGGTGACGCGAGTATCGACTGAGTTTCTTTGCAGACTTTGTTGATTTTTGTAAAGCGTTCGGCTCAATTGATCGAGCCGCCCTGTGGGACATCCGGAGACTTCGCGGGACTCCCTCAAGGTTGCTGGATGTCATGGCCGGCCTTTACACTGGAACTGTGAGTGCTGAGCAGAGCGGAGGCAGACCTTCTGAGTTTGTCCCAGTTGATTCTTGGGTCCGTCAGGGGGGTGTTCTGCTCCTACTCTCTTCAGTGCTTGTATGGACTGGGTGTTGGGGGGCCGTGGGGTCCAGCGTTTGTTGGTGAAGACATACTCACTGATTTTGACCTTGCTGATGATGCTGTGATCTTTAATGGAGGCTCTGATCGGGGGTCTCGAGAGACTGAGCAAGGGGTCTGAGTGTCTTGGCTTGCGAGGGTCCTGATAAACACCAAAGAGCCAGGCCTTTAATGACCACTTGGGCACAGCCATCAGCAGTGTGTCCGTCTGCAGAGAGAGTGTCGACCTCGTCGAGAGGTTTACTTACCTCAGCAGTGACATTCATGTGACTCTGGTGACTCTTCCTATGAAGTCAGTAGATGGATTGGGAGAGCATGGGGGGTCACTGGAAAGGAGTGTGGGGCGCCCCCGATATCTATAAAAGGATTCCTGCTGTTTCCTGTTTGAGAGACATGGACGTTATCTTGTGACCTGGGACCAAGACTGGACTCCCTCATGTGTGTCTCTTCAGGGGGTCCTCAGGTACCACTGGTCTGACTTTGTGTTGCCCACAGAGTCCTGAATGAGGCACATGACCTGCACTGTAAAGGAGCGTCTCTTACGGTACTATGGCCACCCGAGGGTGATCGGCTCGCAGTGGCTGGACCAGGCCAAGGGGACGCCCACGGCTGCGGCAGATAGATAGTGGGACTGGACCACCTGTCTGTCTGGGGAATCCTGAGGTGTTTTGTGGTGTGGTGGGTGCGGCAATAAGGTGTATCAGTGCCTGACCTGACCTGATCTGGTGTACACTAGAAATGTGGGCACCACTCACTATCCCTATAAAGTCCTACCCAGATCTCCACCTAAACTGTCCTGGTCTCCTTATGAACATCATGGGGAGTTCCTCACACTTCCTAGAGCAGGGGTCCTCAATTGCAGTCCTTCCTATGTCCATCCCAGGGAGATGTCCTGTTTGTACCCCAAGGCAGATACCCAGGGTTCATTCTTTACCAATTACCTTCAGTAACCCCAATTTAGGACACGCATGTTTTAAAGTCTTCATCTTGAAGCTCCTTCCTTTTGTCAATGGAGGTCTTTTTTCTGATCCTCAGTTAAGAACCCGCGTTCCTGCTCTTACTTCAGAACAGCAAGCTAAAAGCACAATGGAGGCCCAACCCTACACAACCCAGAAGGGCTCCAGAAACTACCTGCACATTGACATCCAGGCCACCGAGCTGAACCCAGGGACGAACTTAAAGATCAACCTGCACATCCAGACCAACGACCAAGCCACCCTGGAGCAGATCAAGTACTTCTCCTACATGGTAAGTTCACATGCTGAATAGCCATTTATGGAAGGTCCCCTCACTGAGGATTTCCACATCACCCCCGAGGCAGTGGCTGTCAGTGCACATGACGCGCTCTTCTGACCTCCTTTGAAGACCCTCGGCTTTATCCTCAAGAGAATGTCCTGTTTGGTTCTTGAGCATCTCATTGCACATCCAAGGAGCCTCACATAAGTTCTAGAAATGACGCTCTGTCTCTTTTCACAGCTCTCATTTTTCTTCTCTAATTTTGTTTTCTCAGATTATGAATAAGGGGAGCCTGGTCAGGGTTGGCCGACAGGTGAGGCAGAAAGGACAGTCGCTGGTCACCCTGTCACTGCTGGTGGACACTCAGCTGGTCCCATCTTTCCGCTTTGTCGCCTACTACTTCGTAACCACAGGAGGTCAAATGGAAATCGTGACTGACTCCATCTGGGTGGACGTGAAGGACACCTGCATGGGAACGGTGAGTGTGAGCAAGACATTGTAGGAGGCACCTGGGGGCTGCGTGGGGCGTAGGAGTGGGATTTGTACACGAGGTGTGAAACGAGGGGTTCAGTCTCCTGAGACAAATTCTGTCTGGTGATTGGAGAACAATAATAGACGCTGACCAATCACATTCAGGTGCTAATTAGATGTTTGGAGCAGAAGGCCAGAGAATGAGATGAGACTGTTGTTGTGCTGAAGATGTGGGGTGGCTGGGGGTCTCCTGTTGACTTTCTCATCCATCGAGGCGGCCACGTCGCTCAAACTCGGTTCTGTCGTTGCCTGCTGATTCAACTTTTCGGCTCCGTTCACTTCTTCCATGTGTGGTGTCTTTATTATTTCTTTTGTATTTGTACCATTTGTTTGTGCGTTACAAGTCACGTTACGTGACCACGATCGACGTTTGGGTGACGTTGGGGGTACGTCCATTACAAGTATGGTGACGGCTCTCGGGTGGGCTCCTTTGTGGAGGTGAGTGCCGTTTTCAGGGAGGTTTTCCGTTGATCTTCTTTTGACTTTGATGTCGGTTCCTGGTTGGCCCCGGTGCTGCGTTTCATCGTGAAAGTTCGGACCCTGCCTGGCCTGACTGCGATTCTCGTCGTCTTTCTGGGCTTGATGGTCTTCTGTAGAATTTCTGTCTGGCGTCACATTCAAGTGTCACGTGGTCCCATTTTTGTTTGTCAGCCTACAGTTCTACTGGACTCGCAGGCCCCCTGGTGTTGCCCGGGCAGGTCATCTGAAGGTCTGCTCCACCAGGTGGCACTGTCCTTAACACTCACCCCCCACCCAAATGGCACCCCCAGGGTCAAAGTTTTGGACTGCAAAGTAGTCGAGGGTCTCTTCTTGACAAAGCGGTGCAAACCGTTGTAGAGACCTGGACCAAACACAACGTGGGCCTTTAGGTGCTCGCGGTTTGATTTGTTTTTTGAATTTCTTTCTTCTGTGATCGTTTATTTTCTTGGCTTGTCCTCCTTTCCTGCCCACCCTGAGCGTCTTGCACATTCCTGCTTGTTTCTTTTGATGTGCGTCACGTGACCCACACCAGCTGGCCATCCTGTCCATCCGTCCTTCTCTCTTGATTTTCCCAGTTCAGTGCAGGCCTGAGTTCCTCTGGTTTTGTTTCATCCACAGCTTCAAATAACATCAAACAAAAGGGCATTTGAACCCAGGAGAAGGTTTGAATTCTCTATAACAGCGGACCCCGGAACCAAAGTTGGGCTGGTGGCTGTGG